>NC_142029.1:30018652-30681568 GCF_982192425.1 Myodes glareolus | reverse complement strand
TCACTGTATAAACTGAAGTTGATACCCATCACAAGGAAACTTCAGAATCTGCTCATTGACATGTCTCAGTAAACAGGGTCCCTGCGTGTTGCTGAGCTGCCCGGGTCATATGCTGTGGGTTGTAGAAGACTGTGTAAGGACATCCCAAATGTGGGTCTCTTGTGTGTGTGGATGTGGTGTATGTGCATGTGTGGGTGCTGGTGTGATTGCCAGTGCAGGACGAAGCCAAATGTCTTAGTATCTTCCTCAATCACTTTAACACTTTTTTTTTTATTTTTATTTTTGCATGGTAGTCTCTTACTACATTCAGAGGCGACCATTTTCTCCAGGGCTTGTTGGCCTCCTGTGCCTGCCCCCTTACTGCCAAGGTTACAGATAGAGATGACTGTGTCCAGCCTCTGTGTGGGTGCTGGGGGTCAAACCCAAGTCCTCACGCTCGTTAGCAAGCACGTCCTCCACTGAGCCATCTTTGGCCCCATGTCCTCTTCTGAGGTACTGCTTCATCTGTCATCAAATATCCAGCATGATGCCGGTTCCCAAGACTGAGGCAGCAAGCTGTGGTCTTGAGCTTGAGGATCTTCTGTGCTCTTGTGGGAAGGAGAACGTGCAGAGAAAATGACCTTGACATTATAGGTGCTGCTGCTGCTGCGATCTTAGCTGGTTAGGGAAGCAAGACAGGAGGACTACTCTTGATAGCAAAGTTCTGGAAACAGAGGGTCCATCTGTGACTTGACACCTGAAGTGTGTCACTGGATCAAATCTTAGAAAGTAGAAATAAACATGAATTGTCCTCGCTTCAAGAGCTTTTGGACTTTAGCATGCTGTGAGTCTGCATTGTGTGCTCAGCTCCTTCAGTGAAACAGTCCCGGCAAAAGTTTAAACCATCTAAAGCATATGGTGGAGAGAATGTATTGGCCAGGAAAATGAGTTAAAATAGATTTCATTATGGAAAAAAATTAATTAAGGACCTAGGGATGTAGATCAGTTGGTGGAGTGTTTGCCTGGTATGCATAGAACCCTGGGATTAACCTCCAATACTGCATAAACCCCCGTGCATGCCTATAATCCCTGTCCATAGGAGGCGGAGTCTGGGGATTGTGAATTCAAGGTCATCCTTGGCTTTGTAATGAGTTGAAGCTTGATTGGGCTAAATGAGAATTTGTGTCAAAGAGAAACAACAAAAATTCAAAACTCAACTAGTTTCCTGTCCCAGGAAAGATTGTATGAGGTGGGCACTTGCAGAAAGAAGTGTTTCTGAGGATGTCTAGGTGACAGAGAAAGGGCTGTCCTCTGGGTCTGCTGTTGAGGTCCTGGGGGTTCACTGCTGCTGCTGCTGTGTGTGGAGGGGTGCTGGCTTGGTGTCGCAGTGCAGGAAGAATAGCCGAGGAAGTGTTTCATCAAGAGGACCTGCCCAGATGCAGCTGGGACATTTGATCACTTCTAGTGATTGTACTGAAGCCTCATGAATGTGGCTCAAGTCAGCTGGCATTTTACAGCCGTTCCAGTGGGGTCCTGGGGACAGGGCTCTCAGGACACAGCTTCCAGCTGACCCAGAAAACCATAACCAATTCACATGCAGCGTGAAGAGAAAGTGTGGAGACTTAATTAGATGGAGAAAGAGGTCAAAATCCGAGCTGGCCTCAGAAAAACAACAGAGCAGCCTGGTCTCAAAAACACATGGTTTGTTCCTTTGTTTTACCCTTATGCTTGCTGGGTGGGCGGGTGAGTGTTTGTCTGCTTCTCCTCTGTGATGGAGAGGGGCGAGGAGATGAGGACTGCCCAACATAGATGGTTTGATGTTGTTTGGGAGAAAGGGAGGGAGGAGAGAGAGAGACAGAGAGAGGCCAAGACTCTTAGGTGGATTTGGGTACATCTTTTTGGAGCAGTGGAGCCCACTCTGTCTTTCCTGGTGACAGTGTTGAGGCTTGGCTCTTCATGCTGCCACCCCTCACAGAGGCCTGCAGGAGTCTCACCAGCTCTGCTTTTAGTAGGATAATCTGGTTCCTCTCTGAACAGAACCAGGGAGGGTTCCATTCTGCTTAGGAGAGGCTTTGCTCTTGTGATAATAGTCGTGCTGGCTTCGTAACATGTAGGTGAATGTGTGAGGGTTGGTAGGGTTCACGCATAAAGGGAGAGCTTTGGTACGGAGGTGATGAAGGCTCATGGCGGCGAGTTCTTGTTTACTTAGCGTCTGTTAAGTCTGTTGTAATGGATCTATGTGGAAGTTCTGATCCTCCAGCTTCCAACTCCAGAGCAGCTGGGACTGCAGGCCTGGGTAATCCCCCACTCCATTTGAGCTGCTGCTGGGGACTGAACCCAGGCCTTCTGGTGTAGCTAGGCTGACCCTCTACCTGATGAACTACATCCCCAGCCAATCAATTGGGAGCCAGGCTCCCACTGTGGGATGAACTGTCACAAATGCTGTGAGTGAGGAAGAAGCCATGACCACTTGTGCAGACGTATGTTTCCAGGTATGGAAATGGTCAAACCCCAGGAACGAGGCAATGCTGCAAGAGGGGGCTGTTTAAACAACCGAGGACTGTCACAGTCATCCAAACAGTCTGGCCGTGGAATCCTTAACATTTGGGAGGGAGCAACTTTATCAGAAAGCTTGCTTAATTTGCCTTACGCTCTCTCTGACCCTCTAAACCATGCCTGGTCAGTGTTTTCCTGAAGGCTTGCCAAGATCTTTCTATTCGGTGAAAGAATTTGGCATTCATTCTTTGATCATTTTAGGTAGAAAAATGGAACCTGTCAGAGACTCTAAACCCATTACGTGGGAAACAGCTTGGACCTAGGATGTCTGTAACAGCAGAGAAAACCAGGCTACAGATGGCCTCATGGGATCCCACTTCTAGGCTGGTCTCCAATGGCTGTACTTTGGTGATCTCGCCCTTTGGAGCCCCCTTTCACACTAAGGGCTATTCTGGGTAACCAGTAGAATGTTACAGGAAGAACAGTGGCTTCCTGGTGGATCTTGGAGAACATGTTGGCTTTTCCCCTTGGTTTCTCTTTGCTCTCTCGCTCTGTGAAGTCAGTTTCTATGTTTCAAGACTATTCAATCAACCTGTGAAAAGACCCAAACTGTAAGAGACTGAGGTCACCTGTCAGCAGTCATGTGACTGTGGCATCTTGGAGGCAGGGCTTCTAGCTCTGGTCAGCACTCCCACCCCCTTTTGTGGTGGGTGGGAGAATACCACAGACTTAACCCAGGGCCTTGTGTATGCTAAGCAGGTGACCCACCACCGAGCCACATCCTCAGCACCCCCCTCCTTTCTTTTTGAGACAGGGTCTCACTAAGTCGCACAGGCAGGCATTGAACCCACTCTGTAGCCTGGACTGGCTTTCAACTTTCAGTCCTCCCACCTGAGCCTCTTGAGTAGCTGGGACAATAGGCCTGTGTCACTAGGCTCAACTTGGCTGACATGCTGGCTCCCGTCTCATTGGAAACTCTGGGTCAGCACCACCCAACTATATCACTTCTGCTACCTCTGAAACTCAAGGAACCAACAAACGGTTGTTGTTTGGGCTGGATTTTGAGAAAAATCAGTTATGAAATAGTAGATAATTACTACAACATTTTGACTTATCCTTGACAGTTAGGGTTTTGTTTATATTTATGTATTTTTCCAAAAGATTGTGTCTGTGTATGTATGTATGTATGTATGTATGTATGTGTGTGTATGAGTATGCATTTACATGTGAATGTGTTTAGTGTATGTATAGAGGTGCTTGTGTGTGCCAAGCCCAGAGGACATTGGGTATTCTGCTCTATTACACCTGCTTTATTCTCTTGAGTCAGTCTGGCAGCCAGCAAGTCCCAGTAATCCTCCTGACTCTGCCCTTCCCAGTACTAGGGCTCCAGGCATGCAGGCAGCTATGCCTGACTTCTTATATAGGATCTGGAGATTTGAACTCAGTTCCTCTTGCTTGCTTAGCAAGTGTTCTCATCCACTAAGCCCTCTCCGCAGTTCTGGCAGATAACGTTAAGTGCTTGTCCATATTGGGACTGGCTGATAGGAATTGACTTAGGTGCATTATCAGTGGCGGGCAGATTTCAGCAGCAATCATTACCGCGGTAAGTAGCTGCCCCGGGAAGTGATTAGATGTGCTTTAGTGGGTTTCGAAGTGCCGAGTGAGTCATGTGTTTAAGATTCTGGAAATGAGAGGTAAGAACAAGTTACCACCACACACTATGGAAAAGTCCTTCTGCCCGCCCTGGTCACCTCCGGACAAGGAACTTGTTTGAGTTACCGTTGCTCAGTTTCAAAAAGACAGATCAGAGGGTGAGTTGTTGTTTGTTGCATTATTGGTGCCTGGACAGAGCCAGCCCCATGCTGTTACCTGAAGCAGCCAGAGGCAACCCGGATTTTCGGGGTTTGATGCTGAAAACAGTTCAGCCAATAAGATGAAGCAGAGCTGGAGACTATTGGAGATGCTCTTAATACACGCCTGAAGCTAAGAGAAGGAGGTGCTCAGAAAGTAAGGCTCATGTTAATGTGGGCTCCTGAAGAGAGAGTCACCATTGTCTTGCATTAGCCTTGGAGGTGTGTGTGTATACACACATATACATATATACACACACATGTACACTCTATTGGTGAGTCTAGAGAAACCTTTTTCCCTCTTTTAAAAATAATATTTTGTTAATAGTTTGGGAGTTTCATACATGGATATGTTTTGAAAATCTTCAGCCCCCACTTCTTGGCCTCCTTTTTAATTCTCTTCTAAAATAACCCACCAAGTCCAGTTTGTGCTGTCCATGAACTCTTCGACGTGGGCCATCCACTGGAGCATGGTTGACCTACCAGGGGCCACACCCTCAAAGAAAACAGGCTCTCCCGCCCAATGCCACCATCAGCTCTCAACAGCTCTTCATCTGAGGGTGGGGGCTCACGCGCTCCTTGCCGTGCCATGTAAGCACTGGCTTTATCCTGTGTGGGCAGCCGCAGCTGCTCTGAATTCCTGAGTCCTGCTGTGTCCCGAAGATGCTGTTTTGTTTTGGTTCTCTTTAACCTCCCTCTCTTGCCCTTTTTCCACCCACTCTTCCACAAGGGTCCCTGAACCGAGGGAGGGTGTGGTATCACTGTCCGGTTTGTGGCTGAGCATCCCACAGACACGTCTTTGCACTTTGACCACCTGGAAGCTGCTGTATTAATCACTGTCCACTGTGTAGAGAAACTTCTCTGATGTGGTCTGAGTGCTGCGCTCATCTGTGGTTACAGGGCTGGAGGTTAGAAGGTGATATTTTTGTTTTGTACCACAGCCTAAAATTTAGCAAAACAGTGGTAGTAGGCTCATCACTGGGGCTTTTCCTTCGCTTTTGATGGCTGGGATGAGTGAGGTGTCTCTGGAGAAGGCTTGCATGAAATTATAATCTGATGAGGTGAAACCAGGGCCACCGGGGTCGCACGAGGGCTTTAGTGCACACTCTTTCTTCAGAAATGGGGTTTCTTGTGAGCATCTTCAGAATGTGGGGTTCATATGAACCTTCAAAGCCCGCAGGTTCATATCCGGAAGGGAGAAAGGCCTTCCATGGTTGCTCATTGTGTTGGAATTCTTGTTCCAACCAGGGCTATCATGCCTTCTCAGGTTCCCCAGATTTTCTGTTTTTCTGTCCTGCCTCAGTTTCCCTGGGGGAGTACGGAAGCTTCCAGAGCAATGATAAAGTTAAGTTGGGCCTTGCAGTCGGCCAGTGAGTAGGAGTGGGAGGGGCAGGGGAGTGTTCCTTTCCTCAGGAAATTCCAGAGCGGTGGATGGGCCTTTTCCTTGGGGATACAGATGCTGTGGAGAACAGGGCCAAGCACACATATTTTTGCCTTTGAACATTTCCCTTCCTTTATTTTATTTGGTAAATTTCTGTTCATGTTTCTCAAGTGTGTGGTCTAGAGGGAAGAAATCCTGGCTGTGTCTGGCTTTGGGGAAACTCTGAGTCCGTTTATACTTAGTGCGAGGAAAAAAACTTGGGTATACTTCAAAGACTTTCTACAAAACTGAGTACAGAGAAGTCAAACAAATAGATGACAGGACCAGCAAAGGTGGCATTGAAGAGGATCTGAGCACATCTGGGCGGATGGGACACAGAACGACATTGAACCCCGGTCTTTCCACCCCAGAATGTCCAAGAACTTGGAGACAGCCGCTTGAGCAGGCACGGCTGGGGAGTTGACAGTGTAGGGAAGGCCAAGAGGTGGCTAGCTGAGATGGGAGACACTGAGTCCATTCTTTGTAGTGAGAAGCAAAGTGCTGGAAAACTGGCAGTGGGCTGATTCAGTAAAGCCCACACAGGAAAGTCTTCTGAGGCAGGTGGACTTATAACTGTGACCCTGCGCTTGAGTCTAGCATGTGTCCTCCTTAAAGGAACCGTATGCTTTCAGCCTTCACCTGCTCTCCAGTCTGCAAAGACTTCTACCTTGTCTAGTCTTCCATTTCTCTAAGCCCATGACCTTGGGTGAGTGAGTTCCATGTTCCTTTGGTACTTGGTTCCTGAGACCCCTTCAGTGCTGAGACCCTGCCCATCCTCTGTGCTTTCTTCTTCCCACACTGGTATCTGGTGTCTTCAAGGGCCCCACACAGGGCTGCTTCCTGCTTCTGTCTTAGTCAAACTGGAAGTAAGCATCATCACTGTGGATGCTGTGCTTCCTGTGTGAGACAGAAACCAGAGCAGACAGGTAGGGGAGCTCTGTGGCCAGAGCCTGTCTCGGTGGAGATCCAGAGTTAATGATTTACTCCTGCCCACTGTGACCACTGGTAATGACCTTGAAAAAGGCTGGTAAAATCTGGGAGTCTGGCCTGGTGTTTAACTAACATGACGCTGGCCCAGAAAGAACTTCTTGTTAATGTCCTGAGTTTACATTGGATGTTTTTAAATACCCATCCAGTCCTGTTTGCATCTGGCAGTCAGGGTGGTTTCCTCATTGTGTCTAATGTCCAGAGATGTCACACAAACTCAGAGCCTAGCTTGCGTGGAGCTGCTCCTCAAGGCAGGAGCACAGAGACATGGAGATAAAGACATCCTATATGACGGGCAGGATAATAACGTTTGGGCCTGGGACATGTAGGCGACAAGGTTCCTTTGCCTCAGTGACCCTTTTATTTTTAAATACATATTTCTTCCCCTTTCATTTCCTCTTCTCCCTCTCTTCCTCTCTCCCTCCCTCCCTCGCTTACCTCAGACTCACTGAGTCTAACCTTGTAGCTGAGTATAACCTTGAACCTCTGATCTCCCTGCCTCCACTTTCTGTGAGCTGTGATTACATACATGCACCACCGTACCTGGTTTACGCTGGGCTGAGACTTGAACCCAGGACACACTTGTTTGGTGTGTGTGGTACATGGGTGTAGATGTGGGTATGTGTGGAAGCCCGAGGCTGATGTCAGCAATCACCCTCGATCACTCTTCCACGTTGTTTGTGGAAACAGGGTATCTCAATCAACCTTAGAGCTGGTCTCCCCAGATGGCTTGCTCCTGGGATGCCCCGTGTCTGTTCTCTGAAGCTAGAATTCAGGTAGCCTGCCTGATTTGGGCACTTAGGTGTGCTCTGGGGATCCTGGGCCAGCACCCTGTCAACTGAGCTGCGTGCTCCTTGTGCTTTGAACCCTTGGTTTCTTCTAGCAGTTCTGAACCTTGACCTGGAGTTTCAGCTGATGACCCTTCCTGGTGATATCCACAAAGCTGCTGCTTCCAGAAGGTATGTTAGCTGGAAGTGACCCTTTCATTATAGACATCGGTCACCTCTTTCTCTCCAATGCCTGAGGTCCAGTGCAGTCTCCACCCATAGTGTGATGTAGGGCTTGGACTGCTAAAGGGTGATGCTGACCTTACCTGATTAGGAAGTCACCTCAGTTAACCTGTTGGGGTCACACTTATTTGTCTCAGAAACAGGAGCAGTTAGTGCTCTGCGAGACCCTCCAAACACTGTAGCCCCTCTCTTTTCCCTTGGGCCCCAAGAAAGTGTTTCCCCATCCTGTTGCTTTTTCTAGTATATCAACTGAGACTTTCATCTAGCCAGTGTGTACATGCTCCATATACACATGCACATGTACATGCTTCATATACACACACGTGTACATGCTCCATATACATACACATGTGCATGTTCTATATACACACACATGTATACATGCTCCATATACACACATGCATACATGCTCCATACATGTGCTTAGGGAGAAGGCAGTTAACCCAAGAGGAGAGGCTGCAGGGCAAGGCAGTGGAAGAGAGCAGCTACCAAAGGGAGGATGTGGGAGAGGAAGAGGGGGCTGCCAGGGAGATGGCTGCAGTCATACAGTCCTCAGCGGCAGGAACGGCATCAGAAATAGTGGGGAGGGCTGGGGAACTGGCCCAGTGGTTAAAGCCCTTGCCTCATAGCCTGAGGACCAGTGTTCAGATTCCTAGAACCCATCCCAATACTGGATGAGAGTGGAGGTCTATATGTAACTCCAGCCTTGAAAGGCAACAGAGCAGCAAGCTGGCCAGTGAGATTAGCTGGTGCCAAATCTGTACGTTCTGTGTTCGAGTGAAACACTTGGCTTACTGGGTGAGGGGCAGAGCTAGCCAGGAAGATTCTGGATGTCAGCCTCAGTGCACCTGCCTGTGCACCCACACACATACAGACACAGGGCACACACATACGTGACCATAGGTAAAGAGTGGAAGGGAGGGCTGACCACAGTTGGCTCTGACGGGAGTGATGAGGTAGATGGAGGCCAGTGGGAGAAGAGGGTCAGAGGGATGGCAGGTGTGGTAGCTAGCTCAAAAGCTGGTAGCACCGGGAGGTAAAAGACAGGAGTTTGAGGTTGGAGCCCAATACTTAGAGAGTCGGGGACAGAAAGATACACTCAGAAGGTGCGAGAGGGCAGCAAAGATGGAGAACAAGGCCTGAGCTCATGGTCTGCCAGGTGGGACTTCTTCAGAAATGCTGCAGAGCTTTGACGGGCAGTTTGTTCTGAGATTGGAATGTGCTGCTATTGGATAAAGGCTTTTAAAGGAGAGCTCCAGGCATAAGGACCTAGAAGAGGGCAAACGAACCTTTGCCACCTCAGATAGGTAATCTTTGTGGCTCTTGTTTTAAGGGTTTCTCTATTAAACACACCATTTATTGGCCTATAGAGAAAAGGGCTTTGGTTCAATGAAGTGATCCTCGACCTTCCTAGTGCTGCGACCCTTTAATACAGTTCCTCGTGTGTGGTGACCCCAACCATAAAATTTTCATGGCTACTTCCTAACTGTAGTTTTGCTACTGTTGTGAATCATAATGTAAATATTTTTGAAGAGGGAGTTGCCAAAGGCGTTACAACCCAGAGGTTGAGAATTGCTGGTCTGATGCCTCGTAGCTGTGTCTTCTAGCCTTGGGGTAGGAATTTAAGGGAAAAATCATTAGAAAGACATCAAAGAAATTAAGTAGACCAGATCCCACCCTTGGCTTACAAATATTTTCCCAAGCCAATAGTATGCTTTTAATCTTTCCTTCCCCTTACGTGTCTTTGAAGAGTGAAATCATGTAGAATATAATTTATTAATATGTCTTTCTAGATGGTGATTTTGGTGTCCTTGGAACTCTTTGCCTACTTATATTCCGAAGATTTTCCCCTTAACTTACACCCCAGTTCAGGGGCTGGAGAGAAGGTGCAGCTGGAAGTGATTAGGAGCACTTGGTGTTCTCGCAGCGTTCATTTTCAGCACCCACACCAGCTCACCACTGCCTGCAGCTCCAGCTCCAGGGGCTCTGATGCTACCCGGCTTCTGCAGCTGCTTGCATGCACCTGACAGGGCACATATGTATGTACCCTTCATGGGTCTTTTTGAGCTAAGTTTTATAAAAGGTGAAGGGTCATGGATTTTGCTATGGACTTCTAATTTCTCTGACACTATTTCCTGAAAAGCTATTTATTCTTTGATAGTGAATGCTTTAGAAGATTTATCCCAATGAGTTGGACAGTGTATTTGTGTGGACCTGTTTCTGGGTTCTCTGATTTGTTTCACTCTCTTACAAATACCGTAGTCCTGATTACTGTTGGCCTCATTCTAGTAGGTGGATTCCTTCTATTTTTATTTTTCCTCAAAAATTTGGTGACTTTATCTTTTCACATAACTGGTAGAAAAATGTAGTAAATAGCTTTGAGAAAGTGTTACTAAGTTCTTGTTAGAAATTGTCCCTTATCTCAATGCCAGTCCAGAAGAAACTGGCTTGTCTACCATGTTGATTCTTCCAGTCCACTAAACAGAATACCTCTCCGTGTGTTAGGTGTTGCTTTGGCTTCTATCTCCTTTCATCATTTGATCTTATATTTTTATTTAGTTGTTATTATTTCAAAAATATTTATTTTGTATATGTGTATTGTGTGATCTTGAATGAGAATATGTGTATCACATGCCTGTAGGAACCCAAGGGGATCAGAATAGGGCATCCAGTTTCTTAGAACTGGAATTACAGATGGTTGTTAGCTGCCATATAGGTGCTGAGAATTGAACCAAAATCCGCTTTGCAAGAGCAAGTAGTGTTCTTACTGCTGACCCATCTTTCCAGTCCTTATTTTTATGTGTGTGTATGCATGTGTGCCTGAGCATATGTATGTACATTGTGTGTATGTACAGGTACCCCCAGAGCCAGAGGGCATCAGATCTCCCGGAACTGGAATTACAGGTGGTTGTGAGCTGCCTAATGTAGGTGCTGGGAACCAAACTCAGGTCCCCTGCAAGAGCAACAAGCTCTCCTAACATGGCCTTCTCTCTAGCCCCTCCCACTAATATTTTAAATCTTCCCTGATTGTTTTTCTGCACATATCTTCCATTATTTCCTTTTTTTTTTGATTGCTTTGGGTTTGTATTTTTCTTCCCCTTTCAGGTTCATTAGACTATTAAATTGAAACATTTCCTCTTTGCTAATAACATTTAGTTCTGTACACTGTAATTTTCATTCAGGTAAATGTATTTAAATTCTTGTCCATGAAGCATCTGCCGTTTGACCCTTGGGTTAGTTAAAGAGAACAAATCACAATGGCTAAGAGGAACCTCAAAAAGTGCTCAGCATCCTGAGCGACTGTGGAAAGGCATAATAAAACTGCTTTGCAATTTCATCATACTCTGTCAGAATGGTCACGAGAACAATTGACAACAGATGCTGAGGAGGGTGTGGGAAAAGGGGAGCGCTCATTTGTTCTCGGTGTCAATGCAAACTGGTGCAGCTGCTCAGGATATCTGTGGAGAATTGTAAAACAGCTAGAGAGAAACCTACGGTGTGACCCAGCTATACTGCTCCTTGGCACGTGCCCAAAGGACTCCACATCCTGCTCCATAGATACTTGCTCAGTCCTGCTCATTGCTGCTGTATTCACAACGAGGGAGGTGAAACCTACATGCCCTTCAAACAGATAAATGAATGAAAACTCGGTATCTTTACACTATGGAATACTATTCAGCTGTAAAGAAAAACCAAGTCATGAACTTTGCAGATAAATGAATGGAACTAAAAAAAAAAAAAAAAAAAAATCAGATCGAGTGAGGTAACGTAGACCCAGAAAGACAAACGCCACATGTTCTCTGCCCTCCGTGGTTCCTAGCTCCGAGCAGCTGAAGAAATAGTTTCTAAATGTTTGGGTATGTTTTTTCTATTTCTAGTCTAGTTATATTTTAGCTATAGAACATATGATTTCAATTTTTAAATAACATTTTTTGAGTTTTGTTTTACTGTTCAACATTGAGTTTATGTTGATTAAAATTTCCTGAGCTCTTGAAAACAAGTGGATTTTGCTAAAAAAAAGGGGGGGGATTTAGAAAACACTAACTGTGGGTCTACTTCAGTGATAGAAATAAGAGTTTTCTTTTTCTCCATTTGGCAGAGATGTCTTTACTATATGGACAGATTCTGTTCCCCATATAGGAAGTTGCTTCTCAATCCATTTATATTTCATGATAAGAGAAATTGATTGAAAATATGTCAAGTGTCATATTTGCTGGTAATAGTTTTCCTACTCATAATATGGGCAGTTTTCCTGTCTTATATTATTTATTAAAAGATACAAAACAAAGCAGTGAGAAGAGAATGACGAAAAGAGCAACCTGCCCAATGTGTGAGCACCTAAGGTGAAGAAAAGTTCATATTTGGTAAAGTCCTTTCCCTCCCTCCCAATATACAGAAGCTCTTTTAGCTGACCATGTAAAATGTCCCCAGGCCCTTCAGTCAGGGAGCGGGTCCAGAGGTCGTTTAAGAGTTTAGCCCCCTGTGAGCCCCTGCTGCCCCAGTTTCATTGAGTGCACCTTATAGTCAAGGTTTTGCCTTCTAGAGAAAAAAAAAAAAAGAAAATTGAAGGTCTGCCAAAGGAAGTTTGCAAAGTAGGTCAGATCCAGGAGGGTTAAGAATTCAGGAATTCATGAGCAGCTGAGTCAGGGGGCTGGAAGCAATAGGGAGAGTCAGAACCAGAGTCCTGGGTGACTCAGAGAACTGGGGTGGTGACCTCCTGGAATCAGCCATCTACCTTCTGCCTCTGAGTCATGCCTGGGCTCCTTCAGCTATCCCAGGGCTCAGGCTGATAGACTCAGCCAAATAATTTGATGTTATTTGATGTTAGGTTATCTATCAGAAACAGGTAAAATAATTTTGGGGTCCAGTGACTGTTTCTCTGAATGATCATGAGAATGATAGCAGCCCAGGAGGTTGGGGAGGACTCTGTGGACCAAAAGGAAGAAGAAGCTGACCGATGACCAAGGTGGAGAGCGAGCTTGTGTAAGACAGCCTGGTGTGGTGATGGACGCCTTTAATCCCAGCATTCAGAAGGCAGAGACAGGCAATATCTGTGAATTTGAGATCAACCTGGTCTATATGTCTATATGGAGGGTTGCAGGACAGCCTGGGCTTACATAGAGAAACCTTGTTTTTGTTTTTTTTCTTTTAAAAAAAAAGCTAGGACTTGGACTATTTGGCAAGACATGAGTGGTTCTTATTGGAGGTCTGGTTGGTTTTGTCTCTCTAGCATATCTGTTCACTCTCCTGTTTCATTCCTCACGACTGTAGTGTTTTAGCTGAAGTTCCTGTGATCGTCATAGGTGTGACCTTTACCCTTCACACTGGCCGCAGAGGCTACCCATGGAGCGAGCAGTGGGGTGATGGTGACTACCGTTTTGTCCACATTGAGTGTGCTGAGCTTGAGAAGGCCCTAAGGATGGGTACCAAGAATCAGAGAGGGGCTGGGCTGGAGCATCAGAGTTTGGCCAGCCCCAGTGGGCATGGGCAAGAGTTGATTCTAAAGAAGATCCTGGCCCCTCCAAGTCTCTTGCTTTCTCTCTGGCTCTGTGGCCTTCTGACTCTCTTGAACATACTTCTCTGTGATCCTGTCTCCAGCGAGGCCCCATCAGAAGCCAGTGCTCACAGTTTTGGATGCCGAAAGGCAGCTATGAGCTAAGCCAGCCTTTCCTTTAAAAAGTATCTGGCCTCAAGTATTTTGTTATAGAAACACCAAACTGGCATTAAATGAATGCCTTGATGTGGTAAAAATGGGAGGTGCCTGCTCTGTCTGCCTGAAGCCCACCGTGAAATGATGCCAGCAGAAGTGCCATAAAATTGTCTGTCTGGAGTGGGATTTGGCCCAGGCTTTCCTTCTCTGCTTTCCATTGTCTGCTTTCTGGTACCTCTAGCCTCATGAGAGGCTCCTGGTCTTGGGAATCCTTATTTAATGGGGACTAATTTAGAGAGTATGGTTCATAACTAGCCTTGGGTTCCTTAGCCTAATACCTGCATCCAGCAGAGCGCTCTCCGCATGGGTCAAGTTGGAGAATCCGATCTACCCCACAGCCTCAGAAAATGAGACTGAGAAGATGAGGTGCCCTGACTTGATTGCTCCCTCCTGTGTCACATGTATTCCAGAATGACACTGCAGCCCCATCAGGCAGTATGGTGCAGAAACCAAGGAATGCCAGGGTCCATTTGGAGGGATGGATTTTATGACTGTTTAGTACATTGATGTGTTCAATAGGCTGAATCTGAAGCTGCTCACGAAAACATGTGTTGCAATAAAAATATATTTCATAATTATGAAAGATCTTGGAAAACAAATTGCAATAGGCTCAATTTGTAGTCTAGCAAGGACAAAATATAGTGCAGCCGTTAGTCCAAAGACTCTGAAGGTAACTAGAAATTAGTACCGCTCCTGGCAACCACCATCAAACAGAAATCCTGGTCATGGCTTCTCTTGTTTATAGACAAACAGAGGCCAAACTCAAACCATTTAGCCCAGGGGAGGAAAACTTTGCTGGACGTGTATGTTTTAGAAGTACATCCGATTCTCTTTCTGTATGGGTCCCTACGAGCAGAGGGAGTGCAGGAAGATGCTGGGATCTCATGTCATCTTCATGTGCTTGAGGCACACATAATCGCCAGAAGAACGCAAATTGTTGTCCCAGAGAGTTGAACTGCCACTGCGTGAGGCTGTTTCACTTCCAAATTCTATGTCCTTGTGGGAAAGTGTGATGTCTGCCTACACACAGGAGTCAGTCCAGAGCGCTGAGAGCAACTGAAGTCAGGTTGACACTATTAGCAAGGCAGGGGGATGGATATATATATATATATATATATATATATATATATATATATATATATATATATATATATATATAGTCAGAGAGAGAGAGCAAACATGTCCACGAGGAGGTCAGAGATCAGAAGTTGACGCTGTCAGGTGTCTTACTTAATCTCCATTCATCTTACTTTATTAAAAAATGATTTTTAAGTGTAGCATGAGTGTGTGTAAGTTTGTACCCACCAAGTGTAGGAGCTCACTAAGGCCAGGAAGAGTTGGATCTGCTAGAACTGGGGTTTAAGGTGTCTGTGAGATACCTAATCTGTGCATTCCTCTGGAGGAATGCTCTTAACCGCTGAGCCATGTCTCCACCTCTCCACCTTATTTTGTGAGACAGGGTCTTTCACTTAACACGGCAGTCTCTGTGTAGACTAGCTGGCTGCCTAGGATCCTCCTGTCTCTGCTTCCCCAGCCCCAGTCCTGGGATTACAGAAGTATCCCAGCACGCCTGGCTTTCTTTGTGGGTGATGGGGATTTGAACTCAGGCCCTCAGGCTTGTGCAGCAAGCACTTTACCAGCCAAGCCATCCTCCCAGGTCTCAGTCTAATGTGCCTAGCAATAAGCTCATGATTTCATGTGTATTATGATATTAGAAGGAATAACGTTCTATATCGTACTATTTCTTCTTTTAACATATAAATAATTCAAGTAAAATCCAAAGAACAGATGGCCCATAAAAGTCAGCAGAGTCTACTGAAAACTGTTCAAACTGTGTTCTCTTGCTCTGGCAGAGTCGCTAGGGAAGGAGATGGGGGCGACGGACAGATGTGGAAGGAATTTCCCTGTGATGTGTGACTGGACACTGGGCCCTGTCCTCTTAACTTGTTTTTCATGACATAAAGAAATAAAAAGCAGACTCATCAAGGCTGCAGGTGACCCAAAGCAGGCGGAGACGGTGCAAATATAAAACAGCACACCAACATTCAAAGTGATCCCAGAGGGTGGAACATGGATTTAAAAAACCCTACACGTTAAACCAAACAAGATAAGAGACACCTGCTGCTTCCCTTTATATTCTTTGTTACAGAAACCTTTTATTTAGTGTGTATATATATATGTGTGTGTGCACATGTCACATACAGCACACACGTGGTGAAGATCAGAGTTGTAGGAGTTGGTATTTTCCTCTCCCGTGTGGGTCTCAGGAACTACCCTCTGGTCATCAGGCTCGGTGGCAAGTGCCTTTACCCACCAAGCCTTCTCTGCCTTTTTTGTTTTCAGGGATTAAGTACAGTATGAGAACCGTAGTCTCACATAGTTTTGAGGGAACCCATAAGCCTCATTCTCTGGCAGGAGCCTTTGTGCATAAACAAGCATGCTACCAGGTTTTAGACGCCTCCAAGGTACCACTTAGTGGATTTAATGGGGTGCCGCGATCTGCAATTCTAGTCTTGGTTCCAGTGGCCGTGCTTATGGTTGGTACTTGGTGAATTCCCAGGGCCGTTCAGCAGATAGCCGGTTTTGACTATATACCTATCATCTGTCCAAGCTAAGAAGCTATTGGAGACCTAGATTTCTCTGCCATGTGTCTGGGTAGGGGTCGGCCACATGCCACCATTGCAGCCTGCAGTCATTGGGACTGTGGAGTGAATACCATCGCTTAGAGCTATGTGCAAACACTGAATGGACCTTCAAAAGCCAACTCTCCAAAGCAAGGGTGGCGGTTCCAGAGCCCATAACTCCCACATGTCTGTACTCTTTCCATTTCAAAATTGCACGTTTACAGCCCCATCTAGAGACGCGTTGTTTGGAAGCAATAGTCATCCAATGAGTGTTCGTAACTGGATAGTGTGTGAGGGCGAGGGAGGCAGTGGGAAGGCGGAATGGGGCCCCCAAGTAGCCTTATTCATAGCGAACAGAGGAGCAGAATTCTTTCTCCCTTCTTCAGGTCTCTAGGCCCAGCTATGGTTCTCTTACATTCCTGGGTGTGAGAGAGCCCACCTCTGCCACTGCCCTTGCTTGCTTGTTGCCCTCTACCCCTGGAGTCAGAATCTCACTCCCTTCCCATGGGTCTCTGAGAATATACCACTCCTGTGTCGTTAAGCCGTGAAAATGGGAACAGGTCACGCGAAGGCACGAAGAGGAGCAGGTTTTATTCGGGGTCGGGTGTGGGGGAGGATCTACTCCTGTGAACTTTCTGTTCCTTCTCTTTTGGTTACGTGGTTCTATGTCTTCACCCTCGCCTAAATGCAGGCGGCTGCCTAGCCTTTTCCATCCCCTTACGACTGGCCCACGCACCCCTCTTCATTCCTGAACTCCAGCCACATGCGATGGCACACAGTCTTCAGCTGGCACCCCACCCCACAGATCTTGGCCAAGGGTGTTCCCTGGAAACTTGAGTTGTCTAGGCATGAGCTCAGCCCCTGGCGTGTTTGCCACCCCTCAGAATAGCCCCATGTGCTTCCTATAAAATGCTAAATGCAAAAGCCAGAAGGTAGCTCCTCTCCCTCTCTGCGTGCCATAGCCTTCCTTTGCTTATTTAGAGCCTTAACCCCCATTCTTTGTGTGGCGGCAGCTGCCCTTACTTCTCTGTGTCTCTGGAAGGCAAGTCTTCCTTCCATAGATTTCATTTCCTTCCAGAGGCCCTGGAGGGTGGAGAATCAACCCCACGCAATCCTGCCAGTTCCTCTGGGTCCTTGAGCCAGGAGTGTTTCCAGTAGTTTCTGTAGGAAGGGTCTCCTGCTCCCTCTGTGAAATAACTTGCATACATGATTCCCGTCAGCTTTCGGCACTTACATGGTTCCATCTCCTCCCTGCCGACTCAGTCTGGTCATTCGCCAGGCCTTCCAGGCGGGGTTGGTGTCTTCACCACCTTCCACAGGGGCTGTGAGATGCAGAAACCACAGCTATGCCTCATCCCTCCAGGGTGCTTTACCTTCCTGTGCGAAAGGCGTCCCTTCTGGGTTGAGTTTTTCCAGGCTTGCTTCTTTCAAGTCCAACCTCTTGTAAAACCTGAACTTCTGGTTTTATACCTGGGATGTCTCTCAGAAACAGGTTGCCTTTGCCTGTTTGACCCAGGGAGCGTGTGTGTGTGTGGGGGGAGTGATCACCCCAGGATTCAGTCTGTCAGGGAATACAAAAGCACAGCCACCTTCTTTTCTCAGGTTTTACATGGTGAGGGAGGTGGCTCAAAACCCCAGGAACTTCCAAGAAAGGGCTAGGGGCTGTCACTCAGGGGTAGAACACTTGCTGACATTTGTGGGAGACCCCTGGATCCAGTCCCTCAAACAGCACAACACCAAGTGAAAACCCAAGCCCCAGAATGCACTGGACCAGTTCACTTATCCTGAGAGGTTGCTAGGATTTGGGTAATGACCAGCATACATTCCCAGGATTGATGCCTGCAATGACATATTACTGTCCGTGAAGGATAGTTTTATGTCAGCTTGACACAAACTAGAGTTATCTGAAGAGAGGGAACCTCAACTGAGAAAATGCTTCATGAGTTTGGCTGTAGAGTATTTTTTTAATTAGTCAGTGATGAGGGAGGGCCGAAACCATGGTGGGTGGTGCCATCCCTGAACTGGTGGTCCTGGGTGAGTGGTGCCATCCCTGAACTGGTGGTCCTGGGTTCCATGAGATAGCATGGTGAACAAGTCATTTGAGCCAGCCAGTAAGCAACACCCCTCCATGGTCTCTGCATCAACTCCTGCCTCCAGGTTCCCGTCCCATGTGAGTTCCTGTCCTAACTTCCTTTAATGATGGACTATGATGTGGAAGCAAGAACTAAATAAACCCTGTCCTCCTCCCCAACTTGCTTTTGGTCATGGTGTTTTATCGCAGCAATAGAAACCCTAAGACACTGCCCGAGATCCAGTTTAACCTCGGAGGCCATGTGGAGGTGGGGGAATTGGGAGGCGTCCATTTTCATATGAAAGCATAGCTGTTTGGACACACATTAAGGCACTAATTGATGAGAAACATGAAGGCATTTTCCCCCCAGAAGCCCAGGAATGTCTTACAGGGCAGATAAGCATGGCTTGTTAAAGCAGAACTGATAAGGAGGAAGACAGTGGGAGGACAGTGCGGAGCACGGCCTCCTGACTCCTGAACTCTGGGGAGCCGTGATAAGATAAACAGAGGAAGAGCCCAGGAAGAAAGCCGTTCTAGAGAGTAACTGGATGGGCTCAAAAAGCAGCTAGCGTGTTCAATAAAAACACGACACGGACAGCTTTCTCCTTTCTTCTTTGTCAAGTCTTGAAAGCCAAATGTGACTCTCTGCAAGGAAACGATTACACTATCCAGCAGTTGTGTGTATCAGCGGTTGAGAGCTGTGCTAACATGTAGGGGGAGCAGGGCGCTTTCCCTTAGCCCAAGTTGGCTACAGGGAAGAATTGTTAACAGCCTTCAAGAAGGAGGCCAGTCGTCTTGTATAATCAGCACGGAATTTCGGGTTGCATTGTATCTGGAGGCTCACAGTGTGTGAGAAGCCAGCTCTCCGTGACAGAGTAGACCCAGCTTGAATCCTGGCTATCTGGTCTGTAGCAGCTCACTTAGGATTACCTCTTTCCTGACAGAGAATCTAACAGAGCCCACTCCACCAAGGTTCCCTGAGGATAAAAAGCAGGATGGTACATTAAGTTGGTTGGCAAGGGCTGGGGAGATCGTCAGTAAAATGCTTCCTGAGATCAATCAGTCCTGAGAAACACCCCCCAACACACACACACACACACAAACAAGCATGGTGTGTGAAGTATTGCTGTAATCCCAGAGTTGGGGAGGTGGGTACAGATGGGTCCCTGGGGCTCACTGGCCAGTCAGCCTAGCTGTTTGGTGACTTCCAGATCAGTAAGAGGGCCTGTCTTTAGAAACAAAGGTAGATGGTGTCTGAGGTCATCAGTGAGGAACAACACTGAACCCGTCTTCTGGCCTCTACACGGGTACACACATGTTCATGTATGTGCACATACACACATTTTACTCCCACACAGCTATACATACAAACACAAAGATGGTATCTATCACTCTAGTCACCCAAGTGTAGGTGCCCCAGGGGTCAGAGAGGAGGGGAGAATGAGGCCCCATGCAACTGCTGTCCTGTAACTTCCATGGTCTGACAGGGTTGGGGGAGTGGGATGTATATTCTCCAGACGCAGCAAACAGAATAGAACAACATACCTGGTCCCCAGAACAGGAAGTCCTGTGATTCCTGCCTCCTCTAAAACCCTCTGCCACCCCTTGGGCCCATATCCCACTGTGTTTGCTGGTGTCGGGGGGGTGACATTGGAAACAGGCTTGTAAGTGATTTTCTGAGCCAGTACAGGCCTGAGGGTCATCGGGCCATGCCCTATGAGTGCCTCTGGTAACTTGAAACAAAGGGCACTGGTGACAACTGTCCAGCAGGAAAGCATGCCTTTGGCAAGAGGCCTCTCTCCTTGCCTGTGTGTGTGTGTGTGTGTGTGTGTGTGTATTCACCTTGTCTGCCCTGGCAGGCGGAACTGGCTGTTTGCTTTGTGAAACAAAGAACAGGCTTCTTTGGGCTGGAGGGGGCCAGCGGGAGGCGGGGGGTGATGGGGGCCTGACAAGGTTCCTCTTGGTTCAAACATACTCTAGGAGAAGTGTCTGGCATACGTCTGCCTTCCTTTTTCAGATGCGAAAAAGAATGAAGCCACAGTCACAAGCTTAGACTTTGATCCAGCAAACAAAGGCCCACACAAAGAGGTCACAAGAGACCTGACCCTCTTAACCCTAGGCTTGTTGGGTGTCTTAAATAGAAAACAGATTGGGGACAGCAGCCAATCAGAGTGGGCTTAAAAAGGGCCTGCAGGCTGTAGAAACGGGGAGGTCCTACAGGCACGGACAGATACAAGGGTGGTCCACACATGGGGAGGGGGATCATAGACCCTCATATCATGTAGCCCAGGTGGGCCTAGAATGCTCTCTGGAGTCACAGGTGGCTTTTAACTTGTGAGTCTCATGCCTCCATCTCCTGAGAGCCTTGTGTGCACACTAGGCAAGCGCTTTACCAACCGAGCTACATCTCCAGCTTCTCACATGGGTGATAGCTTTAATCTTTAAGGTCATGACCAGTCAAGCATGTCTGCCAGGCAATGAAGATGTGGGTCAGTGCACAGGTATGCACGGAGATGGTGACCTCCCCTGGTGAGAAGAAGCATATCAGTAAAGAGAGGGGTGCCTCACAGTCAAGGGTACTACTAGGGTTCCATCAGCACAATACCAGAAAGAACACGCATGGGATTGTGCTAGTTAGTTTTCTTGTGGCTACGGGGACATGCTGGCAAAGGAGACTTAAGAAAGGTAACGTATGTTTGAGCTCGCAGGTTGAGGGTGTGGCCCATCATGGCAGGGAAGACATGGTGGCGGTGGTGTGAGGCAGCTGGTCGCATTGCATCCAGTTAGGAAGCGGGGAACACCAGACACTGGTGCCAGGCACACCTTCTCATTTCATTCAGCCGATGACCCCAACTCAAGGGATGGGACCACCTACAGTTAGGATGGGCCTTCCTACCTCAGCTAACCCAATCTGGAAACTCTCTCCCAGACATTCCAGGAGATCTATCTCCTCCGTGGCTCTGGATCCTGTCAGGTTAACAATATCCACCACCGCAGTGTGTTTCCTGCCATTGAGGAGGAGAGACAGCGGTGAACTAAGTACACAGCAGATGAAAATGAAGGAGCTGGCTTTCTCAAGCTCTTGTATTTAACAAATGCCATTCTTATCAGCCTACACCACCTCCTGTGCCTGCTTGACTCAACTCCCCTAAACAGAGAGAAGGCTCCTTGCTTGCCACCCAACCCCTGGGGGACGCACCTCCACGGTGGTGGATTTTTCCCACCACAGTTTCTCAGCTACAGAGACAAGCACAGCAGTTTCATAGTTGCTTATTTGTTTGCTTATTTGTTGTTTTTAAGTGTTTGTGTGGGGCCAGACTAATGAGTCAACGTTGACAAGCTTATCTGTTCTCAAAGGCTGAGTATAGGGGGGAACATACACGAAGGACATTCACAGGAGTCATGACGATGCCAGGGAAGAGAGAGGTCGGGTTTTACCCAGTCTGAACGATCAGGGGTTGTCACTGAGATGACAGTGGGCCGAACAGGAAATAATGAGGTAGGGAAGGCGACAGAATCCTCCAGGCAGGTGTGCAGAGTTCCTGTGGCGGCAACAAGTGTGATGTACCAGAGACTTTAAAAAGAAGAGTAAGCGGAAGACAGCATGAGTGATGAGCAAGAGCGAGAGGCAATGCAGGCTGGACAGGTAAAGTGGGTCATTGAGGGCCCATGGACCGAGGGAAGGGAAATCCTTATCCTGAGAGCATGGGGATGCTGGCAAACTAGCTAAGGCTTTTGGTTAAAAATCATCGCTTAGGCTGGTGAGATGGTTCAGCAGGTAAGAATTCTATGCAAGTCTGATGATTTGAGTTCAGTCTCTGGAACCCACGCAAAAGAGGAGGGAACTGACTCTACAGAGCTGTTCTCTGATTTCTATGTGCACACTGTGGTTTATGCACCACATTTGCATAACAACACACGCACACATAGTGCATAATAGTTATTAGTTATTTTTCTCTGCCCTCCCATCTCTGTAATAGGATGTCATAACCAAAACAACCTGTAAAAGAGTGTATTTGGGTTTATGATGCAAGAGGAAGCTTCCATAATGGCAGGGGAGGCACGGAAGTAGGCATTTGAGCAGGAAGTTGAGAGATCACGTCTTCAACTACAGACAGGAAGCTGAGAGGGTGGGCTAGTAGTGGGGTGAGGATATACACCCTCAAAGCCCACCCTCAGTGACATATTTCCTCCAGCAAAGCCACACCTCCCCTAACAGTGCCCCAGTTGAGGAATCTAGTGTTTAAATCTGTTAGCCTGTGGGGGCATTCTCAATCAAACTATCACATGAGTAATAATAAGTAAATAAAAATTCTAAAACATTCCTTGCTCTACTGTGTGGGGATGGATTCTAGAGGGCAAAAGAGGCTTGGAGGGTGACCAGAAGGGAGCTCACAATTTTGTTTAGGAAGAAGAAAATGTTGGTAGCTCAAACTGTCATGGAGGTAGCGAAGGTAATCTCAGATGACGTTTACAGCTCCTGGAATAGTGTTAAAGGATTTTTTGTTTGTTTCTATGCTCTCAAAGCCGTTAACACATGGGTCATGGTCAGGTTTCATTTTCTAAGGAAAAATTCCAGCATGAGAATTTTTCAGAATTATACAAATCTATCACATACTTGTGTGTGTGTGTGTGGAGGGGGTGAGACAGGGGTTCTCTGTGTAGTCATCGCTGTCTTGGAGCTCACTCCGTAAACCAGGCTATCCTTAAACTCAGAGATCCACCTGCCTCTGCTCTCCTGGGTGCTGGAATTAAAGATTTGTGCCACCACTGTTTGGATCACAGACATTTTTAAAAGAATTGTTTATGTGTATGTATGTTTGCCTATATGTGTGTATGTGCACCACATGGATGCCAGAAGAGGGCATCACAGTCCCTGGATCTGGAATTATAGGGAGCTGCAAGTTGCCATGTGGGTGCTGGAGAATTGAACCTGGGTCCTCTGAAAGAGTAGCAAGATCTCTGAGCCCTGGCAAACTTTTTTTTTCCCCAAAGACTCTTCCACAGTATCTGTGGTCTATAAAACACTTCTGGGGAAATCTGTTATATAAGTCCTGGGTACTTTCCACAGGGGGTACTACCAAGATCTGCAGTTGAAAATGAGCCTGGTACACTGAATAGATAGGCTACGTTTGATACAGGGCATGAACTGAAGACTGGGAAATGTTCGGGTGACTAGGTAGGCAATGCTAGAGTGAACAGGTAGACTGAAGTCAATTTTGGAAGGCTTTAAAGGCTAAACTAGTTGGTGTTTCAATTCTACTTGATATATGCTGAGAGTAACCCTGGTTTAGAGCTAAGTTTGTCATGGTAGATATTTAATTCCAGCATTTTTCTAAAAGACCAGTTAACATGGCATGCATGTTAGAACTGGGCAGTGGGAAGCTAGACTTAGTGGTGTGTGTGTGTGTGTGTGGTGTGAGTCTGTACACACACACACACACATGCCTCTTTCAGGTTGAGAAGGGAGCATTATGTGTTTTTTCACTCCCATTTCCATTGGTGGTCAACCTCTGTTGCGAGAGTGTAGCTCAGTTGGTAGAGTGCTTGCCCTAGTATGCAGGAAGCCCTGGGTTCAGTTCCTAGCACAACATAAACTAGGCATGGTGGTCCATACCTGTAATCTCATCACTGAGCAGAGAGAGGTAGGAGAGTTGGAAGTTTAGGGTCATGCTGGGCTACATAGCAAGGTCAAGACCAGCCTGGAGTACATGTGACCTTGTTTAAAAAACAAAAGACAAAAAGGAATATTATTGTGTTTCTGGGGTCTGTTAATGGAACCTGGGTTCTCGGGCAATGATAATGATGGTAGAGAAGGTACTTTCACCAGAGGGCGAGGGAGCCCCCAACCCTGCCTGATACAAGAGTGAAGTTGGAGGTAAGGCATTTAAGACCTCACTGTAGCTTCAATTTCCCGTGTCAATGTGAACAAGTGTTTCCTCCCTAGACCCTGGCTGGCTCATCTGGAAAATAAGTCTTTGTAAGTTGTAAACTCTACTGTCTCTGAGAGCTGTGGAGTCATTAACTGGGGCAATCACGTCTCAGTTAAGACCTTAAGCTTCCTAGCAAGCTACTGATTTGCCAGAAGTCTTTAAGGAAAGGAAGCCTGTGAGGGGGAAAAAAGTGCAAGGTGTTCAATTCACACATTCCTCTGAAATTCAGGCCTCCTTTCTGAGGTGACAGCACAGTCAGGCACAAGAGCCTCTGCAGTGTATGTGTGTGTGTGAGGGGGTACTGATTAGCGATGCAAAGGTAAACAGCCCCCTAATGAAGAAATCTGCTAATTGACACCTCCATTCAGGAGTGAGGTTTATTTTTATGGAGTGTGTTTAGAAGTTGAAAGGGTTTTCTCATCAAGATAATATTACAAATCGAGGCTAGGTTTTCAGCCCTGCTTAGCAAAAGTAGATTTAGCCCATGACACAGCAAGAAGAGTGTTTCTTAACCAAGCACAGTGGAGCCTACATGCCTGTCATCCCAGCACTTGGGAGGCAGAGACCGGAGAATTGGGAGTTCAAGGCAGGCTATATGAGACCCTGTGTTGTGTAGTTTTATGTCAACCTGACACAAGCTAAAGTCTTCTGAGAAGAGGGAACCTTAGTTAAGAAAATAGCTCCATAAGATCAAGCAGTAGCCAAGCCTGTAGCACATTTTCTTAATTAGTGTTTGATGAGAGGAGGGCCGAGCCCTTTGTGGGTGGTTCCCATCCCTGGTCTAGTGGTCCTGGGCTCTATAGAAAGCAGGCTGTGCAAGCCAGGGGAGCAGTAACAGCACTTCTCCATGGCCTCTGCATCAGTTCCTGTCTCTAGGATCCTGCCCTGTTTGAGTTCCTGTCCTGGCTTCCTTCAAGGATGGATTACAGTGTGGAAGTGGAAGCCAAATAAATTCTTTTCTTCCCAAGTTGTTTTGGTCATGGTGCTTCAGTGCAGCAATGGGAACCCTAGCTAAGACAAACCTTGTCTCAAAAAACAGACACAGGGCTAGAGATAACTCAGCAATGAAGTGCTTGCCTGAAAACGTAAGGACCCAAGTTTGATCCCAGCACTCATGTAAAAAGTCAAGTGTAGTGCCATCTGCTTAAAATTCCAGTGCTAGGAAGATAGAGGATCTTTGGGGTTCTCTGAGCAGTCAGCCTTCTAGAATCAGAAAGTTCCATATTCGTGAGAGATCCCTCCAAGATAAGGTGGGTGGCTTCTGAGCAGTGACAGCCAAGGTGGTCCTCTGTGTACCCTTGATCACCCCTAACAAAACAAAACGAACAATTAACAAAAGTAATGTTTCACATAGACACAGACAGACAGACAGACACACACACACATGTGCACATACACAAAACATGGTAAGGGAATGTGTTTGCTGGATGAAGATGATGCATCTAGATAGACTCTTATAGACTTCTGTCACAATAAATTAATTCCCTGAACCTAGACCATGAGTGATCAGTGTACCAGGTCCTGGACAAGCGTGGATGTCATCAGATCCCACCCTTGCCCTGGTCTAGTTTCCGTTTTGTTGACGCTTGGTCAGGCTGCCTGGGGTTGTGTCTTTGTGCCTTTGATGTTCAGTTTGGCAACTGATGAAGTAAAGTGATTTAATCTCTCAGGGCCTTCGTTTCCCTTTTCAAAAGCAAAGATGTACTGTCTAAGCATGAAGACCCGAGTTTAATCCCCCGCACTTACATACAAGGTGAACATGACCTTGCATACCCATAACTCAAGTGTTGGGGGTAAAGACAGGGGATCCCAGGAGCTCTGGCTGGCCAGCCCAGACAGAACACAGGGTCTCAGATTCAGTGAGAACTCCTGTCTCAAGGGAATGAGACACAGAATAATAGAAGAAATCTGATTACCTGTCCTGGCTTCCTCATACACACACGAGTGCATGAGCCCTGCACACACATGTACACAGACATGTATATACTACATACATACACCCACACATGAGGGGGAAAGCAGAGACTAATAATATACCTCCCTTTGTGGCATATTTGGAGCTACAGGCAGTGACCTGAGCGTTGTGCCTGGCTTAGAGCTTTGTCCTGGGGTAGTGCACTCAGCAGCTCATTCTGGGCATGTAGGGAGCTAGGACCCTCATGCAGATTCCCCAACACAGGGTGGGGTGGTTGATGAAGATCGTATAAGGAGGGAAAAGGTATGGCGGGATTTCAGGGGCAAGGATGGCATCTTATTTGTCCTTGGGAGTCAAATTCAACTTAACTGTAAAGGGACTGTGTTGGGACTTGCAGGAGCTCTATGAAAAGTACGTGAGGGCCAAAGGGGTTTTGGAGGGGAAGGAAGGAGGGGAGAAGAATAGCCTGGGAGTCAAAGGGGGATTGGGAATAGTAGTGAGATGCCATAGTGATGTCTTGATTGTCCCTACGGCTCCTGCACGATTTCTCACAGAAGTCTGCCTGTCTAGAGGTAGTTGCAGCTTTTAGTTTGGACTTCAGTTCAAGCTCCAAATTTGATTTTGGCCTCACTTATGCCTCTGAGGGATTGGACTGTTTTATTGATGGAAAGATTGTCTCGTGAGAGTTAGTTGGCAGTCAGGATGACAAACCAAGCTCTTTCAATTGTTTTGATATGGGATAGATGGTTGTTGGGTTGTTTTTTGTTTGTTTATTTTGGCTGAGTCTCCCTAAGGCTCCTGGCTGGTCTTGAAGTCACTGAATAGCTCAAGCAGACCTTGAACTTGTGAGTCTCCTGCCTCAGCACCTGAGTTTTATAGAGCTAGCAGGCTCGAGCTCTACACTTTGAGAATTACTTAGTACTGCATGCTGGGGAAGGGAAAGGGACCTTGAAAGTTTAGCATAAAGATGGCGTGGTGGAGAGACCGGAGGGGACTCAGGGTGACTTCTAATGTTTGAGCCGTCATTCCTGGTTCCGAGTGGCACAGTAGGGGTGCAGAGGTTGGCTCAGCATGAGGGCGTTTCTATGGCAGAGAGGGACAGAAACGGGAAAGTTTGTTTTCAAAGGCTGTCTGTCTGTCCAGCACCTTGAAGCAGAGGCCAAGTAGCTGTTAATCTGTCAGAGATATGGCAGGATGTAGGCACATGTTAGAAATTCCAATTAGGGCTTGAACTTGAGAAATTAGTCAGCTCAGATAAGCAACATTCTCTGACTTTGGGATGAATGCACGGCTCTCTAGATCTGGCTTGACTTACCTGCAGAAATAGAAACTCTGGTAGGTCAGAGAGAGGGAATAGCCTTTATCTGCCATTGTTAGGGCTTCTGTTGCTGTGAAGAGACACCGTGACCGTGGCAACTCTTATAAAGAAAAACATTTAATTGTGATGGCTTGTTTAGAGTTTCGGAGTCAGTTCATTATCGTGGTGGTGGGGGTTGGGGGGGTCATGGCTATATGTAGGCAGACATGATACTGGAGAAGTAGCTGAGAGTCCTACATCTTGTTGGCAACAGGAAGCTGAATGAGACACTGTAGGGTTTTCTGAGTATAGGAAACCTCAAAGCCTATCCCAACAGTAACGTACTTCCTCCAACAAGGCCGTACCCATTCAAACAAAGGCATGCCTCTAATAGTGCCAGTCTCTTTGCGATCATGGGGAGCCAATTACATTCACTACCAGAGCCATGTTGATACCACCCATCTCTGTCACCTAACCATGACCTTGAGACTGTTAGACTGTGGGGACCACGTTTAAATTTTTTGAAAAATGTATGATTTTTTTTATGTGCGCATTCGTGTTTGCTCACACCCCACAGCACACATGTGAAAGTTGGAGGAGTCAGTTTTCTTGCTCCACCATATTGGTCCCAGAAATGGAGCTCTGGTTGTCAGGCTTGGCAGTACTGCCGGAACACACCAGGCCGTCTCGCTGGTCCATGTTTTGTCTTCTCATGTGAGTTTATGGTCCTCAAAAATAGTTCTGTGTGTTATTGAACCGATTTTCAGCATGTGGAGATAGATCCATGGTGGGCACTGACATCCTCGCTTCAAGTCCCTTCTCTCACATTCTGTGATTGTACAAAGTCTCAGGACCAGGATAAGGAGTCTCACTGAGCCTCCGGTGTTCCTTGAGGCCACCTCCAGAGGCATGCTTGGGAGGCCTTACGGCAGAGACAGTCCTTGTTAAGCTTCTACTTCGGGACCCAGCTTGAATGGCTTTTACACTTTGACCATAGATTCTGTGACCAGGGGTTCTGTGGTGAAGGACAAATGATCCTGTTTGATCTCTTTCTGCTCAAAAGCCACTGTCACACAGCCATTATCAAAGCTGGGACTGAGAGGGGCTGCCAGACTCTTAGTCCTCAATAGGAAATCAGTTCAAGCTTACTTAAATAAGGAATATCCCACCAACTGGCCTCGGGGATGGGCTAGGTCCCTGTATATGATATCTAAGAGGTCTTCTCCAGCCACAGCTTACCTCCTGGGCTGCTGTGAGGGGTTCTGAGGTTATGTGTTATGTGGCGCTCAGCTCCATGTGGTGATGTCACAGGACGACCCCTGTCAGATGAACCTAAGGATCATCACAATCTGGTCTCCCCATGCTTCACTGGCCCTGGAGTGTTCTAGGGCTGACTAGAACAGACTCAAAGGACTTGAAGCGGAACAGTAGGGTGTGTGCTTCCTAAGCAGCCTCCTGTGTCTGGTCTTGTTCTGGGTGTCGCCACGAATGCTACCATGGAACATTTGGATCCACTCTGAGAACAGACGTTACTTCTGGTTGCATGGACTGAGAAAAGGCCTGGTTTCCCACAGCTGTGCACGACAAAAGCAGGTTGCTGTCAGCAGTGGGGGCAGCCATGACCGCCGCTGTCCACGTGGTGTGTGCTACACAGCTGTGAGTTACTTCATAGTTAAAGCCTGTGGCGGCTCATCCTCTCAGGACTCTGCTGGCAGGCGATGTCATCGCCACTTCAGAGTGGTGTCTCAGTGATGGATAACTGACTAGTGCTGAGTCATGTGACTCTGTTAAATGCCAGGCTTTGAACCCAAGCACGACTCTGGATGCCCATGCTCTCTTCTTGTCACGTCCCTCCAGCTCCTGGGGAGGAAGTGGAATGGATTTGAGTTTTATTCTCTGTCAACTTGGGACAGGCAGGCTGAGCCTGGGAGCAGAAGGCCTTGGCATGGCTCAATAAGCTAGACCACTCTGTGGTAGTAAATGGCCCCACGTCTCGGTAGTTCAACTGAGAAACACTTCTTGCCCTTGCCTCTTTCCCAGTGTGTATCAAGGCGGGTGTGGGAGGAGCTCTCTTGCTCATTAGAGCAACTTTATATGCACTACACACACATACATACACACACACACACGCACACATGTGCACACATGCACGCGTACGCACGCACACACACACCCCTACCTACCTCCAACACACATACCCACACACAAACTAATGAGAAGCGGTATTCACCATACCCTGGTACAGACTTCAAGAACCCATTAGTGCAACACTCCCTGCCACTACAGCAGAGATCACAAACATATACAAGAGTGTGGGCGTATGTATGTGTGTGAAGTACATGTATGAATGGGACTGTGTGTGTGTATGCATGTATGTGTGTGTATGCATGTATGTGTGCGGGGGATACTGTATGTGTATGTACATGTGTTTATGCATGTATGTGTATGTGGTATGTGTGTGAATGCAGGTGTATGGAGGCCAGAGGCTAAACTTGAATTCCTTGGGTACTACCCTCTTTTTCCATTTGAGCCTCACTGGGCTGGAGCTCAGCAGCTGCTTTGCCAGGCAGTGAGCCCCCAGTGAGTCCCGGAGATTCTTCTGTCTCCACGTTCCCAGTGCTGGGATTAGGACTAGAAGTACTCACATCATATCCAGCTTTAACATTTTTAAATTGATTTTTAAGACTGTTTTTTATTAGCTTAGTATACTAATTAGTAGATATCATTCTGGTAACCGGGAACAAAGTGTGTTTTAGTGGCTCACCTTTCCCTCACCATGCTGGTAACCCTAGGTCCTGGGGTAACCACTCCACCAGTCCCCCTTTAATGTTCTATGTGTCCCTTTGCCCATTTCCCATCCTTCTTCGTCACCTATTAGTTTTAAAAACTTTGCTTCATCTACTTTATTTATTTGTGTGTGTGTGTGTATGTGCGTGCACACACACACAAACCTCACATATGAACGCAGGTGCTCTCAGAGGCCAGAAGATCCCCTGGAGCGAGAATTACATGTGGTTGTGAGCCTCCTGATGGAAGGGCTGGGAACAGAACTCAGGTCCTCTGGAAGACCCACAAGTCTTCCTTAACCACTGAGCCATCTTTCCAGCCCTGGCTTTCCTTTCCTTTATTTTAACTGGGTTTGGGGGAATCAAACTCTGGTCCTTATATCTGGATAGCAAGCGTGCTACTGAGTCTCCTCAGGTTCACTTTTATGTTCTGGGCCAGAGCTAATCCCATGGTCACCTGTTAGTTCAAGAGGACAGGGAATAAGGATTTACAGGCAGCTGGAAGGCAAGAAAGAACTGGAAATAGTTGCGGGGTTAGCGTAATCATGGGGTCTCTTTGATCAACATTCAAGGCGGCTTCTTTCTGTAGAGTGACCCTGGGGAACTGCCCTAGGAAGGCCTGGCAGAGCCACATGAGAGCGAGCCTGGGTGCTCCCACCCCACCCCACCTGCCTTCCCAAGCTCTTCTGAGGGGGGAAGGTGGCATTTTGTTCCCCACGGAGGAACAAAGGGGCATGATGAGAATCATACCTGTAGCCTGGGTGAGAACAGTTGATCCACGGGGCCAGAAGCCAGAGAGTCACCTGCCAACTTCCAGGCCCTCCCTGAAGGAAGTCTGTGATTCACGCTCTGGAGCATGCGGTGTGCGCAGTAATTCCTTCCTGGACACCGCGGCTGTTTACACAGCGGCTAGTGGTTTGACATTTGGCACTCTTGCCTTTCATTTCTCTTGGTTTGCGTAGGGAAAAGAATGCCACCTGTGTTCTTAAGGAAACCAGACTGTGACTCCGAGGCATAGACAAAAATCTCAGAGAGAGCAGGTGGCCTCACCTGGGCCGGGAGATTTCTATTGCTGGCCTGGCTCTCCAGGCTCGTCAGCCAGAGCTGGCTGTGGCCCCACTGCAGGCTGGCTTGCCAGGGGTTCAGAGAACCTCTTTAGGCTTGGTACCGGCTGCTTTCTCTTTTTTTTTTTTTTTCAGGGGAACAACCACCTTAAATTAAAGGAGGAAATAAGTAAATGTCACTCTCGTGGTGTGTGTTAACCCCAGGTTGTAGAACTCAACCTTCAAGCTTGCTTGCTAACAACCTTGGTCTAGCCTCCTGATTCCCAAGATGACTTCAGTCAGCTCCTTTCCCCAGTTGTAGCCTTGAAGGTAAAAAGACAATTTGGTAATTTTCTGAATGGTCGTTTGACCCAATTTGAGGATGCTAAAAACCCCTCATACAAAACATGAGGCCATTTGTTCTAGAACTCTTGGTGTGAGATTTTAGTTTTAGTGTTTTTGTTTGATTGTTTTAGGGGTGGAGAAAGCTGACCTTCAACTTCTGATCCTCTTGCCTCCAGCCTCCCGAGTGATGGGATTAAAGGCACGCACCACTATCCCGAGTTTATGAACTGCTGGGCATGGAACCCAGAGCTTGTGCTTGTTAGACAGACACTCTCCTAACCGAGCTACAATCCCAGCCCTGCATTTAAAATTTTAAAAGTTCCAAGATTCCTGCTACTTTGAGTTGATCCTCAGCCTTTGTGGACATCTGATAGCAACAGGACAGGAAGGCAGAAGCTGCCCTTTCCGGAGTAACAAGTTATATCAGGAAGGAAGACGTGGAAAGTGTGGTTCCAGGCTGAACCTTCAGTTTATTTTGGAGGGGTGTCCACATCAGTATGGGGACAGTGTGCTTGCTTAGCCACTTCAAAAGTCCTGTTCAACTTGTCCAGCCTGGACGCCGACAGCAAGCTGCCTTGTGACCTTTTGTAAGGTCCCGTGGCCGTCAGTGACGAAGTTAATCTCAACAAGGAGTCTAACCCCTGCTTTCTTTTCCTGCTGCTACCCCTTAGCTTTTTCCCTGTGACGCAAGCTCAGGAGCACGGCATTGTCTGGGCGGAGTCTCTTCCGCAGGCAGCTCCTTGAAGTGAACAGGAAGGGATGTTGGAGTCTCTAAACAGATGTTCCAGATGCTGGTCATAAGGTTAGCTTAGGAAGACGTTGTCTCATAAATATGACGTGAGGCTCTCTTTATCTTCAGAAAACTGAGAGATCCCAGAGAAACTGGAGAACATTCAGCAAGTGTTTCTTTTTAAAGAGGAGATGTTAAAAAATTAAATCTGGGAGCAGAGGAGAGAGCTCAGCTAATAAAATGAGTTGTCTGAGCTAGATCCTTTGAAGACCACACCAAAAACATGGCATGCCCCCTTCTCTTGCTTTTATTGAGATGCCCTTCATATGACACAGACCCACCATTTTAACTATTTGAAAATGGATAACTCAGGGTTTTTTTGTGTTCACGATGAGAACATTCAAGGCCACACTTCACAATGAGAGCACCCAGTGCTACACCCCCAGCTTAATGCTGAAGCATCTCTCTCTGTCCATCTCTCCACTCCCCAGCCTCAGTCAGCCATCGGCCTACCTTACATCTCTATGGGGTTTCTCCTCTGGAAATTTAACACGAACAGGACCATATGTCTAGGCATGACCTCCTGAGCACACAGCCTTTGGGGAAAATCAGTGTTTTCCCTATTTGGTTGAGAAAGTTTTTATGAGAGTTATACTTACCTATTTATTATAAGTTATACTATCTGAATACGTTTATTATGTGGTTTAAATGACAACTTGTGTCAAACACCCTCTGGGACCAAGTGTTGAGATACATACATACATACATACATACATACATACATACATACATAGCATATGGGTGTTTGCCTGCGCGAATATATGTGTGCCAATGCCTGTAGTTCCTGCAGAAAACAGCATCAATTGGAGCTGGAGTCACAGCCAGTGGTAACTGCTGAGCCATCTCTCCAGCCCAGATATTAGGATTTTAGTAGTGGGGTTTTTGTCTGGATCTGTGTCAGAATTATGGGCTTCTATGAAGATGGATCTTGTGGTTTCTTAACCTCTTACGGTAAAACATGGCTTATTTCTTTTATAAGGAAATTATGATGGAAATGAGTTATGTATGTGTGTATGTGTGTGTATATATTCATTTATCGTTGTGTGTATGGGTGTGTGTGTGTGGGGGGGTTGTATATGTGTCATGGTGTGTGGCTTGGAGGCCAGAGGAGAACCTTGTGGAACTGGTTCTTTCCTTCCCCCTTTGCATTGGATTTGGATTGAGCTCAGGTTGCTGGCGCTTCCACCCACTGGGCCATCTTGCCAGTCCCAGGAGACCGCTTATAGTTTTAAGCTACGTAATCACTGTGTTACTATAGGAATAAAAAAACAGAATAATTAGGTAGGATAAAGAGGGGGCAGGAAGCATCTTTTAGGAGGTTCTGTATGCAGGAAAGTGACCACTTCAGCAACAAATGCACAGAATGGAAATACATTTTTTTTTTTCTGGAAGCTTTGCCTGTTTAGCCTGAGGTATGGTGAATTAGTAACAGGAGGGAGGAAATGAACTGGTGACTTTATTCTGCTTTAGTGACAAGAAGTTGCCTGCTGTCTTCTGCTCCGGGTGTTGTGGCAAGGACTCTGAGACCTGGCAGCAGGTGGAAAGAACATGTGACCGTGACACGGCAGGAATGAAAGCCTTTGAAGTTCAAATTCGGCTGCACGATTGCCTGATTTTGCCGGATTCTGCCCGATTCCCTCCAGTTCGTTCTAGGCTCTGTAGGCTATCAGAAGTGGCTGGGACACCAAAACTAGCTAGACGGGCCTTGTGTGCTGCAGAGGAAACTGAAGGCAGATGTGAGCTCAAGAATTACCCAGAGTCATCATGAAAAGGCTGGCAGAGTCTGGACTAGAGGCCACCTCTAACAAAAGGAAACTTAAGATGAGCTCGGGGTTCTTGGCTTGGGAATCAGCTCTTCCTTGAAACTCTGAGATTTTGCAGGCATAAAGGACTTGACCAGGAGATCTTAAGTTAAACTGGGACCCAAACAGCTGGAGGGCAGGAGAGGACAAAGAGATGGGGCGTCGCCAGTCCGACCCAGGGCTTGTTAGAGACAGCATCTCAGGCCCTGCTCTAGACCTTGAGACAGAATGAGCTTATATAGGTGACCCTGTGCTCATGAGAACTCAAACCACCACAAACCAGAGCCCGATGACCGTGAAATCCACAGAGAGCTAGGAAGAGGGGTGGAGAGAGCCTTAGAACTAAAACAAGTTTTTTAGGTACCTAAATAGCTCACTGTCACTTTGGTGGGACTCTGAAGATAGTATAAGGGTGTGACTTCCTACATCTTAGAGTGAAAAAGGGATCTATTATCGGTCCAGGCTGATATTGGGCCAAGAAGAGCAATCCTGCAGCTGAGTGGAGAAGAGACAGCAACCTTTCAGCAGGTGAATTGGGGGGGGAGGGTTGGGAGGGGGCATCTGGGTGCCTCTCAGCCCAGCTCTTGCAGCCTCCACACTGGAGTGTGGGGTGGTCAGTGGCACGGAACTGACAAGGCAGCATTCTACCCCCGGCCTCCTGGCCTCCACGCCTCAGCTGTTTGCCCTCATTCAGCAGAAAAGGGAGACAGAAAGGAAACAAAAGCTGGCTGTGGCAGAAACCCTGTTAATTAGTAAAGCCTGAAAGGCTCTGCACTGGGTCAGGCCCCGACCCTGTCTGCCTGTGGCCTGTGAGCCATCAGGAATGAGTCTGCCCAAGGTGTCAGGCCTGAGCTCCAGAAAGAATGGGTGGTCAGCCCCTCGGTTAGGCAGGACACTCAAGACATAGCCATTGGTGTGCTGTGCGGGAGTTTTGGGCTTGCTGTAAATGAACACATCCTCCTGTTTCAGGGGCCAGTGAGATTCTCAAGCACAGATTAGCTCGGGAGTGTGGTGCTTGCCAACAGTCATTATTTGCAAAGCAGGGGGACATCGACCAAGATTGGGGTTTGGTCTTTCTGTGTTGTGATATTTGCACACCTCCCCCCAACTCTCCACCCCTCAGCCCTGCTACACCTTTTAAATTAGTAACTAGAGCACATGGTTGAAAGGGAAGGATTTGAAAAGTGTGTAAATTCAGCAGTTCTGCACATTAAAACACATTGCTTGCTTCTTAGTCACCTTCAGTTTCCCAGACAAGATATCGGATAACAAGTGTACATTTTTAATGAATGAGCTGGCCAGGAAACCTGACCTGCCCGTTAAATACTACAGACTCACCCCTGCTCAGCACATAGTTGCTCTGGAAAGGCGAGGGGAACATCTCCTTTGTTTCTTCCAAGAAGTGTAGGTTTGGGAGCTGGAGAAATGGCTCAGGGGTTAAGGGTGCTTGCTTAACCTCCCAGAGGACCAGAGTTCTGTTCCTAGCACCGACATTGGGTCATTCACAAGTGCTTCTGAGTGTAGCTCTTAGGTGGTGGTTCTCAACCTTCCTAATACCGTGACCCTTTAATACAGTTTTTCACATTATGGTGACACCCGCCCCCCACCATAATATTATTTTGTGACTCTTTCATAACTGTGATTTTGCTGTTATGAAATGTAATGTAGAATATCTGATATGCAGGATATCTGATATGCGACCCCAAAGGGGTTGCAACCCACAGGTTGAGAACCACTGCTCTAAGGGTTCTGTCTGCACTAACATGAGTGCATGTGTGCACACGCACACACACACACATGCACACACACATACATACAAATAAAATTTTTTTTTTTAAAGTGTAGGTTTGAGGGACTAGCAAGATGTTTCCATGGGTAAGGGCCCTTGCCACCAAGACTAAGATCCTGAATTCCATCCCTGGAACTGAGAGCATTGACCCCTACAATTTGTCCTTCTGACTTTCGTGCTCATGACATGGGACATGCACAATACCAACACACACAATCAAAATAAATACATGTAAGAAGATTTGTTTGATTTGTGACTGGTAGACATGGCTAGCTATGGCTTGAAGCTAAGGCTGATAAACTACGGTGTGTAAGCCAGGTGAACTTCTCTTTAGGGAAGCACATATAGGTATAGTTGGGCTGCTGATAACAACGCCCACTGGAGGAGCCAGGACTTCACTCCGCTAGCTGTTTGCAGTGGTGTGTGAGAGCTCCTCTCTCTCTCTCTCTCTCTCTCTCTCTCTCTCTCTCTCTCTCTCTCTCTCTCTCCTCTCTCTCTACCCTGTCAGGCATTTCCCCAAGCAAAGGTGGGAATCCCATTCTGCAGCTGGGCTGTGTTGCTGTGGTAAGTGGGTGAGGAAGAGGGTGCTTGGCAAGGACCATAAGGTTTGAGTTGAGTGTTCGTTGGATGCCAAACATTCATGATCATTAATATAAACAGGTACGTGGTGGGCTGGGGAGATGATTTGCCTGGCAGGCACGCACTTGGACGTGAGTTTGATCCACAGAGCCAACGTGAAAATTCTGGGTGTGGCGTCCAGCACCTATAATTCTAGTGCCTGGGAGGAGATGGAGACAGGCAGATCTCTGGGACTGGCTCGCCGGCTAGTCTATCCTACGCGGTGAGTTCCAGGATAATATGAAACCCTGTCTCAAAAGAAAATAATAATGCCTGAAGAATGACAACGAGGTTGATCTCTGGCTTCCAGATGCACACGTGTGTACTTGCACTCCCAACTCCCACTCCCAAATGCCACAGCAGAGAGTTAAAATGTCACGGGGGTGGGGGTGGGGGAGGCTAGCTTTATAAAGGAGAAACCTGAGCCGTGAGATCTGCTGTCCACAGCCCCCGGGCTTTCTCTCTGCGCCCCACCACGGGCTTCTCTACCTCCGTGTTGGTTGGTGTAAATGCTGGAGGACCACTCATGTGGAGCTGCCTGTGCCTGTTTGCCCTCCTAACTGTTGGTAGTGAGAAGCAATTGCTTCACTGTATAAACCAATATGAGAGAGCGGCCTTTGCTTTGTTTGTACAGCTGTGGCTGGGCTCCGCTATCTCTCCCTGTGCAGAAGGGCCTGTGAACAGGCCAGGGGGAAAGATTTCCGCAGGCTGGAGGAGGTGAGAACTTTCCCAATTGTCCTCAAGGTGCCTGTGGTCAAAAGGGTTGAACTTTGAAAAGAAAACACACGTTTATTTTATAAATGCGAGTCCATGTTGAATGCCTGTGGTTCAGGATGAAAATGTTCTAAGAGTTTGCAATGGATAAACTTGCCTCCACTTTTCCCACGGCCCCACGCCCCTTCCTCACAGTCGATCAAAACCACCAGGTCACAGTGAAGCCTAGTAGACACATCGCCACCTAGCTTGTTCGCGGAACAGCTAGGCTAGATGGCGTATTCTGCCCCTGGTTTGCCTTTCACTCTTACTCTCTCATTCCCCCCCCCACACACACTGCATAGCAACATTGGATTGACGCAACACTGAATGACATTTAGCATGATTGCAGGCTTTTATGGTGCAGCGCCTCATTTTGTTTTGCTTTGTTTTACATAGTCTCACTTTGTAGCCTTGGCTGGCCTGGCACTCACTATGTAGACCAGGCTGGCCTCAGACTCACAGAGATTCCCTTGTTTTCCTAGTATTAGGATTAAAGGAGTGTGCCACACCTGGCCATTAGTTGTTTTTTTTTTTTAAATTACCATTTTGCACATGTGTAGGCTGTGGTATGAGGCGAGAAGTTGCTAGGCCCTTCAGCCAGTTTTTCACCCTACCAACCATGTTTTCTGACCCTGCCCAAATGCTATTACCAAAACATTTACCTTGGTTGTCTGATAGATGGAAAAATTATCTTAATGCAACTTTTAGCCATGGTCCAGGCTTGGAAAGCAATAGTAGAAAACAGCCCATTTGCTTTGTGACCACAATACAGTAGGGATCTGAAGTTGCTGGAGTGACAGGGAGTCGGAGTGGATTTTTGTTGTGTGACTGCCCGGTGGAGTAATAAAGTTGAAAAGCTGTGACGAACCCAGCTCTGTGAATCAGAAGCATCTGTCTTTGGATGTTTTACCTCATAGCATCTTCTTTCTGATGGTATGGTCTCTCTAACCTTGCTGTGACATCCGGGAAGTAAGATGGGTGAGTCACGGAAAATGGCCCAGCACTATAAATGTGGCTTCCGTGTCTGTACCATGACCTTTTGGGTCAACAGGCCTTTGCCAGTTCTGACATCTTTGCCACATGAACCGAACCCAGACGTCACTAAGGACCTGGAAAAGATGATGTGGGAGTGGGGACATTTGGGAGAGCGAGGCCTTGGAGAGCCTTCCTACACCAACTTTCTTTGCTTGGCTCTCGTGTAAAAGAACCTTGTGCGTCACTTGCTTGAATGAAAGGGTATGGGGTTTGTTTGTTTTTAGATGCCAGGACTGTTGTAGAATTAGGTATGGTTCCAGGAAAGGGAAAGTTTGTTTTATGGTCTTTTTATAAAATAGTAAAGTGGGGGTGGTAGGGGAACAGGGGCCAGAGAAGCTTTCTGGAGCCATTTGCCCGCCAAGGCTTATGTTAAATGTTAAGCTATTTGTAAACACAATGCGGTTTACCACACTGTGAACACAGAGAAAGGCAAATTAGCACTTTGCAAATAATCAAAACAGTACTAAGTGTCAGGATATACACATGCTCCCCTAGAGCCAAACACAGCCTATGCCACTGTGGAGGCTCAGGCTGGATGACCCTGCCAGCTATGAACTTACAGACCAAGTGCCCTTCTCTAAGCAATCGTGGGTGTGTTGGTCAAAACCAAGGTTAAAACAGGCCTGCTTTCCACCATCCTTCCTTTTCCAGAGACTTCTGGGGGAATGAGAACCTGCTGGCCACATGTGTAAGTGTTCTTTCCTTCACCGAATGGTTCAGGCAAACCTCAGGGCTCCCTCTCCTCCTACTTCCTCAAACCTTGTACCCTGGGCTGGAGAGATGGCTCAGAGGTTAAGAGCACTTGCTGCTCTTGCAGAGGACCCAGTTTGGTTCCCAGCACCCACATGGCAGTTCACAGCCACCTGTAACTCCAGGGGATCAAGTGCCCCCTTCTGACCTCTTCAAGCACTGCATGCATGTGATACACAGACATACATGCAGGCAAACACTCATTAAATAAAAAGAAATCTTTAAAACAGTTAGACATGTGCTCAGGGATAGAGCCTTTGTCCATCGTCTCTACTTTGACCTCCAGGTCTTCCTTGTGTCAGTCAATCTAAAAGAAAAAGAAAAGACAAGACAGCTATAATCTATAATTCACATACTATACAACTCTGTAGTTTATAGTGTGTTTGCGTGATTGTGTAACCATTACTGTATTCAACATGTTTTCATTAATCTCAAATGAAAATGCATGCCTATCTAATGCAGACCCTTCCCACCTCTTCCCCAGCTCTTCCTCTAGCCCTGACCAACCATTAAGCTATTTTTCTTTATCTTTAGATTTATTATTCTAGACATTTCCTTCAGCATCAATATAGGATCTTTCATGACATGCGTCTTTCACTTGGTTGTAGCGCAAAGTCTGCTCTAGGCACTGCATGCTATGGTATGGTTTGTGAGTCAGGTAAGGGACTAGAGATTGAAACACACACACACACACACACACACACACACACACACACACACACACACAGGTAACACCAAGAATGCCCCCTTTATTGTGCTCCAGGGCAGCTTATATAGTGTCTCCTTGACTAATGGCCACCCCCTAACTCTCAGCTGCAAGCCCACCAGAAATCACCCCCCCACACACACACCATTAGAAACTCCTGAGGGTCTCGTGCTCAGAGCAGCTGCAAGCATAGGAAAACAGGTTGTTTACTCTGGCAGGCAGGAGGTCACAGGAAATTCAGGATCTAGGGGTCCACAGTCCCCAACATCTCCCCCTTTTCTATGTAATTAGACCAAGGTTCTAGACTGGCCAGGGACATGGCACAAATATGACAGCAATAAGTTGGAAAACGCCCCAGTGAACATAGTCACTGTACAAGATAGCCACAGGACGTGTTTGACTGATGGCAATCCCAGCTGCCACGAAGGAGGCTGCAGCAGTGACAATAGCCATCGTGGCGATCCCAAAGTCTCTCTCTCTCTCTCTCTCTCTCTCTCTCTCTCTCTCTCTCTCTCTCTCTCGGCAGGATGGCTCAGCACTAGCTGATTAGCAGCAGTCATAAATGCTGGCCCCATACTCCAGAGCCTCCTGCTTCTGCTTCCTTCAGCAAATCCAACTGGCTGTGGCAGCTCCACCAGGCCAGGCACCCGCCTCCTGCCACTGCTGGGAGCCAGGGTGGCAAGTGTGCTCGGGGACCTTCAGAGGCTACTATGCAGGTCCCTTGGACCCTGCAGAAAAGCCTGCTGGTCGTGTAGCAAATTGTTGGGCATGCAGAGCCGGAGACCACTACCACCTACGGCGTCCCCCTCGGCCCCACAATCTCCAGTAAACAATCATTTAGGGAATTTGACATTGTTCTCTCTAAACTACTTCCTGATGTTTATTGGGCAAAGTAATTTTTTGAGGGTAACCACAGCAACCTTTTGAGGGGGGGGTCTTGGTTCAAACCACATTAATCTAGAAGGATTCCACAGGTCCTCATCTTCTGTAGAAACAAAAGCAGAAACACTTTTCCAAAGCAACAAATCTTTAGACCCACATTTTGAAATCAAGATTCCTTTCTTAGCAATCCCCAGAATCAAATATCTCTCTGTAATCTAGATTCTCTGTGCACATTCCATCTTTTCGAGGCCTTTAATTCACCCTCCCACCTCCTCTTTATTACTTTCCTGCTGACCAATCTTCCGGAGGGCATCCCCCAGAGAGTCCCTAGTTCCCAATCTCATCTGTGGCACCTGCACCATCTGGAACCGGTATCAATCAAGAGTCTGGGGATGAAAAAACACATAGACACATACCCATCTTCAATTCACCCTCACTATTCTGGAGGGCAATCTCTCAGGGATCCCTAGTTCCCGGTCTCGCTGGGGGCCTCCACTTGGTATCATGTTTTCTGTTGTAGCATACATTGGTATTTCATTTCTTTATGACCTGATAATAGTCCATTGTATGACTGAACCACATTTTATTTACCCATCCATTTGTTGATAGGAATATCAGTTGTTTCCACTTTTATGAATAATGGTGCCTTGGCCATGTGTATATACATACATACATACATTCATACATACGTGTGTGTGTAAGTTTTTATTTCTCTTAGGCATATAGAAAAAAGTGAAGTAGCTAGTCATGAGGAAATTCAGTTTAACATTGTTTGGAGGAGCTGACAACCCTCCTGCATGGCTACACAATTTTGAATTTTCTCAGCATTGTGCAAAGGTTTTTGTTTTTCCTTATCCTCCCTAGCAGTAAGTGTGTGTGACTGTGACTCTGATTTGTTCTTCCCTAGTGACTGACAGTACTGACCAGCTCTTCCCATGCCCATTCCTGTGTCTTCTTTGGAAACAAATTTATTTCTATCCATTGCCCTCATCAAGAATGGGTGGTTTGCTGGGCACTGAGGAGCACGCCTTTAATTCCAGCTCTTGGGAGGTAAAGGCAGGTGGATCTCTGTGAGTTTGAGGCCAGCCTGCTCTACAGAGCGAGTTCCAGGATAGCCAGAACTATGTGAGAGACCCTATTCCAAAAAAAAAAGTGGTTTATCTTTTTATTATGAAGGTGAAGAATTCTTCACATATTTTCATATGATCTGATTTGTAAGTTTTTTCTTTTGTTCTGTGGGCCATCTTATCGTCCTGGTGGTATCCCTAGTATTATAAAAGTTTCTTACATCTTACAGACTACTCGCATGGTAGTAGGCTCACAACTATCTGTATCTCCAGTCCTGGGGGATATAATGCCCTCTTCTGGATGCCAAGGGTACTTCACACATATGGCACACACACTCACACACACAGAAGTCAATCTGTCCTTTTGTCATCTGTGCCTCTGGTACTGCAGCTGAGGAACCTTTGCCTAAACTAAAATCACAGGTATGCACTCCTGTGTCTTCTGAGAGCTTTAATGGTTTTAGTTCTAGAATTTGGTTCTATGACCCAGTTTGAGTTCATGTTGTGAAGGGGTGCTGTCTTCATTTGCTTATTTGTTATTGTTTGTGACAAGGGCTTGTGTAGCCCAGGCTAACCTCAGATTCACTACGTAGCAGAGGATGACCTTGCCTTCCTCTTTCTTTTGCTTGTATCACCCTAGTACTGAAGAGTGTTACTACCACACCCAGTAGATGTGATGCTAGGGATCAAACCCAGGGCTTCTTGCATGTTAGGCCAGCATTCTATTAACAGCTGTTGTGCCCTAGCCTACCCATTTTTTCCCATCTTTCGGGTGGGATGAGAATAGCTCCTAAGGTCCTTAACAAGGTAGAGAGCTCAAAAAGGGCTGAGCACAGACAAGGACTGGCAAACATTCTATGGAGGCCACCCCAGATAATCTTCCAATGAGTGGGTGTTGCTCTTATGATCCTTCATCTTTGCATTAATTCTTCACTTTTTTGATTTGCTGGGCATCAAACTACACAGCTCTACCCTGGCCTACATCTCATTTAAGAGCAGGTGACAGGCAACAGGTAGCCTCTAGGTTGTCATTCACCCTGCCTTCTTCCCCTGCCATTAAGCATTTTTTTTCCCTCAATACTGGGTGTTGAAATGAATTCTGTAGCTGGGTGGTGGTGCCACATGCCTTTAATCTCAGCACTCAGGAGGTAGAGGCAGGTGAATCTCTGTGAGTTCAAGACCAGCCTAGTCTACAAAGATAGTTCCAGGACAGCCAGGACTCTTACACAGAGAAACCTTGTTTGCAGATGGAATAGAAAGAAATGAGTCCCTCAAATACTTCAACTCATCTACTGCCATGAACCTATATCTCCAGCTTTTAAAAAATACATTTTGAGACAGGGCTAGCTTCAAACTCATCAAGTATCCCAGGCTAGCCTGGAACTTCCAATCATTCTGCCTCGTCCTCCTGTGGTTGGGATGGCAGACAAATGCCCGAAGGTTCCAGCTGCGGTACTTTTCAGACGCCAGCTTCCCTCAGGAGTTGGGGAGCACCTGTGAACACTCATTCCCTTGTTCTTTGTTCTTAGAATGTGGAGGTCCTGGCCAGCAGGAGCCACTTGTCAGAGCAGATCCAGGCAGGGGCTGACCTGCGTGAGAACGCACTGAAGGAGGAGAATGAGAAGCTGCAGGGGAGAATTGCAGAGCTGGAGTGCAGACTGGTCCAGCTGCAGAAGCAGATGGAGGATGTGAAAGGCGCTGAGGCCCACGCAAAGGAGACACTCCACAAGTGCGAGGTGAGGCTCCTTGGGTCCTGGCCAGAGTGTGGCAGCCTGTACCCTTCTCTCCTGTCGTGATTTCAGGGCTGGGGGCGGAACTGGCAGGATTTATTTAGGATGTCCCTGTGACCTGCAAGCATCTTTTGGAATGGTGGGAACAGGAATAATAAAACCAGGATGGGAATCACAGGCCTGGGTTGCACAGTACCCAGTGACTCCTGCCTCAGACATTAGACATCTTTCTGAGGCTCCGTGGGGACCTCTGAACACCTGCAGAGGCCATCTTCACACCATATTAGTCTGTCGCACTAAAGACATCCTTTCTTTCGCACGTAGCTGAGATTGTTGGAGATTTTTAGCAAGCCAGTTATCCACTCTACCACAGCTTTAGAAGCTGTTAAGGAAAGAGGCGGGAAGTCACAGCAGTGGAAGGGGAGGGACACACTGGGTACCCAACAGGTCCCCTGCACACCTTTACAGCAATGCCTTGACCCAGTCTACCCCCTGCCTGAAGTTTCTGAATCTCTGGGGGGGTGTGGGTAAAACTTGGGTATTTGTAGTAAAGATAAAGAAATCACCAAGGTAACCCCGAAGGCCACATGTGGCTGGAAATGGACTGCAGAGATGCGCACACCCAAGAGCCCCGCTGCTTCTCATCTCGAGCCCACAACAGGCACACTGAGATCACGGCCATCTTCAGAGTGTGTCCCTGGGTTTTTTAACCCACCTGTCTCACTATAGAGTGAAGTCCAGCAGCTAGAGGGAGCCCTTGTGCATGCCAGACAGGAAGAAAAGGAAGCCACCTCTGCCAAAAGGGCACTGGAGAAGGAGCTGGAGCGTGTGCAGGTAAGCCCCCAAGTCTTGCCTTCCTCATCCTTGTAGGTAGTCATGGCCACTGGGCCTGTCCTTCCTGGGAATGCCTTCCACCTATGTAGCCACCCTGAGCCTATCCATCTAGACTAGTGACTTGGAAGTAGGGGACAGTTGGTGATTTCTGGAGATGTGCTAATTGTCACACTGGGAAGATGCTGCAGGCATCTGGTGAGTGGAAGCCGGGATTGCTGGTGAGCATCCTAGAAAACAGGCCAGCTCCACAGCCATGAGCTCTCTGATCCAAACGTCACCATACCGAGGCTGAGAAGGCCTTGCCCTTGGTGGGAAAGTTCTTGACAGTTTTGCACAGATAAAATACAAACGGTGTGTGAAAGCAGGCTGAACCTGCCCCCAAGGCGGCCTGGAGTCGCCTCTCCGCAGAAGCCAATTTCCCGTCTCCTCTGGGCACACGTGCGGTCCTTCAAGGCGGCTATTAAAAGGAGCAGGAAGAAGTCATTTCCTTGAGACCAGATAGCTATCTCTCTTCAAAACCAGAAGGTTCCTAGAAAATGAGATTTTCCCATTTGGATGTCAAGAAGGCTATTTGAAGTCCACAGTAGTCAGAGCCAGAGCTAAAGTTGTAAACTGGCTTTTGTACAAAACCTCGGTGTGACCCTGGTGTGCCTTCATTCTACCGGCCACCCTTAGGTTCTGAAATGCCGTCTACATGTCCCTGGGGAGAGTTTTGGGGAAGGTGAGGGCTGACGGGCCGGCTCAAGCTCAAAACTGTTGAAGTTTTGCAGTGGAGACCCACTAGTCTCCAGGGTCAGATCACACAGGATAAGAGTTCAGAGCCCTCACCGCACGAGGCTGGTTCTCTTCAACAGTCATCTCCGGTGGCGTTGAGCAGGGTTCACACACGGGCATCACCACGCCCGGCATTTGCCTGGGTGCTGGGATCTGATCTCAGGTTCTCATGCTTCTACAGTGAGCACTTACTCATGGAGCCAGCTTCCCTGGGTCCCCTTTGCAGCTTTCACCTTGGGGACAGTGCTGAGTGAAGCACTTTGTCGCTACAGAGATGATGCCTCTAAGGCTAACGATACAAACCCACTGACTGATAGTGGAACAAAATTTGCACATGCAGGTGACAGGGGGAATCACCAGGTGGGTCGCTCGAAGACGCAACAGTTGGTGATGTATAATGGCAGCCTTGAGCCATGGTGGCTACTGATGTAACTCCCGTATGGCATTTTTCCAACTCTGTTCCTGTGGAGGTTCTCTGGTTTAGTCAGTTTTTCTCTCTCTCTCTTTCTCTCTTTCTTTCTCTCTCTCCTCTCTCTCCTCTCTCCTCTCCTCTCTCTCTCTCTCCTTTTTGTTTCTTTGGTTCCTGATTCCCTTGATTCTTTCCCCTTTGCTCAGAGGTAACAGGTTCCATTGCTTTTGTGGTGCAACTGTGAAGTTCCCCTTGTCACCTGTGGGAGAGGACTCCAGGTAGGCAGGTGACAGCATTGCATTTTCCCCACCATCTCCAGAGAGAGCTGACCCAGACCGCCCAGGAGCAGAAGGAGCTGTTAGAGAAACTCCAGGAAGAGACCGAGCAGAAGGAGCAGCTGAGGAAGCTGAAGAACGAGATGGAGAGCGAGCGATGGCATCTGGACAAGACCATCGAGAAGCTGCAGAAGGAGGTGAGGGGCCAGGAGGTAGAGCAAGGGTCAAGCGGGCCCAGGGGAATCCACGCACTTTCTCCTGGGAAGGCTCAGGAAATCCACAGTTCCCCCAAACAGATGCACCTGGGTGGTGCGGAACCCCTGCAGCCATTCTTTGAACTTGTTGAAAATTCCAGATGCCGAGAAACTTGTCTGAAAAGATAAAGGCTGAAAGCCTCAGGGCTCTGGGCACCTGGTCACTTGGTAACAATAAACAGATGGCCTGGTGTGGACACAACCAATGTTCACTGAATTGTGGTTGAGGCCTCTGGGCAGAGTCTGCATATTTATCTCTCTCTGACATATCCAGGAACGCCAAAGGTGATTTCTAAAGCCCAGAACTTCTGTCCCTCAGCTCACCTCTGCCCCGAAACACTCACAGGGAAAGGCACGAGGCTGCCGGCTCCCTTCTATCTAGGAGTGGACCTAGAAGGCTGCCGTTTTCTGACACCTACCAGTGCAAGGCATTTTGCTAGTGACTTGTTTAGCTCTGACTAGAATTCTATGCCTGGGTTTTGTCTAAACTCTGGAAGGTAGATATGATTTCAGTGCTTCCCAAAAGGACAGTGTCAAGGCCTTTAGTGGTTAAGGATGTGCCTCAATCATACTGGTTGGTGGAGAGCAAAGCTGTGACCTCAGGACTATGTATCCAGTCACCATGGCAGGGTTAGCCAGACCCAGACAGCTCAGGGTCTGGCGCTTGGTGGCCTTAGAGGAAGCGTCAAAGGTAGGGAGCAGAGGAGATGCTCTCCTTGTTGGAGGGGCTCCAGCAGCATGGCAGGACCTGTTCAAGCCACCCCATTTCCTCCAGATGGCGGACATCGCCGAAGCCTCACGCACATCCTCTTTGGAGCTGCAGAGGCAGCTGGGTGAGTATAAGGAGAAGAACCGCCGGGAGCTTGCGGAAATGCAGACTCAACTGAAGGAGAAAAGCCTGGAGGTGGAAAAGGCCAGATTGGCAGCTGTGAAAATGCAAGATGAGGTAATACCTGCCGGGTAATCCTCTCCTTTATCTCTTATTGAGAATGCCTTCAACTCACTTTGCAAGGCTTCTATTGCTGGGACTGGGCGGGGGAGGAGGGAGATATTCTTAGGGCAGCTTTGGGGCTTGCTTTATTCTCCACTCGCTAGTGATTACAAGCAAGTGGCGTCCTAAGACACACAACTCCCACTGGCTCAGAAGTGAAACAGACACACCTTTAATTGGGCCATATTCTGATCCAAAGTTTTCTGCCTGAAAAGCTGAGCCACCTTTTATGGAGCAAGAATGTTGTCTCCATCTGTGTCCAAACATGTCATCCACCCCCGGGTCTTCCTTTATTCCTAGAACAAGATGGCAGGGGATGACTAGATTCTTTTAACAATCATATTTTAAAAAGATTCAATTATTTATGTGTGAATGTGTTTTTCTGTGTGTATGTGTCTGCGTGTTTGCATATATGTATGTACGAATACCCATGGAGGCCAGAAGAGGGCGCTGGAACTTTTGGAGCTGGAGTTGCCAAGGCATTGTGAGCTACCTGACCTTATGTGTAGGTGCTAGGATCCGAACTCCAGTCTTCATTGTTGAGCATCAAGTGCTCTTAACTACTGAGCCATCACCGTCTCTCCAGTCTTGCTAATCACCTTTTGACTTTTATTGGAGTGGTCAGGTAGACAAGAACTTGATAATCACAGTAAAATAGACTAAGAGATGTTCTTAGGGACTGGGCATGTGGCTCAGTGGTAGAGTGCTTGCCTAGACTTGGTTCAGTCTTCACGTCTTAGGAATTCGTGAATGCTGAGATGATCAAAGCATACTATTTTTGTTCATCATCTATCATTTATTATTTATCATTGTGGGTGTATGATGTGTATGTGAAGGTTGAGTGCCAGAGTCAGAGTCAATGTGTGGAGCTCAGGGGACAACTTTGTGGAATGGGATCCCTCCTTCTGTCTTTACAGGGTTTGGGGATCAAACTCCGATTGGCTGCCCTAAAAACATTTTTGGTTTTATACCTAAAAACAATAGGCTGGGGAGTGTTGGTGCACACCTTTAATCTCAGCATTAGGGAGGCAGAAGCAAGTGGATCTCTGTAAGTTCAAGACCAGCCTGGTCTACAGAGTGAGTTCCAGTACAACCATGGCTACACAGAGAAACCTTATCTTGGGGGAATAAAAAAGAATAAAACTGGAACAAACTGGATGGTGGTGACTCACACCTTTAATCTCAGCACTTGGGAGGCAGAGGCAGGTGGATCTCTAAGTTTGGGGCCAAGCTGGTCTTCAAAGCAAGTTCTAGGATGGCCATGGCTGGATAATAATAATAATGATAATAATGATAATGATAGAGCCAAGAAATGCAAATGTTGCATTCTTGAGCTTGGAAGAGGAAAATTAATTTTCACAGTAAGCTGGAGGCTTGCCCATTTCATTCTGTGTGTCTGTCTGTCTTTCATGGCAGTTCTCCTGCCCCATGTTCCCGTGTGCTAGGATTACAGGTGTGAGTCACCACACCTGGCTGCGATTCTAACCTGTGCCGACTGAATGACCCTGAGCAAGCTCTCTCAGTTTTCTCAGCATCTCTTTCTACATTAGTGGCTTAATGATGACGAGATAATGCACGAAACGATATAGTGAAGGCCCTGAGATCCTGGACATTCGATACACACTTCTCTCTTTTGCAAAGCTTCCTCCTGCACACCCTGCACACACACAGTGTGAGGAGCCCACAGATTCCACAGGAAAACAAGTTTTCTTTAAAACACAACAAATCAAGAAACTTTTAATTTCTTTGGTGATCAAAGGAAGGTTTGCCCTGAGTCAGTGCTGAACCCATCAAAGAACAATGGATATTTATGACACTTCGGAAAGGATCCTGATAGCAGATTCCCTCAGCCTCAGGTTACAAGATACAGGACTCTAAGAAAGCTGGAACTGGCACGCTGACATCACAGTACCCTTTGCTATGAAAAAAACGTATTTTCATTTTTATAAAGCAGATGGGTGCTGGGGGTTCATCGACATTTGCCAGAACACAGCAAATAACCTGGTCTGTTTTAACTTCAAAAGACCACAGTGTCGCTGTGACCCTGCACAGGGATCCACACAGGTATTTGTGTAAAGGTTGTCAGGCTAGACACTTTGAGGGAGAAGGAGACATGAAGGTTCTTGAGACAGATAAAGAAGCAGAAGACCACAGAGATTAGGCAAGGCCAGATGGAGACCAGGCTTCTTTGTTTAAAAGAGAAAGAGAAAGAGCACACTGGGACTGGGGAGATGGTTTAGCAGTTAAGAGTTGCTTGCTACTCTTGTGAAGGACTGAAGTTTAGTTCCCAGCACCCATGTCGGTCCAGGTCCCAGAGATCCAGTGCCCTCTTCTGGTCAACTTAAGATACCTGCATGCTTTGCACATGCATGCACACACACACACACACACACACACACACACACACACACACACATATAATATTTTTTTTAAAAAGCACATATATGTGTGTATTTATTTCTGTTTTAAAAAATATTTTATGTATGTGAGTACTCTATCTGCGTGCCAGAAAAAAAGACATCAGACCCATTATAGATGGTTGTGAGCCACCATGTGGTTACTGGGAATTCTGGACCTCTGGAAGAGCAGCCAGTGCTCTTAACCGCTGAGCCATCTCTCCAGCCCCCTCTTTTCTCTTTTTAGAAAGGGTGTGCTGTTTGAAAGCAGAGATGGCTTTCTTGAGTTTTCTGTTGGTGTAGCCCCTAAAGATAGTTTTGTATTTGATGGCAGACAAGGATTTCTCATCTCCCTGAAGGAAAAGGAGGCAGATGTCACCCCTCTGATACTGAAGTCAGAATCTGTAAAGCAGAAGTGAATTAGTAAGTCAAGATCCCTCTGGACCCTTGAATGGGTCCTCGTTTATCTCTGCTCACTGCTCTTCTCCCCAGGTGACTCTTTAGTTGAGTATGGCTATGGATTTGCACAGAGTCAGCCACTGGCTGCCTTTGCCTGAGAGCAGTGCACTGGCTATCATTCTGCTGGTAATGTGAGACACTGAGGTTCTGATGAGGGTGGTCTTTAGGAAGTAAGGCTTAAAGTTCACCATCTTTAGTTCATCTTCTAAGTCCTGCCTAACTACTTAAAGGTAGCGCTGACAGGTTAAAAAGTTACTTGCTTACCTTCATCCCCATTGGCAGACACTGATTATATACAGCAATGGGTCTCCTTCTGATATTTCACATATGTGTCAGATGTCTTCTGATCCCAGTCACCCCCAACCCTTTTTCTCCTCCTTCCTGCTGCTCCCCTGCTCTTCCCACTTGGCCCTCCCTCTATTTTCACATCTGTGTGTCCCTGTCAGTTTAGGGTTGCTTTTAGGAACGTGGCAAGAAGTAGTTTACAGGCGCATGGACAACTTCACGGTGACTCCACCACTGAAGAAGGTATCGTCCGTCCCTCCAGCAGCCATGGAGAGGTGGGGCTGTGTGAGCCCCTCCCAGTTCTGTGACGGAATGTTGGTGGGTCTGTCTTGTGCAGGTTAGACCCAGCTGCTGAGTGCAGTGACCATGTCATGTTTGTGACAATGTTCCCCAGCACTCTACCCATTCCTCTGGCTCCTCCAATTTTTCTGTCTCCTCTTCTGTGACATCCCTAAACCTGGGAGGGGGTGATGCAGATGTCCCATTTAGGGTTGTCTTGCTTACTTTCAATTCAGGGCAAGTTGCTTTTAAACACTCAGTGGAGTGAGTGTTCCTTATCTGACATACTTGGTACTAGAAGTATTTCTGGTTTCAGAGATTTTTGGAATATTTGTATAGATTTTACTTGTCATTTCTAATTTAAAAAAATCCTCAATCTAAAATGTCTTTTAGTTTTAGATTTGTAGTATTTGATATTTGGCTTTTTTGTGATTTATGTCTATAATTATTTAGCCTGCATGTATATAGGTATACACATGTGTGCCTGGTGCCCAGGGGTATCAGGAGGTATCAGATCCCATGGAACTGGAGTTACAGATGGCTGTGGGCTGTCACATGGGTTCTGGGAGCCAAATCCCTGGAAGAGTAGCCAGGACTCTTAACCACTGAGCTCTTCGGCCTTGCATTTTGGGCTTTTGAACTGGGGTGTGCGTGTGTGTGTGTGTGTGTGTGTGTGTGTGTGTGTGTGTGTGTGGCAGGGCATGCTCAGCCGGTGCCAGCAGTTCTCCCCTCTTGCCTGTCCCACTCCTAGGAGGGCCCTACTGCTGTAGGAGACAGACCCTACTAGTGGAAGGAGGGGGAGGGGCACACTAAGTAACAGGAGAGGCGTGGCAGAGGAGGCCAAGAAGGAAATCAGGGCTGTATATTTGATTGGCATTCTTTCTGATCGTTATTTTTGGGTTACCATCCGGATCTCAAATAATATTAGCCCTACGTTGTGATGAGAACATTGAGTCCTGGAGAGGTTTAGTGCTCCTTGATCATGTTTCAAACCTCCCCACCCAGAGCGAGCGCCCATTCTGCCAGCCCGTTCCATTCTCTCCGGATGATGGTTCCTGTAATGTCGCTCAGTCTCACTCACCATGGCCACCCAAGCCAGCCCAGGGCTGGTGTCCAACGGTTGTCTTCTTCCAAGCCTGCCTGTGCTGGAAATGGCTGGGGTTCTGTCAGCCTCCAACAGAATACAATGAGTCCAACCTCCCCAGGTCTTCCTACATTAGCATGGTGTTTTGAAGCTTCCCCGGATTATCTGTGGACTCGCTGAAGGAATAAACCTCGGTGGTGTTCTATTCTTAGCACTGTGGATTCTCCATCCCCAGAAGGGTTTGATGTTGGCAACCAAAGAGTCAGAGTTGAGCCTCATTGAGTCAGCCCACCCCAGTGGGGAGTTTGAGGTATCCACTGCCACTGTGAGGTCCTGGCTCTTAAGACTCTCAAACTGTGTCCATTCCTTAAAACTATTAGATGAGTGCCACCTTGTGGATTAAAGGAGCACTGCAGTTATCCCCGATCGTTTTCTACACAGCAAAGACTTGCCTAATGAGTGTGATTATGTTCTTGGATTTTATGCCTGCTGGTTGCTTAGAGACCATTAATTTAGTTTGTTTTTTTAAAATATTTTTATGATTTATTTAACTTTATTTTATGTACATTGGTGTGAAGGTGTCAAATCCCGTGCAACTGGATCTTCAGACAGCTGTGAGCTGCCATGTGGGTGCTAGGAATTGAACCCGGGTCCTCTGGAAGAGCAGTCAGTGCTCTTAACCACTGAGCCATCTCTCCAGCCCCTTTAGTTTTTATTTTAAACCCTTAAACCTCTCTTGAGACAATGCCAATACAAATACAAGAACACTTATTTACTTCAGTGACTTTCAAATAAGTGGTTTTGTCCATGACTTACAATAAGTCATCACCCACGCAACCTAATGACACATACATCCATACAAATGTGTTAATATCTAATACAAAAACATCCCAATGCTTGTTCATACTCTGACTTTTTATGTGTTCTGTGTAATTGAAATAGTCAACATCTAATCAGTTGACTTTATAACTTAATAATTTACCGTCTACAATGAAAAAAAACCCTCTTATTTTATAATAAAAATGGAAAACTAATGCCTGGAGAGAGGTGGAATTGCTCCTCTTTGCTTTGGGGTGGGCCTGTGCACTCTGTTTCCTGGCCTCCTTGAGCCGGGCAGCCACATGGTAGACAGACATGTATGCAGGCATGTGTTATTTGTCACGGGCAGAGTTACCAGCAAACCGTGGTTCAATGGCTGCCACTTGCACCACCCACGGCATGTTCCAACACCCTCTCCTTCCAGTTGCGCCTCAAGGAGGAGGAGCTGCGGGACTACCAGCGGGCTGAGGACGAAGCACTCACGAAACGGCAGCTTCTGGAGCAGGCGCTGAAAGATCTGGAGTACGAGCTGGAGGCCAAGAGTCACCTCAAGGATGACCGCAGCCGGCTCATCAAGCAGATGGAGGTGTGTGGGTACACAGGCAGGAGCCGGGCTGTGGAGCACCCGTCTGGGCCACTGGGGAATGTTTCCTATGTGGGAGGTCTCGGGGTTTTCTTCCTCTTTCTAGTTTGACGTTTTAAGATCTTTTATGTTGTGGGGAGGTGGTTTATCATCTTGTGTGTCAGAGCGGGAAGGAGTGAAGGGTGTAATTTAGTCTAATGGCCTCATTGCTTTGAAGAAGATATAAGTCGCTCCCCAAAGATGGTGCTTAGCTGATAGTGCCGTGTCCCTTCAGCAATGATGCACCTACAGGAGCTGACTGTCCAGTCAGGATCCACACTGTGCTTTAGACTCCAAACCACACAGTCCGTTCTTCGTCCTGGCCCGTCTTTCCGTGTGTGCGTACGTATCGTTGCTAGAGCTATCAGCAAACTGTGGTCCAATTCATTGCCCTTTCTGAGACTGCCCAAAGCAGACACCAGCTGGGGGTCAGTATTTATAAGCCTAATACATAATCCTTGAGGAAAAAAGGCAAAACCATATAAATAAAATACCAGAATCTCAGTGTCCATGGTCCTCTGAGATGATGGGAAGAACCTGGATTGCTAAAAAGGAATAATTTGTAAGAGAAGAATTGATCCTAAACCAGAAATATGTGTGTGCCCCCCACCACCAGCGGAATTTAGAGAATAAGAGACTGAAAAAACAAGCCTCAGACTTTGGGGGACACATTAACATTGTGAGGGTTTTGATAAAAGACAGGCATGACTCTCAAGGCCAGCAAGAAATGGCGTGGGTTCAAAATCAATGAATTCCTCATTCAGCTTTGCAAATAAACAGAAGTAGCTTTTTCAGAGCTCCAGGGTGCTTTGCAGTTTGTATCTAGGAAGTGAAGTTTGAACCCGTGGAGATTTTAATTAGATGGGCCTCTCTCAGAGACTAGAGTAGCCCGATGGCGGTTTTACTATTTTGTTTATGGGACTGCTGTATTTTTTAATATTCTCTTTCTGATCTCTTTAGGGAGTCACTTTCAGATAAGCCAAGGTCAACCTAGGTTAACTAGAAATGGATGCTCTAGGGCCTAGACACCCTGGTTAAAAGCAGCTGGCTGGGCTAGGGAGACGGCTCTGTTGGTGAAGAGTTAGTTTCTGGGACTTTCTGCTCCCAGGAGAGAGCTTTTGAGTTTCTTTATAGGTTTTGATATTATCTTATTTTATTTATTATTGTGTGTACGCGCACGCCAGCGCACGCCACAGTATGAGTGTGGGGACAGAGGACAGCTTTGGTGAGTCAGTCCTCTTCATTTTCATGTGGACTCTGGAGTTTGAACTCTAGTCTCAGGCTTTGCAATAAGTGCTTTTACCTGTTCGGCCATCTTTCTGGTCCTCCCTGGACTATAAATGGTTTTACCTGGTTGGCCGTCTTGCTGGTCCTCCCTGAACTATAAATGGTTTTACCTGGTCGATCGTCTTGCTGGTCCTCCCTGGAGGGTTTGATCACTCCCCAACAAGGCTGTTTCATCTGACAGTTCATCGTGCACACAAGTTCTGAGTGTTTCATTTCTGTTGTTTACAGAGCCATTCTCGGTTGTCAATCAATTCTGGCAGTGGCATAGATCATTCTTAGACACACAAGTGCTGCCTTTGAAAACTCCAAAGTGTTGGCTTCTTAAAAAGCATCGGTTGGGGTTAGAGAGATGGCACAGTGGTTAAGAGTGGGTGGTCGCCCTTCCAGAGGACCCACATGACAGCTCACAACCCCACCTGTAATTCCAGGCTAAGGAAAACTAACGCCCTCTTCTGGCCTCCACAGGCATTGCATACATGTGGTACACATACATGCAGATAAAACATTCATCTACATAAAATTAAAAAAAAATGAAAAAATCTTTTAGAAATATACATAAAAAAGCATCTATGGCTCCAAGTTTTCCCAGACCTATGACAAATCTACTGGAGACAAGAAACACAGGCTCAAGTCTCCCAGCCACCAGGGTTGGAGCACTGAGTGGGGAGAGAACCTCTTTCTTTCATCCATGCAACTACTTTGAAATGCTTTTCACTTAACTGCCAGGGATATTGAAGAAAGACCAGAGGAACAGACTGTTAGTCCTCTATGATGGTGAATTCACCAGCATAGACCGCCACTGTCATGTGTAATCCTATGTAGATTTGGGACTGTCCACTGCCAAGTTCACAGGGACTGTAGAGAAGAGGCAGGCAGGAATCATGTGCCCGCGCTCACAGGAGCAAGCCTCTTGAGCATGAAGCATTTGCAGGAATGTCCCGGGGTAGCTTCTCAGACTAAATGTTGACTTTAAGAGGGACCTATTTAAGATACTTAATACATACCAACATAACTAAAACATAACATAACCAACGTAACTAAAACACTGGGGCTTAGAGTAATACCTTTTCTACATGCCCAATTGTATCACAAAAGCAACAAAATACATGTTTTTAAAATACTTGCTTTGAGCCAGGCGGTGGTGGTGCACACTTTTAATCCCAGCACTCTAGAGGCAGAGGCAGGTGGATCTCTGTGAGTTCGAGCCTGGTCTACAAGAGCTAGCTCCAGGACAGGCTCCAAAGCTACAGAGAAACAATGTCTCAAAAAAAAAAAAAAACAACAACAACAAAAATACTTGCTTTGGATAGAACAAGAACTATATGTATGAGGGCTGGAGGTGGAAGTGTAGCTCAGCCGGTAGAGTACTTGCCTAGAGTAAATAAAGCTCTGGTTTCAATCTCTAGCACCCAACAAACAGGCACACTCTTGTAGTGCCAGCACTTGGGAGGCAGCTGCCGGAAGATCAGGAGTTCAAGGCTAACCTGGGATACAGGAGAAATGCTCTTGCCATACAGGATCATAGTGAATCCTTTAGGAAGGAAGAGAAGGAAGGAAAGGGGGAAAGAAATAAATGCCTTATGTTCCCAAGCCCTAACATAATCAGCTCTCATTTGTCCTTGGGGTTTCCTTCCACGGGCTCCCCTCTTATGCTCCTAACTCCGCATAAAGAAAGAAACCTGTTTGTTTCCCTTTCTCAGGACAAGGTGTCCCAGCTGGAGATGGAACTGGAAGAAGAAAGAACCAGCGCTGATTTGCTGTCTGAGAGGATCACGTGGAGCAGGGAGCAGGTATGAGGAAGCTGTAGAGGCTAAACCTGGGGATTTGGTTAGAGCCAGGAGGAAACATTCTTACAGATTTGGTTAGAGCCAGCAGGAAACATTCTTGCCACAGAGATTGCGACAGGAGATCTGGGAATCTTTACCATAACAAGCCAAGGAGGGAAGGAATTAGTAACACAGAGATTTTCTACAGTGATTGCAGAAAGTGATATATTAGCTACAGTGGGCCAAGGGCTTAGCATTGTCTGTTCAACTCAGGGTGACTAGGTTGGAGGTTTGGGGGCGAAGTGCTGTCCTCGCTGGACTGGCAGCCCTGGCTCAGAGCTGAAGCTGAGGTACTCTCTGGCTTCTTAGCCACCCACCCTTCTGATGTGGGCGGGAGTCCTTGGGAAGCCTGGTACTCAGGGCTATGGGATGGTTCAGTGCAGGAACTTCTAAGTCAGGCTACTGGGGACTAGTTCTTGTCCCCAAGCAGTAGAGGTTTACAGAGGGACTAACCCTCACCTCAGCCTTGACATTGGCTCCCCAAAGTTCTTACTGGACTCACAGCTCTTCTGTTAGGTGTTCCTGCAGTTTGGTTAAGGATCTGCATTACCCTGGGGCATTCCAGAGCGTGCTAAGCATGCGTAATGACAGGAGTGCCATGGGTTTGTTCGGTCAGCCTTCCTTGTGACCGTAAGCAGTGGGAGGAATGGTGAGAAGTGTGTCACCTTGTCAGTATCCGGGCAGTTAAAACCAGTTTCCAGTTCCATGATTCATACCCCAAAACAAACCACAGGCTTGCTGAACCAGAACACAGTGCCTCCATTGCTCTCTGGTCTGAGAATGCCTTTGGTCATTTCCTCTCACTGAACATGGTCTATGGGGATGTGACTGCTCACCTCAGTGGTCATTGTGGAAAAATTTCCACTGAGTCAAGAACTTGAGGTCCAGACAGGAAGAAGATGAGGACACCAGCCTGGGGACTGCTGTCAAGGACACTCTGTAGGTGGTCCCAGGCCTTTTCAGGTGCAGCCTCCTGTGAAACTTTGGGAAATTCCCAGATCATTGAGTCTATGAAAATGAGGCTGAGGCGAGAGACATTCAGCTGGTAGAGTTCTTGCCCGTCATGGACCAAGCCCTGGGTTCAACCCCCAGCACTGTATAAACTGGCTTGGTAATGCATGGCTGTGATCCAGAAAATGAAGGCAGGAAGATCAGAAGTTCAAGGTCATCCATCCTTGGCTACCTATTGAGTTCTAGACCAGCCAGGGCTACATGAGACCATTTCTCACATATAAACAGAAGCAAGATGAAGCTATTTATGAAGAAGGCTCCGAAGCTCCCCACTCCAGCCTGCCACCGTTAGCCCTCTTGTCCTCCTCCACCGTTTCTGTAAGGGAGAGAGCAAGGCCTATGTTTGCTGTCAATGGAAAGAGTGGCAATCAGGTTCACCTTGATGTAGAGACTGATGAAAACCAGAACAGCAGCCCCAAGGTAGACGGGTGCTTCTCCTTCCTGCCCTCCATGGTTTTCGGTAATAGGGTCTTGCTGTGAAGCCCAGGCTAGTCTCAAACTCTCTATCCTCCTGCCTCAGCCTCAGTGCTGGGGTTACAGGTGTGTGTTACCATGGCTGCTGAGTGATACCCATAGATTGAGTTCTCTGACTGCTTCTGGCCTTTGGTGCCTCCTGATTTGAGAGGGACATTTAAAGGGACGCTCCTTGCCCCACCAACCAGCATTTTTCTCACAGTAGAAGTTGTTGAGGCAAGGCTGGTTTTTCTGTCCAGAGGACTTTGGGTAGGCCCTGCCCACTGGGGGCCTTTCAGAGACGTATGCCGTGGCTGTCTGCCATTCTCACAGCCTAGAGAGACACTCAAAAGCTGAACTCTCTCCTCTCCCTTGTTAGTTCTGATGTCCTGATACCCCAGGCAAGGGCTGGCGACTAAATGGCAGAAAGTGGCACCTGTCACCTTGAACAGTGTTTACCCTGGATTTCCAGCAAACTGCTCTTAGCCACTGAAAAGAGAAAGCACAGGGAAAGATTTAAAGAAACAAAACAAAACAAAACTCTTTGCTTTCTTTAAAAAGTTAAAGTTTTCTGTTCTCTACTTAAAACTCATTATTTCTAAGTTCTTCTAACTCCTTCCTTCCTTCCAGTATATCCCTGACGTTTCCCTAGTCCCAGTGATTAGGTCTTAAGGAAGCAGGCTAGATAAAAGGGCTCCAGCAATAGTAGAGGAAGACTAACCCTCTTACAGGACCTTAGGTCTCACAAGGACATCAGAGGTCAAATCTCCTTGGCTGTGTAATGGCTGGAGGATTTGAGGCCCAGAGCCATAGAGGACTTTGGCCAGAGTTGTGTGGCGGCTAGCTGTAGAGGCAAACTTGAGGTTCCTTTTTCCAAAGACAGCGTTTTAACTACCAGAGCCTGCAAAATACAGCAAAACTCCACTGTGCAAGTTGACGGATGATAATTCTCAGGATATAATTTAATACCAGTCCAAAAGCATAGGCTTGCCAACCTCTTCCCAGCTCATTGAGAAACTCAGATCGGGAGGCTATTATTATAAGCAATTATGACTATCTCTGGCTTTTCGGTAGCCCGAAAGGCTACAGCTTCTACCTGAAGTAGCTCGAGTCGTGCGTATCCTGACACTGCAGGCCGCCAGAATCGGCTCTGTGGTTTCCTATCCAAATGCTCCATGGTTAGCTTTCATTCAGCCCTCTTGCCATAGGCTGTTGCCTATGTTCCTGTAGGTCTTAATTTGGCTGCAGCGTTTGGTTCGGTCTGTTTAACAGAACTGAAGGGTAAACAGCAGGTAAAACACTAAGGGAACACAAAGTATTTCTGCAGCCTCACCCTGACTTCCCCGGGTCCAAACAGGGATGAGAACGTGACCTCGGACCTTGGACCCAGTTCTGAAGATCTGGGTGCTGAGTTGAGCCTCAGAGTTTGCGGTGAAACCATTCCTCTTGCCACCTCTCCTTGTGCCAGGCAGAACTCCTTGGGGCTCCCCAGGGTGGGTTCATTTTAGAGTGTAGTGTCAGGCTGTTCTTTGGAAGCATGGAGAGGAATCTTTGTGCTTTCCAAGACTCAAGAAATATTGCCTGCCTGGCTACTGTCACTGCTGAGCTTTTTATGGCTGCGTTTTATTCTTTCCTGTTCTTCTGATTTATTTTACACTTCCATTTTAATAGCCTTCTCTTGAGGGAACGCAGTGGGGTATGAAGAGTTGCCATTTTGTTTTTGTTTTTCATTTCCCTGGAGCTCTCCAGGGAGGACTTGAACTTGCAGAGACCTTCAGAGATATCTGTGTCTGCCCCTGCTCCCCCCAAGTCCCCATCCCTGCCCTGCCCTGCTCCTCCCACCCCCATCTTACAGTTCTGCCATATGGGAGCTCTGTTTTCTAGGAGGTACCCTGGTTGAGGCCAGTGTCTGCTGCTGTAACGTCACAGTGCTGCTACACCCACAGCCAGGACCCAGCACTATGACATGATGGTCCCCCATGTCCTCCACGCTCTCTCCCCTGTGGACACTTCCTTTGGAACTCTGCAGAACTTCCTGCCAACACCCTGCTTCCTGTAGGGTTTTCCCATACATGAAGAACTGAAGGATTTTTGTCAGAAGCCCAAGAGTAAATGCCCCAAGCTGCTTCCATCCAAATCTGATCCAGACACGGTCCTGACTCTCCCATCGGAAAAGCAGGTGATGGCACCTGCCTGGGAGTTTCCAGAAGGCTTAACAGGCTCAGACACGGTACATGACTGGAGCAGGGCCATGCTAGTTACCCATCTAGTTCCTTACACGGTTGCAGGGAGAGGCTGTCCTCTGCTTCGTTGTGTTGTTATTAGTTCTACTGTTGTCAGCCTCAAACCTCACAACAACTCGATTTCTCTACTAGCATCTGGGTCTTCTGCCTCCCTTCATTTGGGGGACTCATTTCCCTTCTCTTCAGGATAGGGTAGGGTGCTCTGGCTTCCTCATAAGGCTTCCTGAACAGCATCCTAAAAGGATAGGGCAGTCACGAATACCTGCTGTTCCAGACAACTGGAAGGGCCCTTGTGGGCTACTTTGCTCAAGTATAGGAACCTGCAGTCCCCGTTCTGTGAGCGAGGGCCCAGCGGGGAAGAGAAGCTGGGCCAGGCTGCTTGTCTGTGGAGCTCCTTCCCACACAGTGTCCCTCAGGCGCAGGTCTGTGTTTCCCCTAGGAGGTATGCCTGGCACCCTGTGTCCCAGAGCAGGTTGTGAGTCTGCATGCATTACCAAGCAGTCACAGGAGTGAGTCAGGTCCTTCCAGTAACATGTGACTCTTGAGGGCTCTGGGCTAAGTGGGCAGAAGTGGCCACTGGAGTGTCCCATGTTCTCTGCTTGGCCCTTGCATCGTTGGCATTTTTACCTTGCTCTGTACAAAGACGGCCTAAGGGAACTGGACTTGGGTGTTTTGTTTCTGTGTCTTAATCTTTGAATACCTTCATAGGGTACATTGTGGTCACTGAACACGTGTACAAGTGGGTTATTTTCTCGTTAGGGCAATAAGTAGTAGCATCTCCTCAGCAACTAATAATTTTTAATGCAATACTATTTATTTTTTAAGAATTTTATACATATATGCAATGTGTTTCACCCCCACAGCTCCTCCTAACTTTATAGTTTCCCTTTTTAATTTTATTTATTCTGAGAAAATTCATATAGTATATTTTGATAATACTCATTCACCTTCCTCAACTCTTCCCACATCCCTAATCCACCCAACTTAATGCTCGCTCTCCTTTTTCTGTTTTGGTTTTTGAGGCAGGGTTTCTCTGTGTAGCCCTTGCTGTCCTGGAACTACCTCTGTGGACCAGGCTGGCCTCGAACTCAGAGATCCACTTGCCTCTGCTTCCTGAGTGCAGGGATTAAAGGTGTGTGCCACCAATGCCCAGCCAATGATGTTTTCTCTTTTAAAATGAAAAGTTACCTTGTTGTGCCAAGGAAGAAGCAGAAGTAGTGACTGCGTTTTTGTGGTTTTGATGTCTCTCATTGAGTTTTCTATCCCCTTTGCCCACAATCCTTCTCAGATTCTGATCACTTTTCCATTCAGTTCTACAGACTCCTTAATCGCCAAAAAAGTGATAGCATTGCGTTTGTCTTTCTGGCACTGTCCTATTTTAGTTAGCAAAATGAACTCCAGGTCCTCCATTACAAAGGCAGCCTGGACCTTATCAAATGTTTTGTCCCTTTCTGTAGACATGATCTTTATCCACCAGTGTGTCCTGTCATGTTGATCACGTGGTCTTTGACTGATCATTCTGTGTGTCCTGTCATGTTCAGTGCTTTGCACTTGCTGCTATGTCTTGCTTCCTTTGTGTGTGTCTCACTTGCTTATGGTATGTGAGCTTTGTGATGTGCCATTGAATTCAGTCTGCTGATATTCAATGGGGGAATTTTTGCCTCATGTTCTGTAGAGATATTAGGGATGTTTTAGAGGTTATATCTTTGCCTGGCTTTGTTATGTAATGCTGCCTTCATGAAGATCTTGTCTTGTAGAATACAGTAAAAAAACATAAGGCCCGGATGTTTTTAGATGGGAAATGTTTCATGACTGCTTTGAGCTATTTCCTATGTGTTTTGTTCCGTCTTATCCTTCATTACTAGTTTAGATTTTTTTGTTTTTAAATATTTTTTAAAAGTTTTTGTTGATGTACATTGGTGTTTGCCTATATATATATATATATATATATATATACATATATATATATATATATATATATATATATGAGGGTATCATGTACCCTGGAACTGGAGTTACAGACTGTTGTGAGCTGCCATGTGGGTGCTGGGAATTGAACCTCGATACTCTAGAAGAACAGCCCATGCTCTTAACTGCTGGAGCCATCTCTCCAGTTCCAGTTTAGATTTTCTACTTCTTGATTCAGTTTTTATGTGTTTAAGAATTCTAGTTCTTTCCAGGTTTTTTCCCTCTAGGTTTTTAGTTGTTTTATTATATAATTATTCATGATGTATTTATGTGATGTTTCTTTTTTCATACCTGATTTATTTGAATCATCTCTTTTTCTCAGTTAATCTAGTTAAGGTTTATCAATTCTTTTCTATTTTTCTTAAGACTTATTTTATATGTATGAGTATTTTGCCTGTGTATATGAATAATGCCCACAGAACTCAGAAGTGGGCATCAGATCCCCCTGGCACTGGAGTTAACAGACAATTGTGAAGTATTGGGAACCAAACCCAAGTCCTCTGCAAGAACAGCCAGTGCTCTTAACTTCTGAGCCATCCCTTTAGCCTTGTGGGTTTGTCAATTAAAAAAAAATATTGGCCATTTGTATTTTAATTTATTGTGGGCGAGGTTGTGGGTGCTGTGGCATGTGTGTGGAAGTCAGTTATCTCCTGCCACCATGTGGGTCCAGACATGGAGCTTGTCAGGATTGATGGCAGTCACCTTCACCTGCCCAGTCATCTCCCAGGCCCAAGTTTGTCAATCTTGTTTCTGACCTCATTTTCCTCCTGCTAATTTAGGCTTTGCTGTTGCTTTCTGCCTTTGAAGTGCATCGTTAAGTTAAGATCAATTTATTTAAAGATTTGTGTGCAGGCTCCCATAGAGGCTAGAGGAGGGTATTAGATCCCCTGGAACTGGAGTTGCAAGGAGTTGCAAGCAGCCTGACATAGATGTGCAGAGTCCTAACTACTGAGCAGCCTTCCTCTCCTGCTCCATTGTTTATCTGGTTTTTCAGACAGGATCTTATGCAGCCCAGGCTAACAGTGGCCTTCAAAACTTCTGGTTTTCCTGCTTCCACCTCCCAGCGCTGGGATGACCTGTGCTACCCCACCCAGGTTAGGATCCACTTTTGGGGGGCGGAGGTTTCGAGACAGGGTTTCTCTGTGAAACAGTCCTAGCTGTCCTGGAGCTAGCTCTTGTAGACCAGGCTGACTTCGAACTCACAAAGATCCACCTGCCTCTGCCTCCCGAGTGCTGGGATTAAAGGCATGCGCCACCACTGCCTGACTTAGGATCTATTTTAATGTATACATTTATTACTATAAACTTATGTTCAGTACTGCTTTTGTATTAGTCTACAGATTTTGGTTTGACTTTATTTTCTTTTATAAAATTTTAAGAAATTTTTTTTCAATGTTTTTGGTTACCATGAATTATTTAGGAGTGTTGTTATTTAATTTCTTTGTATACTTTCCATTCTTTCTTGGTTTGTAATTTTATTCCATTATCATTTGTCTTAGCTTAGGGTTTTATTGTTGTGAATAGAGATCATGACCATGGCAATTCTTATAAAGAAAAACATTTAATTAGGGCTTGCTTACAGTTTAGAGGCTTAGTCCATTGTCAGCATGGTGGCATGTAGGCAGACATGGTGCTGGAGAGGAGCTGAGAGTTCCACATCTGGATCGGCAGGCAACAGGAAGAGAGAGTGACACTGGTCTTGACTTGGGCTTCTAAAACACCAAAGCCCAACCCCAGTGACACACTTCCTCCAACAAGGCTATAACTCCCAATAGTACCACTCCCTATGAGCCTCTAAGAAGATACATAACTAATTTCAAAACTTTCAGTCTCTTGAGACCTCCTATATGGTTCTCAAATAAGATTACATTATGATTTGTAACAGAAGTAAAATCACAGTTATGAAGTAGCAACAAATTTTATGGTTGGGGGTCACCACAACATGAGGAGCTGTACTAAAGCAGAAATAGGAGGGGTGAGAGCCACCTAGAGGGTGTCCCACAAATATATATCGTGTGGCTGCTGGTGAATTGTTCAGTAAATGTTCATGGGGTCATGTCTTAGGGTCTCTATTGCTGTGAAGAGACACTGACCACAGTAACTCTCATAAAGGAAAACATTTAATTGGGACATCTCACAGTTCAGAGGTTTAGTCCAGTGTCATGGCGGGAAGAAGGCAGCATGCAGGCAGACATGGTGCTGGAGATGGAGCTGAGAGTTCTATATCTTGATTCAAAGGCAACAAAAAAAATGAACTGAGACACTGGGAGTGACTTGAGCATACATATAAGCCCCCAAAGCCTGCCTCCACTCCAGCACCACCATATCTACTTCAACAAAGTCACACCTCCTAATAGACCACTCTCTATGAGCTTTTGGGGGTCAGTTCCATTCAGACTACCCCAGGTCCCTTCTCTAGATAGCATGGCCCAACTCAGATGTTTGATTTTCCATCTGGATGATCTGTTCATTGAATTCCTACTGCTTTTGTCTGAGAGATCTCTTTGGATCTAATGGTATTTGAGTCTACATGTTGGGTGCATATATGTTCACAGTGGTTAGATCTTCCTGAACTGGGCCCTTCATTAACACTTCATTTAAAATCTGCTTCATTTTTATATCATGTATTAAATGTAGAAACTGATAGATTTTATGACATTTCATGTGTGTATATGCTTTGATCATCCTCAATCTCCTATTTTTATCCAGCCCCACATTGTTCTACTTTCATGTTTTCTCTATTTAATTATTAAGTATATACATACATGGATCCATTTAATGTTGCATGAATATGTACATTTTTAGGGCTGGCCACTGGTTGCTTCATGTGTAATTGCATCATAAATCTCATCTCAGTTCTTTATGTCTCTACCAGTGAAGTCAGTTTCTTGTAGGCAATGTACAGTTGGATTTTATTTCTTTCTCCATTTGACTAATCTTTGGATTTGTGAATTTATCACATTCACATTTGAGGCTGTTATTGATAAATATACATTCCCATCTGCCAACTACATTCTGCTTATTTTGTATGTCTTTGTTCTTTCCTATGTCTTTTATTATTTTTGTGATTTGTTTTTCTCATCTGTGTGCGTTAGATTCCCTTTCTCTTTTGTGTATCTGTTCTCCTACTGGGTTTTATAGATGTTTACAGGATTATCGTCATCTTCTCATTTTTAGTGTCAGCTTCCTTGAATATTTCTTGTAGGACTGACCTGGTTTAGATAAATTCTGTTTCTGCTTATCTGGGAAATACTTTTTCTTTCAGTTATTAAGACTAACTTGTGGGCATAGTACTGGGTGTCTACGTGTTACTCCTTTCAGTTTTTTGAATACAGTCTCTAGCCTGTAAGGTTTCTGTTGAGAAATCTACTTTAAGATCAGTAGACCCTCAGTCTAGGTGACTTGACACTTCTAGCTACTGTTCCAATTCCATCTTTGCCTTATATTTGTGACGTGTTGTCTATAATAACCTTGGTTTTATATCTGTTTTGAGTAAATCTAGTTGGAATACTTTGAACATCTGAATATCTTCAGATTTGGAAATTTGGGGCTATAGTCTATGAAATAGGTTTATTTGTGGTGGTCTAGCCTGTGGTGATGCCTTCATCTGTCATGTCAGCCTTATCTCTGTGCTGTGCTAGGTGTCAGTGGTTCCTGAGGGTAGCTACGAGACTGTGCAGCACACGTGGGCTTGCAGAGTGTCACAGAGACAAGCCCTCGTGGAGCTGGGGCTTGAGCAGCTGCCAATCTGTGGTGCAGATAAAGAAAGGACTGTCTTTACCTTCCTCAGATCAGGCAGACCTACAGACAAATCTTTTTTTTTTTTTTCCGAGACAAGGTTTCTCTGTAGCCTGTCTTGGCATTAGCTATTGTAGACCAGGCTGGCCTCGAATTCACAGAGATCCGCCTGCCTCTGCCTCCTGAGTGCTGGGATTAAAGGCGTGCGCCACCACTGCCCGGCAGAGCTGACAAATCTTGTGGCACTAGAAGCCATGGTCCCTGAGTCATAGGACATGGAGATCATATAGATCCCCATTCCTGGAACCCATGTGATAAATATGGAAAGAGAACAATTCAGTATATAATAGCAGGTTTAGCTACAGTGACTATTGTTATTTTTAGTTAACTAATATTACACTCATCAAAGGATCAAGAGCATCTAAAAAAGATCAAGAGCATCTAAGAAAAAGGTCTTATACCCAAGAGCAAAGAGCATGGTGGGTACCCCTGCATAGGCCTCCTGCATAAAAACCACGCCAAGTACAAAGAATGGAACCAAGTTTTAACCCTGCGGCTTTTGCTCTGCTCGTTGTAGATGGAGCAGATGAGAAGCGAGCTGCTTCAGGAGAGAGCTGCCAAGCAAGACTTGGAGTGCGACAAGATTTCCCTGGAGAGACAGGTGAGGACAGCCATTCCACGCGTTCCTGCCTCCCATTCCTAGCACTCTGTCATGGGAATGTGGTAGAGGCTTTCCCTACCCCAGGGTCAGCATGTGGGACACTGAGGTGAGGGACAGAATGAAGTTCATGCTCACCCACAACATCAACCGTTCCTGGAGGCTGAGGTTCTCTGCTGAAGGCCCAGGTCTCTCTCATGAGCAGATAGAAGGTTCTAGTTCAATGAGACTCCTAACCGACAAGGTGACTCACTGAGAAACTGGCCACAAGTAGGGAGGATTCCTCATCAAAAGATAATATTTTAAAATGACTGACTATAATCAATAATGAGAAAGCTATCAACATGGGAGGGTCCAAGTCCAGTGTAAAGGGGATGGAAAATAATCATCCCATTAAAAAAGAAAGGGGTTGAGAAGGATCGATAAGATCAGTCTTTCACATACTGTTCCTGTCAGTCTGTCACTGGGAAAACTGGTAAGAGGGAAGCCCATCTCTTCATGCCCTGGGAAAACTGGTAAAAGGAATGCCCATCTCTTCATGCCCGTGGGTCTTGACATATGCCAGCCCTTACATCCAGGCTCATAAGGTAACGCCTTAGAGTTTCTCCTTTGATCTGCTAAGACCTGAGTTCAAAGCTGTTTCCTGATACAATCTCTGGGATTCCCCTGGTGCCTAGGCACTGACCAAATTCCTGACTCGGCTCAATATGCTTCTCTGCCCAAAGAGCAGGCCCAGCTGAGTCTCTCACAGGCCCCCTTGTCTAAGAGTGTGCCCAACCAAATCCCTCACAGGCCCCCTGTCTGATTTCAGAACAAAGACTTAAAGAGCCGGATTGTCCACCTGGAAGGTTCCTACAGGTCCAGTAAAGAGGGCCTGGTGGTGCAGATGGAGGCCAGGATCGCAGAGCTGGAGGACCGACTAGAAAGTGAGGAGAGGTGAGCCCAGCCTGGACAGGGCAGGGGCCAGGCAGGCACTGGCCATTCATTAGGGCTGGTAGGTTTTGGCGGGGGGGGGGGGGGCGGGGGGGGTTGTCTCACCTCTGAAAGAGCCAAGACCAGCCTTGCAGTCACTTCCATTTTTCAGATGGAAACGTTGAGCTCCAGCATCTTAAGCGATAAGGTGGCCTGGATATGCACTGTGTCTGGACCGAAACTTCGGGGTGGGTCACAATTGGCTACTGTCTGTCTGCATCCTATTAAAGCTGGATGCATTGTAAGCTGTTGAGTTTGAGCCAGAATGGAGCCAGATTGAGCCACAGGAGGCTGCTGTGGCCCTGAGGGCAGGTGCATTCAAACAGAAGTTGCCAACTACAAACCAGGAAAGAGGCTGGCCGGTCCTTACTCAGTGGGGAGGGAAGATGTGGGACCCTTCCCAACAAAATGATTTCTGAGATAATCACATAGTCCCAAGCCCAAGGATCAGCATCACTGTGAATTTGGTCAGTCCCCTGCCCACCACCTTCCTCGAAGGTTCCTGGCATATACGTACATAGTCTCAGTAAGATTTCTAGGTCTGACTGGCACAGACCCCAGCTACTGATGGTCTGTGGTTCTTTGCTTCAAAAGTTAAGCTCAGCTGTGGAGGAACTCGGGACACTTGGGTTCTGGCCCTCCAACCCTGGGACCCTTCTTGGGGGCCCCCTTTCTCCTCCTGTGATCCCAGCAGCTCCTTCTTCCCGTATAGCTGTTTTTCTCTGACCCTGAGCTGACTAGGCTCCTGTGTCTGGGGAGTCCCATCTCCTCCTTCCAGTCTGAGCTTCCTGTGGGGCCAAGAATAAGAGGTGGTGTTCTGTTCTGCTTTCTTTCTTCCAGGGATCGGGCCAACCTGCAGCTCAACAACCGAAGGCTGGAGAGGAAGGTGAAGGAGCTGGTGATGCAGGTGGATGACGAGCACCTGTCACTGACTGACCAGAAGGACCAGGTGAGAGGGACTCCTCTGTCCCAGGCTGGGGCGGGTGGCGGGAGTGTACCACATCCCCTGCTCCACTCATCCCACCCTGTGAGGCAGGGTCCGTGGCATCTCCTGCTCTGGCTTTTCCAGCGCCAACACTCAACCGCCATCTTTCCTCACTCATACAGCTGAGCTTACGCCTGAAAGCCATGAAGCGCCAGGTGGAGGAGGCTGAAGAGGAGATTGACAGACTGGAGAGCGCCAAGAAGAAGCTACAGCGGGAGCTGGAGGACCAGATAGGAGTGAATGAGCAGCTGCAGGGGCAGCTCAACTCTATGAAGAAGGGCTTAAGGTGGGGAAAGGTGGCAGCCCACCAAAGTTCTTAGCTCCCCTGACACAGATCGAGTGCCTTCAGAATATACTTACCCCTACGGCCTCAAGCCAGTTTTCCATTGTTGCCCTCTGAAAGTGGCTGTGTCTACTTGAAATCTCCCTACATGTTCAATATGGCCTCACATAAGCCGTCCTCATGCCAGTGTTCATAGCAGAACCCAGGGCACAGAACAGGTCAGGGTATCCCCACTATGGAGGGGCATCTCCTATCTGACTGGAGAGTAAAGTTCTCATTTATACCCTCTAAGGGGAAACTGAAGGATGAGGTTAGAGGGGTGTGTTCCCAGGATCAGTGTGGGGGTTATCATAGTGAGGGGTAAGTGCAAATTCATGCTCACCCAGAACACCAGCCTTTGGGGGAGGCTGCCTCTGCCTGGGGTTCTATGCTGCTGATTCAGGTAGCTCTCACAAGGTGACAGATGGCTCCAGCTCACTGAGAATCCTACCACGGACTGAGAACTGACCCCCAAGGTTAGTGGTAAGGACGTCATGGGCAAAAGATAATGTTTTGATAAACTATTATTGTATGAGGACGTGACTCAGTTGATAGAGTGCTTGTCTCCCGTGCAGAAGGCCCGGGGCTGCCACCCAACTAGGTGTGCTGACACATGCCTGAGATCTTAGCACTTAAGAGAGGCAGAGGCAAGAGGATCCAAACTTTAAGGCTATTGTTGGCTGCATACTTAGCTTGCAGCCAACATGGACTGCCTAAGACCCTGTCTCAGAAATCAAAAGTGTGTGAGATTCATAGTGAATCAGAAGCACCCTGACCAGCCATATTGGAGCTAGGCAAAAGGAGAAATCAGCTATACTGTCCGTGGCCCACCCCAACACTGATCAGAAGTAACAGACGGTTTGCCCTGTTGCTAAGAGAAACACCCGGTACAGACAAATTCATGGATATGCGTGCAGTGGGGTGGAGGTCAGGAGTCCGACAAGCCCTAGTCAGGGTCAGAACTGTCTCCTTTGTGCTTCTGCAGACTCAAGATGCTGCCCAGTAAAGTCCTGGATGACTCGGACGACGATGACCTCAGCAGTGATGGGGGGAGCCTCTACGAAGCACCACTGAGCTATTCCTTTCCCAAAGACAGCCCCATCACCAGCCAGATCTGAGCCGCTTCCAGGCCTATTGATCCCACCGCAGCCATCCAGAGCAGAAGGCACGGAAGGGGGCTTGGGAATGGCATCAGACTCACCTCACATTCCTTCCCAGGGCCTTTATGTGGCTGAGGGACCTTGGGTCTTAGGATAGGGAGCTGTTGAAGTTTAAAATGACCTAATGGGGACATCTTGAAAAACGCAGCTAAGACCAAGCCCTGCTGTGCACCGCTGTCTGCTATCACCCCTTCTCCTGCCCCAAGGAAGGTTCCAAATTGCTAGCTGTAATGAGATAGCCATGTGTAGCGATGAAGTGTATAGACTGTACATATTTTAAACCAGACCTTCTCAAGACTGCTGCTGTTCTACTTTAGAATGTTCCAGAGCCTTTGCAGTGTGACATCTTTGCAGAGTTCACACATTCATACGGATTATCTTTTAAAATATGAAGCTACCAGATCTCAAGTATTAACAAAGCAGAGGCACAGCGGGGAGGAGTGAAGGCTACTCTGGAAAATCAGAGGGGCTCAGGCAGTGGAAAGTTAAGCCCTGGGAATTGATACTTGGGCTGTATGGGAAATCCGCTCACTGATGGTGAGGAGGGGACTTGCCTAGGGCTGAGTCTGTGTCCTTGGTTGTTTATTTTATCTAAACCAGGCTCAGAGCACTTCCCACTTCCCAGTTTCTTTCAAGCAGGTAGAATGGGGACGCAGGTGAGATCTTTAACAAGTGCTGTGCTTCTCAAAGGACAGGAGTCCTGTTGGTATGTCTCATTGGCCCTTTTCCTCCATGGCAGGCCTGCAAGCGATGCTCACATAGGCCTGGATTTGGAGGAGTAGCATGGGCTATGAGATGAGGTTTATGGGCTTCAGTGGGAGGCATCCAGTAAGTTCATAGGGAAAGGAATACAGGGAGACGAGGGTGTGGGGCTGGGGTAAGAAGGAATACAGAGAAGTTCTTGAAAGCTGGAGGATGTGCAAGAAGGGGGTGGGGAGAGTTGTGTTGAGCTGGAACTTGGAATGATGGGACGAAGGAAAGAACTGGGGATGCTCACCCTCTGAAGGGCGTTCCCAGGAGTGAGGAGACGTGAATGAGATCCTAGAGCAAGTGCATGATGCCAAGGTGACCTTGGGAGGATGCTGGGTATCCCTGTATATCTCCTGGCCTACCTGTATCACCTCAACTTGTGACAGTGAAAGAACCTTGTAAGTCGGCTATGTGTGTAAGACAGAGGTGACAGACGAGGAAGCAGGGTCTCCAAGTTTCCCGATGTGGGGACTCCTGGAGACCAGGTTGCCATGACCTGCCCAGTGCAGGTCACAGAGTTCACCCAACAGATTTAAAGTGGAGGGAGCTGAAGGAGGAACATTTGCTACTAGAGAACCAAGCTCTATTACACCTCGTGAGGGTCACTTTCACCCTCGACACAGCTGGGCATGGCCCCTTCCTATTTTCTCGCTGGGTATGGAGAGGTTTCCCTTTTCAGTAATTCCTCCATATATTATACATATTCCTCCATAACAAATATACACTGTCCATCAAAGTGTGTCAGGCACGGACTGTGACACTAGAAACACAGTGTCAGGAAGTAAAACATCTGCCTGTCAGGCTGGGGCTGTAGCTCAACTGGAACACTGCTTGCCTAGCTTGCATGAAGCCCCGTGTTTAATCCCCAACTCTATAAAGAAGATATGGTGCCATGTGCCCGTAATCCCAACACTCAGGAAGTGGAGGCAGGGGAACCAAGAGCTCAAAGTCACCCTTGGCTACACATTCAGTTCCAGGCCAGCCTGGGATATAGGAATCCACAGGAGACCCTGTCTCAAACAACAACCAACCGCTGGCCTCCTGGAATCCAGGAAGGAGTGGGTGATAGATTGACTTGCAGACTGACCCCGTTATACCCGACTTTGTCTCCTCTGTCCTCTTGGGAACTTGACAGCCTGCAGCTGCTTGGCTGGTCCCCCAGAACTCACAGGAATTCTTTGGCTCCTGAAATTTCCTCATGCCTTCATTACATACTTGCAATAAGCCTAGAAATGCCACAGCCTGCTTACCCCAGAGATTCAGGTGAGAAAAACCAAGACGTTGAGGAAGGGGTGTTTGTTTGGGGGTTTGACAAAAATCAGCCAGCCCTCATTACAGTCAGGTCTTTCTGGTAGCCATGGGAAATGAAGGAAAACAGCCCCTGGAAAGAGAACAGAAGCCACTACTGGAAACACGTACAGAGACACCCCCAAAATAGGGAGGCTAGCCAGGGTCAGGTGCGTGGTCTCCTGTGCTTCAATGGAGTGGGCAGCAAGTGGGCTGTGTGTACTGAGATTTAGAGAAATCTTCACAAGTTCCAAGCTCCTCTCTTCTCTGTGGTCTCGACACATGCATCCTGGGACAAGGTGAGAGGAATAGGGTCCTAGGTCCTTCTCAGCCTGACCCTGTGACCATTCCTCTGTTTTCTTATGTATACATGCTTTTCCGTTTATTGCTTTAAGTCCTAATCCTGCTCGAGAGTATTTTCTTTAGCTAGCTTAAAAATATTTGGTGTGAACACATGTTGCCAAATGCAATTGCTGAGAAGACAATCATTGTATGGCTTTTATAATTATTTTCCTGCTTCAGTGTGTCATTCCACCATGACAACTGGTATACTCAGTGGGGCTTTTGTTTTTCAGTAAGGTTTGGTTACTACGTGTTGTCATGGGGAAGAGACATTTTTATCACAGCTACCTCTATGCAAGTAACTTCCTGGATAAAGCAAGATTTCCTTTCAATAAACTGTCACCCGACAGGAACCTTGGCTCTTGTCTTATTTTCTATCGCTTGCTTTCTGTGGCGTTTGGATGTTGTGTGGCTCACTTACTTGCTGTGCAAATACGAGGACCTGAGTTCGATCCCCAGAACACACATGGGGAAACGTAGTGGCACACATGGGTAACCCCTGGGGAGCTGGGGATGGGTGGATCTGGGGGCTTGCTGGCCAGCCAGCTGACCGCATTAGTGAGCTACAAGCCAGCAAGAAACTACCCATGTAAATGCTGGGAACTGCAGTGGTGGTCCAACCCCAGAGCCGCTTTGTGAGCCGGAAGGTTGTGGGGTGGTCGGCAGCCATGTTGGTGAAACATTGGCCAAGGGTGACCCCGATGCTCTGAGCTCTCCAAAGGGTTCATTCCAGAAAAATCACAAAGGGAAATTGCTACAGTTTGACCACTGAGATTCAGATACTCCCTTCCCTAAAGGAGGCTGGCTCCCCTGCAATCAGTTTGCATGCTTCCTCTTGTCTCCCCCCCCCCCACCACCCCGCCTCCATTTCACATGGAGTTAGAGCCACTTCTCCCTAGAAGGGACATCCACGGGTCACCATGTCAACTCTGTCCCCCCACCCTGACTTCAGGGAACTCCTCTCTAGGCTCCAGCTTCCTGAGGTTTGGGGGGTCTGTGGGTGGAACTCTGGACATTTCTTTGTCTGTAGCAATCTTGGGTGTGCTCTGTGGGCCTTGGGTGACCCACCGGTCCATTGTACTTTATTTTCTAAAGGTAGCCATGGCTCTCTAGATTCCTCAGTGTCATTCCTGAGTCTTCCAATACTGCTTGCACTCTGTAGCTGCCCTTCATTGAGCCCTGTTACATCATAGCTGGTCCTGGTACCTGTCCCTGTAGAAGGAGACTGCTCTCTTGTTTCCCCGGCCGGCCAGATCCAAATCATCACACAGAAACTTTATTAATTACAACACTGCTTGGCTAATAGCTTAGGCATAGTCCTGGCTAACTCTTATGTCTTAAATTAGTCCATTTCTATTAATCTGAGTATCGCCACAAGGCTGTGACCTACTGGTAAGGTTCTGGTGCCCCAGCGTCTTTCTCCTTCGGCGTCTACATGGCATCTCATGGACTCCGCCTACTCTCTCTCTATATCTCTTCCAGACTGGCTATATTCTGCCCTGCCAATAAGCCAAAGCAACTTTATTCATTAACCAATAAGAACAACATATATACAGAAGGACATCCCACATCATGCCCCTATGTATATAAACGTGTCCTCCTCGCTGGTCTGCAGGCACTGCTTCCCCTCAAAGCAGGAGCAACCCCAAATATGAGACGTTTGCATGATACAAGCTCCTAAAGCCTCTGCATAAGTTATATCTGATTTGTTGCAAAGGCAGATATTGAGGGCATAGTTTTATAATTTGTAAGGAAAATCTTCCTGCCAGCATCTAACTTACTGGCTGGATACAGACCTCTTTATCTGCCTCCTCTCGGCATCCCCTGGGAGGAGTGAGAGTCTGTGTGACTCCAGTCCCTGAGCCGTCAGGAGGACCGCGTTCAGGGAGCCCAGAGTGAGGGAAGTCCTCCCTTGCCGGCCCTCCACATTCTTGACATTCCGCCCTTGACCCTGTGGATATTGCCACTAGTCCTGTTTCTCTTGGAAAGCTCATTAGATTTTTTTTTTCGCTAATTAAAACAAAACAAAACCCCAACTTAATAGCAAGTTCTTTTTCGGGGCTTAAGAGTTCCCAATCTAGAAATGCCTGGCCTTCCAGAAGAGGCAACACACCTGGCCCCTGCTCTCAGACCAGCTAAACAGACCACGCTAAAGTCCACCAACTTTCCTGTTTGTTGACACAAGACCTGACCTAAGTCTTCATCAAGAACAATAAGGGAGGGAGGAGGAGGGAGGGAGGGGGAGGGGGAGGGAGGGGGAAGGAGGGGAAGAGAGAAAGAGAAAAAGAACAAATGTGTCCTGGATTTATAGAGATGAAAGATGTTCTGAAAGCCAATCAACGCTACAGCTACTGCATGCATGCAGCAAGGGCACAAGCTTCCCACAGGCAGACCCTGTCTACTTGGTCTCATCACAGAGGGTCAATAACTTGCCAGGATGCCTAGAACTTTGCTGAATAAACACAGCCCTTTTAGGAGAATGATAGAGGCTCTGGGAAGTCAGGAATCCCGATCTTGGGCAAGTTGTGCATTTTGTTGCAACAGCAGCAGCAGTGTGAAGCAGTGCACCTATAGAACCTGCCAGCAGGGGGCAGCTGTCAGTGCTAAACAGTCAGCTGGGGGCCCTGGGTGCTTACCTACAGTGGTGGAGACAGAAGTTAGGCACGGTCATTCTTGATGGTTATGTCATGCTGAATGCCTCTTTTTCCTTTTGCTTCGCTAAGCCCTCTGCTCAGCACCCAGTTTCCCCCAAGTCTGTGTGCTGTGCAGGGACTGGTGTGTGCCTGGCTTCCCTGCCATTCTGTGCCGGCTCACCTACAACCACTCTGGAGTGTGTCCTGGGGTGGGGGGCGGGGCAGGGAGATGAACTAGACAGGCACACAACCTTGCCAAAGGCACGGGGCATGGTGTGGACACTTAGGACTAGGTCTGGGTCAGGCTCTGGAGTACACTCTGCTCATCTACCAACATCACTGACCCGAGAAGACAGGGGCCATTCGTGACATTCCTGTGGTAGGGGCTCCCATGCCCTTCTAATCCACCTGCCTTTAATCGCCCCTGCCCCCTAGACCACCTGCAACCTGCTTCCACGAAGCACAGCCACCAGGAGTCGCCAGAGATCACAAAGACCCTTTGACCTGTTTTCAGCTGTTCTAACTCGGTCTGCAGCGGTTGGCAGCTGCAGTCTTCAGAGTTATCATTTTATTGGAATATTCTTTGCTGAAGCCTTAACCTGGCTTCTCTTATCCTGAGGTCCAGGTGACGGGGCTATTCTGGGCTGTCACTGGACTCTTTATTGTCTCACTGGTGGTATTTAGGCGACATCTGCATGTCCCCCAGTGTGGGTGGCTCTTGCAGAACTTAACAGTGTATCACTAGAGTGGCTGTCACAGGACAGCGAGAATGTGACAGCCTGACATTCACAACTCCACTTGCAGATCGAAGCCAGCACACGAGCCTCACAGATCTTTCTGTGCCCACTGAGGTCACAGTCAAGCCTTTCGCTGCAGGCTGCAGAGTCTCTGCCAAGCTGCGGGAGGAGTCACGTGGGGGAGCTCTAGCTGCCTGAGTAGGTGGGGACTGTCCTGTCCAGAGGATGGCTGAGTCCCGGCACAGGATGGCCCAGAGGAAGCATGAGGACTGTGGAGTGCCTGTGGCAGCTCATCTTGGGAGGAGATACCTCTGCCCTCAGCCTTTCCCAGTGGGAACGAGACTCCACCTATGGGAATAGGATTCTGGCCTCAGGGTAGAGTGCTGTGGACTAGGAAGAGAGCATTGCGTGCAGAGTTTGGGGAAGTGACAGGTGCCCTCTCCCGTGACTCACAAAGTAGAAGGAATCCCTACAATCCGATCAGCTTTGCCACAGTAGTATTTTGGGGCAGTGAGACTAATTTTTTTTTTTCTCCAGCCAGGGTCTCATGCAGCCCAGGCTGGTCTTGGACTTGCAAGATAGCCAAGGATGACCTTGAACTTCTGATCCTCCTACTTCTATTTCCCAGGTGCTAGGATTATAGCTATGTGCCGTGATGTCCTGTTTTTATGAGACACTAGATAGAAGTCAGCATCTCCTGCATGGCAGACAAATGATCTACCAAGTGAGCTGCATTTCCAGCCTGGCAATGATTCTTTATGGACAGCTAAACTCTTAGCAGGGATGGAGCTTCAGTTAGGCAAAGCCTAGATTTCCTTTCAGATGCCTGGGAACAGGAGCAGGGAGAAAGTTTGTCCAAGGCTGTCAGCTAGTACATACACAGGAGGTGAAATCACAGACCTGTTGCTCTTACCAGCCTAGAACGTCCCTGTATGGGGCCTGTGCTCGTTGTCCTTCCCAAGTGGCACTGCTGACTTCCCTAGGCACAAAGGCTGGGTGGTTGGTCTGAGACCTCTAACCCCTGACCTCTGGATGGAAGTCTGTATATGGAGCCTGAGGCCTTTGAGTGTAAGGCAGACAAGCCTGCTCTCCTCTCTGCAAATCCCCTCCCTGCACCCCTGCATGCTCCCAGCCTGCCTTACTCACTATGCTCTGTTTGACCTGTCTAGGCCAGACTTGTTTTCTAGAAATGGGCTTGGACAGTGGGAAAAATGTGAAGCCTCTAATTCAGTTCCTTCCTGTCTGAGGGGACTGGCTGATAAAATGCCCAACCCAGCTCAGCTTTGGTCAGCTTGGTTTTTGCTTGGTGGCTTAGGCTACTTTATGTTTCATCTGTCCCTTTCCATCACTGGACAAGCATCCTGCAAATCTTCGGGGACAGGGACAAAGTTCCCTGAAGTCAGGGAAGAGCTCTGTGAAACCAGCCAAGCTCCCTCTGGGACTCTTGGCCCCTTATGTCCCTGACTTCTCTTTCCAAAGAAGATTCTCTTGGTTTCTAAGAAACTAGAAAATGGCGCTGCTGTCACCTGCACCCTGTCTTCATTCTCCTCCTTTGGTATACGAAGTGTAAACCCTGAATGCTAGTTCCTGATTTACACAGGGGAAGCTCGTTAAACATCAGTCACTTTCTGAAACTGGGCTATAGAAGAATCAATTGCTCCACAGTCTCCTAGACTTCATAACCTGTTATCTTTTTCCTTTGAGATTTTAAACATATAATTTTAGTTGAGACATAGAAATGTGTTTGTGGTCTAAACACATCTGGACAACAGAACAATCTGTTTTCTTATGTCTCTGTGCTTCGTTGCCTCTGAATTCTTTGGTGCTTACTAAAGGCCAGTGACCTCCTCAAGGTCACGTGAGAAGGTCAAGCACATCCAGGACAACTATCAGGGCTTTCATCACTTGTAAGAGCCAGTGATATGGAGGCTGGCAGCCTTGCGTGTCCCCAGTCATCCTTGGTGTGGATGCTTCTGAGTATATATATCTAGAGCTTGCTTCTAGCACATTAAGAGTCCCAGTGACTTTGCTTCAACCTCAGGAACAGACTTTTCAGGCTCCAAATACGAGGCAGACAGAAATAGGTACCATAACACTGTTACAGCAGATCCCTGAGAACTTCTAAGTAAGGGTTTTACTTCATTTTGTTGAGGTATCAACAGCTAACTACACCCAACAGCTGCTAAACTGGGGAAGGTGGCATGGACCTGCATTCCAGCACTTCAGAAACTGGGGGTTCCAAATCAAATATGATTCAGGTACAAACAGAAGCAATGACTTTCCAAAGCAAGCAAAAATGTGGAGTTAATCATCATTAGGTTCATCCTACAAGAAATGGTTATAGCAGGCCTACATCTGGAAGCTACTATTATAAAATAAAGGCTCGAAAGACTGAAACTGACTGGCAAAGCATATTTGTAACTGGAAGAGAGAGGGATCAAACCACATCTCTACAAAGACAAAACATATAATATCTCTATAATATAATCCAAACCACAAAAATGTAATGGTGCAAAAAAAATCTAGAAAACAACCAGCAGACAATCAAATTTGCAGAAACAAAACACATTATAATAATCTTGGAAGTACACGGATTAAAATTCCTGATCCAAAGATCTGGAACAACTAAATCCACCTATATGTTGCCTACAAGAAATTTGTTTCACTGTGAAAGAAACTAAGAGTGCAGGGTCAGAAAAGATGGGACATGGAAAAGAAAACCCAAAATGAACAGTGGCAGCTCTATTTTTAATCAGATAACACAGACTATGTAAAAAGCTGTTAAAAAATAAAGACAAAGAAGACCTCTATATAGCGATGAAGGGATCAGTTTGACAAGGGGGAAAATAAACATTGATTGGCCAGTAGCCAGGTAGGAAGTAGAGGTGGGTCAAGGAGAACAAGAGAATTCTGGGAAGGAGGAAGCCCATTCCTCTGTAGTCCTGATCCATCCACAGAAGAAGCAAGACGTGACTGCCTCGCCAAAAAAGGTACCGAGCTATGTGGCTAACATAGACAAGAATAATGGGCTAATGTAAGTTATAAAAGTTAACAAGAAGCCTGAGCTAATGGGCCAATCAGTTTGTAACTAATATAGACCTCTGTGTGATTTCTTTGGGACTTAACGATTGCAGGAATTGGGCAGGACAGAAAACAGAACAGGAGACAATAGACATATGCATGTAGTTCTGAAGCCCTGGATTCTATACAGCAAATGTCATTAGATCTGGGAAGAGAATCTAATACAACAACGGGGAATTCAATACTCCATGTTTACCAATGGAGCTCTTCAGACCAAGTAAATAAATACATAGACTGGGCAATAGAACAAATGGATCGACCAGTGATTTACAGACAATTCGACCAAGAACTTCAGAATTTCCATATTTAGAAATGATTTATTTTGGGGATAGAGAGATGGCTCAGACGTTAGGAACACTGGCTACCCTTCCAGAGGACCCAGGTTTAATTCCCAGCACCCACATGGCAGCTCACAACTCTCTGTAACTCTAGTTCCAGGGGACCTAACACTATCATGAAGATATACATGCAGGCAAACACCAATGCACATGAAATAAAAAACCATAAAAGAAATATATTTTATTTTTAATTTTTTGTGTATCTGTGTGTGTGTGTGTGTTTTTGAATGTGCACATGAGCTCATTGCCAACAGAATCCAAAAGATGGCCTAGGGTCTCCTGGAGCTGTAGTTACAGCTGGTTGTGAGCTGATTGATGTGGGTGCTGGGAACTAAACTCCAGGTCTCTGCAAGATCAGGTAAACAAGTATTTTTAACCATTGAGCCATCTCCCCAGCCCCAGGATTTACATTCTTTACCTCAATCCATGTAACAGTCTCAGGCTACATCCTAACTCTCAACAAATTCAAAAGTCAAAATCATATCAGGCCTATTTCTACGAGCACAATGAGAAAAACTAGAAAAATCAAGAAAGAGAAATAGCAAAACTTTTGTAAATACAGGGAAATTAAATATACTCCCAAGTTACCATTGGGTCAATGAAGAAATAAAAAATTTAATTTTTTTGAAATAAATTAAAATGAAATATGGTGTAGCGAAATTTCTGGGTAAGACAGTGGTAGAGGAAGTTTATAGCAATAGTGCCTAAGTTAGAGCATGGGAAGAGCAGCCTAATAATGCCCCTCAAAAATCAAAGCAAAACCCAAAGCAGAAGGAATGGGATAGTGAGGATCAGAGCAGAAGTCAGCAAACTGCGGCAAACAACACAAAAGAGCCAGGAAAACAGCTCAGCCAGGAAAGGCACTTGCTGCCAAATCTGATGACCTGAGTGTGGGCCACAGGACCCATGTGGTAGGAGAGAACCTATTCCTACAAGCTGTTCGTTCTCTCTCTCTCTCTCTCTCTCATACACACACACACACACAGACACAGACACACACACAGACACAGAGACACACACAGACACACACAGACGACAGGCTCTTTGTTTCCCTCTACCCAGCTTTTTGGTCAGGGTGTCTTCCTCTCATTCCTGTTGCCATCATGGAACACTGTGATAAAAAGAAACTTGGGGAGGGAGGGCTGGAGAGATGCCTCAAGGGTTAAGAGCATTGCCTGCTCTTCCAAAGGTCCTGAGTTCAATTCCCAGCAACCACATGGTGGCTCAAAACCATCTGAAATGAGGTCTGGTGCCTCTTCTGGCCTTCAGGCATACACGCAGAAAGAATATTGTATACATAATAAATAAATAAATAAATAAATATTTATTTAAAAAAAAGAAACTTCGGAAAGAATGGGACTTTTCAGCTTACAATTCTAGGTTATAATCCACTATTGTGGGGAAGTCAAGACAGGAATTCCAAACAGCCACGCACGTCATGCAGAGAGAATAAATGCATACATCACATATACTCAGCTCCATTTCTTGATTCTTACACCATTTAGGGACTCTATGCCTAGGGAATGGTGCCACCCACACTGGTCTGGGTGTCCCCACATCAGTTAATTCAGACAGTCCCTCACAGACATAGGCCAACCCAATGTAGACACGTCCTCACTGAGACACTTCCTAGGTGATGCCAGGCTCTGTCAAGTTGACAAAACCCCCATCACATGTGACAGTTTCCTTTATGTGTTGCTGTGGAGGTATTTTTTTTTTAAGATTTATTTATTATGTATATAGTGTTTTGCCTGCATATCTACCTGCAGGCCAGAAGAGGGCACCAAATCTCATTACAGATGGCTGTGAGCCACTGTTGGGTGCTGGGAACTGAACTCAGGACCTTTGGAAGAGCAGTCAGTGCGCTTAACTGCTGAGTCATCTATCCAGCCCCAATGGAGGTATATTTTATAAAGTATGATTTTTCTATTCTTTTTTTATATTTATTTATTTATTATGTATACAATAGTCTGTCTGTGTGTATGTCTGCAGGCCAGAAGAGGGAACCAGACCTCATTACAGATGGTTGTGAGCCACCATGTGGTTGCTGGGAATTGAACTCAGGACCTTTGGAAGAGCAAGCAGTGCTCTTAACCACTGAGCCATCTCTCCAGCCCGATTTTTCTATTCTTTATCTTTTAATTTTATACATTAGATCTGTGTAATTTTTAAGTGGCATCTCATAGAACATGTAAATACCAAAATACATTAAACAGTGAAAAATAAGTCTCCTGGAAGTGAAAAATAAGGCCCAAGTGTTTTCAGTTTCTATGTCTTCCAAGCTAACCTTTTCAAGTCCCCAGAGTTCCTAGGTGGCCATAAAAAAGTAAAGGCAGGGCTAGAGCGGTGACTCCGGAGGTGAGAACGCTGGTCCTCTTCCAGAGCCTGGTTCAGTTCTCAGCACCCACATGGTAGCTCACAACTGTCTAGAATTCCAGGTTGAGGGGATCCAATACCCACTTCTGGCCTCCACGGGCCCTGCACACGCATGGTGTACACACACCCATGTAGGCACAACACTCTTAATACATAAAATAAGCTAAGTCTTTGAAAAAACAAAGAGCTGGGCTGTGGTGGCGCATGCTTCTTCAGTCCCAGTGCTTGGGAGGCAGAGGCAAGTGGATCTGAGTTCATAGACAGCCTGGTTTACTGAGCGAGTTCCAGGAGAGCCAGGGCTACACACACACACACACACACACACACACACACACACACACTCATACAACATGTTTTTAAAAACGAACAAAAAGCCCCAAAACAAAATCTATAAAAACAAAAATAAAAAACAAAGCAAAAAAAAAAAAAGTAAAGCCAACTGAAGCCAATCAGTGCCTATTCCTATAACCTGAGTGTTTGGGAGGTAGAGGCAGAAGGACCAGGTGTTCAAGGACATTTTGGGTACACAGTGAATTCCAGGTCAGCCTGAGCTACATGAGACTTTCACCACCAGCAGTAACAGAAAGAATTGAGAGGATTTTCACAAGATAAAGGAGAAAGTGTGGGTCCTGGGACTGGGTACCCTCTGGCTGACACCTCCTCTTGGAGCCTCTCAGGAAGCTTGCTAGACGGCTCACCAAAAGGATGACAGTAATTAGGCCTCAGGACTCATGCTCCAGGGAGGTGGCCCTGAAGAAAGGCTGTTCACAGGGTTTGCTTTGACTGTAGCACTGGCAACACAAAGGGGACACCTCTAAGATGGATGAGGTGGCAGAGGCCGAGGCCTGTAAAGGCCAAATCCCCATGTGTGAACCCAAGCCACTGGTGAACTGGCCTTTCCACTTACCTTCCCCTCCCCCGCTCTTGGGACAGCAGTCTTCTGCTTCTCTCTGGGAGCTCCGGACCTCTCGCTCATCCTCTGCCATTTCCCGACTGTCTTAGGGTACCAGGACCAAAAGTAACTTGGGGAGGAAATGAAGTTAGGGCAGAAACTCAAACAGGGCAGGAACCGGGAGGTAGGAGCCGATACAGAGACCATGGAGGACGCTGCTTACTGGCTTGTTCAGCCTGCTTTCTTACAGAACCCAGGACCACCTGCCCACATTAATCACTAATTAAGCCCTGCAGGCTTGCCTACAGCCGATCCTAAGGAGACAGCTCCTCAGATGACTCTAGTTTGTGTCAAGTTGGCATGAAAGCTGCCAGCAGTCTCTCATGCTGTTTCTAGTTCCTCTCTTGCCCCAAGTCTCAAATGAGACCTGAGGTATTTCTACCCCAAAAGTTCAGTGTTGAGACCAAAGAGACTCTAGAGGGGAAATGCAAGGAGGGTGGAGACTAATGGAGTGGGTAAATTACTGTCCAGTGTTGGCCTCATCCCCTGCGGTGACCACAGGTTTGGATCAAAGCCGTATAGTCTGTGGGAGACAGAATCCGTAATCACTAAGCATCAATGGTAGCTGGGACATTCAACTTTTCTGCAGGCTATAGGGTTTCCCTTCGGCTCTTTAAAACGCAGATGGATCTCAAAAAAACAAAACAAAGAAAAACAAAAACAACAACAACAAAAAAGAGGATGGAGGAGGAAGGCTTTCCGGGTTACCTGTAGCGTTCTGGTGTAATACATGCAGAAGCCAGCAGAGGGCGCGAATGGCTTCTCGTAGAGCTAGAGCAGTTCCTGGGTGTTGTGAAAGCGGCCGCGGCCTCGGCCTCACCAGTCAGAGGCAGAGTCCCAAGGAGAGCTGTAGACCCATCAAGGCCTGCACATGCCAGGGGCGCTTCATGTTCCTCTATTCGCTTGTGTTCTAATGATTCTGATCCCAGCGTTTGCCATGTGTCCCTGTTTGACAGTTTCTTTAAAGAGATTGCTAAGTCCTTGCTTTGCACCAGCCAATGCCGAAACAAGGAGGACTCAGACCTCAGGCTCCGTTGGGTCAGAAAAGTCCACTAAGAACTCATTAAGAATTAAAATTTGAAGCACTGAAAAACGAAGTGCGAGGTTCAAAACAGGAATGAGCGTTGTCTGCTAGGGCAATTAGAGAAGGCTTCCTGGAGAACACTGTCTGAGAGGATCTGACAATAGGTGAGGGCTTGGAGGCTTTTATTTTGAAATAACCATCATTTCAATGAGTTCACTTTAAACACAGGGATGAAGGGTGGACTCCGGGCATTTTGTGTTGCCTTAGAGCGTAGGATAAATGAAGGATGATTGAAGATAGTTAGAAAACGGATTCGAAGCCATGCCCTGTGTGTGCACATGTGTGTGCATGTGTGTGCACATATGTGAGTGGGTGTGCATGCTTGCGGAGGCCAGAGGTACACACATGTGCTGCAGTGCCTAGCTTTTCATGTGGGTTCGGGATCAGAGAGCTCAGGTCTGCAAGCTTCTCCCCCAGGTACTCATGGACCGAGCCATCTCCCCAGCTCCTGGTACCGTACTGTTTTAGAGGCTTAAATACTGTTCTCAGATTTTGTCTTCCCTGGAAAGGAGATGAATACTTTTATACAACTACTGGAGAGTTTTAGTTCTTTTCATAATTTTTTTTTAAATTACACTTATTCCTGGCATGTGTGAGGATCCACACACGACAGAGTTCTTATGTGGAGGTCTGAGGACCACTTGTGGGAAGGTGCTCTATCCTTCCACTGTGTGGGTCCTGGGATTGAGCTCAGGTCATGAGACTTGTCAGCAAGTCCTTTTGCATCAGAATAATCTCGAGGATTTAAGACAGTCTGCTAGTCCCATGGACGACTATTAAGAGCCCCTGAATTAAATTTCTCAGCTGACCTTTGTCAAAATAGCCACTGGGTGGCAGCAGAGAGCACAGCAGGTATTCTGTGGTGTGCAACCCAAAGGCAAGCAGAGAATAAGGCTGTTTTCTGTTTTAGGTCTTTCATCCCAATCAAGGCTAGTCAGCCACAACAGAATTGGAAGGGCAGTGTGGACAGAGCTATTGGTGGTTTCTCTTGTGTTTTCTCCAGATTAACCCGGGGAGCTGGAGGCAGAGGACCGGTCTAGAGAAGTGTGGGCTGTGACGCTGCTCACCATGCAAACACGGATAAGAGGGCAGACGTCCACACCTTACCGTGATGGCCTTGGACAGAGGGCAGGGCTGAGTCCTAGGTGACAGACTGGACACTGCAGATGCCTGATGAATGTGACAGGCTGTTTACTCTCATTCCCAATCCAAACACCCTCTACCAGGCCCCTGAACTTTCTATAAGCCCCTCCTGTAGGAAGACAGCAGATCTGACAACTTCCAAGGCCACGTAGGAAAAGGTTCCCATCGGAGAAGAGTCAGGGCTATAAAGATGGCAGGAAACTGTACTACTGACCGACTGATCAGGACAATTAGGAAGTGACGGGCAAATTTCCCTAGCAAAATAGAAGAAGCTGAATCCAGGTGATTATTTTGGGATTAAAAAAAAGTCTCACGTGGGCAATTGGGTGGAGGTTCAAAACCCCAAATACTGATGCAGTGAGGAGAGTTAGAGTTTGGAAATGGGGCCCAAAAGGGACAGGCTAGGCTGGGGTCATTGGGGACTTTTCGGGTGGGGGCAACCATGTCTCAGCAGAGACCAGTTCTCAAGGTGACAGTACTACAGTTAGCCAGTTGTAAATGAGCCCATGCTTATTTCCCGGTTGCCCAGGCCCAAATAATCACACAGAGACTATATTAATTACAACAATGCTCCACCTATTAGCTCGGGCTTCTTATTAACTAACTCTTACATCTTAAATTAACCCATTTCTTTTCACCTATGTATTGCCACAAGGCTGTAACCTACTGGTAAGGTTCTGGTGTCCTTCTCCTTCAGCAGCTACATGGCATCTCCATGACTCCACCTGCTCTCTCTCTATTTCTGTTTGGATTTCCCATCTGGTTTTGCTCTAAGCCATTGGCTGAAACAGCTTTATTCATCACCCAGTGAAAGCAGCACGTACACAGAAGGACTTCCCCCTTCAGCCCAGGTGTCATCCTGTGTGAAATAATATCCTGCCACATTCATCAGGCATCTGCAATGCCCAGGCTGTCGCCCAGGACTCAGCCCTGCCCTCTGTCCAAGGCCATCACGGTAAGGTGTGGACGTCTGCCCTCCTATCTGTGTTTGCTAATTAACCCATGATGAGCAGAGTCACGGTCCGTGCTTCTCTAGGCCAGTCCTCTTCCTCCAGCTCCCAGGGTTAATCTGCTTCCTTGGGCCGGGCTGGCTTGTGGTTTCACCCTGAGCTCCCTTTGAAAAGTCCCCAGTGTGTTTCTGAGCGGGACATGTTATTACATATGACTGTACCCTGCCTCCTGGGTGGGTGGCATTAATCAAGCCTTCTCCCTCCTTCATGGAGGCTCTTTATTGAAAAAGATCTCTATGAGCTGGATAAGGTGGCACAGGCCTATGACCTGAGTACTCAGGAGGCTAAGGCAGACCCTTGAGTTCAAGGCCAGCCTGGGCGATGTAATGAGAGTTTATCTCAAAGAAAAGGCATGGGAGGAACAAAGAGGGAAGGAAGGGGAGAAGCCAGAGAGGAGGAGGTGATGAGGAAGGGAGAAGGGCCAGCTGGAGAGGAGAGAGGAGTAAAGAGAAGGGGGAAGGAGAGAGAACTTTTAAAACCATCTTTTAGATTTGTTTCTGGTAGTGTTTTACTTGCATCTATGTGCACCGTGTGTACAATACCAGCAACGGGCAGAAAAGGGCTTGAATCTCTGGAACTGGAGCTTCGAAAGATTGTGAACTGCCATGTGGATGCTAGGAACCAAATCCCAGCTCCTCTGCAAGAGCAATGAGTGCTCTTAACCACTGAGCCAACTTCGACTCCTTTTATTATTTAATTCATGAGATGATTATTTGTGGAGCCAGAGGGTGGAGATGGGTCTGGTGCTAATTGAGTGCTGTACTACTGAGATGTATCTACGACTCTTTATTTTTATAATTTTATATTTTGAGGCAGATCTTGGTAACTTGTCTGGTTTGGCCTTCAACTTGCTATATAGCTAGGCAGTTCTCAAATTTGTGATCCTCCTGTCTCAGATTTTTAACTAGCTCGAATTATAGGCATGTGCTATTATACTGGTCCAGTTACATAAATATAACACCTAGAATTGCATAATTGGTATTTGAACATGAATCTGGTCTGAAATCAGACTTTCCTTTTATCTAAAATTTTGCCTCTTAAATAAATATCCAATAGTCGTTTATTTAGTTTTAGGAAGAATAGTTGATTAGTGCACCATAGGGTGCAGTGGACTGGGTAGTACTCAGAACACAGTGTGCCTCGATGTTTATTTCTCTTAGACTTGGATTAATTAACAGTCACAGACACCAGGAGTGTCTGACCCAAGATATAATTTCCCAGAGTCGAGAGGAGTTTATGAAACACTTAGGGCCACAAGAAACATTTGTTTGGTCTTAGATTCGTTTTCCAAAATCTCCATGAGTTGGTTTTAATTCCTGAAGACCTTTGTCCCTCCTAAGAATGCTCCGGTGCACAGATGATGTGTGAGCAGGTGCACGTGCAGAGGAACCTGTATCTCTGAATCCCCTGAGGAGTTTGAAAGCAGGGTGCTGGTCCGCTCACATTCTGTGATGACTCCTCTTCATTGCTGACTGTGTTTTCTAGTCACCCTGGAAACAGACTCCTGCGCATGTCTGTGAAATGCTTCCAGGTAGGATTGACGGAGTTGAGAAACACATCTTGAAGGTAGAGGACACCATTCTACGGTTGCAGAACCAGACTGAGCAAAAAGGAGACCGAGCTGAGCACCAGCATTCATTGCTGTCCTTCATGACACTGGACACATGTGATGAGCCATCTCAGACTCCGGCCACCACAATGAGCTGTATGCCCTTAAACTGTGAGCCAAAATGAACCTTATCTTTCTTAAGTAGCTGTTGCAAGGTACTTTTCAATAACAGTAAAAGAAGCGATTAACACAAACCCTCTCGACCTTTTCCCCAGAAGATACCATTCCCACCCTGCCCTGGCAGCACCATGCTAAGACTGAGTTGCTGGTGGACTGTCCTTGGGGAGGTCATGTCTGGTCTAGAGTTTAATTTGACTGTATATTACCTTTCTTATTTAGTTTTTAATGTGTGTGTGTGTGTGTGTGTGTGTGTGTGTACACTCACCTGTGGTGCAGTTCCCTGGGGAGGCCAGAAGATGGCGTCAGATCCCTTGGAGCTGGTGTTACAAATGGCTGTGAGCTGCTGTGTGGGTGCTGAGAATGGAACTCAAGCAGTTAGTGATCTTAATTGATGAACCACTTCAGCAGAAACTACATATTATCCTTTGCTCTCAATATCTGGCACAATATCCCCCTATTTCCTTCTTTCTTACCTCCTTTTCTGTTTCCCTCCTGCCCTGCTATGGAGGTGTAGGTTGGAGTCTGGAGGGCACCTACTGAGATTCCCAGGTTCTTGGGTCCTGGGAATGAAGGATTGGGTAGGGGCACATATGATAGAATTAGAGGCAGCTGATTAAGAAAGAGAACGTTCCAGAGCATGGAGATGGGTCAGAGATCTGGGAAAGGCTAGATGCTCCAGGGGCAGTCATGGAGAAGAGAATGACGGGTCACTAGCGTAGCACCTGACTTCTCTGCATTTGGAGATCCATGCTCTGTCCCTTTCATGACCCTGGTGGGGAGGGGTCTCCAGTCCTCCCACCAACTTGCCTGCTTTTATAAGATGCCCTCTCCCTATGCCTCATTCTCCTGACACACCACCTTACTTTCTAGGCACAGGAAGAAAATGGATGAGAAGAAATCAGAGAAGAGTGTTGGCAATGAACCCTGTCTCTGCTGCCAAGAGGCCGACCATCCAGGAAGGGAGCGAGGTGTCAAATTCCCCATGAGAGCCCTGTTGTTGGATTTTCTTTTACCCTAGCCCCATGTTGGAACGCCAGAATGTTGTTGTTTTTATTCTTAGCACTATGGCTCTTTGTTCTTTGCTCTTTGAGGGGCCTGCCACTGCCACTCAGCTCCTAAATAATTGCATAAGAAGACTTTTCTTACTTATAAACATCTGGCCTTAGCTTGGCTCCTTTCTAGCAGCTTTTCTTATCTTAAAATAATACCTTTGCTCTGGGCTTTTTTTTTTTTTTTTTTTTTTTTTTTTTTTGCTTCTGTAATCCTACTTTCTCTCTTACTCTGAGGCTCACTAGTGTAACTGGGTGATTGGCCCCTGGTGCTCCTCCCTCTTCTCTCTTTCTCTCCTTTTCTCTTATTTATTCTCTCTGGCTGCCAGCCCCACCTATCCTTTCTCCTGCTTTGCTATTCGCCATTCAGCTCTTTAGTAGACTATCAGGTGTTTTAGACAGGCAAAGTAACACAACTTCACAGAGTTAAACAAATGCAACATAAAAGAATGCAACACATCTTTGCATCATTAAAAAAATGTTTCAGAGTATAAACAAATGTAACACGTCTTAAAATTATATTCCACAGCAAAACCAAGCAGAGAGAAGTAAGAACTGAACAGCTACACACAAGCCTGATAAATTGGTGTGAGCTAGACAGGAAGGAACCATACAATGTCACCTGGGCATTGGGATAAATTTATGGACAGCTTGGAGCTTCCAGCAAGAGAAACAGGATATGAGATGGACAGGACATAGGGTCACAGGGGCCACCGGTCCTCTCTGCTAGTACAAAGGACACAGGAGGACCCCAAAGCCCAGAGCATGTGACTGCATCTATCGTTGACCCTTGTCCCTAGACCATTTGTCTTATGCTGATGGGCCTTTGGGACAAAACGGTGGCATTGCCATCTAGAAGCAACCATAGAGATAAGGCACTGACTCAGCACAATCTGAACCCAGGGATGTGGCCCAGGCCTCAAGATGAGATGGGTCTGTCAGGGTCAGTTAGCTACAAACATCTGAAAACACAGAGGTTGCAGTGAGTGTCAAGGGGGAGCTTGCTCTGCAGTTTGAGAAGTCTCTCCCAGAGCCCAAGGACAGAGGACTTGAACCAGAGACTGGGGCATTGTAGGGAGCTTGTTCCGGGAGGCCTTTCTCTCATGGTTTCTCAGTTTCTCCTGCCGTTAACCTTGTTCTAAATCCCAGTCAGCATAACCAGAAAATAGCCACTGAACTGACCCTTGAATAGAGCCACTTGGTAGAGACTAGGAAGGGGATGCGATAAGAGAAAGGTCAAGGGAAAGTCCCCATAGCTGGGAACGCATTTAAATTGAGTTTAGGTTCCTGAGACCTTGTAGACTCTGTAGGGTCCAGTCCCAGGCAACTGTGCCCTGGATAGGTCACTGGATGGGAAACCTTTTAAGGGTATCTTAAATGAAATCATTGCTTGGGTTGAAACAAAACACGGTTTGTACCACAGCAGGGCCAGCACTGGCCTGGAGTCTGGATAAGGTCCCAAGATGCCCTCAATTGAAGACCCTCCTCTGACTAGCTGTGTAGCCACTAATCAGCATGGCTCTTGAGCACTTTGGGTAGAACTAGTCTCAACAGATGGTGAGCTCATAAGTCCAAAACTTAGTCTTTACTACTGCAGCATTAACTGTGACGTGGATAGCAATGATGAAATTATACTGTTTGGATATATAAATATAATATAACATAAATATAACAGTATAGTTCATTTTTGCTTGTTTTTTTCCTCCAAAATGGGCTAAAAGGGCTGTTGGAGGAACAGCTCCGTGGTAGAGGGCATGTTAAGAATGCTTACTGCTCTTGCAGAACCGAGTTCAGTTCCAAGCACCCGTGTTGAGCAGCTCACAACTTCAGCTTTAGGGGTACCTGCACTCACATGCACGTACCCCTCCACCTATGCAAATAAAAATTTTATTTTATTAAATATTTGGTTACTATATGTGTCTGTGTGCTTGCCTGAGTAAGTACAGGCATGTGCACCGTGTGTTCGTGTAGCAGCCATGGAGGTGAGAGGTTTCCTGGAAGAGGAGTTGTAGACTGTTGTCTACTTGTGGCCTCCATGTGTGGTTGCTAATATCTGAACCTAGGTTATCTGCCAAAATAGTGCTCTTGAACACTGAGTCAGCTCTCCAGCCCCCCAAATAATACATTTCAAAAATAAAATGAAATTAAATTTGTTTGTTCTTTAAAACAGGATCTCTCTATATAATCCTGGAAATCACTATGTAGACTATTGTGGAATAATCTTTTTGTACCCTGTGAAGATGTGTCATTCACTTTGGTTTAATAAAGAGCAGAACGGCCAGTTGCTAGGCTGGGAAGAAGGGCAAAGTTGTGAGAAGATGTCAGGGATGCAGAGCAAGCAGCATGGGCTTTACAAAATAAAGGTAATTGAGCTGTGTAAAAGAGTATAAATTAAAAGATATGTGAACTAGTTATAAGAACTAGTTAAAAACAAACCTAAGCTATTGGCCAAGGTTTCATAATTAACAAGAAGTCTCCGTGTGGTTATTTGGGAGCTGGCAGGCAGGACAGAAAAAGTCCAACTACAGTAGATCAGTCTGGTCTTGAACACAGAAATATCCTGCTTCTGCCTACCAAGTGCAGAGGTTAAAGGCATTAACCACCACACCAGGCTCTCTCTCTGTCTCTGTCTCTCTAACTGTGGCTAAAAGGGGAGTGGATACACCTTAGTGGTAGAGCACTTGCCTAGCATGAATGAGGTCCTAGTCTCAATGAAATAAAAGGAAAAGAGTGGCTATTAGAAAAATTAAAAATACAAAACTGGTTCACATTATACTCTTATTGTGGACCAGCAGTGTAGGCTCCACACCTGTTGATTGCCTTTATTTGTTGATTGCCTTTATTGAAAAGAACAAAACCCCACATGCTGAACAACTTTTGAGAAAGCCAGAGAGAGAAGTGTGTGCAATCTCAGCACTGTCTCCTCTTCTGTTGTTACCATTTCATCCTCCAGTGGCCTCAGCCTCAGCCGCCTGCACTCTGCACTGCTCCCTACCATGCTGTCCCTCACCACAAAGGACAGAATGAGGGCGGTGACTCCTGGCACAGGACCCAGGCACCCCTCAGGGCCTGGCGATGTGTCCACAGGGACCCGAGACATTCTATTACTCTGAAGAACTCACAGGAAGAGACCACACGGCTCCCACAGGGAGCAGCGTCGGCCAGTGAGGTGGCTCTTTCTTAGTTTAGGGCTCACAGCATTCCAGCCAGGGAGAATTGGTACTCCACCCAGCAGAGGCTCTGATTGCCTATTGTAAATCTCCTTGATTAATGGAAATGTTGAAAATAGGTTAATTACTCTTTAACATACAATTGTATATTAAACACTATTCGTAGTGTTGCTGAGAGGCACTATCCATAACAGAAAGTTTGGAAACCACTGACAAACTATTTTGCTCCTCAGGAGTCTGCTTCTTGCCACGTTGGGCTGGTAGGTGGCAGGAATCCCCCAGAGACATGTGTTTGGCATGCTCAACTCTCTGAAATTCATAGGATTTCAAGACACAGAATAGGTCTACATTCCACCACCCAGGATTATATACACTCTGCCTTGGTTGTCAAAGCCCCACAGGCAACCGCCATACTCTTTGTCCAGCCTCATTTCCTCCACACCTCGGAATGCATCAAGCTGTAAACGAGCCAAGGTGTAAATGAGTCCATCTCCAAAAGCCCTGAGTCATAACCAGAGATTCCTCCATCCATGCACAGTTCTGCATGCCATTGCCACACTCATAGAACCAGTTCGCCCTTGCTGAGACCACAGCCACTAGGGCTCCTCCCAAGGCTCATGACCTCCACCTGCACCTGCCTCCAGTCCTGACCCTCAGGGGAGGCAGCATCATCTCCACGGAGTTAAGCGTGTGCTCAGCAGCCTGGTTCTGTTCCTACTCCATCCTTATTGGTTGTCACACTATAGGCTAATTATGTAATCTTTCTAGAAGTCAGTTTCCCCACCTGTAAGCGGAAGTTTATGAGAGCATTGCCTTCACTGGGAGGATGCGGCACAATGTACGTATTGTTATATGTTAATATGCATGCACATAAACATATATAGCACATAATATGGGAAACTTTCTATAGGGGACCCACAGATGCCCCAAGCAATACAACCCCTGCTATTTCTATGGCTCTTTCCTTTCTTCTGCCTTCTTGCCTTAGTTATTGGGGTTCTCAGAAGACATCAGTCAGATTGATTGCCTGAGTTGTTGGGCACATTTCACCCATTTATTAGCTGATGGACATCTGGGTTGCCTTTATTTATTACGGGGTGGGGAAATGAGTAAACCCATGTATGTGGAGGCCAGAAGACAACCTAGACTGTTGAGTCTCTGGTGTATTGGTGTATTGTTGGTGGGGCATGGGACAAGGTCTCTCACTAGTCTAGTCCTCACCAAGTAGGCTAGGCTGACGGGCCAGGGAACCCTGGAGTCTTGCTTGTCTCAATCTCCCCAGTGCCAGGATTACAAGCTCACACCATAATGCCTGGCTTTTTCACATGGGTTCTGGGGATTGAACTCAGGTCCTCATGCTTATAAAGCAAGCACATTTAAGGGCTGAGGTATTCGCTCAGCCCTATCTTTACCTTTTAACTACTATGAATAATGCTGTGAGTACCGGTGGCTGGACTTTTGAGTGGACCTGTGCTTTTATTTCTCTTGTATGTATGCTTGGGAGTGATACGTTGGGCCAGTGTTCTGTCTGTATTTAACCATCTGAGGAACTAATACTCCCCAAAGCAGCTGCGCCACTTTATACTCTGCTGCCTGCTGGCAGCGCAGGAAAAGTGAAGAGTTTTCTTTTTTCTGTCATATGTATGAATCTATCTCTTTCTGTGGTTTGAATTTGCACAGCCTTAATGACAGGATGTTGTCAATCATTTCTCCATCACTTGCTTCCTTTTTGCTTGGATTCCCATTGTGGCTTTTCCAAACTCTTTCTAGACTTCAAAAGGTCCCAATTCTCTCCCCCTGCCCTCCCCCCAACTTATCTCTGCTATTTTGAAACATATTCCCGCATTTAGTCGTGAAGGATGATTTGTTAAACTTCAGGTAGTCTATACATTCATCCGAAGCAGACACCTGAGTAAGGAAAGCCATATCCTTTATCCTTTGCGCCCCTCTATTTGTGTAACAGGCTAGAGAAGCTATTCATTGTCTGCTCTCGTAGAACTATTCTCCTTGAAAGGCTTCAGGAACTTCCCAGGGCCTTCAGGATAAAATTTAACGGAAAAATTCAGGACAACTGTGGACACTGTGCGTATATATGAGTGTTAGGCCAGCTGTCTCTGTCCATACTGCAGTGGGAGGTCTCCAACTCACCAACACTTTCAGACCACCTCACCTCCCTTCCCTACTACCCTCTCATGCTTCTCCAAGGCAAGGGATGACTCTTAACACTCCTGCGTTTCCTACAGCCCCTAGAACACTTGGCCAGTTAAAAGTCACAATAAAAGGATGTACGCTGAGCTAGTGAGAAGGTGGCTAGCGAAATGAATAAATGCAAGACTGTATAGCTCTACAAAGTGACCTAAGTTAGGTTGGTTGGTCAAAGTGAGGCTGTCTTCTGATGCCCATTTCAAACCGCCCAGTCACCACAGCATACACTGAGCCAGCTGAGATGAACTTAGTCAAGTATTCAAAACAAATGCTACTAGCCTTTTAAGTTTTAACTCATGACACATTTGCAACTGTTTGATTCCTTTGGGTTTTAAACAAAATAACCTAACATAAAACCCACTGTCTGAATATGTACTCTGTGACTCACAGTCCTGCTAGGGAGGCAGTGCTGAAATTGTAAGAACAGTAGCAGGGGGATGAACCCTCAGTCCGACACACCTTCCCCTTTCACCCCAATGCAGATGCAGACAGGACAAAGGTCCCTCTCTAGCCAGGACAGGAAAGCACTGAACAATTTTGCTGAGGGAGGGGAATGGAGGCAACCGGAAGTGGGCTTGCAGTGGGGTATCCGGCCTGGCTCGGCCCGTGGGAGACAGGATGCCAGAGAGCTGGCCTCCACAGTTCCCTGTTAATACAGACGGTTTCCTATTTTCTGTAGCATGTGTGGTGGCCCATATGATGAGCCAGCGATAAATACATTGTCCTGAAATCTAACCGAGAGGGAGGAAACGCCTGGTATTTATGATATGCCCTGCTGCTTGTCCGTGGAGAATGTTGCTGGGGGAGATAAACACAGCCGAGACAGTGTGTGCGGAGATGTTTGTGACAAGACACTAAGTCACAGAGGGCAGACTGAAGCTGAGCCGCTCTGAAATAGGACCAGGCTCTGAGGCACGGCTTAAGCTCGATATTGGTCTTCCCCTCAACTTCCTTCCTCCCATCTCAGACTCCAGATCAGATGACCACAGCCACAATTTCTGGTCTCATTTATCTCCAATGCCCCTTCACCTCTCAGGGACAGGTTTTCCCAGGATGCCTCCATTGCTTCTTCCTTGTTGACTCTTTCTCCCTACAATCTCTCTCCGGTTACTGAATAATCAGATCTTTGTCGATTACGGTTGAGTAAAGGGCACAGGAAACAACCTCTAACCTTACCCAGTACTGACTGGGCATCTTTTCAGCACTATTTACTCTACCCTAATAACCCTAAAAGGCAAGAATGACCATCTCCCATCTTACAGATTGAGAAACTGAGGCGCAAGGAAGAAAAGTGATTATTCTTGTAACAAGTAGTCACAATATTTGAACTCAAAGTCTAAGGGTGACACGCCCCACAAACAGAATGTGATTGGCTGAACTCCCCTATCAGATGCAGGGGGACCTCTTATTTAGCACATTGTGTTTATTTCTTGCTGTTTGTTTCATGTAACAAATGTAACATGTACCTTATTGTAAGCATAATTTATTCCTGTCCTGAAGGAGTTATACAAACAAAAACAATGGCATGCTGGGAGATGCACTTTGGCAGCAGCGATGGGAGGGGAGGGGCCTTCAGCCAAGACCATCACAGCCATAGAGGTAGGGTTCAGTTGCAGAAGCCACAGAGCACTGCCTAGATCCCCTTCATTCTTAGTGACAAGAAGTGGTGGGTGTCAGGGGCTTCTATGAGCTGCCCTGGACTGGAGGGAACTGCCTCACCCAATATCAGGTCCTTTCCTCAGGGCAATCTTGAATTCAGGAACCTGTCACCAAGGAGGGACAGAGGCACAGCTCCTTGTAAAGGCCATCTGAATAGAGCTCCTTGTCAGGATGGCCAAGGCACTCTGGCAGCTCACCCTGTGCCTGGGTGACCTCTCTTCAGGACATCCTGTGGCTGGACTCAGCCACCTGTCAGCTCGCAGCTGTTTAATCTCAGACTTCCCATTTCGGCTTGATGGAGTAGGCTGCCATGGGGCGTGGCTTACATGCTGGTCCCCTCCCATTTCAGCTGAACTCCATCTTCTCTAAATCCAGGCAGCTGAGGTATGTATTGCCATGGACATTTCCCTCCACCACTGAAAGGCACAGATCCATCCCCAATCTACTCCAGTGGGCCTCAGGAACCACTGCCCAGGGTGTCTTCCTGCTCTCTTAATTGCCTCAGGGACCAACATGACCCCAGCTGACGGGTGCTGATAGGACCAGGCACCTGTGTTTGTTGGTTTAGCAACAGCACGCAGCCTTTCCTCTTCCCTCCCATCCCTGCCCCAAGGTTGCAGAGATAAGCAGGGCTTGTGGAACTGACACCTGTGACTGATGCCGGAGACTCAGAACCACACAGATGTCTGCACTGATGTGGGATTAGTGCCTGACATCAAAGGTGTAAACTCACGGCAAAGAGCTGTGGAGATGCGGGGAGGCAATGATGTGCGAGAGTGTCGGAACAGTCCCCGCACAATTGGGGTGGCCTTTTCGGATTTTCTCTACATCTCCTCTTTTTCCAGGACTTTTTGTTCCTGTATTTCAGGGCTTTTTGTAGAGTTATAATTCAGTTGTTCTTTTTCAAGACAGGATCTCACTATGTGGCTCTACTGGCCTGGAACTCCATTATGATGAAGACTAGGCTGGCCTTGAACTCTTAGGGCTGCTGCCTCTGCCTCAGCCTCTGGGATTATTACCATGTCTAGCTTTCCTTTGGTTTTATAAATTCCTAAGGCAGGCAACATTTGTCTGCGAAGAGGAGGGGACAAAGCAGCCTGCTGCAGAATGTGGGAGGCCGAATGGACAGGCCGGAGTAAGAGTGGGGGCAGAGGAAGACTTCTTCCAAGGCCTCTACAGTGCTGCCCAGAGCAGTTAGCATCCTGAAGGGCCGACTTGAACATGCTCACAACCCCAGGAGAACGACAAAGGGCCACTTATTCAGGAATGATTTCTAGGTATGATTCTGTATCAGGTACTATGGTGGGCCCCACTTCCTCTGATAGGGTCTTTCTAAGTTGTTGGTCAAATGTACAAGACTTGGGCCTCCGTCTGAAGACCTGGGAAGCCATTGCAGAGTTAAGCAGAGTAGTGTGGCTAAAAAGGGCAGCTGAGATCTGTGCTGTGAACACACCACTGCTAATCAAGGACAGAAGTGACCTTTCAGAGAGGATGCTTGGAGGACCAAGAGGAGAGGTGATGGTAGCTTAAGATCTGGTGATGAAAAGCGCTTAGATTCTACTGAAGGCAGAGGCCGACATCGAATGTTGGGTGTGAGACAGAGTGCGTAGGGGGAGCGAAAATGGCCCTTGGGATCATGATTGGTGAATAGAGAACAGGAGTCCTTGTCAATCAAGATGGGAAAGCTTTGACAGCAACAGTATTTTTGAGAGGAGTATCATGCTAAACAAAATAACAGAGACCCTTAACATTCAGGTTAGAACACCCACAAGCTCACATGGCTTTGTGTGGGTAGAAATGGCATCCTTTCTTTTGGGGGGCATAGTCCCACATTAGGGTACAGCGTGTCAGGGTGTAATCCCTTGCCAGCTCATAGCTCCCGTGCTATGAACAACCCTCATGACACGCACAGAGGCCCTACCAGAAGTGACAATTGGCATCTCAGAAAGCCCTGCAGGTAGAAAAGGGACCTGCCTGGTGGGTATCCAAGGCAGAAGAAATCAAACGCCATGCTCTATAGTGAATTTTATACCTGCCTCACAACTTTAATACAGCCTGCCTATGTAAATTCATAAAGGACTAAAAAAGCAGAAAAAATAACACTAAGGAATATTGCTGGTCTTCTTAGGATAGAAAGATGAATGCCTCTGTGTTTTGAGGTTATTTGGTTCTCTTCTCACAGGCTGAGAGCAGATAAATTCTGCAGAGAGAGCTCTTTACTACAGCAAACCAGACTGGAAAAGTGCATGCCTATAACAGTCTTTCCCAAGTGCCGTCCATTGGCACTGGCATGGAACACTCAGTATTTTTGCTTCAAAAAAAAAAATCACTTCAAATCTAAAGAGGCATTCTGTTCTCCACGCTCAGTGCTACCCACGAAATGAGCTGGCTCTCATAGTTTCCTCAAAAGGACTTCACAGTGGCTGAGGGCTGCGGCACAGTCTACTCACATAGCTTATATTAGATGGTATCACTTCAGTGGCGCATCAAGAGGACTGTCATTTCACAGAGAAGATTAAGACTTGGAGAGTGGTGGTGACGATCCAGACTCCAGTTGATGAATGGTGGGGCTGAGAGAAACCTGCATCAGCCAAGCACGGTGGTACACACACCTGTGAGCCCAACACGTGGCAGGCAGAGGGAAGAAGACCAGGAATTCAAAGCCAGCCTTGACTGCATAAGATCCTAGCCCCCAAACAGCGGCAAAAACAAAAGCCTGCACAAATCTGGCTCTGGCCTGAGTGGAAGCTTCCAGTTTGGTGGTGCTCTGAGGCCAGGGAGATGCTCAGTCAGTGAAGAGCTTCTTGAACAAGCAGACCAGCCAGAACCCATGTGAAAAATAAACCAATCCGTGTGGGGCCATGCAGGTGTCATCCCGGTGCTGGGAAGGCCCCCGAGGCAGGAGCCCTGGCCAGCCAGGCCAGCTAAACTGGCAAATTCCAGGTTCAGTGAGAGACCTTGTCTCAAAAACAAGGTAGAAAATGACCTAAGGTTGACCGCTGGCTTAAGACGTGTGCACAGATGCACACATATCCCACCTCCCACAGTGAATAAATGAATCAACGAGGGTCAGGGACATGGCTCAGCTGCTAAAGGCACTTGGCCATCAAGACTGATGAACTGAGTTTGATCATTGGGACCCACATGGTGGGAAACTGAGTCCTTTGGTTGTCCTCTGACCTGCACACTAAATAAACACAGGTTAAAGCAAGCAAACAACAAACCCAAAGGAAAAAGTAGATAAACAAGCTGATGTTGCTCTGACCTGAGCCCTAGAGTCCTCCAGCTTTGGGATGATGGTGTGGAGAATTTGAAAAGAGCGACTGTATCCTCTCTCTCTTGCTCTTGATGCGATGTCTCCACCCGTTTGTGCTGAGATTACAGGTGTTTGCTATCATGTCGGGTCTCACAGGGATCTTAGCCCTCATTGCTGTGCAGCTGGCTCTCCTAGGTCCCACCTGTGTTGTTGTTGACTGTGAGCTCAAGCCTGGGACCCAAGATTTTGCACTTTGCTGTAGCCTCTCAACTTTTCAATCTTGCTTCTTCTGAATTAAACGTTCTCTCCCCCAACTCTCTTTCATATTGTCCACTAGGTTCATAGCTAGCGCTAATACAGATATGGAAGGCACAATCCCACTCAAATCTCATCTTTCCTTTTTTCTAACTGGTTCCGGGTGTTTGGTTCCCAGCTTTTGTGTCCTTTGATGGTAACTCCCTGCTCTTGTGACCTCCAGAGGGTTTTTCTGTGAATTCATGCATCTCCTCCTTACTCTCCCCGTCTCTAGGAGCCCGAGTCAATGGTGGACTAGTATGGGACCTGTATTGAGGAAGGACTAGTTCTGAGGTGCCATTTATTCCAGAGGTACCCTTGGGGTCAGGCTGAATCTAGATTGTCACCCAAGACTGCACACCTTTGCTTGCATCTCCCCCCACTTCATTCTCCCCCACACCCTCCCCCTCCCCTCCTTCATCCTCCCCCATCCTCCCCTCCCCTCCCCTCCTTCATCCTCTCTCTCCCACCTTTCCTTCCCCTTCTCTCCCCTCCTTCATCCTCTCCCCACCCTCCCCTCCCTGCATCCTCCACTTCCCTCCTCCATCCTCCACCTTCCACTCCCCTCCTGGGTTCTCCTGACATGGGCTTCTTAATCAGCAGGCCTGAGATCATGGCTGCAGCACACAGACACAGCAGATGTTCATGAAAATATTTGTAGGAACACTAAAATGAGGGGGAAAATTCCTGGGCTGGGAGATGACTCGGTCTGTAAAGTTTATCACATAGTCATGAAGACCCTAGTTCAATGTCCCAGAATCCACATAAAAAAAAGTCTGGCGTAATGGTGCATGCCTGCAATTCCAGTGTTGCGGAGGTGGGGACAGGAAGATCTCTGGAATAGTCAAGACTAGCTGAATCAGCATGCTCCAGGGTCACAGAAAACCCGATTTCAAAAGCAAGGTGGAGAGCTCACTTCCTTACTAGATTAACCATTTCAGTTCTGGTATAGGTTGAATTACAGGGATGACTCACTTATTAATTCATCCAAACAGTCACCAGCTGAGCAGCTTTAAGGCAAATCTCTCCCATAGCTTAAGGACACGAGTGGGCTTTTGTGCCACACGGCTCAGTAAGGCCTAATCCCAGCATTTCTCGCCTGCCTGCCTCTTGCTGCCTTTATTATCTGTGACACTGGCTGGGTGGAGTCTGTTCCTTTTTTTTTTTTTTTTTTTTTTCAAGATAGGGTTTCTCTGTATAACAGACTGACTGTCCTGGAGCTCACTTTGTAGACCAGGCTGGCCTCAAACCCACAGAGACCCTCTTGCCTCTGCCTCCCGAGTGCTGGGGTTAAAGGCATGGGCCACCACAGTCCGGCTTGAGCCTGTTTCCTTTAAAGACAATCACCAGGATGCCTTTCTCTACCTCTGCATCCAGAGGGTTTCTGTTACAATCCCATAGTAGGAGCTACTGAAAAAGGTTGGACTAACACCTTCTTCTAGAATCTGAGGTTTATTATACTGAGACAGGGTCTCATGTAGCTCAGGTTGACTTCTAACTCAGTATGTAAAGGGTGATCTCGAACTACTGACGTTCCTGCCTCCACCTTCCAAGTGCTGAGACTATAGGTGTGAGTCATTGTATCTGGCTTATTCAGTGCTAGGACTATATCTAGGGCTTCATGCAAGCTAGACAAACACTATTTTCTACCAACTGAACTGCACCCCGGGCCCTCATTTTTTTCATTTCAACTGGTTTCTTTTTCCCCCATGGTGTAGTAGCTGCTATCCACTAGGGTGATCTACAATTAACAAAACCTCAGCTTTTGGCTGCTAAATTCTGTGAACTTTTTAAGCTTTGACTGCTACAGGCCTCGCAGCTCAAAACGTCTCTGCATCACTTCATGATGCTTCCTGCAGCCTCTACTGCAATGCACAACGCCTGTCTGCACTCTATGTGCTACCATACGGTTCACATAGTATGTATGTGAGCTATTGCGAGCTTTGGGCAAGGGGCTGGAGGTTGAAACACACAAAGACAGAGAGACAGAGACGCGGACCTCTAGTCACTGGTAAAAAGCCCTTTACTCAATAGCACCACGGAGGCTTATATACCCAACAGTCAAGTGGGCCAACAAGTGAAAACCTTGTCCTCTGATCCTGGAGGCCAAGGCAACACGTACTCGTGAAGCAGAGCTGGTAAACAACTTTGACACAGCTTTCAGTAACTCACATCAGAAGGAAAGGAAAGATCTCTAGCAGGGAAGAGCAGCTGGCGGCCAGGACTCCAAATGGTTCCAACACTCCATCTTTTCTCTATGCTCCAGCAGCCTTGGCCTCCCACCCATCAGCATCTTTCTCAATGCAAGTGCAATTCTATCACTGCCCTTCTCAGAAGTTCGAGACTCCCTTTGGGGACCTTTATATTCTGTTTCCTCTCTGGACAGTCCCTCTGCCCTACAGTTACAGTTAAATTGACAACCCTCAGACACGTCCATGCAGTCTCAGGGACTTGACCTGAGCAGGAGCAATAGGGAAGGAAAAAATGACAGACAAGGACACAGAAAGGTAGGATCAAACGCTGTGGGTTCTCTGCTGAAGAAAGCAAAGCACCCTGGAAAGGCCACACAATGGTTTTACAGAGCTGAACAGAGAGGCAGGCCTATTGCACACAGATAAACAAGGAGGCCAGGTTTATGGTGTGCAGCTGGATCAAAGGGACAGGCTGAGCTAATCTTGGCAGCATGGGCTCTGTGGGGGAGCAGTCTTCAGCCTGTAAATATCCAGGGAGGAGGAAGCTAGGAGAGTTTTCTGCACACACTGTTAACACTCACACTGTCCCCAAAGGAAGGCTTTGCCCTCCTTCCAAGTCTGAGGCTCTGGGGTCCTTGACTTGGTTGTGCCTATGTTAAAAACACACATTCATTCAGGAAGGGCATCGTTTCCCTGCTCCTCCAGACCCAAGCGTGCCTCAAATCTGCCCTTAATCCTGGAGCAGAAGACAAGGTGCCAACATCACAGACTCTGGAGCCATCTAGCCGCAGGTTGAAGCTGGGTGGCACCACTTCCTAGTATTGGTACCATGGGCAAGTCACTCCGCCAGCTGCCAAGTCACTCCGCCAGCTGCCATTCCATCTCTTCATCTGCAGAGAAAGGACATAGTAGCATCTTCCTTACCATGCCATGTTCAAAAGTATCCAATGCATCAATATGTTTCTCTTCATGTAGTACTGTGCAAGTCCTAGCCAACATTTGTTTCCTAAGTGTTCTCTACCCAGTCATTTAAGGAAATCCTAGGAAGTAGGGGCTGCTCTTCTGTCTCTGTATGTTCAGGGTCCAGTAACTACTATTTGATCAGTCACTTCTCTCGTTCCTGAGACTGAAGCAACTTAAGGGAGAAGGGGCTCACTTTGGTTTACAGTTTCAGGGGATTTCTGTCCATCAAGGCACAGAAAGCATGGCGACAGGAGTGACTTAGTCTACGTTGGAAGGAGCATGTGGCAGAGCAGCTGTTCACAGCTTGGCCAAAAAGGAAGCAAAAGAATGGGACCAGAAGTCTGGTCAGGCTATAGTGCTCAAAGGCCTGCCTGTCGTGATCCACTTCCTTCAGCCAGACCCCGCTTCCTAAAGGTTACACAGTCTCATAAAAGCAAAGCCATTGCCTGGGGACCAAGATGCAGACACGGCGGCCCATGGGGGACATTGCACACTCAAACTCAAACAGTGCACATTAGCTCAATGAATGCGCCATTTGTTTACGGGGCTAGCTGTGAGGTCACAGAATTGCTTCAATGAGTTTCTGTCCCCTAGAGTGGGTCAGCAGCAGGTCTAGCCCATGTCTAGACAGGCTTATAAAGGCTGAGGATCTGAGGGAGCCAGTTGTCTGGGGATTGGGTTCCTCTCAGTCTGCCTTCCTTATCACTGGGCCCTGCTCCCTGCTTCTAAGAGAACCGTCAATATGGCTGTCACTTATTCTACTTATGTAAAGGGGCTTTGTAATTCAGCACTCTTGCCCAGGGCTAGAAATGTGTCCTTTCCCATTGTGAACATTTGGTCTCTGTGGCATTCAGAAGAGAAGAATGTGCCAGGACTTTGGGATGTTGTCACAGTCCAATAAAAGGAAGAAAGGCATTCTTCAGGGACTCAAAAGCAGAGAGGCACAAATACCAGCAGGCCTCACATGCCCTGGACTCCCCTGTTGTGTGCTCTGGTGTCTGGTGAGTGATTCAGTTCTTGGTCTCTCCAAAGACAATCTTTTCTTCTTAAGATTTTGCTAGAGAAACAGAACCCACCCTAAGGCTTCACCAAGCAGAGGCCTGGAGGTTATGAGAGAAGGCGATTCAATTAAGAAACTGATTCCAAGAAAAGGAAAGTCATTTATGCAAGCATCTAGAATTTTCTGCACACCCGTGCGTCAGCAGAGGCAGTTAGGGCAGGACTTAGGCACATATGGCTACTACCATGGAGGGAAAACAACGGCAGCTAAAAGACAGTATTGTCAGAACTCCTGCTCCCTCCCAGTACAGATAATGACATCCACCCACCGTCAATGTGCAGGGAAGGGATAGGGAGACCCCAGCATGTTGGAAGGTTGCTTGATGGCTCCTGCACCAGAGAGAGCCTTGTCCCTTTTATAGACCTTAGAGTCCTCAGCCTTTGGTTCCTCTTTTTATTTTAAAAGATTTATTTTATTTTTAAGTGTGTGTGTGTGTGTGTGTGTGTGTGTGTGTGATAGCAGGTGCCTGTGGAGCCCAGAAGAGGGCATCAGATCCCCTTGAGCTGTCCTACTAGGGTGCTCGGACCTAAAGTGCGTCCTCTACAAGAGCAGTATGTGCTTAGCGGCTGAGCCGTCTCTCGAGCCCCAGTTCCTTGCGTGAAAGGGGTTAGTCTTCATCTGTACATCTTCTTCCAGAACTATTTACAGAAACCCGGCTTTGATTTTTATCCCCTCACCCAAGCCTGTACCCATCTTTCCAGTGATTTAGGTCACCTCCCACTTTCCTCCTTCCTCCTCTTTCTCTCTTTCTGGGAGAAAAAGAGACCATTTCCTGTGGTCTCATCTTTCTCATGTTGGTCAGCCTGTGCCTGCCTTATCACTATCCACAACATTCTGTGATGCTGGCAGTCACCCTGGCTGGGACCATCCTGGGGCTTTGGCTACTTACAGTGACAACTTGCTGGGAGACCCTGGGCCACCTTTGAAGTTGGCCTGGCAAGGATCTTGTCTGTTTGGATTGATCACGAATAAATTCTCATGTTGCTCTGTAATGTTTTCCCACCCATTCAAAATTACTGAGCACTTAGCACATTCCAGTGATGTATTTTGGCTGTGGGGCAGGGATGTGAACAGAATCGAGTTCGTAACCCGAGTCACAAGTTGGTGAGCAGTTTGCCGCTTTGTTACTAACCGAACCATTATATTACAGTGGAAAAGACCTGGGTGGATGGGTGACTTAGTTAGGGTTCTGTCACGGTGGTAAGACACCATAACCGAAAGCAATCTGGGGGATGAAATGGTTTGTTCAAGCATACCACTTACTGTTCACTGAGGGAGAACAGAGCAGGAACCAGGAGGCAGGAACTGAAGCACACACCACGGCAGAATGCTACTTATTGACTTGTTCTGTAGGGCTTGCTCAGCCTGCTTTCTTATGCGCCTGCCCAGGGCTGACTACACCCACAGTGAGCTCGCCCCTTGCATATCAAGATAACAAAATGCCCTGTGTACTTGCATATGGGCCAATATCGTGGAAGCATGTTTTCGGGTGAGGGTCCCTCTTACCAGAGGACTCTAGCTATGTCAAGTTGACGAAACAAACAAGAAACAACCTAACCAGCACAATTTACAAACTGTAGACATGCAAATTCCCTCTCTCTCCACGCTGAGCCTAGCTTGGATGGTCACTTGGGTGGTTGCCATGATAGAAGTAAACATTACTGATGCCAGGTTGTTTTGACTGTGTCTGCAAAACTGGCACGTTTCCTATCTCCTTGGGGCAAAAATAACAACAACAAAAAAACCATTAACCATTAGCTTCTTTCAACTGAGGTAACCACGCTGATGCAGACTAACTCCCAGGAGCTTTGAACAACTACCTTTTAAAGGTTTGTTTATTTAATTTTTTACGTATATGAATATATTACTGACATGTAGGTATGTGTACCACGCGTGCACCTGCTGCCCCTGGAGGCCAAAAGAGGGTGTCAGATCACCTGGAACGGGAGTCACAGACTGCTGCTAGCCACCACCATGCGAGTCCTGGGAATCAAGTCCTGGTCCTCTGCAAGTACTTGTAGCTGCTGAGCCAGCTCTCCGGCCCCAATAGCCACACTTTGATCACGACTTACTGAAGGGTAGACTTAGAGTTTAGACTTACAAATGTCAATACTAGGAACGGAGGGCTGTGGGGAGGATAGAAGGAAGCCTCATGAGTTGGCTTTTTGAAAGAGACAGGTACACGGAGGATGAAAGAAGTGGAGTAAAAAGCAATTGGTATGGCTATTGACCCGTGTGTCTGGCTTTAGTTTTCTCCTTTACAAAACAACAGTGTTAACAGGGTGCACCTGGTGGGGTCAAGGTGCGGCCTGAGGAGAAAGTGGATTTAGAGTCCACAGAGCACAGACACGGCTGGAGATGGCTCAGCACTAAGAGAGTCTACTGCCCCTGCGGAGGACAGAGTTCAGCTCCAAGCACCCATGTTGGGTGGCTTACAACCGAGGTAACCAGCTTCAAGGGATCGGATGCCTCTGGGGATAGCTGCACTCACCTAGACAAACACACAATTAAAAATAAAAAGGAAATCTTAGAAAACAAAACAAGACACACACACAGTGGTGGTGACGTTGGTAGAGAGCATCAGGAAGGGTGGCACGGAAGAGCTCCTGGACTTTGAAAAGTCACTTACATTCAGGCTTGCAGAAAACATGCCTATTGTTTCTTCATCTATAAGTGACCGAGTTTCACAGGATCGCGAGGAAGTCTGGTTGGCAGCCTTCTTTGGCCATCTTCCCTGCGGGTGCTATTCTGGGAGTGTGTGTACACATGTTCTCTCTCTCTCTCTCTCTCTCTCTGTGTGTGTGTGTGTGTGTGTGTGTTTTCTCCTCTGTCTGTCTCTCTGTCTCTCTGTCTTTCTCTGTTTGTCTGTCTCTGTCTCTCTCCTTTGCCTGGGCGTTGAAAGGTGAATGGAGATACAGTGTCTTCCCTTTCCCCGAAGCACTTTGGCCTGCTGGTAAAAGTCAAAGTGTGCTCACCAGGTTCTTACTGACTAGGTCCCAGCTCTTTAGCTCCTCTCCACCTTTAGCTCCTAGCACTGTGACAGGTCTCCTAGGGTGGCAGGTCTGACTTCACCTTGCTCTTGTCTTTGCTAGGGGGCAGCAGAGTGCTCTGGCAAGCCCCTAGGGGTTGATCAGAGTAGGTCACCTCTTAGCTTGACCACCCAGCAGTCCCTGGGGCTCCTGCTGCCTTGCTCAACCCTCGATGAGTCAATGTCCTCATCTGCAAAATGGGGTGCAGGATAATAATGACACCTACCCCAAAGCGTGGTCGTGAGGATTGGTTGACGCAATGGGTGCTCAGCCCTCCCAGGTGGACACACAGTAATCACTGAATAAACGTGATGGACAGCCTATGTCTGGCTTTCTGCGACTTGCATTTCTGGTCTTCAACTTAGTCACTTCCTCTGGGAGTCTCCTTCTGAGGACTTGAGGACGGTTGCACGCTCCCAGAACACCTGTCCGTCTTCTACCATAGCAATGACAGCTGTCGTCTCTCAGGGTCCCTATCAGGGTGAAATTCTGTGAAGACAGGGGTCGGTCATTTACTAGGAGACACAAATAATAGGCACTCAGTAGTTACCGAATAAATGACACAGAGCAAGGGTCCCAGCGGTCCTCGGTTTGACAGAAAACACTGGGGTTTAATGGACAGGCGTCAGAGAGTTGAACCTACAGGGTGTGCAGTAAGACTGGACGGGGTGATTCGGAGAGGAGAACGCTCAACTTTGAGGAGAGAATGAGGCCAGACGGGTCTAGCTAGCACTCTTTGGCTCCGCCCCCTTCCAGGCTGCTCCCAAACCCCGCCCCCCCTGGCTCCAGCCCTGCGGAAGCTACAGCCTCTAGTGTCTGAGCCTCCCCCGCGCAGGGTGCGCCCCGCACGCTTATCCTGCCCCGGAGCAGCGCGAGCACCCAGCCCTCGTTCCACAGCCGCTGCGAGATGCTGCGCTCCACGTCCACCGTCACCCTGCTGTCAGGTGGCAGCGCCAAGTCTCCTGGGACGCCCAGTAGGAGGGTGAGTAGCTAGCTGGAGAAGGAGCTGCCGGTTCTCCTGCACCCATCCCTGTTGACCCCTCTGTAGAGATGTGGGGAGGAGTATACTTAGGGGTCAGCTGCAGGCCGCCGACGCCTCATCTTGGCTCAAGTTTCCTGGCCTGCCCCAGACTGCACAGTGACCCTCTCTCTGGACACCCCAGCGACTGGAAGAGAGAGGGCTTAGGGGACTTTCTGGAATATCCAGAACTTCACTCTCCTTCTTGTCTCCACTGTCAAGCCAAGATTAAACTTGGCACTAGTTAAAAGATAACAAGGAAGAGGTTTCTGAGGTCTCTATCATGAGAAGCACAAATAATGAATGTATTTAAAACGCTGACTTCCCTCCATCTCTTGATTCAGAGCATCGTCTGTGTGTCCGTACATCAGTGAGAAAGCGCCTCTGGTTCAGGAGCCGCTTGACTGCAGGCCAGAGCTGAATAGCTGACCACCCTCAGCTGGGCAGGACTCTGGTTTATGCAGGCAAGAAGTTTCTTCTTTGTGGCTTCGGGGCCAGTCCTAAAGTCCTGGGCATCATCTCCATAGAGGTTTCCCTAGGGAAATCTGTTTAACCACTGTCTCTGCACAGTCTGCTCTCACCTCCTCAACCTCCTCATGCTTCCTTTATGAAAGAATGGCTGGACTAGTCAGGTTCACATTCCATGCCCTTTCTAAAATCAGGGCCACAGAGAACACTGTTAGAGCCTGGGCTGTAGCTTTCTAGCTTTGGTGTTATGATACTGAGTTCTCACCTACTCTCTAAGCGTGTTTCCCCACGGTTCATTTGAACAGGTTAAGTCCAGACCAAAACCCCCTTCTGTAGTCAGGCCAGTTTGCTTGGCCTGTAGACGCTCTTGTTGGCGGCTATCTTTCTTCAAAATACACAAAAGGCATGTGTTGCTTTTGGGTGTGGGCCAAGTGATTGTGTGTGTGTGTGTGTGTGTGTGTGTGTATGTTTGTGTGTGCATGGTAGACACCCAAGGCTGACAGAATTCTGGTTTTTTGATCATTAACTTCATAAAGTAAACATCACATTTGGTTAGTCCAACCATAGTCCTGCCCTACTGCAAAAAGGGTGTTTGAACTTTCCCATGGAAAGCTTTGTTAATTGGAACAAAATTTTGGTTGACAATACATGAAATCATTGAACAGATCGCCCTGAGCTGTGTACAGCACTCCCTCTTCCGTGGAGGATGCTGGGTGAGGTAGATAGTGGGATCCTGTGGTGAATACAGATGTGGGCGGATACAGATGTGGGTGAAAATAGATGTGGGTGAATACAGATGTGACTGTGCACTCAGGAGCATCTTTGAGAATTTTGCCCTTGAATGGTACTTTGGTGTCTGGACACACTGTTGGGCAAGATTACACCAAAACTTTAGGCTGAAGAACTCAGGCTTCTGACTGGAGCATCCTGTCACCTCTAAAGGCTCCAGGTACTGTGTGTGCATGTGTGTGTGTTGGTGCTGGCCTGGAAACTATGTGTTGGGAAGCTAAGGTGTGTTGATTGACTAACTGACTCACTGAATATTTATAGATTTATTTCTGTGTGCTGTAAGGCTGGGTGCTTGGCTCCACTCCGCTCCTTGAGGCAGACATTGTCACAGATAATATACAGTGGTGATTTCTGTTGTGAGCAGGGTGTTTCCAGGGTTCAGTGACACTAGAAGGAAGTCTCTTTCTGAGGTGTGTGAGGCAAGCCTCTCCCTGAAGGTGAGCTGATGGTCTTCCAGCAGGGGCAGGCATTTGAAGCCAATTAACACGACTGGTTGTGAAAAGAGGATTATCATTCCTTTCAGGGGCTGCTTGACGGAGACTGTATGGTAATGTGTGTCAGACCTGCTTTGGAACAAAACACCTATTTAAAAAAAAGCTTTTTAGAAACACAAGACAATAAATTATACACTAAATAAGTTACCATGACAAATGTTTCTGAAACTGAAAAGTTTTCAAGAAATCCTGTGTCCTCTCATCTCTTCCCTGGGATTGGACACGAGATGATCTCACGCCGGAATACACTGGGGCGTGTTCAGCCTGTTACTCTTGGGCTGCTCGTGGTCAAGGGTAGCTCCGAATGTAGTCCCAACACCAAATCATGAACGTTCTTAAAACACTGTGAGATGCTTTTGTTTGTTTGGAAGCTCAACTGCATGGTTCGTGCGTGTGAACTTTGCATAGGACAATGCCGAGTCTCAAAGTCAAAAGGTCTGCTAGCTATTAAAATAGACCAGCTTTATCCAAAGGGCTTATCAGAGTAGTGGCTGTGGGGAAAACCAGGCCGTGCTGTCGCAGACTTCAAGCCAACCAGAAGTGGTGGTGGCCGGCGATGCTGTGCAGGAGCTGCCCTGAGTCAGCTGTGAGCGCAGTGCGGCCAAGCAGGCTGTCACAGGTCACCCTTTGTTCAGCGACTGCCACCTGCAAAAGTACTTACTTCCCTCTTATCTGAAATCATCCCCGGGGGAGGGGGGAGCCTGGTGGGGAGGGTGATGTCTGTTAGTGGATAAACAAAACTCCAAGAGGCATTCATACACACTAACCAGCGGGAACTGCAAAAATAAAAAGCTCTACCTTCACTCCAGTTGTGCACTAAAAATAACTTTATCTATGGCAACAGTGGGAAGATAAAGTGCTTGGAGAATAAGTACAGCTAGAATGATGACCTTGGGGGGAATGTGGGGGCGGAATTCAAAAAAAAAGTAGCTACAGGAAGGGCTTCATTGATTTGGAAAGGAATTTTGTAATTGAAGGTTAGCCTCACAGCCCAGGTTATTGGGAATGAAGTCAGTTGTGTGGCCAGTTTGTGTGCCTGGAGTGGAAGGCAGCTCATCCTCTGGGCTTGAGAAGAATGGGCTGTGAGGTCTACCACCTGTCACGGGGGCTCTCCCGCACTGGATTTTGTTGAGAAGTTGACACTCGGCTGCTCAGAGCTGGTATTGTGACTCCTTGGTGGGGTGAAAAAGCCCAACTGAAACAAATCCAAACAAGGCCCTGGGGTAAGAGTGTTTCCTAGCCAGCCCTTCCCTTGGCAAAGGCCTTCTCGCTTAAGACCCAGCCCAGGTCTGCCCATCATCACTCGCTGCTGCTGGTGCTGTGCTCACCAGGGCCTCCTTCCTGCCTTGTTGGTTCAAAAATAAGGAATCCCCCTTGACTGGCATGTGAAAGGGCTGGCAGGTGTTTGCCCAGCTTCCAATTCTCAATGGAGGAAACAGTCTACGTAGCTCTATATCCTGTAACCTGGGGAATCCGAGGAGGGCATGGTACACAATTCTACCGTTCTGTAGGATCTGGGGAAGGGACATGGGGTTTGGGGGAATTCAGCCTCAGATGGAAGGAAACCGATTGCAGTATCCCCTGCAGGGAGGGAGGAGACCTTCATTGTATTCAGAAAACTGCCTGGGTCCTGCTTGGGATCCTTTGAGCCAATTCCTGACAGGCTAGGCTGTGGCATCACTAGAACTTAAACCAAACACCTCTGGCATTAGCTTTTGACAGTTACAGGCTCAGAAAAAGACCAACTACACCCCCCCCTTTTATTTTTCTATCTTGCCTTGTTTAGTGTAGGGTGGTCCGACTTGGGGCTCTGAAGGACACTTGTCTTATGGAGAGTTCCATGTTTATTCTGCAGTGTATGGAATGAAAGTCTAGGCTTTTCCTAGGCCACTGCAGAGGGGGTGTCCCTGTTGATGTTTTTCTGTGCTGTGTCCCCACATCCCAGCAAAGGGACCTGGAGCTCTGTGTCCCCACCAAGTTTCTTGGTGGTTGGCACACCCTTCCAAGTCAGTGAGCCTCAGTTGCCTGATTGAGTTCAAGAGCTGACTTGCTAGGGTGGAACCTGGGGTTCAGCCTGAAGTACTTCATCCATTACCTGTTGTGGCTTAAAATGACCCCAGTACTTTTCCAGCGTGTAGGAGAATAACACAGTGGTGTTTGCCTCTTTCCCTCTTCCCATGAGCTGTGTATCCCAAATGTCAATCATATCGCTGACTCATATCCATTCTTTATGGAAGAGAATGATCTTTTCCACCTTGCAAAATCCAGCCACCTGGTTCTGCCTCAGGAGCCTCTGCAAAGCCGAACTCCTGGTGTGATGTCTGGGCCCCTGACCTGACCCTGGCCTTTCTAGTCCTGTATCTCTATAATTCCCAGGTATTCAAGTTCCTACCTCCCATTCCTGAGCTTTCTCCTCTGAGTTTTTCCTCTTTCCTTCTTGCTTCTCTGCTGTTGAGACTCTGAATCTGCCCTGAACCCTCATTTTCTCAGCTTGTTCAACCCACGCTTGTGTGGAGCTGAGTGACCACTTGAGAAGAAGCTCTAGAGCTTCACTGTGTTAACATGGCGCTCCCCACACAAGCGCAGGCGCTGAGTTCAAGCCTGAATCCATGTAAGTGGCTACGTGGGCTCAGCAATGCGGAGGCAGACACAAGCAGATCCCTGGGGATTGCCTGCCTATGTGGTGACTTCCAGGCTACTGAGAGACCATGTTTCAGTAAAAACCAAGGTGGGCAGCACAAGGTATAACGACAGTCAGGATCCCCCCCCCCAAAAAAAAACTCTACTTTGCGTACATTTTGGAAAGGAGAACTTAGGAAGAGACATCCTGGGATGAAGGCAACCTGATGCTCTTGTCTTACCTGGAAGGAAGCCGGTGACAAGTGTTTAGGAATGAGAAGAGTGACCGTTCTGGCCAGATCTCCCAAGTGTCCTCCTTGCCTCTTCCTCTGCCACGGTTGGGATTTCATTTATTGGCTTAATTTGGTGACTCTCAACCTTGGTTCTACATAGACTTACTAGGCAACTTGAAACAGTTATGTCTGGGTCTCCCTCAGAACCAGCTTAGGTTTTGAACTGTATAGAACATGGGCTGAAAGGAAGGCCTGGTACCCATCTTTATTGAGAAGCAGCCCATGCAACTGTGAGTACCCGTGAGGATAAGTGTCTCTCAAAGCATTGCTTCCTCTTATGGATTCTCAGAAAGGCAGATATTTGGGGCAGCCAGTGGATAGTCATCCACTTGGGCCTGTGGATAGTCATCAGGGTTATGGGTGGGTCAGGGCCAAGGGGTCAAAACACTGCTAGATGTACTGGAATTTTTGTGTGCATTCATGGACTTACACTTTCTTCTTGGATCTTAGTACTTTGGGTGCATTCTGTGGCCAGGACAGAAGTGATTCAGAGAGCGTTGAGAGAGCAAGGGCGCCCGCCTCCCTCTCAGTGACTTTTGTGTGGCAGCAGGCCTGACATGAGAAAGAAGGGCCCTTTCACATGGTGAGAGGGGAGGCTGGATGCTGCTCCTCAGGCAGGCTGGCTTGCTTTGTTTGTGAGGCTCTGAGCTAAGAGTGGATTTCACTGTGGCCTACAAAATCTGAATGGTTCTTATCTAGCCCTTTATATAGAAAGCTGACCCCACCTTGCCATAGATAATGAAGCTACAAGTTCAGGGTCACAGCAGACCTTATCTAGATGGTGCTGTTCCCACACAGCTTGATGTGCAGGTTCCAGAGGTTGAACACTTGTGTTAAACAGGGAGTGAAGGTCCGTCCTCCAGCCACACCCACTAAGGCCACACCTGCTGTTGTTAAGGGTAACTTGGCTGGGACCCACAATAGGAGTGGACCAGACCCGAGGGCAACATAAATGCATTTGATTCATTTCTTTATAGAAATCCAATTTGCAAACTGATTAGCAAATTCTTGTCACGGCCCTGGGTCATCTTCCCCCCTTGACATAGGACTCCCCTACCCCTGTGAGCCCCAATATCAAGAAACTGAGAGCAAAAAGGTGGGCAAAACCCCAGTGTGTCTCTAGAGGAGGACCTCTGCCTTCATAAAAGGGGTCACATGGCCCCAGAGGCTGCCCTGAGCTCCCCAGGTGCCCTGAGCCACAAACAAAGGCTGGATTATACCTTTTTTTTTTTTTTTTTTGTGAGGGTGACCTGAATGCTGGTTGCTCTTCTCTTGCCTTCCCTCCCAAGAGGGTGACTCTGAAGATAGTGAGAATCTCTAGGGAGTTTCAGGTAAGGTCTCCTTTGAGTCCACCCCTCAAACTATCCAACCGAACCGCACTGATACCCTCCTAGGCCCTGGAAAGACTATAAAAGTCATCCTGGTTAAACACTTGCCTTGCCTCGACCTGTGTCTTTCCTTCCATCCATTCTGTAGGGCAGGAAGTACTAGGAGACACCTTTTTCAGCTGAATAGTTGAAATGAACTCATATTTCAATGCGAGTCTCTAGCCCTTGGGGCTCTGCATACATCTCACCTGCTAACCAAATAGCTCAGGTTAACTTGCCACTGTGTGGACATGTCAGGTTTGAGCGGTACCTGGGCTGTCTTGGAACATCTTGCCTGGGAGATGTCTGTTGTTTGGTGATGATGGATTTCCCATACCTCAGGGACCTGACAAGTCCTCTCTGTCCTTTTATACCCAGCTCACATGGCGTTTCTAGGCGCTACCTTTCCCACAGAGTCCCACTTCCAGTTAAGATTAAAGTTTTCCTTCACTTATCCTTAGAATAAGAACACTTGTAGAATCCTAACATGTGCCCGAGACTGCTCACTACTCTTAACACGTGCCAGCTAATTTAGCCTTCACACTTGAAAGAGAATGCAGTGTTCTTAGCTATGTTTTACAGCTAAAGTAACTGGAACACTGAGGGTGAAGCCACTTTCTGAAAGTTTCATAGCCAGTGCCAAAACTAGTAGTATAACTGAAGAAGTTTAGACCCCACTGCTTTAATCTCTAAGCATCTCGCTACCAAGGATCCACTATGCTAACCATGGTTCTTAGTAGCCTTGATTGAAAATACGAATAGCTTACGAGCTCCTGCGGGTACAGCAGCTTTGTCATCACGGTCCCTTTCTAGCCCTTAAAAAGTTGTTTACAAGTCGTGGGAGCTCGGTGATCAAAGAATGGCGCATGCTCTGTGCAGCTCCTTTCTTTGACCTGCTGCAATAGAACGTTGTGTCCAGGGGTGTCTGGAGAGACAGCAATGATGTGTAAACTGCTGTTCTCTGGTGTTCAGAACTCAGGACTGAGCTGGCTGCTGACAGCACCCCTGGGTATAAACTGTCCTAACTACCTCTTGAGCACTGTTGAGTCTGGGAAAGCCCTGGGATTTGTTTATGAGTTCAGGAAGTCACAGTGATTAGCATCATAAAATACTGAGATAAGCCACATTGGGTTCATGTTACTCAGGGGAGATTCGCCACAGGGAAGATGGGTAGAGGGAGGTGGACTATGCCCAGTCACTCTAGTGGGCAGGGTTCAGGGGTCAGTTCCTTATTAGAGCTTGTATTAGGAATTCAGAATACCTCCAGGCCTCTAGTATTCTTCATTTGCTGCTCCTGAAGCTATCCAATTTAGAAAGAATTAGCACCCCTCCAGACATTTTCTCTTTTAGTTTTTACTATTGTTGTTACTATAATTATTTGTGTGTGTGTGTGTGTGTGCGTGCACGTGTGCACGCACACACACACATGCGTGCACATTGTTGTACATAATTGAGGAGCCCTCCACCTAGCCTTTGAGATAGAATCTCTCCTCACACCTGGCACTCTTATTTTTTCAGATATGTTGCAAGCAATCCTCCTGTCTCCATTCCCCTCAAAATTGGGGTTACAAGTGTGGATGGGATGCTTAGCTTGATATGTGGCTTCTGGGAACTGAACTTTGGTCTTCATGATTGGGAAGAAATGCTTTTAATCATTGAGTCACCACTCCAGGCCCCTGTTATTATTTTAATTAAAAAACTACTTGAAACATTTGCAAGCAACAGAGACCCTCCCCCCCCCTTTTTCAGGGGGAGATAAACAGCATTAACAGTTGTGCTGTTATAAAGTAATACTCCCCCCCATTTAAATCTACATTAATTGTAAGAGTGTGTTTAAAAGCAAAAATGGGATTAGTTTTAACATTTTGTACTGTAGCTTTCTTTTCCTCAGTGGGATCATAAGTCTATTAGGGAGCTGTGTGATCCAAGCTGGAGTTAAGTTGCGTATGTACCATTGACAGTGGGCCGTTGGCCAGTCAGCATCTATTAAGAATAGCTGTGCTCTTTAATGTTCCCATCAAGTCTTCTATTGATGAGAGCAGATGCTTCAGATAGGACCCGAGGGGGTAGCCCCCTTCCCCGGCACCTGCAACTTCTCAGGAGCATTGAAGCTTTATTTTGCAGGCTCATTTCATTTTTAGGTATTGTGTTTACTGTTGGCTTTGTGCCCCTCAGGGAGGGCATGGCTCACAGGCCACTCTGATGGACATGGTGTAGCTGCCCACTGTGGGAAGTATGTGGAGGAACGTCAGAGTTCAGGGAGGGCCGGTGGGGAATGGCTCAACAATGGTGAAGGTCCATCTCACTTTTGGATGAATTAATACATGAGGTTTTTTTCCTGAAAATCACGGCCATTAGGGGACACCCTTTAGGATCCATCAGCCAATGAAAGGCATTGTTTACCATCTCCTGTCCCAAATGCTATTGCCCAAATAGTTTCCATGGAAATGAGGGTCAGGAAGCCAAGTGGGCCTGTTTTGTTTTGGAGCGTGTAGGCTGAGGGCACAGTGATACTATCTAGATAGTAATAAAAATACTTTAACAGGGCTGGGGAGGTTATTCATCCAGTAAAGCACTTACTGAGCACGTGTGAGGACCTGAGTCTGGATCCTTAGGGCCCACTTAAAAACTGTAACCTGTCCGCACGTCTACAAAGAGATGCAGGTAGAGGCAGGAGAATCCCCAGAAACTCACGGGCCTGCTAGTCCGCTGTGAGCAGCAGCAAACAGCCAAGATGCTCTGCCTCAAACATGGTAGCCAGGGCTGACTCTGAGGTTGTTCTCTGACAGCCTCTTACTGTGGCATGTGTGTGTTCATACTTTCAAACATCAATGTGTGTGTATATGTGGATGTGTGTGCGCGCACACACACACACACACACACACACCATCTCATCTTACTCTTGAAATTCAGAGAATAAATTTCCCAAGCCACTTAGCTAGTAGATGTTGAAGCCTGTGTGTGCGTATGCATTTGTACATGTGAATGCATGTACATGTGTGTGCATCCCCATGTGTGTATGAAATGCAGTGCGGTAGAAACATGCCTCCTCTCTTCTGTCAACAGATATGCCCTGGGTCAGATTCAGCCTGACAGATGTGTATGCTCCACCTGGTGTGGCTTACACTTAATGTTTGTAAACGCCGGTCTGGTTTTAGCCGGGTGGAGTGGCCAGCAGTCAGAAGGTTGTTTTCCCTCCACAGGCGACGCCCAGTTTTCCATTAGTGCTGCTGCCCATCCGGAAAGAGCTACCTGGTAGAATGGCTTGCTGTCCTCTTGGCCAGTGTATCTGGCTATGAGCCTTAAAAGCTGGTTGTAAAGTTGGCCAGGACAAAGGTAGCCCTGGGTGTCAGGCCAGCTCCATCCTGAGGTCACTGGGAGATGAAGCTTTCCCTAAAGAAAGTAAGGGTGGAAAGGTTCCTTGAAACCTTGTCATGTGTTTTATCAGGGAAGACAGTAGTTAATAAAACCTAGGGCTTTGTACATGCTAGGCAATGACTGTTTGGTTTTGTTTTTTAAGACTCACTGTGTAATCCTGGCTGGCCTTCAATTTTCTATGTAGACCAGGCTGGTCTTGAACTCACAAAGATCGCTGTCCCTACCCTCTGGGTGCTGGATTGAAGGCATGTGCCATCATGCCCAGCATGGTAGTTTTTTGAGACAGGGTCTCACTAAGTTGTTCAGGCTGGCTTTGAACTCATTTTGTCACCAGGCAGTCCTTCAGCTTCCATACTCCTGCCTCCACCTCCCACGTAGCTGAGGGTAAGGACCAGCACTGCCAGACCTGAATCAGATAAGCATTTCAGTGGTCTTGAGGCATTCTCCTTGTGCATCTGCCTCTGAACTGCCCACTTTTAAAAGTTTACCAATAATTTGGATAAGGATTATCCCTGTGATTTTTACTTGATTGACTCTGTAAGGACATTATGTGGCTCGGTGGACAGAGCTTGCTTATAGCATACACAAGGCCCTGGGTTCCATTCCCAGCACATAAACCAAGCATAGTGGTGCATGCCCCATCAGACCTGCACTTGATAGGTGGAGATAGGAAGATCTGAAGGTCAAGATTATCCTTAGCTACATAACAAGTTCCAGACCTATCTAGGATCCATGAGACCCTGTCTCAGACAAAGCAAAGCAAAATACTCTATACCAGTGGTTCTCAACTTGTGGCTCGCGACCTCTTTGGCGAACTTCATCTCCAAAAGTATTTACATGAGATTCATAACAGTAGTCAAATTACAGTTATGAAGGACAGTAAAAAACAATTTTATGATTGGAGGCCACCACAGCATGAGGAACTGTCAAAAGGTCACAGTGTTAGGAAGGCAGAGAAGCACTGCCATGTAGTTTCCTAAGGCCATACTCAGAGGTACTAGGGGTTAGGGCATACATTGAATTATAGTGGGACACAGCTTAATGTATAATAGGTGACAAGCAGCCTCCCTTGAGTCAGGCCCATATGGTATTTCAGGATTGTGGTGGCAGACTGTGAAGACGAAGAACACAGGCCCTGCAGACTGGCCAGGTTCAAATCTTAGCTCTGCTGTCTCCCAGTGTGAGACCTCCATGTACCCTTGTTGGAGATGACTTCCTAATCACTGAGTAGGTCTGGTAGGTAAGAGGGCTTTTTCCGTAGGATTATGTTCAATACTAGATGGATTTAGGCTCACTTAGCTGGTACATGGCACACTGCAAGCCCTGTGAATACATGTCCCATGGATGTTGTCACGGCCTTGTTACTAGTACATGGGTCTATTTATAGTTCCATGGGTCAGGAAAATGACTGCTCAGGATCCCTCGCTGTCACCAGCCTCTTGGCAAATCTCACAAGCTGTAGCTCTCCTCAGGGGATGCTTAAATGTTTCTTTTGTGTTTAAACTGAAGAGGAATAGTATAATTTAGACTTTCTCTCTCATTGGGTTGGCTTTGTATTACTGAGATTGAACCCAGAGCTTCCTGCCTGTTGGACCAGAGTTTTCCCATTGAGTCACACCCCCCAGTGCTGGCCTTTTAGAAACCTTTGTTCATGTATGTATGTGTATATATGTGTGTGTGTGTGTGTGTGTGTGTGTGTGTGTGTGTGTATGTGTGTCTATATAATATATATTATATATAAACAAAATATATAATATTTTGTTTGTTTTCGAGGTAGAGTCCCACTATGTAAGTCTGACTGTCCTGGAACTTGCTATGTAGACCAGGCTGGCCTCGAACTCACAGAGATCCACCTGCCTTTGCCTCCTGAGTGCTGAGATCAAAGATGTGCACCACTATTCCTGGCCTTTATTGCAAAATTTCAGTGGGCTTTATCAACAGCCTTTGATAACCTGACAGAGCACTTCTGAGGTCAGTGACAGGTGCTTATGGTATTGCTAAAGAAACTGTCAGATGTTCACACCTCGGCAATTATGCTCTTGCTTCCCAGCCTTTTCTGTTAAAATCCCTTTGGACTTTCAGCAAACATGAGCAACTGTAGCTTTCTTCGTCTTCGTCATCGTCGTCTTCATCTCCTCCTCCTCCTCCTCCTCCTCCTCCTCCTCCTCCTCCTCCTCCTCCTCCTCCTCCTCCTCCTCCTCTATAAAGTACCTCAGACATTACATTTGTCACCTTAACTGTTCTTAGGTGTACAGGTTGATGGCTTTGAGTGCGTTTGCATTACTGTGGCCCCCCTGCCACTGTCAAGGCTCCCATCATCTCAAACTGAAGTTCTATACCTGCTAAATGCTACCTCCCCACTCTCCATCTCCTTAACTCCTGGCAGCACCCCTCACTCCCACTCTCAATGGGTGTGACTGGTCTAGGTACGTCGTGTAGAAGGTTGTTTTGCTGTGATGTATTTGGCTTATTTCAGGTAGGGTGTTATCATGGTTGCGCTGTATCAGAACTACCTTCCCTTTTAAAGCTGAGTAGTATTCTGTTGTGTATATATATTTGGCTCTGCCATCTGACAGTGGACATTTAAGTTGTGTCTGCCTACTGTGAATATTAAATATGAATATGATTAAAGAAACTTTATGAAAGTTGTGATCGGGCCGGTGAGATGGCTCAGCAAGGAAAGGCTCCTTGCCATGCAAGCCTGGCCTGAGTGTGATCTCCAGGACTCAAAGAAAGGAGAAAGGAGTTCACTGATTCCACAGAGGTGCCCTTTACCCTGCCACCTGCACACTATGGCATACACACCCATGCACACACAACATGTAAAATAAAAACCTGTGATTAACATTTCCATATCTGTTAAGTTAAGTTTCTACAGGCTAGAAAAGTAGAAAATGCCTCTGACCCCATCACAGGGTGTCTCAGACTTTAGACAAGAAGTAACTGCATTATATAATTTAGTTTCTATCTTCCTAGTGGTATTTTGGATTTTATCTGTGAAATGAGATCATTTTAGGCATATTATTATGAAACCTGAGCCATTTAAAAAAATGTTTGAAATACCTGAAGGTATTTAATAGCTCCTTGTTTGAGTGACAGGCTGCTAGTGAATGCTGTTGGTGGGCACCTGTGCCAGGCCATGCTGGTCTCACTCCTAGCCACCTTCCAGTGTGATCAGTGTGATACAATGTGCCCATCACTGTGGAACAGGCAGAGAGAAAGCCCAGGGCCTCTGGCTCCTTCTGACCCTGACACTCATCCTAATTGGACTGTCCTCCACCTCTTTTAGGCAAATGTCTGCAGACTACGGCTGACTGTGCCTCCTGAGAGTCCAGCACCCCAGCAAACAGAAAAGAAGATTGAGAGGAAAGATCAGGTGAGCCTTCTTGGAGGCCAGGGCCTGTGGCTGGTCTAAATTAATGTGTTCTCCCTGCTTACCAAAGCTGCTCCCCAAGCTATGCATTGGCCGCTGCTGAAGAAAAGGCCCTCAACCTTCCACCCTGCTTTCCCAGCTGCCTCTGCAACCTTGTGCCCAGCCCTTGTTTCCTGGGGAACACTGTGGCTCTGGGTAACCTCCCAGCTGTGGGCACACTGGACTTAGTGTCAGGTGCTGTGGCAGGGAAGATGGTATTTCCTGGAATGGCCCGTGCGGTGGAGTCCAAGGGCCTTTTGTAAGTTGCTGGAACTGGAGCACCAGGCTGGAAGGCTGGCTCTGGCTGGCAGGAGGAGCCCAGCAGGCAGCTGAGCATGGTCTTGGCTGGATACAAGAGGAATCCTACAAACACTTCTGTGTCACTTCTGAAGTGAGTGCTGGTACCATGCAGATAACCATGGCCCTACCTTTGCTTTAGAAGGACTTGCAGTTTTTCAGGTGGGACAGGTGTATACATAAACAATGGTCGTGTCATGTCCCATGTGTTCCTATCTGGGAACACAGAGGTGGCGCTAAGTGACTCTGGCAGGTGGCAGAAGTGTAGGCTTAACAAATAAATGGGAGGGCCTGCTTAGCTCTCCACCTGTGTTCCAGGGGGTGCCATTTTCTCATTCCTAAGCCGTGACTGGCACCTGCTAAATTTCAACCATTAGGACTCTGGTGGCGAACATACCAGTAAACAAGGCAAGGGCTGTCACTCACGGAGCTGATATTCTAGTTGGCTGAGAATGAAAGCAAACAAAATAATGATGTCCTTTCTGGAGAGGCAGCGTCAGAGAAAGGGATAGGCATGCCAGGCACTAGGCAGTCTTCTTCTGGTGGGTGTTTTATATGAACATAAAATGAAATAATAGGTTATAAATTTCATGGGTAGAATTATGAGATTATAACTTCTTGAAATGCAAGCTTCACTTTCTAGGTAACCAATAATGCAGTGGACCATGAATAAGGAAGCTCCCTGTAGACTAGTAGGAGGCTGCTAGTGTCCCAGAGTTTGTTGTGTGTATCCATCTCTCCTGTCCTGTTGTGCTCTTCTTCTAACTTTGTGTGTATGCATGTGTGTTCATGTATGTCTGCATGTGCCTGTTGTGGTCAGAGGCAGACACTAGGTGTCTGCCTCAGTTGCTTTCCATCTTATTTCTTCTCTCTGTCTCTCAAAATTTTCAATTTTTATTTTACATATATGAGTGTTTTGTCTGTATGTATGTGGGCAACACATGTGTGCCTGATGCCCGCAGAAGTCCGAAGAGGATGTTGGATCCCCTGGAACTAAAGTTATAGATGGTTGTGAGCCACCATGTGGGTGTTGGGAGCTACATCCAGGTCCTCTGCAAGAACAAGTGCACTTAAACCATGGAGCCAGTTTTTTCTAGCCTACTTGTTTGTTTTTCAAATGGGGTCTCTCTAAGTATTCCCGACTGTCCTGGAACTCAATGTAGAACAGCCTGGCCTCAAAATTATAGAGATCTGCCTGCCTCTGGCTCCTGAGTGTGGATTACAGGTGTGCATTACTGTGCCTGGCCTTATTTCTTGAGATGGGGTCTCTCTCTGAAGGCGGAGCTTACCAGTTTGCCATGGAGCTCTGGGGATTTGCCTTTTTTTAATGTGGCTGCTGATCTGAGGTCCTCATGTTTGCACTGCAAGCCCTTTGCTAACTGAGCCATCTTCCCAGATCCCTCTGATCACATTCTACCAAAGTCAACAAGTTATCAGTGATGATGCAAATGGCAGACAGGCAGAGGAAGTAGGGGAAGGTGAAGTTATGGCCGAAGAGCCATGAGAGAATGTAAACTTTGACCTGCTTCAAAGGAGAGGAAGTGTCTCACCAACAGCACCGGGAAGAATGTTGGTTCCAGCAGGTGTGCGTGGGCGGGGGGCACAATAAGGTAGATCTGGTTCTGGAAATTCAGGCAGCACCAGTGAGGTACTGGCCAAGGCCCTAGGAGATGGTTTTATTTTATTTTTTATTAAAGATTTGTTTTTTGTTTTTTTTATCTTGTGTGTTTTGCCTCTATGTGCATCTGTGTACCACTTGCACTTAGTGTCCATGGAGGCCAGAAGAAGGCATTAGATCCCTGGGACTGGAGTTACAGATGGTTGTGAGTTGCCATGGACGTGTTGGGAATCTAACCTGGTCATCTGGAAGAGCAGAAGTTACTCGTAATCTCTGAGCTTTCTCTCCAACCCTGATAACTCTTCCTAGTTAAATTGTTTGGTGTTCAACACCAAAAAAGATTAAGATCAGTACAAATTAAATTAAATAACCCTATTTTTTCCTTTTTTTTTTCTATCCTCAGACTTACTCTGTAGACCAGGCTGACTTCAAACTCACAGAGATCCATCTGCTTCTGCCTCCCAAGTGCTAGGATTAAAGGTGTATGCCAGCTAAATAGTCCCAATCTTTTGAGCATCATAATGAGTTGGATTTTGGAACATTTTGGATTTTGAATTTTGGTGGATAGACATGCCTAACTGGTAAAATCCGTACAAATATCTCCAACCAAGTGTAAACAACTCCAATATCTGAGGCTCTTCTGGTCCTAAGCATTTTGAGATAAAGGACACTCAGCCTACCATGGATTATGATATATTGAATAATAACAAAACTTCACAACCCGAGAGGCATAGAGGGAAGGGAAGGGGAGCTCGTTCTAGAACACTAATTTAGAAAATCTGTTTTAGAATTTCCAGATGGGCTCATTGATGGTTAAGGAACTAGTTAGTTACACATTGTCACCGAGTAGGAGAGTCACATGTAAAGTATGGCCTGCAAAGGAGCCGTGGACCTTAAGGTAGAGTAAAATTTCAACCTGGTGACCGAACCCAGCATTACCAGCAGAAGACAGCCCTCAGAGGACTTCCAAAGTAATGTGATTAAGAAGTCCGTGCAAAACCTGTGTAGTCTTCCAGCTGAATTGTGTAACTGAATTAATAATAAAGAAACAGAAAGGTTCAAAATGCAGGCCCTTCTATAGACCGACTGGCCTGAATCCCTCCCCATGAATTTGATGGTATTAAAAGCAAGATCAGCTTTTGTTGTTGGTAAGTTAGACAGAGCGGACCTTGGTTAGATCCTGGGCCAAAAACCTTGTAACAGACATATTGATATACTTGCTGAATTTGGAATATGAGCCCTATATTAGTGAGTGAATGGATTTAATTTTTCTGCCTATGAAATGTGATTGAAGAGTTCTTTTGGCTTCCCCATAGCTATGAACACTCAGCAAAGGAAATGCTTGGTAGCTGTATTCATTTCATTTCTTTCATTGCTGTGACGAACTGTGACAGATACAGTTTGAGGAAGGAAGCGTTTATACTGGGCTAAGGATTTAAGGGTTCAGGCCATTATGGCATGGAGACCATGGTGGAAGGGACCTGAGGCATCTGGTCACACACAGTGCATCTGCAGTCAGGAAGCAGGGAGAGATGAAAGTGGCCCTCAGTTTGCTCCTCCCTTTTAATTTAGCCCATGGGACAGTGCCCACACAGTCAGGATGGGAATTCCTACCTCAGTTTACCCAATTTAGAGACTCCCTCACAGATGTACCTAGTACTTGATATCCTAGGCGGTTCTAGATCCTGTCAAGTTGATCATTCGTGTTAGCCATCACAGTGCTGAAGCTCATAACAGCGTGAGAACAGGGCAATGAGGCTTTAGCTACTAGACCCTTGTGATTATCAGAATTGAATGGGGCCCTCTTGTTGGGGGGCATCTCCTTCTCCCCTTTTTGTCCTCATCTCTCTGTCCCTTTTAGAGCTGACGGCATCTGGGAAAGTTTGAGGAAGAAGCCCAGTCCAGAGTGGGTGATGGGACCAGGGCCACGGTAGCTGTGTCCATGTGTGTGGTAGAGTCAGAGGGAACGAGATGTTTCTGGGAGCTACAATCAGGGAAGGTTTCCTGGAGCAATTGTTCTCATAGAAGAACCAAACGCTCCCCAGGAAAGACTTTGAATGCTTAGTTGTGGAGTTTGTACTCAAGTTGTATGCCTGCCCCTCTTTTGTCTTGAAGAGTGCTTTCCGAATTAGCAGGCATCAGGTATCACTTTTATGTGTGGAGAGAAAAAGTATCAAAAGGTAAAATGAAAATTAAAAATAGCTTTATGCAACTTGCTAACGACACTGATGGTGTCATTTTCTCTGAGAGCGTGTGCAGATTGCTACAACTTGCACTAGAGCTCAAAGGAATATTTTTATGACAGATACTCATTCAATGTGAAACCATCTATTTGGGGAGAAAAAGGCCCTGACAGAATATATCCATTCTGTATTTCACCATGGTAATTGCAACTCCATAATAATTAAATTAGATGAAAATGACATTTATACTCAGAGCAGTCAGCAAAGAGGTCTCTTTTTCAAGAGGCACGTGGGGGTGGGGAGTGGAGGGGATTGGTGAAATGTCTCGGCTGGTAAAGACATCTGTCACTAAGCCTGACAACCTGAGTTTGATTCCCTCGGTCATACATGGTAGAAAGAGACATCTGATTCTTCCAAGCTGTCCTTTTCCTTCCACATGTAAGCTAGAATATATACAAACCCACACATGCAATAAATAAATAAATATTTCAAAATTTAAAGGAAGCGATAAATGACAAAAAGAAGCCAGATCCTACACCATTGAGAAACCACAGAACAGCTCTAGACTTGAAGAGAAAGGGCCCTTACTGGAAGATTTTATTAGTAAAGGTGGAAGACATACAAAGGAATGATCCTGCTTCCAAATTAAGTCACATAAAAGTGATAGAAGTTGTTGGACCAGGAAAGGGCACATCACTCCTCCAGTGGTGTCATTTCGAACCGCCTTAGTAATCAGAGTGAAAATCTAAGTCTAGTCCCCAAACTAAGCTCTGTCATCCACCCTGAGGCTAAGTACAGGCTTTTGGATTTATTTGCCTTTCTTTTTTTTTCTTCTTCTTTTTTTTCCTGGGAGACACTTATTCAGATTCCCCCAGACCAAGTTGCTACTCTTCTGTGACATCACTGCAAGGCTTAGAAGAGTCCAAGCCTTCCCAAATCTTCCTGTTAGGCGCAATGACTGGCTCACTTGACAAATGGGACTTATAAGGAAAAAGATAAGAAGGTGGAATGGTTCAAAAACATCAACATTAACCTTTCCAAGAATATAATTTCCGACTTTCTTAATTTCTTCTTCAAATCAACACACACACACACACACACACACACACACACACACACACACACTGAACCTTCATATATTTATAGAAAAGCAGGGTCACCTTTCTCCTTATGCCCTCAAATAGCCCACTGCAGGTACTTAGGAACAACCAGGCTCTGAGGAACTCAGGAGCTGTGTACCTTGATGCCTCTGGCCCACTGGGGCACCGGGTGTCCATCTGTAACAATCTGGTGACTCACTGCAGGAGAACTGGGGGAGAGGGGAGGGTGAGGCTGGCTAGTTCCCCAGGACTTGGGTGGTGGCAGTACTCAGATATCCTAATGCTCACTGGGGAGACAGTGACTTTGACTCCATGTCCTGGCTGGATTCCTGGACTTGACTCACTGGGAACAGGGTTCACATACCAACAAGGGCTCCCTGGAGGAGCCACTTCTGATGTGGTTACAGTGCGTCTGCTCCTACCTAGAAGCCACAAAATAGGAAGGTACCCAACATTCTGGGTGATCTTCCCAGGCTAAATGGCTTTGGTTTCTTTGAAGGAGAATCCATGGTTTTCCTAAACCAGGGATTGCGGCTGCATAGGACATGGAAGTCTGAAGATGTCAAATGGCCTGATTAACTTCTGATCAAGTGAAACTTCCCACATGATTTCCAGGGCATTGGAGGGCAGCTGGGCCTTAGTCACTGATACTGCCATAGCAGATGCTGTCAGTGGGCACAACGCTACATAACCCCCCTGCCTGCTGGCTAGTCTTCTAGCTGCTCTCTGTTCACCCCAGAGAGGAATGCCTCACACACAGCTCAGAAGGCTTGAAGAGGGCACATTTTGTCCTGTTGCACAGAGATGTGTTGGGAGGATGCTCAAGGCAAGCTCAGTAGTCAGCACTGTTCCTGGAGACATGGCATCTTGGGGTATATTGTGGAGGCTTCCTAACTCTAAAGCAGATGCTCACCTGCCTGAGACTCAGTCTTTCTCTTGTGAGTTTTTTTTCCTGTCTGAGACTATGTTCCACTGGCCACCAGTTCTGGAAAACACACACTAGTTTCTTCTGTAAGCAGGTGTGGTGATGCCCAGTTGCAAAGAGCAGAGCTGGGGAGATGGCTCAGGCTGTAAAGCTCTTGCGTCGCACACATGCAGATCTGCGCTTAAAGCTCAGCACTCAATGAAAAGTGCTCTGCATGGAGATGGGCACTTGCAATCACAGCCCTGGGGAGACAGAGATGGGTGGGTCCCTGGAGCTTGCTGGTCAGCCAGCCTAGCCTAGTTGGTGAGCTCTAGGTCAATGAGAAAACTTCTCAAAGGTAATAGACAATGTTCTTGAGGGTGACACATGAGGCCATTCTCTGGTCTCTGTACACATAGGCACATGCCCTTCCATCCCCCATATATGCACATGATCATTTGAAAAGCAAACTAGTATGGGAAAGGTGCCCCCCACTACGTCTAGCCTATAAGGTGGGGTGACTTAATACCACCATTGTCTTTTGAAGGTCAAACCCAATGGCATTAGCCTTGGCCTCAGCATCTCTCCCTTTAGCTGTCGTGGAATTATTCCCATCCACGAAGCGCTGTTTTGTCTTTCTTCTTCCTCTTGGGCTATGCCTTCTGCATCCTTGCTGATGTCATTCTACTTTTCTCATAGATCTGAGCATCACTCTATCATTGATTCACATTTCCCTCTTCAGAGACCTTTGTCCCCCACCTTCCCTCTTTGCAAAGACCTACCTGCCTCTACCTTCCCTGTCTACAAAGACCCAACCATAGAGAACTCACCCTTGCCTGGTTTGGAGATGGCGTAACCAGCTGTGGTTTCTGCATCCTCTCCTGATGAAAGCCATGCTGGTTTGTGATTTTTTTTTTCTGTCCACCATAGCAATGAGAATTGATTGGTGTGTTGCTACTATTGCTATCATTACTAGTTCCACATTTAAAAAAGTTTTAGGCAACATTGGAACCTTGAATGGAACATGGGCACACAACACACATTTAGAAGACATTCTGCCTGTGACCTATGCACAGGACATTCTTATGCCCTGATTCCTGGGTGAGAATGGTTTTTTTTTGTTTTTTTGTTTGTTTGTTTTGTTTTTTTCCCATTAGGCTCATTCACTGAGTGTATTTCCTCCAGAGCCAGTCTGGCTCATGCACTTCCAGGGAACCTGGTAGGGTCAGTCTTGGGCATGGAACTTGGGATATTATAGGGAATAGACATAAGGATATTATAGGGAATAGATAAGATGGTTAGTGAAGGAGGGGAGGGGTTGGGAGAGATCCCCATCCTTCCCTGGGGTTGAACTATTCCTATCTTAAGTAGATTCCCTCTGTCCCTCTCCCCTCATTTTCTCCAGAGAACAATTCCTTCTCATTTAGACTCTGAGATCAGTTTTTCCCTAGAACCTTCTTCCTCAAATAGCTACTGAGATATTCAGTTACTTTACTTACTGTAAAGTAAATGAGCCAGGGCTGGAGAGATGGTCAGTGGTTAAGAACATAAACTTTTCTTGCAGAGGATCCGAGTTCAGTTCCCAACACCTGAGACGGACAGCTCATAACTGCCTGCACTTACAGCCGGGGGTGCCCAACACCTCTGGCCTCCTTTGTGCATTCATGTTCATACCTACACACAGACATGTGCATAATTAAAAATAAAATAAACATTCTAAAAAGAGTAAATGAGTCTCTACCCAGACAACCTGCCCCTCTAGGCTCAACAATGGCTTGCGTCGTTTCCCTGTCTGTCTATCCTGTGCATCCATGATCGCCCCTCCTTCAAGCTCCGGGTTCCAGACTGCTTTTATTGCTTTACCTGTAGTGTTCTTAGCAAAGAAATGCCCATAAGAACGGATACACGTTTCTGTAAACATTTGAATGTAAAAAATGACATTGAGTTAGCGTAGAAGCACACAGAGCACAAAGGCATTGACTCTATTCCGTCTCTACAGGGCCTTGCTCTCTGCACACGGTAGGTGTTTAGTGACTGTGATGATCAGTTTCATAAGTTGCCATAACAACACTGTAGACAACACAGGCTGAAAAATAGAATTTTATTATTGCATAGTTCTGAGAGCCAGAAGCCTGGAATGGATGCAGGGCCACATTCCCTGTGGAGGTACTGAGGCTCTTGTTAGTCCTTATCTCGTGACTATGTAATTGCTGTCCACAGATGGAGCAGCCCCTGTGTTCATGTCTGTCAAATGCCCTCTTTTTGTAAGGATGCTGGTGACCATGGCGTAGATCCCACTCTTAACAACCCTATTTTAAGTTGATCCTGTATCTAAGTAAGGTCAGATTTTAAGTGACTAGCAGTTAAGACTCCAACATATTTTTTATTGGGGAGTGACACGGTTCATCATAGAAAGTTCTTTCAATTGTTTGAGCAACTCAGATAAATTAACTTTTTGTTTTCTTTTTACTTTTTGTTTGTTTGCTTGTTTGTCTCATGTAGCTGAGGCTGCCTTTGAACTCCTGATCCTCTTGCCTCTACCTCCCAAGGACTGGGATTACAGGAGTCTGCCCTGCCCCTGGCTTTTTAATTTTTTTTATTAAACATAATAATAGATGAAGGAGCAATGATTTCTTATCATCACAGATATCATGGAGAAGAATTGGAAGTGTGGGATGTCTATAAAGATGGTTAAACTTTAGGAATAAAGTTGATAGGTCATTTTGAAATTAGATACTGTTATCTTTTATTTTCAAAGAACTCTGTAACTCTCTGAAGGTCTGTATCCATTTTCTTGCCCAAATCTGTATGCCCTGTAGTCCTGTGAGTAAACACACACACATACACACACACACACACACACACACACACACACACACGCATGATAGAAAAGGAGAGGGAAAGAAAGGAGAGAGAGTGGAGGGAGGGGGAGAGACTGTGTGTGAGAAAGACCAATATTAGCTATGACAGATGCATCACACTGAACCAGAATGTGGCTGCATGGTCTTGGATCTGGTTGGCGCTGGTTCTGTGATCTTCATCATGAGCAAAATCTTGATTATGTGCATATTAATAGACCAGCTAGAAGAGACTCTGCTAGGAGAGGTTACTAACGCACAGCAGGAAGGACATTATGTGTCCTTCAGTGACCTTTAATTACTCTGTTTTGAGACTCGGAGAAGCTAAGTGAGCAAGACTGGCTGTGTGCATACGGGTACAGAGTCCAGGACTCCTGGAGCCAGCAGTGTGTCAGAGGAGGAAACCCCCACCGGCAGATTTTATAGCCCCTTTCCTTCAAAAGCTTAGATGAACAAGCCTGCTGGTTCTTGTCCTTGGAGAGCCTGTTTATACAACATCCTGACTGTTGCCAGGTGAGCGGGTGTGCTGCCATGATTCATGGTTGCAGCTGGGGCTGGGCTGCCTCTGTGACAGTGTGCAGGGCCTGCCTCTGCCTCTCAAGGAAGAGGCCTGAGGTTCTGCTCCTGGGCCTTCACCAGCCTCTGCAATGCTCCTGTCTCAAACCCTCACAAGGGGACCCCGGTTTCTCTTCTAGAACACAGGAGAGTTCGCCCCTCTCCAAAACTTCTTCAGCTGTGGAACTCTGTATATACTCATACAACACAATGCCAGAGCAGTGTCTCAAAGGAAGTGAACGGTATTGCTGAGGTCGACACCTGAGGTCAACCTGTGACCTCTACATGTGCATATATACATACATATGCATACTGGCATGCACCCACCTGTGCACCTACCAACACAGATCACACACATGAACACACATGCACTCCTCCCGTATTTATTGAGCGTCTATTCTGGGTGTGGAGTTACAGCCGTGAGAATAATAGATACCTGCCTTAGTGGAGTTTATTGTGCTGTCGGATCACATGTTTAAGATGTGAAAAGCATAGACCCTCATCACTAGCCTCACTAGTCAAATGGCCAGTGAATCCTTTGTGGCATCTTGTAGAATTTTAGACTGGGTTACTGTCTGTGTCTCCTCTTCCTTTTCCAGCCCAGGGAAAACAGCTGCAGCTAGAGCCCGAGGTAAATTCTGAGCTGTGAGTGCTCATGGGAAATCACTGATTGCAGTCTCTGTGTGTGTTACTGTGTGCACCTGCTCTTAATCCTGGTGCATTTTATGTGGGGTCTATGGAAAGCCAATTTGGTGAATTGTCTCTGCTCCCTTCTACGGTAGGAACTTTCTTTTCTCCCAACACTTAAAGGGCTTTCGTTTTCAAGGCGCTTTTGCCTGGTGTTGTTTTAGACCCAGCACATTCACAATAGGTCCGACATATACATATTAATTTTTTAAAGATTTGTTGTTTTTAAGGTGCATGTGTGTGTGTGTTTATGTGGATGCAGGTTCTTTTGGAACCAGAAGAGGACATCAGCTTCCCTGGAGCTGGAGTTATAGGTGGTTGTGAACTGCCCAACAAGGGTGGGTGCTGGTAACCAAACTAGGGTCCTCTGAAAGAGTATTACATGCTCTTAACCACTGAGTCATCTTTCCAGCCCTTAACATACTTTAGACATGTTTTTGCTTTCTGTATCGATTTTATTCTATTTGTTTTTGTCTCTCTCTCTGTCTGTCTTTCTCCCTCTGTGTGAGATGACGCAGGTGCAGAGGCCAGAGGACAAGTTGCAGGAGTCAGCTATTTCCTTCTGCCATGGGAACTCCAGGGATAGAACTTGGAGTTTCAGGCGAGGTAGCACGCACCTTTCCCAGCTGAGCCATCTTGCCAGCCTCCATATGTAATTTAAAACTTTTTTTTTAAAGAAAAGATATAAAGCATCATTCTAAAGCTTTAAAAAGACTCTTTTAACTATGGGGCAATTGAAACTTATACCAGAGGAAGCTGAGATGTGGAAGAAGCTGCTAGCCTTGGGCTCAGCCTCAGTAGCCCTCCACCCATGGCCAGTCCTGCCTTGTCTACATCCTGTCCACTTCCTTCACCTGCATAAATAAATAAATATGTCATAAATATTTTAGCATGCTTCTCTCAAAGGTAAACATTACTTTTTAGTATTAGCACAATAATTTTCATCATGCTTAAAAGTAATATTCGTTTTAGGGCTATTTTAGGAGGAGAAAAGAAATGGCCTTTAAACATTTGCAAATTTGTTAGCTCTTGGGTCCTTTAAGCATCTGCAAACATGTTAGCTCTTAGGTTCTTCTGTGTTCTCTAGCATTTGACCTCAAGCATGTTGGCATTTTCCAAACATGATATTGTTGGGACTGCTCAGGGTTGCATGTTGTGGCTGAGGCTCTGAACTGCTGTCTGTTCGTTGCTCTAAGAGGGACCAAGGGTGTTCTTGTCAGCTGGACTCTATTCGCATGTTCGAGGTGATTCCCCAGAGGCCTTTCTAGCTTTTAAAGCTCCTATTCATTCAGCAAATAGTTGCTGAGAGTCACAATGTGTCTGTCACTGTTGGCTGCTGCAGTTAGTGTGGGAAAGAAGACAGACGAGGCCTAGATCCTGGCTGCCTGGGGAGCAGGCCTCTGATCCAAAGGACACCCAGAGTCACTTAGGCATGGCTGCGGTCATGGGGAGAATGGGCATGAGGAGCTAAACTTCTGGAGGGTTAAGGAAGTCACTCTGGAGGAAGAGACATGTCTGTCTAGCAGTGTGGCAGAGGGAAGATCCTTGCGAATGGCATGAGGCAAAAGGAGTTGGTAGAAGAATGGGGTAGGGTGGGCCTCATGGTGGATGGAGGTGAGAATGGGGAAGTGGAGAGGAGCCCCTAACTCTGGCCTTCCTCTTGTAAAAGGTTCTGGCCCTTGAGGGCTGGGCTCCCGGCTTCCCTGCCCCTTTAAACTCTGGGATGCTACATAGTCATGTGAGGTCCATTCCCTGCTGATCCTTCGCTGGCTCAGAGACAGTGTGGTTGGAGGAGTTCGCATTTAGAAAGACAGAGGCAGGAACCTCAGTGCTCACCCCGGATAAACCAGTAACATTTACACAGTAGGGATGTGAGGGCTAAAGGAAATAAGAGTTTCCTTTAGTGTCCTAAAAATCACTGTGCAGCAGACATTTTCCTCCGTTTCTTTCTTCATGTGTGCCCTTCCAGCCTTTCCCTGAGTGGTCCAGCGTTATCCCCTAAGGAACATCATGCCCCCAGCCCTGCTTCTCAGTAGAGCCCCGTGACCAGGCCCTTTTTTGGAGGTCTTTTATTTAGACGACATTTTAATAATTTTTACTTTTTGTGTCCTTTGAAAATTGAAATAAAGGGGGGCTGGGGCGATGGCTTAATGGTTAAGAAGGTGTTCTGCTTTTGCAGAGGACCTGAGTTTAGTTTCCAACATCCGTATAGGGTGGTTCACAACTGCCTGCAATTCTAGCTTCAGGGCATCTGGCACCCTCTTTTAGGTTCTGTACATACCTCTGCTTAAATGTACATGTACCCCTACACAGATCCACACATATACAGATAACTAAAACATCTTTTAAAACTAATATTTATTAACTTTTTTGAGACTTTCATGCAATGTATTTGTATTTATATTCACCCCTCCCCCAACTCCTCTTTTCCCACCCCCACTTCACTATCACCCAACTTCATGTCCTCCTTTATTTAAAAAAATAATCCTGTCCATCTTGTGCTGCCCAGATATTCTTGGGTGTGGAGATATCCCCTGGAGTGTGGCCGACCTACCAGCTGCCACACCCTTAAAGAAAACGGGCCCTCTCAGCAGTTATCAGATGCCAATAGCTCTAGCTAGGGGCGGGACTTCGTATCCACCCCCAAAATAAATCATCTTTTTTTAAAAAAAAAGTTTACATAAAAATGATTCAACAACAACGACAGGCCGTGGCACTAAAGGACACTGAGGAAAAGATGGCATTCTGTTCCCAGTGAGGAGATTCTCACCAAAGGTTGGGATTCATTCATTCTTTCTTTCTTTCTTTCTTTCTTCCTTCCTTCCTTCCTTCCTTCCTTCCTTCCTTCCTTCCTTCCTTCCTTTCTTTCTTTCTCTTCTTTCTTTCTTTCTTTCTTTCTTTCTTTCTTTCTTTCTTTCTTTCTTTCTTTCTTTCTTTCTTTCTGTCTTCCTTCCTTCCTTTCTTTCTTTCTTCCTTTCTTTTTTGCTTTTTGAGACAGGATTTCTCTGTGTAGCCCTGTCTGCCCTAGAACTTGCCCTGTAGACCAGGTTGACCTCGAACTCACAGAGATCCGCCTCCCTCTGTCTCCTGAGTGCTGGCATTAAAGGTGAATGTCACCACCACTCGACAAAGAAAATTTTCACTCAATCTTAAAGTAAAAACAGGAATGTAAATTTTTCTCTTTTTCACTCAGTGTATCTTAGGCATCTTTCGATACACACAGATCCTTCTCTTTGTTGAGATAGTGGTTCACTGTGCAGCCCAAATAGACCTGAACTCACTGTGCAATCCCCCTGCCTCAAACTCCTCAGTGCTGGGGTTGTAGGCCTGACCCTGTCCTGGCGTTGTCCTCATCTCCCAGCTGGCGAGCCCCTCTGTCTGGCCACCAGTCCTCTGGGCACCTTGCTGCGCTGTGTGTCTCATCAGAGCCCAGTGTCGTCAACAACCTGTTTTTCAGGAACTGGGTGGGGTCCAGGGCTGGAAGAACAGCTTGTGTTTCCTGGTCTGTGGGGAGTTTCATTGGAGCTTTTCCTTCTCCTTGCAAACTGGGGGTATCTGAGTGTCAGCGTGTCGCTCCACCACGAGCCATTTAGCAGTCTTAGTCACTGAATGACAACAGAAGTCAAGAGTAGCAGCAGCACCGTGAGATCCGGTGCCTAGGGCACATCACATATCCAAGCTGTTGCCAGAAGCCGGACACCAGTGTCCCAGATCCTCACCTACATCACGTCCCAGTGTGTACCGAATAGTGGAAGGCATTGGATGTGTTCCCTCCGTTCTTTGAAAGTCCTTGTGGTAAAAGTGCTCACAAATAATGCAGAGAACCAAGGAAAAGGGAGCCTCCCTTTTATTCTCCAACATCTCTAATGTGTTTCACTGTTCGCCCTTCAAAAGGGATTAACAATTTGTCATTAATCTTACTGGTTTTTATTTTTTATTTTACAAACTTTGAGTGTTTTCAGTAGTCATTATTTTGTGACAATAAATAATGTAAAATGCAAATTAAAGTTTGGTATTTCAAAAAATTTTTTCTGAAAATCTGGGAAAAGTCTACGAAAAGGTAATTGAAAATGTTGGCACAGAGTCCAGTATGGTGGCATACACCTTTCATCCCAGCACTATGGAGGCAGGATCAGGTGGTTCTCTGTGAGTTCACCTGGTCTACAGAGTGAGTTCCAGTCCAGCTAAGACTATGTAGTGAGACCCTGTCTCAAAAATAGAAAAGAAAGAAAGAAAGAAAAGTTGGTGGTGGAGGGGAGTTGACTGATGGTGTAGTTCTGTGGTGTAGTTCTGTGGTGTAGTTCTGATGGTGTAGTTCTGTGGTGTAGTTCTGATGGTGTAGTTCTGACGGTGTAGTTCTGTGATATAGACTGAATATGGGTCAACTCCAGGGGGAGCTCAGCAGAAGCTGCTTGTCTATGACGTCTCAGCCTGGGTCTTGTTTTCTTTCTATTTTAAAAGTTACCTCTTTTGCCAGGCGGTGATGGTGCACGCCTTTAATCCCAGCACCTGTGTGTGTGTGTGTGTGTGTGTGTGTGTGTGTGCATGCATGAGCACAGCACCTATATGCCAGCTAGTGAACCACAGTGCCCATGTGGAGGTCAGAAAACAATTTATAGCAGTTAGTTCTTTCCTTCCACCATGTAGACCCTGAGGATCAAACTCAGGTCATTGGGTTTGGTGACAAAATTTTATTGGTTGGGCCATTTCACCAACCCTTGCCCCTTTTCACTGTTTCTGACTCTGTCTCTCTCCCCGTTTTTTCTTTCTTGCTCTTGTCTTTGTCCCTTTCATGTTTGAGGAGATCCGTACCCCGTCTCCCCACATCTAAAGACCCTCAATATGAGGAGTTATCTTAGCACCAACAGGATTATCTCTGGTGTGAATGTGTGGCCACACACCAGCTGTTTAACCCCTTTGAACTTCAATACCCTCAGCTATGAAGAAGACAGGAAAGAACTCTGTATTGGTGACTGCCTGTAAACATTACACATTTGAAGGAATTTTCTTGGTGGTCAAAAAACACTTTGTTTTTTTCCTTTTCCTGCTTCCTGAAGCCTTCATTCATCCTACTGCGTTAGATTTGGACAGGGTCCTTTTGAGTTGCAGCTTACTGATGATTCAGGATTTAACTGCAGGATTAAAGGCCAGCTAAGCAGAGTGTGGAGATTCTTTGGGGCTGGAGTCACACCACCCCTGCTTGGCTTTCCAGAAATACTTCATAAATGGACACAACAGATCGTGTGTCAACCCCACCTCTTTCCCTCAGAGCTTGGCTGCATGGTCAGCTCTGCCGTCATAGGACAGTTTCGCTACCAGACGACAGCTAGTGTCAACTTCCCACATTTCAGACCATGAGGTTAGTGAGGCAGTTAAAACCATCAGAGGAACTGGCATAAGGCAGAACAGTGTCACCTCAGTGCCGGGTTTCATGACAAACTTACTCTTTGTGAGAATTAGAAATGGATATCCCATTGGAAAAAATGGAGTATGAAGGTTCTTCCCAATGAGGATGGTAGACCAGGACTTGAAAGAAGTAGGCAATCAACGCTTTCTCCAGGGGGCGAACAACCCCAGCCCATGCCAGGTCCATTATGACCAGGAGATGCCAAACTGGCCTTCTTACCTGCTTGCTTCTGCTGTCCAGGCACCCAGGGATGGGCACAGCCTGTGTAATCATAAGTGGGTATCCATTATTAGTGCTGTGTTTGTGAGACTTATATTCTTTTTCTCATTTCCTGCCTTTTCCTAGCCTCCAGAACCAAGCCATGGGGAACCTACGAGGAAGCTTCCTCAGGGTGTTGTCTACGGTGTGGTGCGCAGATCGGATCCCAACCAACAGAAGGAAATGGTCGTGTATGGCTGGTCCACCAATCAGCTCAAAGAAGAGATGAACTACATCAAAGATGTATGCTACTCGGGGATGCTTTGTTTTTCTGTCCTTTGAAGCAGCTAGGAGGGTGGGGTCGGAAGCGTGGATGGGAATGTTAAGTAGGCATTTTGAAAGTCTTATTTGTTGGATTGGAAATGTTTCTCTGTTTCTTTGTGGTGATGCTAAAGAGATGGGTAGAATTCCTCAATAAGCTTTTCTTGGGTGGCTGTTACTTACAGGTCATGAGAGCCAGGGCTCCTGCTGGGTGTGGTCTGGAGGCTCTTGGGTGGTTTTGCATAAGATACCAGACACATATAATGTATGTGTTTGGGCAACTGTATAAGTGTGGGTGTTACTGGCTACTCATAAGAGAACTGCCAACTCAGAAAGAAATGCAGCTTCTCTGAAGATGAAGTATAGAGGTGGGGGGTTCTGGACAGGGCACAAATGGACTCTGGGTCTAGTTTTTTGTATTTCTTTGTATGTTTTCTTTCTTTAGCCTCAATATTGTCATATATATATAATATATATATGTGTATGTGTATATATATATATATATATATATATATATATATATATATATTTCCCACTTCTGGAAATTTTTTGAAGTTGCCCTGCTCCCATTAGACTTCGCTTTACATGGCTTCTTGACCAGGATTGGTCACATACCCCTCCTACACCAATCACTGACAGGGAGCATAGGCAGACTTGGAAGGTTCACACCAATGATTTGAGTTGAAGTGAATGTTGGAAAGTCAACTACAATAGACAAAGTACAGTCTATGTGAATCACTGAAATTTATTTGTATTTAATGTATTGTAGTAAAGAGGCCTCTTGTTCACTTCCCAACTGCCCAGACTCCCAATATTATCACACAGAAACTGTATTAATTAAATCACTTCTTGGCTAATTACTTAAGCATATTGCTATCTAGCTCTTACATCTAGTATTAACCCATCTCCATTATTTATATTTTACCACAAGGCTCATGACTTACCAGCAAGATTTCGGCACATCTGTCTCCAGCAGCGACTCCATGGCTTCTCTCTGACTCTACTTTCTTCTCCCAGCATTCAGTTTAGTTTTCCCTACCTACCTCTATTCTGCTCTATCTCTGTTCTGTTCTGTGCAGGCCCAAGACAGTTTCTTTATTAACCAATGATAGTCACAGCATACAGAGGGTAATCCCACATCAATGTATTGTCTTGTGTCTTTTAATTTGAGAAAGTTTGGGAGAAGTATATGAAGAAGAAAACAATTGGCCATCGTGTCACCATTCAGCCTGTCCTGGATGTTGACATTTTGGATCATTTTCTTCGAATACTTTGATGACTATCTGACTGTTTCTTTTTGTGTTACCCAGTGTCTCCTCTGTCCACACGAGTCTGATTGATACTGTTAAGCTCAAACCAGATTTGTTAGAGGAGGGAAGAAATGAACTGCTCTGATGCCCATGGGCTCCAAACATGGACCCATAGCTCAGTGCCAGAGGAGCAAATGTCTACACGGGGCTGGAGAAGTTTCCAGGCCTGTGAGCTCATTGCTTCTGTTTCAGATCCAGGTTCCTCTCTAGGCCTCTGTTTGTGCATCTATAGGTGACTCTCATCCCTGAGGTCAAAACCTCCAGCTTTGTGAGTTTCATTTGATTTGGGACAAATGATGTGCAAAGTCACATTGTCTTAGATATTGTATGAGTTGTTTTGTTTTTTATAACAAATTCATGGGCTGGGAGATGATACAGTCCATAAAGTGCCTATTGCACACGCCTGAGGACCTGAGACTTCAGCCCCCTAGGATCCATGAAAAAGTGTGTGGTTGGTGGCATTTGTAACTCTGGCACTGGTGGGGTAGACACGGGATGATCACTGGAGCTCACTGTCCAGCCCATGTAGCTGAATAGATGAGCTCCAAGTTCAGTGAGAGACCCTACTGAAATAAAAATAAGGTGGAGAATGACCAAGGAAGATACCTAATGTTAACTTCTGGCCTTCATACACGTGTACACATACATATGTATACACACCCATACACATACATGCATCACTCACAAGAACAGGCACAAACACACATACATATATATGCATGTGCACATAAACACACACACACAGTGTATCACAACCACCAGTCTTGAACACTCAGTTATCCGACCTCCCAAAGATTATTTCTTTAATCATGCAGAATGTTGGATTCCAGATTGTTATTTTAAAATATAACTTATTTTTATTTTATGTGCATTGGTGTTTTGCCTGCATTTATATCTGTGGGAGGGTGTCAGAAGCCCTGGAACTGGTGTTATAGACAGGGGTGAGCTATGATGTGGAAATCAACTCAGGTCCTCTGGAAGGGTAGCCAGTGCTCTTACCTGCTGAGCCATCTCTCCAGCACCCAGACTGCTTTTAAACAATGCAGACTTTCTCAAGGAACTATCTTCATCTATATGCTCCTTAGAGCTTGGGATTGCTTTAGAGGTAAAACTTCTAAGTAGAATCCAGGCTCCCAGATTGTTGAAGACAAATACAGCAGGTCCAGGCTAATCCTCAGCTATAAATGACATATGCTGAAATCACAGAGCTGGTTCTGACCCAAAATTCCCACGCTCCACTGTGATCTGCAATACAAAGTTAATTTCTAGGTCCCACCTTCAATGACTGGTTTTAGGTCCATCCCAGCCTCCTCATTCCTCAGTGTGTTTGAGTTTGTTGCTCCTGATGGGAGACACCCTGGCCTTATTGGCTTCCTACACTGTTCAGTGGGAGCAACACCCAGCTCAAGATTCTGCCCATTCACCTCCAGCTATGGTGATGGAGTTATTTGTAAATGGAGACTGCTCATTTGTTTCTGACTGCCCAGACCTAAATAATCATACAAAAACTATATTAATTACAACACTGTTTGGTTTATTAGCTCAGGCTTCTTATTGGCTGACTCTTACATCTTAGATTAACCTATTTTTATTATTCTATTAATTCATGTATCACCATGATGCTGTGACCTACCGGTAAGGTTCCGGTATCTGACGCCTTTCATCAGATACATGGCATCTCACTGACTCTGCCTACTCTCTCTCTCTGTTCTGATTTTCCACCTGGCTTTACTCTGCTAAGCCATTGGCCCAAACAGTTTTATTCATTGACCAATAAAAGCAACACATACACAGAAGAATATCCCACATCAGTTATTGACCCCCAAGAATGAGGGTCATGTTTTGAGCCACAATTTTCTAGTTGTTTGTGGCCAATGGCAAGAAAGTAGACTATTAAAACTCCACTGTGTAGGGTCTGGAGATATGGCTTAGGGGTTAAGAGTTCCTACTGCTGAGGATCCAGATTTGATTCCCAGAACCTACCCATGTCAGGCAGCTCACAAGTGTCTGTAACTCTAGTTCTAGGAGACCTACACCTTCTGGCTTCCTCTGGCACCAGCACGGACTGACTCTCTCTCTCTCTCTCTCTCTCTCTCTCTCTCTCTCTCTCTCTCTCACACACACACACACACACACACACACACACACACACACACACACACTTAAAAAATAAACTAAATATTTAAAAAAGAAACTCATTTAGAGAATGCTTGAGGTCTTAGCTCCTCTTCTAACTTTCCATCAATATCCATTCTAAACGAAAATGTAGCTCAGTGTTAAGAGTTCTTGCCTAGCATGCTCGAGGCCTTGAGTTCAAATTCCTAGTACAAGAAAGAGAAAACAAAACCTTCAAAGTAAAACAAGGTGTTTCTTACACAAATATACCTTCAGTATCAAGTCTTCCAGTACTGTTCTTAAACATTTGCACTGAAACAAAAAGGCTTCCTTCAGCCATTTGTAAGGTAGACAGCCTGGAGTCCAAGAACGTTACCAAACATCTAAAGACACCATAGGATGGGGAAACAGGGTTGTGTATCAGCTTCCCACTTAACACTCCTCTGGTAGCCACCCCAGTCCAGACTTGCATAGTGTTTGTATGAGTGCGGGGTGGGGACCACTTTCCTCTCTGTTACCCCGTGTGTGTTTTGTTGATAATTACTGAGAAACTGACATCTGAATTTCTGGCCCCTTCAGGCCTCATGTTTTTCCACCTTGCATTCTAGACATTTAATTGCTTTTTGGCATTTGGAACACAGAGAGAGAAAATGAGAGGTTGCTGCTTGCTTTGGAGTGTTTTCATCCTTGCAGCCATGTGTTTACAGCTGATTAGTTAAAAACTTCCTACTTGTAAAAACATGGGATTGAAAGGGGCAAACTTGGTTCAAACAGTGTTTGAGGGTGATGGCTGAGTTTTAACACAGTGGTTGTTCATCAGTTTATTGCTCAGATAACTTAATGTTTATGAGTCCTTTTCCTCATTGATATACACATTATCTGGATAACTTAGTGTTTATTAGTCCTTTTCCTCATTGGTATACACATTATCATCTGGATCATTTCCACGGTTTCTAACTAGATGTTGAAAGTGTTCTTGCACTTAATTTGCTGCAGGTCTTATTCTTAAATTTTTTTGTGGGTCTTTCTCTTATTAAGAAAGTCTCCAGTATCTTTTATGAAACTATTGTAACTTGATGTCTTCCTGGTGGTCTTGTGACTGCAGGTGAGGGCCACTTTGGAGAAAGTGAGGAAGCGGATGTTCGGTAACTATGACGAGATGAAGCAGAAGATACGCCAGCTCACCCAGGACCTGTCGGTAAGTCCGGGCCTCGGCAGCACCGTGGCGGTAAGAGGATGACAGGGCTTGGCACCGGTGCCCAGTGGCCTGGAGATGCTTAAATAGTGCATGTTCCTTAGGAATGGAGAAGTTATACTTAAACTAACTGAGAGGACATTTTCTCGAGTCGTAGATTGAACTTTATTCTTCAAAGGAGAATGTCTAATAATCTTCCTTTTAGTTGCATTACAGGAGCGGTATACACTCTTAACTGCTGAGCCATCTCTCCAGTCCCTACCCAGATCAATTCTAGTTCTATTCTAAAATGGCCTACTTTACTTTTTTGAAAGATGAAGCCTTATGTAGTCCAGGGTGGTTTCAACCTCGCATGAACTTGAACTCATTCTGTTTCTACCTCCCCAGTGAAGGGATTGTAGGTGTGCACCACCATGCCTGGTTTACGGGGTGATGAGATCAAACCCCATCATTGTGCCTGCTCTACCAACCAAGCCACAGTCCCAGTCCTCAAATTCCATCTTTAAGAATTAATTCTACAGATAAGCTCCCCCACATATAACATGATGTGTAGATGAACTATTTTTTTTAAAGCATCATTTGTAACAGTTAAAAAATACACACCAAGTGAAAGGAAGTGTGTTCTCTCTTTCCTGGCCAGCTCTTTATCAACTGAAATAGCTCTCTGGCCCCGGATGTTGGTTTGTAATCTGTAGTTTTACCGTAAATATTACTGAAGCAGGTAAAGCTGCTTTTAGAAACTTGTCCCCTGTCTGTAGTCTGTGGGGTTTGGGCTGGTCTTAAGTGACTGTCTTCCTCTCCCCAGGTTTCCCACGCTCAGCAGGACTACCTAGACAGTCACATCCAAGCACAGTCATCAGCCCTGGATAACTTCAATGCCATGAACTCGGCGTTGGCGCTGGACTCTGTTGGCCTGCAGGTATCCCTCTGCTTCCCCTTGGCTGGGAACCTTCTCTTTAGAGGACAGTGAGCTTAAACAGGAGTGGGGCCTATGTGTAGAGAAGTCACAGACTGTCCCATAGTCAGTCATGGTCCTTTAGTCACAGGCGTGATAAACACAGTTTCTGTAAGGTGGGGAGGAAGTCGGAGAAAATGCTTCCAGCAGAAATGCCGAGGCTCTGTCAGGTGCTGTGTCAATGGGGTTTTAGGCTCAGCTCTGGGATGGAGTTGTCTCTTGCTCTGTAGGTACCTAAATGGTTCTCTGTTTGTATTTACACAACACATCAACTACCTTCTCATGTAGCTTGAATGCTTCAAGAAGTCCACTTGGTTACAGAAAAGACATATTTATCCAAAGACCAAATGCAACTTCTCGTGGGAAGTAGCTCTCACAGAAGCACTCTTTCTTGACTTAGGAATGATTTTATGTTGGAAAGAGTCACGTGTGTTCCAGAGAATGAAGACATCCTTAAAAGACAGACGTTCTTAATTAAGACCTATTACCAGAGATTGGCTTTGACCTAACTATGCCTAGCATGCAAGTTCATTTGAAGATGTTCAGAGCAAGCCCTTGGTCTTGCTTTCCAAATACACAATCATTTCTGTCATCCCCTGAGTTTATTTGGCTTATCGTTTTTGTCCTCTTAAATGGTCACCCACTTATTTCCAATCTTTTCTGGTACTGTGTAAATAGTTTTGTGGATAAGCAAACAGACCACCGTACTGGGCTCCTTCATTTCCCACAGATCTTAGTACTCACCAGCCTTAGCTGATAGAGCCCCAGCGGCAACAAAGCTCGGCCAGCTTCCAGCAATGGGTGGAGCAGGGCTGTGTTTGGGTTTGTCTGGGATGCCCATTTCTGGTTGGGCTGCAGTCCCAGGCTTTTCCTGGCTCTCTTTTGTGTATGCCAGCTTCCACCTGGCCTCGGGCCAAGCCCCTGATTTACTCAGGAGCCCTTTGTTCCCTTCCTCCTATCTTGAAGGGGGATTGCCAAGGCCCTCTTTCTTTCCCTTTCGGAAACAGTTTCACTCCCCAGCCTACCAGAGAGGACCTTGTCCCACCTGAGCTTAGGCCTGCTTCTATCTGCACTGTCTCTGGGATTTTCTACCCAGAAAAACAATATATTTCTAGGCAAATTCTTCTCATGCACTGTTTAGTTGACAATCTTGGCATTTACCTCATTGGTCACTTATTAGAACAAGGTTATCTCTAACCCAAGGACCCTTAGTCTCTTAATCCTTGGCTGCCAACAGAGCCATGCAATTAGAAGGTTACACCCATCAGTCATATCTGAAGGTCACTGGCTTCTTACTTGTGCAAACTTGTGCAAGATCCCAGCATCCTCCACTTGTCCCTTCTACGGATTCAGCTCTTAGAAAGGCAGAGCTGGGCAGACTGTAGAGGTGGGCTCCAAACTCTGACTCCTGTGGATACACTGAGGCCAGCAGAGTGTCTAGTTAGTGGCAGAGACGGCACTAGACAAATCTGGTGGCTGGTCAAGGCTCAGTGTTTGTGCATCTGTTTTCTCCCAGAAGGACTTGCACATTAGACTAGACGTCTTCTGCAGCCCTGGAATCTTCCAATGGATTCAGTGTTTCCTTTGGTAACTTTTCGCCTCTAGTGACAGTTTCTAAAGTGGTTCAAGCGGGCTTAGGTATGTTGCTGTCCAACAAGGAGTGGTGGAGAATCTTCAGAGACCAGCCATCCATCAGAGGACACAGGAGATGGGCCTGCCATCTTGAAGGCAGACTTCCTCTGTTCTACTAGTCAGCTCTGTCTCACCAGTCAGATCCCAAATAACCACACAGACACTTATCAATTATAAATGCTCGGCCAATAGCTTAGGCTTGTTACTAACTAGGTTTTGCAACTTAAATTAACTCGTATTTCTTATCTACATTCTGCCACGTGGAAGTAGCTGTTTTTCATCATGGCATGTTCATCTCCTGCTTCCTCTGCATCTGTCTGGTGACTTCCTTCCTTCCCCACCCTCTCCCCCGACACACAAGCCCTGCCTAATCTCAACCTGCCTAGTTATTGGCCAGTCAGCTCTTTTATTAAACCAATCAGAAGGTAGCTTGGCAAAGACACATCTTCACAGCAAGCCAAAAGCTTAGTTCACAGCACCATCTGCATCAGGTTCTGAGTCTTGCATCCCGAAGTTGCAGATAAAGCCCACACCCTGTGTCCAATGGTGGAGAGTACAGGATTATGGGAATCATTTCTCTCTGATTAGATAGAAACAGGAGCAACAAACAGCAGCATTATTAGTTTAATAAGTTCTGACCACACAAGTGTCCTGGAGCAGCAGACAGTCAACAGCATTTTTCCCCTGAGACATGGAATCATGTAGCTCAGGCTGGCTTCAAACTCACTATGTAGCCCAGGATGACCTTGAATTTGACTTTCCTGATTCTACTTGTTAAGTGCTATGATTACAGGCCTGAACTACCACACATCATGTATGCAGTGCTGGGAGTGGACCCTGGACTGCATGCTTGCTGGATTCCCTAGTTTGCTTTCTATCGCCTTGATAAAACATCCTGACCAAAAGCAACTTGGGGAGGGAAGGGTTTATTCAGACCTTGAGGCAGGAGCTGAAGCAGAGACTATCGAGGAGCTCTGCTTACTGGTTGCTCTGCCTGTTTCCTTACGTAATCCAGAACCTCCTGCCCAGGGGCAGCATAGCCCACAGTGTGCTGTGCATCCTCACAGTCAAGAAAATATACCACAGGCTTGCCCACAAGCCAGTCTGAAGGAGACTTTTTCTCAATCAAGATTCCCTTTTCGTAGATGACCCTGGCTTGTGTCGAGCTGACTTACCAGCACACAATCATCTGAACCACATCTGCAGTCCTCCTAACAGGCTCTTGACACTTGTCAGGCAGAGTTGTTGACTTTATCTCTAGTCTATAAAACACTTTGGTTTTGTTTATTTTATCGTGGAAATATAGAAAAGACAGGGAAACAACAAAATAGAAATAATTTTCAGTTCTGTTATGTAGTAAAAGGTATCATGGGTTTGGATTTATGAGTGGGATTGGCCTGTGTTTATTACTTTACACATGCTCCCCCCATGTGAAATGATACTGTTATGAGCCGACTAATCCACCTTCCCATCCTAAGCAGCGGCAAACTAATGACCCACAGCTGTTGGGGATGGTCGAGAAGGCTGTGGTCCACTAAACCGCAGTGGGATAGGCCTCAGCCACTGTGGGGACCCCTGCTCCCCCACCCGGGAGCTGCTGCAGCATAACCCAGAGCGGGATGACATGCCTGTGGGTTCTCATACTACTTGATCTGGGCTTTTAATTTCACCCAAATAGAAAACCCTTGTGGATGTGACCTTGGAAAACAGCAACATTAAGGATCAAATCAGACATCTGCAGCAGACCTATGAAGCGTCCATGGACAAGCTGCGGGAGAAGCAAAGGCAGTTAGAGGCTGCGCAAATGGAAAACCAGCTGCTGAAAATGAAGGTACAGCAACTGGCCTTGTTCCCACTGACCTCTCGCTCCTCTCTTTGATTTTTCATCTCCGTTTCTCCATTCTCTTTCTCATTAGGCTTCCTTACCCACAGCCATGGTCTGAAGGTGGCAAGGAGGTGTCTGCCTCCTTGGGGTGTTGCCTAGAGTTGGGGTGCTGCACAAATATTGGAGGCATGCCTTTCTTAGCCTACAGTGTCAAGAAAGGGTGTGGGCTCACAAGCCCTTCCTCCAATACTGTGGTTTTCAAGTTGTGTTCTGTGCAGTCTTAAGCTGTTCTGTGGATCGTGTATAACTTATTGCCTAAGCCAGCATGTGCTAGTGAAGGGTGGAGCTGCTGATAACTCAGTTAGGAAAACCGTCCGGCAGTGCATCCTTCCCTGCATCTGCCACGCTGCACTGCAGACTCTGTCCTTCACCTCTGGGGTCAGGCTTGGGCAGGATACCTCAGCCCCTCTTTGCTTTCCCTTCAAATAAAGCAACTTTTTCGTTTTGTTTTGTTTTTTAATTATGTATCTATGTATGTATCTGAGTGTGGGTTTGTATACCTGAGTTCAGTGCCCACAGATCCTCCAGAGCTGGAGTTACAGGCGATTGTGAGTCACCTGATGTGGGAGCTGAGAAGGGAACTCGAATCCTCTGGAAGACCAGAGAGTGCTCTTAACTGCTGAACCCTCTCTCCAGCCCCAGGCCAGTCTTTCTGTTTGACAGTTTTATACATTCTATTTCTCTCTAGGTGTTACTTTGAAAATTAAAAAAGATTGTTGTGAAGGAAGTCAGAAGTTCCTGAATGGAACCTTTCTGTGCCTGTTCAGCCCACAAGCACTTACTGAGCACCCACCGTTTGGGTCTGTCCACTCTCTTGCTGTCTGCTCTGGGGTGTAGGTCACCAGGCATGGCTAGGTAGCCTGACTGTCTGGATCCCTTGTGCCCAGCCTACAGTGACCTGTTTTAGAGACCGATGCTGAATTTGGTCCTGACCACTGGAGCTCTAAAGGTTTTTCTCCACTCTTCCTTTTTGCTTTATCCTTCAAACTTAGAATGAAAGAGGTTGCAGGGACTCCAGGTGCCTCACGTGACTGGAATGCAGCTTGAACAGGTCTCAGGCAGAGCCCTTTTCCATGGCACTCGTGCAGTAGAAAGGAGTGTGGGGTTGGACCTGCATTCTAAGCTAATAACTTTTGCTCGTGAATTTCCATCCTGTGGCTTCTCAGTGCTGACACTTTCCCAGAGATGAGCATTCAAGGGCGTCAAGAGGGACTTGTCACGGCTTTGGAGTAAACACTAGGCAAGTTATTAAGGCCAAAGGACACCGCCCTTTCCCAGAGGTGAGGTGCTCACGTGCTCAGGCATCTTGGACGAGCTGAAGCCTGATAGGAGGGCCAAGGGCACACCCACAGCAGCCTTGGGTCAGTGGTATGAGAGCTTTACTGAAGACCAGAAAGGAGACACCATTCCTGGAGTCCCGCCACAGCCACCCCAGCTCCAAAGACTCTCTGCAGCCGTGCCTGCCCTGACTAGCCACTCAAGGCTCCCAGCCCCGTGGCCCCAAAGATTCCCCCAAAGACTACAGCTCAGAAAGCACGCGGTGTGGGAAAGATGAATGCGGATTTCTCATTTGTCCTTCATGAGGCCTGACTTAGAGATGGGCTGGTCAGTGCAATGAATGGGATTGATGAGACAAGCTATCTTTCAAATAATCTGTGCATGCATGTGTACATATGGGCATGTGTGTGGATACACATGTCTGTCTGTCTGGGTGTAGGTCAGAGGTTAACTTCAAGTGTAAGTGCACAGGAGCTGTCCATCTTCTCTTTCAAGACACAGTCGCTCACGCGGACCTGAGGCTTGCTGTTTATAGCTAGCTGGTCAGTGAGCCCCAGGAATGGTCTGCCTGTGTAAGCCACCATGCCTGGCTGCTTCTCTCTCTCTCTCTCTCTCTCTCTCTCTCTCTCTCTCTCTCTCTCTCTCTCTCTCTCTGCTTGGGTTCTAGAAAAACTTTACTTAGCCCATCTCCCCAGCCCCAAAAAGTGACCTCCGGAAAGATTTGTTCTCTGAAACACTTTGTCCCCGTCACCCTAAATAGCTCAGCGTACAGCGCCATCTTGCTCTGGTGTGTGCTGTGCGCTGCTCTCTCTCTCCCTGCCCTCCCGCCTGCTCCGGTCAACTACAGACCCCTAGGAGTCATGTTCTGACCTCTGTGTGTAGAGATGCGAGAGGGACAAGGTTCAGGCTGCAGCTCTACAGTGAGACTCTTTGCAGGTGGAGTCGTCTCAAGAAGCCAATGCTGAGGTGATGCGGGAGATGACGAGGAAGCTGTACAGCCAGTATGAGGAGAAGCTGCAGGAGGCGCAACGCAAGCACAGCGCCGAGAAGGAGGTGCTCCTGGTGCGTGTGTACCACTCTGAACAGAATACGTGGGATGTGGCTGGCAGGTTTAACAGAAAAGATGTGTCCTCAAAGGGAGTTATGAGGTTGGATGTGGAGAGGAGTCAGGGGATTTATTCATTCATTCATTCATTCATTCACTCATTCACTGTCTATTTCATGTGTGTGTTCTAGGCATGTGTGCACTGTGTATACAGGTGTTCTTGCTCATGTGTGCACTTGTAGAGGTGACAGATTAACGCTGGTAGTGTGCCTCTGCCATTTGACCCAAGCTTGGAGCTCGCCATTTAGTTCTGGCCGCTGGCCAGCAATTTTCCAGAATACCCACCCCTGTGGCCCTGTGTTAGCCTCCACCGTGCTGGGGTCACAGGCATGCACTATGCCCAGCTTTTACTTTATGCTAGGAATCTGAACTCAGTTCCTCATGTTTGCACACCAGGCTCTTCACCCACTGAGTTAATACCCCGGCCCAGGGGATTTATTTGATTGTTCATTCACCCCCATTTTTCCTCCTCCTGGAGTAAAATCTCCGCTGTCTCTGTCTCGAAATACACATTTTTTTTTCCAGTTAATAGTACTATTAACCCACATCCAAGTAGATCCTGGGTTTGTGGGTTTACTCTGTTTGTTCCTCTCATGCCCCCATCCTGGATTAGACCATTGCCCCCACCCTTGAAAGCTCCACTGCCTCCCTCCTGAGGTCTGCCATTCCCACAGTTGTGGGATTGGACTGTACCTCTGACTAGAGACAGATTCACATCTTAGCCTCTCTTGGAGGGCTCACCGTCTTTGAAGGAGTCCCTCTGTGTCTGGTTTATCTGTGTCCTTGGAGGGTTAATCAGTGCACCAGATGTTTGGGTTTTTCCTTCCAAGTAAGGCACATTGCGTGGTGGGAGGAAGATCTGGGATTTCCTCATTCTGCTTCAGTAGTATGTTGGCCCACACAGCGACACTCTGAGCATTTGTACAATATTATTTAAGCCTTCACAGACTATTTTGTTTTGTTTCCTTTTTCATACCTTTGGAACATAAGCTTTTAGAGAGTTAGTTACTGGGCCCATTGAAAAGCCACATGAGGGACCAATGAGAGTACTCAGCAAGTAAAGATGCCCACTGCCAAGGTGATAAGCTGAGCTCATCCTGACGCCCACATGGTGGAAGGAGAGAGCACTGAAGGCTATCCTCTCCACACTTCTGACCTCCACACAGGTACCCTGAAACCTGTACCCCCCCATACACAAAATAAAATAAATATAAAATCTTAAATAAAGTTAAAGGAGAATAGCTACACGATGTGCTTTGTTCAGAGGTGAAACCAGACTCTTAACAGTTGAGTTTACTCCCTGTGAAAAACATGGGCCCCAGGGTCATGCTTTCATAGGGAGATGATGACCCAGTGAGGCACTGTTTGGACATAGGTGAGTCACCTGGGTGTTGAGGCCTTGCTGAGAAGAGTGTGTACCTATTGCAGGAGGAAACCAATAGCTTTTTGAAAGCGATCGAAGAGGCCAATAAAAAGATGGAGGCAGCTGAGCTCAGCCTGGAGGAGAAAGACCAGAGGATCGGGGAGCTGGACAGGTTGATTGAGCGAATGGAGAAGGTAACTGATGCAGCCTGGGCCTGCTGCCCCCGCTGCCCAGTCCCCCTGGGCCTGCTGCCCCCGCTGCCCAGTTCCCCTAACCCCACAGCTCCTTCAAGACCTAGAGTCAGAAGCCTCAGTACTAACTCCTCTCAGCCCCCAGTTTTCAATGCAATACAGCCTAATTAACACAGAAGGGAGTTGAACACCTTTCTTGTCTTCCTCTCTGGTAACTATTCTTATTGTTGTTTGTTTCTGTAGTGTTGGCAATCGAACCCATGGCCTTGTGTGTGCATTAGGCAAACCCCAGCCCAGCCCATCAAAAATTATTTTGATACATTTTTTAAAAGTCACCTGTAAAATTCTTTGTACAGATTAATATTGCAGCAACTAGCTGTGTGGGATCTCAAGACACACTTGTCATTTAACCTGATGAGGCAATGTATTTGAAGGCTCCATCAGCACCCCGCCCCTCTTGTTTCTGGGGCATGTGTCTGGGACAGGTTGACTTTTCCATGACATGCCTGGGACCTGAATGAGATGGGGAAGTAAACTCATCTGTGTGTGGCAAACAGGTTGACAACAAGTGGGGTCTTACAGCGTTGACAAACTTGTCTTGGGCTGGGCTGCAGAAATGAGGCAGGAAGTAGCAGAGAAAAGACAGGAAGGAAGGAGAGGAGGAGACAGCATGGTGACATTGAGCCACTGACAGCTGACTTCTGGAGTTGAGGGCCAAAGCTGGGTCTAGTTTCTGGAAGCTGATAGCACTGACCCATCATGGACATAATGTCATTAGCACCAAGTGCCAGACTCTGCAAGCTGGAACCCCCAGCCTGATGATGTAGCAAGGCCCTGTCTCGGCTTCAGATAGATCTGAGGATGGGTCTCTGGCTTCTCCTTACTGGCTTGCCAACCAGACCTTCACACCTCTGACATCCCGTTACGGTTACAGGTTCCTTTCCCACTCCCACTCATGTCCGTGTCCCCACCCCCACGCCACAAACAGAGTCTCGCCATTTAGTTTGGAGCCCATGTAACTTGTACAATTGTTTGGGTAGGAATTGCTGTGAGTAGAAGTGAGGCACAGCCTTCTCAGATGAGCGCTCAAAGCAATACCCCGCCCTTAGCCGGCAAATGTGCTTTAAGGAACCTGGTTATATTAATATCTATAATATCTGTCTACTATCATCCCAATGATGACAGCCAGTGTACTTTTATGAACATTTTCCTGCTTTTTCTTTTCAAAGAAGTGATTGTAAATATTCTTACTGTTTGGGGTAAACACGTGTATGAAGCTTACACGTGTGTGTCTGTGTATTCAGCAAAGTGCATGAAGCACATAGCTTGACGCACCTGTGTTTCTTTTGCCGCTGAAATAAATTGCCAAAAAGTCAGCTTCTGTTCTGGAGGTGAGACGTCCCAGAATGACAGTGTTGGCAGGTGTTTGGATGTTCTAAGACAAAGTCGATTTCCTTGCCCTTTCTGACTCCTGGGCACTATCTGTACTACTTGACTTGCGCCTATACCCTGGCATCAGAGTCAGCCATGGAACATCTTCCTAGCCCCCTGATTTTAACTCTGCTGCCTCCCCTAGTAAGAGCTCCACTCTACCCATGAGACTCTCCAGATCATTAACCATGCTGGCAAAGTTCCCTTTCTGTGTGAGATGATGTGTTTATAAGGGATTAACCCTGAGCATCTTTGTGTGGGGGGAGGGACCATTGTTCTGGCCATAATGGTTATAATATGTGTTTTATTTGTGACTACCCCTGTGTAAACATGACTGGATTGGTCCAGAGGACATTGCTAGAATTTCAGAGCCTGTTTGATGGAAGATTTTAAAAACAATCAAAAATTGTACAATGCCACTGGCCACTGATTTATGACATAGATTATCATTAGTTAGAAATATAAATTTTCAAGCTGGGTAGTGGTGGCGCACACCTTTAATCCCAGTACCCAGAAACTCAGAAGGCAGAGGCAGGCAGATCTCTGAGTATGAGGCCAGCCTGGTCTACAGAGTGAGATATATATATATATATATATATATATATATATATATATATATATGTGTGTGTGTGTGTGTGTGTGTGTGTGTGTGTGTGTATACATATACATATTTTTTTTCTAAAAGACATGTGAGCCTGGGCTGGTACTCATGTGATTTGATTGGAGTGTTTTGTCTAATCCGTAAGTATGTTTTTGCATTGGCCCCTTTGAGTTTTGAGCACTGGGCTAGTAGCTGTGTGACATCCAGGGAGTGATGTGCAGATTCGGACACATTAGAGCTGGGTGTGTCTGGGGTTCAGCTTCTGTTTGGCTCCATTTCATCATGTCTGTTTTAGGAACGGCATCAGCTCCAGCTGCAGCTCCTTGAACATGAAACAGAAATGTCAGGGGAGATTGCAGATTCTGACAAGAACAGGTGAGGCGGTGGACACACACATTGGTGTTGTGTGTGTCTGTGTGTGTTGTGTGTGTGTGTGTGTTCATGCATTCAGAGGCCAGAGGAAGATGTCTGGTGTCCTGTTCCTACCATTTTCTACCTTATTCTCTTGATCTCGGGTCTCTCCGTGAACCTGAAGATAGGCTAGAAGCCATCAAGCCCTGCTCATCCTTCTGTCTCCCCTCCTCCGACACTCTATCCCACAGCTATGCTTAACGTTTTACATGAGTACTGGGGATTTGAACTCAGGTCTTCATGCTAGCCCAATGAGTCCTCTTCTACTCACCAAGCCATCACCTCAACGCCATGTGCCCTGTTTTGGCTAGCTCACTTGATTCATGTGGTCCTCACTTAGTACCCACCTATGTAAGTATGACATTGGCTGAGAACACCCAGTGTGGGTCCAGTTCCTTCAGAAACTTACAGTCACTTCTCACTGTCCAAGGCTGGCTGTTAGTTCAGGGGGACGCATCAAAGATGGCCACAAACGCAGACGTTCGGTCTCTGTGTGCTCACGACCCTGAGCTGACAGGATACACCTCGTTCATGAGATAACTCATCAGCTGTGACTGATACCATTCGTCCTGGCAATTAACTTTGAAGTGGTGTTTGTTTTCAAGCCTTGCATTGCCCTTGGTGAAGCCCTGGATGGAAAATATAGGAGCCGTACGTGGTCTCTTCTAGAAATCAAAAGGCAGAGAGGAAGGAAAGCAAGGCTGGGATGATTAGAGCACTCGGGCAAGTTACCTGACCCCTGAGGCTCTCAGCCTAACTGTAGCATGGAAACTTTTTCTCAGTGAGGAATGTGAATCAGGTGTCTCTGCTATCACATTGCGAGGGAACTTTGGCCTGTGGCATAGTATGTGCTGAGGAAAAAAAAATGTTTTCCTCACTTAAAAAATTATGTGTATTTATTTTTTATGCAGGTGCGTGTATATTTTGCAGTTGTTCCATGACATGTTTGTGGAGGTCAGAAGTCAACTCTCAGGAATTAATTCTTTCCTTTGTCACATGGGTCATGTGGGGAATCAAACTCAGATCACCAGGCTTAGCTGCAGGCACCTCTAGCTGCTGCGCCGGCTCACTCACCCTTCTCCTGTAACTCAAGAGTTTCCAAAGTTGCAGGGGTCCTTCCTAGTTTCTACTTTGGTGCTAATGAGGGACCTGGTGTTGCTCTGAAATGGGGCGGAGACCCTGAACATCCTTCCAGGGTTCTGCTCTCATGACACACAGAACACAGTCATCTGCCAGCTCCTTTTGGTTGGTTTGAGCCAAGCAAAGACAGAATAATGTCTCTGAAAAAGCTTAGAAATGTTCTGTGGTGCAGGACAGTGATGCAGCGAAGGGCTTTCCACGTGTGCCTTGTTTCTTCAGTAAGTGATGGGCACAGCAGTACTGGCTTCAGGCTTTCCTGGACTCCACCCTTGATTTCAGGGGCTTTACTGGGTTCTTAGACTCCCCTAATTAAGGTCAGTGATTGCATATCCCAGTCTGTATTAACCCCAAGCAGAAATCCTTTCATGCCTATCAGTGAAGAAAAAACTCATTCTGCCCCCAGGAAGTACAGATGTATCATTATACAAAGTGAAACTTGAGGAGGGGACCTGAAAGATGTCTGTGCTCTTTCTGGGCTGATATTGATTCTAAGCTGATCCCTTGAGTTTGAGTTAATGTTCTTGCAATGCTGCTACAGTGCTGTGGCGTTCTCTGTCTCCATGGCTGTTCTGAGTCAGGGCTCAGAGCTTCTTTTTTCCCTTAGGTACCAGCAGCTGGAGGAGGCATCAGCCAGCCTCCGCGAGCGGATCAGACACCTGGATGACATGGTGCATTGCCAGCAGAAGAAAGTCAAGCAGATGGTTGAGGAGGTAAGCTCTCACAGAAGCCTGGGACCCAGGACAGCTTCCTGTGGCGGGGAAAAGATACCCCTCCAGCTCACACGTGACTGCCCAGGCCACTGTCATCACACTCTAAAGGGACAGCTCCCCTTGTGTGCTGTGTGGACCAATGATTGTTCCTTTCTAAGGAGGCTTTTCTCTAGACTGAAGTGTTGGCCAAGTGCAGTTCACAGTGCATATACTCTCCAAGGATGGTGGCACCACAGGAGAGGCCTGTAGTTTAGGGGACAAAAGTGACAGAGCTGACCTCAGCTTAGGTTTCTGTGCATCTCCCGAACCCACCCTCATCTCCTGCACCACTGCTGTGCCCTGTCTCTGCTCCTGGGTGTCCTCCTGTGGTTCTGCCTCTTTCGTTCTGTTCTCAGGATGCTCTGCTCCCTGTGTCCTCAGTCTTGTTTCTCCTCCATCCTTTCTCTCCTGTGTCATACGAAAAGTTAGATGTTTAGATAAAGTCAGAGGTTTATCCTCTCTGTTTTCTAAATGAGAAGAAAATCAGGTAGAGTGAACATGTAGTTCTCTAAGAAGAAAAGGAAATGATTTTGCCTTGGCTTATCCTGCTCTGCCTCCCTTTCTTGTGATACTTGGTAAACGAAAATCTGTGTGTGGTTAAAGCTGGCCACACTGGTATTGTGGGTGTTTCTTACTTAATTTTTTAAAAAATAGCAGAAAAAAGTTGGATAGAAAAATCTGATAGGAAAATAACAGAAATTGTTATAAGAATATATAAGTAAGGGTTCTAAGAATATCTAGGGTCGAATTCTTTAACTTGAAGAATAAAGTCAAATGAAATAAAAGTTTGGTTGACAGAAGAAAACAGGAAAAGCTCTTTTACTTACAATAATCACTACTTTAAAATATGTGTACATTTTATGTATGCCTGTGTATGCGTGTGCTCATGTACATGCATGTTGCATGTGTGTGTGCATGTGTGTGAAGATCAGGAGACAACTTTACTGTTTTGTCTCAGGCACCATTCACCTTATTTCTGGAGACAGGGTCTCTTACTGGCCTGAAGCTTGCCAATTAGGCCATTCTGGCTGGCCAGTAAGCCCCAGGCGTCCTCCTGTCTCCACTTCCCCAGGGCTGGGGTTGCAAGTGTGTACCACCACATCCAGCCCGTACCACTACACATAGCCTGCACCACCATAGCTAGCCTGTATCACCATAGCTAGCCTGTATCACCATAACTAGCCTGTATCACCATAGCTAGCCTGTATCACCATAGCCTGTATCACCACACCTAGCCTACATCACCATAGCTAGCCTGTATCACCACACCTAGCCTGTATCACCATACCTAGCCTGTATCACCATACTAACCTTTCCATAGGTTCTGGGGTTGAATTCTGATCCTCATACTTGTAAGAAAGCACATGACCAACTGAGGTCTCCCCAGCTCTATGACAATTTTTGAATGAATCATTAATATTTAAAGTGTAGCTGTTTTCAGTAAATTTATACATGACAGATAAAATTAAAAGTGTATCTACTTTAGCAGTCTAGAAGATGCCAGGTGTTCAGGGAATTATGAGGGTGGGAGGGACACTCTGTTTTATTAGGTCTAGAATAAACAGCCACAGCAGATAAAATCTTGTCTCCAAATGAGAAGTCAGTCATACCAAGTGGAGTCTCGTATGGCTCGCACGCAATTGTGTGGGCCAGCAGAAGCTGGGGAGGAGCCAAGCTGCACCTTCTCGAACTCATGCACTCCTGTGGGACCATCAGAACAGTGACGGGCGAGATCCCATCCCACCCCACCCCAGCATGGGCAGAAGTGTGTTTGCCAAGGGAAGGCGTCTGTCATCTTGATGGACCTTGGCTATCAGAGCACACCTTCTCTGCCTTCTCCACGTCCGAATTTCCCTCTTTTAAAGCTGGAGACAGGGTGGTGTCTTAATTTGCATAGTTCTCACTGGGGCTACCATTTCTCTTTCCGCACAGCAGGGGTGTGTATTGTTCATGTGCAGTACTAGAGAGGCTCTGAGTAAGCCTTGGGTTGATTGGCTTTTGGATCAGGTAAATCTTTGTCTGTCAGGCATTGTGACTAACACCAAAGTTGGAGAGTTTTTTTAAAGGCACTTTCAGATAAGTTCAGAATCTGGGTTTTATATCATATTACAGAGTATATTCTTAATGAAAGGGAGTGAAAGAACATGGACACACACAGTTTGGCTCTCAGTATCTCAGTATCTGAGGAATTTTGTTCTAGAATATTTCAAGGATCCCAACATTTTTGGATACTCATGTCTCATTTGGATACTCATGTCTCATATATAAAGTGGCCGTGTGTATGTATACTATAGCTGAAGTCCTCCTGTGTATTTTTTAAAAAAGATTTACTTATAATGTGTGTGTTTGTGTATGTGATTGTGCGTGTGTTTGTGTTTATGCTGTATGAGTTCACTGCTTGTTTCATCCGGCAGAGGGCGTCAGATCCCCTGGAGCTGGAGGTACGTGTGGTTCTGAGCCGCAGCAAGTGCTGATAACTGCTGAGCCACCTCCCCACTTTCCCTTCTGTGTGTTTGAAATCATTCTAGATTACTTACAATACTGAATACAGTGTAAGTTGCTGCCTCTCTCTGCCGTTTTTAGAGGATAACAATGAGGAGAGAAATCTGTACATTTTCAGCACAGATGGAATTTTATTTCTTTAACTATTTTTAATCTGAAGGTGGTTGAATCTGTGGTATGAATCCCATGGATATAGAGGGCTGGACCTGCACGTGTGGGTGTGTGTTTAAACAGGGACGTGTGCAAAGATTGATAGCCCACATTTTATTTCACATTTCCCACGCAAACTTCTTGCATTGAGTCGTGAGAGAGCCGTCTATGCAGTGAACCAGCAGGCCCCGTCAGGAGTGCTCGGTGAGCCGCACTGATGCCGCCTACCAGCTGCCTGGGCTTTAACAGCGAAAGGAGATTTTTTTTTTAAGTCTGTATTTTGAATTTAAGATCTTTAAATCAGGAAGTAAAAATAATCAAGTTTGTCCAGCGCACAGTGGTCACGCCTACAGAGAAAGAATATTTTTTTTAAAAAAAAAATCTTAATTATTGTGGGCACTTATGTTGTTTAAAGTTAAAAGTGTGGAAGAGTGTCGTGGACAAGTGAGCGTGTTCAGAGGAGCCACCAGGCTGGAAAGGAGACAGGAGTTGGAGGGGCGGGGTGGAGAGCCTGAAGAGGACATGGTCAAGGTGCTTGGGCTGACTGGGGTCTTAGAAAGGGGCGGGGGGGTGTTATTCTGGTGCAAGGCCAGGCCAGAGCCACTGGGTGGCGCTCTCAATGAGGGAAGTGTAGAGTCAGAACACAGGCAACATTTAAGATACTGGCTGCTCAGAGGAAATAGTTAGCCCAGATCACAGGTGCACCCCATCCAAAGTGAGAAAGTGACCCTGGAGCTTGCTAGTGTTGCTCCTGGGCCCCGTGTGATCTGCAGGGACAGTTCATGGAAATCTGCTGTTCTTTATTTTTTCTTATTTGTGTGTATGCATATGTACATACGTGTGTGTGTGTGTGTGTGTGTGTGTGTGTGTGTGTGTGTGTGTATAGGCACATGTAGAGGTCTGAGGATGACTGTATAGAGTCAGTACCTCCTTCCACTTTTAAATGAGTCCCAGGGCTCAAACCCAGGTCACGAGGCTTGTACAGCGAGTGCCTTTGTCCACAGAGCCATCTCACTAGCTCTGCCATGTTCTTTAGATAAAAGACTCTCTCTCTCTCTCTCTCTCTCTCTCTCTCTCTCTCTCTCTCTCTTTGTCTGTTACTGTGATCTCGGTTTTGTTGTTGTGTAAAGAAAGTCCACACAAAAAACCATAGCTCTCACCTCAAATGAAGTAAGGGACGGTTCACTCCGGAGCCAGCTGTGAGTGACTGTACCTGGATGCATTCATTCAGGCTACCCCAAACGCCATGTCCCAATGTGGTTAGCTGTTCTGTAAAGTCTTTACAGTTACAGAAGAAAAAGAAATCGTAAATCAAGGCACTTTTCAAGTACATTGTTAGGAGCCTCGGGCAGGCAGGTCTCGGGTGGTATTTGTTGACATCCTTAGCTGTGGGGTTGTTGAAAGCTAATGATTGGTTAAGTTAATATATCTCAGAAGGTCTTACCTAGTCGTCACATGGCTATTAGGTCAGACTCAGCTGGGCAATTAATAACAGCCTAAGATAATTTGGCTCTGGATCTGCAACATTCCTACTCCCCACAACCAGCAAACCCTCTGTCAGTCATCCAGCTTGGTCAACCTTTGGCATAGGTGTGGCTTTTTCTGAGGACTCTAGTTTCACGGTCACAAAATCAACAAAGTCATAACTCAGTCACCCCAGGTCACTTGGGCCTCATTTCGAAAACTACGTACTGAATTAGTCACCGTGGAATGCTGAATTCCCACTTCAGTGGAGGAGTGTATTTTTATCTGTCAACACCTGGTACCCAGAGGGAGAAGCAGCCTGATGGTGCAGCTCCTGCCAGGGATGCTTTCCCTCTTTCCCTTGACGTCCCAAAGCTTGTCTGTGCCACAGCTTCTCCTTCTCCAAGGTTGGGACTCCTTGGTGATGTCTCCTGTCAATTTTTGGTCCTACTTTGGCAACTACAGCTTTAAAAAAAGCGTCAGTGTGGGCTTCTTTATCAGCCCCAAACATTCAGTTCTCACTCCCGAGTTTCTTAAAGACCTTTTGTGTTAAGCAATATAATTTCCCTACCTCAGTAGAATATCTTTTTGTTTGTTTGTTTTGTTGTTGCTGTTTTTTGAGACAGAATTCCTCTGTTGTCCTGGAACTCTCTGCTTGTGTAGAGCAGGCTGGCCTTGAACTTGAGATTCGAGATTCGACAGCCTCTGCCTCCCAAGTGCTGGAATTAAAGATGTGCACCACCCCTTCCTGACATGAATATCACTTTTCACAGCAGTGATTTCGATAAAAGTGATTGTCCCAGCTTCTGGTGCTGTCTTTTGGCTCCCACTGTGTGGAGCAGTAAGGTCTTGTACTGTGTAGTAAAGGCCAACCGTGTGCTCCTTAACTGCTTTCCAGGTTGACTCTTAAGCAGCTTTTCATTTTGTTGCTCACCCTCTTTTATGATGACTTTCTTTTGGTCTCTGTATATATGTGTGCCTGCCTGCATATGATCACATACGTGCATATGGAGGCCAGGGTTGACATCGTGTGTCTTTCTGGACCACCCTTCACTGTATTTACTGAGCAGGGTCTGCCACTGACCCCAGAACTCACCGACACAGCTGGTCAGCTTGACCCGGGCAGCCCCTGTCTCCACTTCCCGGTCATTAGGATTACGGGAGGCCACCACACCCACCCTACTTTCTATGGGAAGGCTGGGATTCTAACTCAGGTCCTTATACTTGTGCCCCAAACACCTTATCCACTGAGCCACCTCCCTACCCCCTAACATAGCTGTTTGGTTAAAGTGCGAAGATAGAAAAGATGTTCCCTTTTCTGCTTCTCTGCGTGGCTAGAATCACCTGGGGAGCCTTAGACCCCCAAAGTTGGCAGGTGTTGGTGGGAACAGGTTGGGTGTTGGGGTCTTTTGAGTGTGTGTGGTGTGTCTGACACACAGCAGACTGATTTCCTTGTACAGCTTCATGCTGTCACACTGTCTGGCCAGGCTACCTTAGAAGCTCCTGTACCCAAGGTGGAAAGCTGGCAGTGACCCTCCGGAAGGGCAGTCACAGAAGAAAAGCCTGGGGAATAGCAACCAGGGACAAGAGCAGGGAATTTAAAAAGTGGGCCATCTCTTCCTGCTAACCCTAGGTTCTGGGTCCTAGAAGAATCCTTTGGTAGCATGCTAATGTGTAGTAGTGGCTGTTGGCCCCCACAGTGTAGGAATGCCCAGGGGTGCCCAGAATCCATCCAGACTCATAGGTGTGTCCCACATTTTGACAGCACAGCCTTGCCATCTACAAAGTGTGTGTTCAAGAACCAGGAAGAAAGAAAGGAGGGAGGGAAGGAGGAAGGGAGGGAGGGAGGAAGAGAGGGAAGATGACCGAAAATCTTATCCTGTATTAAGTACATTTGTGGTTTTGTGTTTGAGCCACATTCGTAGCCGTTGTCCATGTCCACGAGGCCTGTGGGTTGTGTGTGAACCTGCCTGGAAGGCTTTGCCAGTGAAGGGTGAGGTCAGTTGTGGGGCAGAAAACAGAGAATATGGGTGCATGTGGGCTTGCCCTGTGTGTGTGTGTGTGTGTGTGTGTGTGTGTGTGTGTGTGGTGTGGTGTGTGTGGTGTGTGTGAGCTCTCCCGATCTGTGTTCATGGACTGTCCCCACGTTGGTTTAGAGGGTGGCTTTCTGTCTTTTACTTCAGCCCTTCAGTGAATAGCCAAATGCGGTGGCTTTATTAGCCGGGCCTGCCTTTCACACGAAAGCCAGAACAGGGCGTGTTTGTAGTTGCCACCTCTTCACCTCAGACTTCTGCAGAGAGGCAGTGCCATGACCTTGGGGAGGCAAAGTCCCTCGGGCGGGGGCAGCTAGGGAATGACTTGTCTGAGACTGAAGCGTGAGTTCTTGGCTCTTCCGTCAGTTGGCAAAGTGGTTTCCCTTCTGTCCATATAAGGCTTCTGAACCGAACCCCTGCAGGTCCTGAGTCCACACACACCTCCTTCAGCCAGTCATCTTCATGGACTTGGTATGAATAGTGGCCCGGAAGATACCCATAGACTCGGACTTTAGAGTCAGGTGGACCTGTGTGTATCAGTTGTGGGTCTTTGAAAATTTATTCATTTCCCTTTCTGTAAAATAGAATTAATAAGAATGTCTGCCTGAGAGGTTTTTGTGGGCACAAGTTAATTGAGATTATATATGTATATCACTTATTCATTGGAACAACACAGAAACTATCTAATGACTGCTAGCTACCACTAATATCACTGCTTTCAGTAAATGGTTTCTTGTGATGCAGTCCCACAGTGGAGGTAAGTGACTGAAGTCTCTGCTTTATGGTTTCCCACATACTCAGGGCTGGCCTTCTTCTCCGCTGGAGTCTTGGGAACCACGTTGAATCTTTGAGCATGCTTTTCTTCTTTTCTGTTCTGTTTGCCACTCTCTAGCTTAGCCATCAAACTACTTCTTCATTTCTTTGAGGTGGGGTAGGGTCTCATGTTGTCCAGGCTAGCCTCAAACTCACTATGTACCCAAGGATGACCCTAATCTTCAGATCCTCCTATTTTCACCTCCCAAGTTCTGGGATTACATGTGTGTGTCACCATGCCTAGTCTATATATTGCTAGGGATTGAACCCAGGGTCCCATGCATCCTAGGCAAGCACTCTGCTAACTGAGCCATGTCCCTCATCAGGTGCTTGAGTAGAACAGTTGAATTTTCTCTATCTCAAAGATCTTCTGTTTTACATGGTTCAGCTATGTGTTGAGATGTGCTTTGGGGAAGTACCCTGTGTCCTCAGTACTTCCCATAGCTGGTAATTAGATCCTTGGGGGTCAGGGGAGGAGCCATGGCCCTGAACCCTCGACCCTAACCCACTCAATTGAACTGTCCCCAGATCATGTCGCACGAGCTCTTCTCCACACTTAGTCTCCGGCTCTTTGGACGATGATAAGATGCTAGCCTGCTCTGGGTAGAAGCAGAGGTGATCGCATCTTACTGGGTGTGATTAGAAGAATACTTGTACACTCTGCGGGGAAGAGGTGGTGTTTATCTGTGCTGAGGCCCAGAGCAAGCAGGGAAGATACGCTATGCAAAGGAAACCACGACCCTGTGGGACCCTCCTCTGTGAAAACACTCTCAGGCAGTAGCCTCAACACATACAACCTCAAACTGCAGATCAAAGAGACCTCAGAGATCCACAGGATATTTTTTTTTTAGAAACTTGGGTTTCTAGACATCAAAGCAAGAACTGCACTGAAAAAGACTATTAAAAATAATTCAGAAAGTGCCAGGTGGAGCATCCGCAGAAGACGTCCACTAAGGAGAAGGGAAGCGAGGCAAAGCTGTCAGCAGCGCTCTGGGAAGGAGGCGCGCCTCACTGGATCACACTCCTGAAAACGCAGATTCGGCCAGATGTCCTGGTAGTCTGTTCATATTTGTATATGGCGACCCTCATATTTGGAGGGGGCCCTCTGAGTGTCCTTTCTAAATTATTGTCTACGGTCATTGTCAGTTAATGTCGCCTCTCGTTTAAGGAAAGTTCGGTTTGCTTCTATCCTTCTGGCCGTCTTTCCTGAATAGACGTGGTTCAACCAACATCAGGAAAGGCGGGGGATTGCTGGTGAAAAGAGAAACGTGCCTCGCTAAGATGTACGGGAGTGAGATGAGTGATGCAGGCTTCGTGGTTTATCTTCATAGAGGCCATTGTTCACAGCCGGTGTGCTGTTATTTCGTCAACACAGCAAGGGTTGCTGGGAGCTAGCGGATGCTATGGTGGCAGTTTTAGTTGGCGACGATGTTAGCATACGTAAGCCGGTAGACTGTAGTGACGGGGTGGGTATCCCTCTGACCTTGGCATTTCTAGGAGCTTTTTATAGGAAAGTGTGTTGGGGGGGGGGGGTTGCCCTTGTCCTTTCGTATTGGTGCCCTTGTCAGTCCCAGCTTAGGGTGGCATGGAAGGGAAGGGAGCAGACGAGACAAGTCCGCACCTGAAATGATCTCTCAGTGACGTGAACCTGGGGGTGGGGACCTATTTCAAGCTGGGCCCCACGTACCCTGTAGGGGATTGGGGAGAGCTGGAGTCAGAGTCAAAAGTCGCCCATTCCCTGGTGACCCTAGGAGGTCACTTACCTGCGTCATTCCTAGGGCATGGAATCCAGTCTCCGGCATTTCTTCTGGACCGAGTCATTACCCAGTCTCAGGAGGTGGAATAGCGGGATCTAAGGGAGGAGCCTTCAGAGAAGGTGCATGCTGGGTGAATCTTTCTTCTAGTGTGGTGGAGAATACTTTTGTCTGTCTGAGCTGTGGTCAGTGCCTGGAAGCCAGAGATGTCTTGTTCTGTGGAGCAGATGGTGAGATGTCCTGAATGCTGCTTGCTCCGCCTGTCCTGACCCTGGTTGTAGACTAATCTTCTTTGATCTGGGTCCCTTGCTTCAGTTTACAATCCTGTGTCTTAGTGCTCTGTCTTTCTACCTAGATTGGTATGATGTCAACTTGACTTAAATTGCTACCAAACCCAGCTCGTGTTCAAACCTTTGGTCACCCTCTAGCCCCGGCTCTTATTTGGTCCCTTTGCCTGGACTGCTAAGGCTTACCTGTCCCCTACCCACTCTCCACCCCACCCAAAGGAGATGCTGCTCACCTTGAGGTAGGATTTCTTTATAGCCAGTGAAAACGTTGTCGTTTCGAATTCTGTGGTGAACATAGAGTAGTCACTTTCTTATTTTAACTAAAATCTTAACACTTTGACTAAAATATGAAATTTTTAGAGGCATCACAACGAACACAGTTGGGGCAGCTTTCCATCCCTGTGTATTCTAGAAAAACCATCCCAAGAGCAAAAGCAGGTCACACTGTATTTAATCCATCATCTTTGTCGGCCTGGTGAACACTCACTGGAATGGGAGGCAATATGGCTGGCCTCTGTGAATTAATGCGCATGTCCTTCATTGAGTTTTTAAATCAATTCCTTTATCTTCCCTCCTGATAATTTGTATGAATTCTCTGTGTTGCTGGCATGGATAATTTATTGAAAAGTACTTGTGATGTTCTCACCTGCAGGTCAGTGGTATTTGTTTGTGGCATCTCTTGTACAAATATTGAGGTTTTTTTTTTTCTGAGGGTTACAGTTATCAATTTTCCCACTGTATTATATGTCTTGTTTGTCATTTTTCTGTAACAGTATTAAAGTTTGGTTTGTCATCTTTATCTTTTATTGAAACCAACATGTCTGTTTCCCCCTCTCTTTTGTCTATGGCGCTTACACTGTATTTGGTGTGTCTTCCCTTAGCTCACCTGCCATTGTTGTTGTTGTTGTTTTGCTTGTTTTGTTTTTGTCTCTCTCCCTCTTATAGAATGGAAGCTCTGTGAGGGCAGGGGCTTTGGCCTATTTCATTCTTGAGTGTATTCCTATTATCTAGAATGGTCACTGGTATCCAGTAGGTGCTCAATAAATGTTATTTTTGGACAAATAAAGACTAAGCCATCTGGAATTTATTTTTTGTGTCTCTGGTGTGGTCAGGGCTCACTCTGTCTCTTTCTGGCCTATGAGAAGCTTGTTTTTCAATATCATTACCCACTGATCTTATTTTTCATGTCATGTTTGCCAAGCTGGAGTTCCTTCCCCCTGTGCTATTGTCTTTGAACATTCTTGTCCTGCTCCTCCACCAGAGTCTGTAGGGAAGCCCAGTCTTTAGACTTCGCGGTTGGTGTGGGAAGGAGGAGAGCCAGTGCAGCCTGCTGGTAGCTCTTTCTGCAGACGTCATCAGTGAGCCCGTAAGAACGACCTCCTGTATAAGCAGGTGCAAACATGGACGTGAGCCCCTGCTCTCGAGGGACTCTCTGGATGACCTTTAAATTCTTCCGAGGGTGAGGGAGAGTGTGCTGAGTGACATTCCCGGTTCTAAGCCATGGTCCTTTGAAATGGTCAAAATAGCCCTAAAGCTGAGGTGTTGTGAATATGATATTTTGAAAGGATTGTTTCTGGGAGCACAGAAGCTGGAGAGTCATAGCCTGTACTCTGAGGAAATGAAATCTGGCCTTGCCCCTACTTCTGCTTCTGACGAGGATTTGTCTTTACAAAGCCACAAAGTCCTTATCCTTTCCAAGATTCTGGTTCCTTTTCAGTAAAATAAAACCAGTCATGACAGTGCCCGTCTCAGAGGTGTGAACTGATGGTGGCATGCATGCCACATGCTTCATTACCACAGTGCCTCCAAATGTGAACCAGTTCTCCCGCGGGTGGACAGTCTGCAAGGAGGAGGCAGTGTCTGGTAGCCTCCCGCAGGATGGGTTAGATTTTTCTAGGCAGTAATTGAATGGGTGGAAGAGGTCACATCACATCAGCTATAAAATAAATGAAACCAAAAATATGAAGACCAGAAAGTATGGGGTGAGTTGAGGCGTGGATCTAGTTTGACTGAATTAGATGAGGGAGTGGTAAATGAAGAGGCAGGAAAATGTGGGTTGAGACCCATTGTGGTGGGTGGTGGGCACCGCGCCAAGAACAAGGTTATTACTGCTCAAGATTGCCCAGTGGCTCCTACTGCTTGGTTGGACCTGAGCCTCAGAGTAGTGTCTAGGATGCCAGGCTAATAGCAGGGACAAAGGGAGAAAGAAAGCTGGGAGGAGAGCTTGGCTGTGGTGGGTAAGGTTCGTAGTCGCAATACGAAAGGACCGTTTTTAAGCATCCGTGTGTGGCAGCTGTGAAGAGATGAGCATAACCTTGCTCTGAGTCAGCCTTCTTCCCAGATAGTCCCATCAGCCTCTGGGGTTGTCCCTCTGCACGCTCAGAGACACACAAGCAGGTCATTGCTTTCCTTCTCCATCCCACTTACCTCCCTAGGGAGCTAAAAGTGGGTGGTTTAAAGAATCGGGGCCCCTTCTGGGTATGGTGGCAAATACTGTGGCCTGCAATCCCAGAACATGGTATATGGAGACAGGAGAATCTGAAGTTCAAGGTCATCCTCAGCTAGCCCGGGCCACTGAGACCCTGTCTCAGAAAATAAAATGGGTGGGGACGACGGGAGGATGGCTCAGTTGACAAGTGCTTGCCATGAAAGAATGAGGAGCCAAGTTCAGATCTCCAGCACTGACGAAAAGCTGGGTGTGGCAACACCAAGCAGACACAGGAAGGGCCCTTGAACTTGCTGGCCAGCCAGCCAAGCTTAATTGGTGAGATCCAGGGTCAGTGAGGAAGACTTCTGGTATCAACCTCTGCATGTACACATGTGTGCATGTGCACTGACACACATACATCATATAAATAACGTGGGCAATACACACACTCATATGTAGGCACTGGACAGCCCCAACAGGTCCTTTGTAAGGGCAAATTCCACAACACCATTCTTTTCCAACCTACCATTTATCCCCAGGTCACTGCCACAATGCTAAGGTATGGTCGTCAGGTGGATGGTAGCAGATGAATCCCAGAACAGCAGGATGTGGGTCAAAAGAACCTGTGTCTCAGCGTTAGAAAGGCTGTGACTGAGATCTCAGCCAGTTCTTGCCAGCATCTTGAACCTTGGTTCCTTGCTTGGGGTGATACCCACTTAGAGTTGATTGTGAGCATCTCAAACTAAGCCTTCCAAGGCCTGATACCCAGAACAAATCTTCCTTTCTCCCCAGTAGATGTGTTGGCATCGGGAAGCCAATGTATTCATTCTTCCCTGACATCTAAGTTATCCTTAGGTACCCAGGAGTATCTGCACGCTGTTTTACTCTGAGAAGTTGAGTTCTCATCAATCTAAGGTAGAAATCAAACCAAATAAGATTATCTTAGCTCAGAAGCCCATTTCATCTGATCCTTTTGACTAGCATAGTTCTATTGTTATATATTACTTCAAACTTAATAGAAAAAATTGATTAAAACATGCACCCTGTTCGTACCCAGCCTGGCTGCATGCCACAAGACACATTAATTGAAAGTGGATTTCCACTGCCTACTCAAGCCCCATGAAGATGAAGGATGTGCCTTTCTCCTCTTGGCCACCATTGATTTTTCATTTTCTCCACTCAGAGCTTCATTTAGCAATTTTCAGTTTCATTTGGTTGGGGCCTTGATTCATCCCCTCCCATGAGGTGATGCACCCCCCCTCTTCATCCTTGTGAAGCCGTTTTTCCGGGCTGTGTTAGTGCAGGATGCTTGTCAACCTGCTCTGTGCACTATTATATCGAAAAGGAGGCGAAGGTTTATTGGTTTTTTTTTGTTTTTATGATGACTTTTCCTTTATCAAAGAAAATAAAGTTTAAATTTGTAACTTAAAAGGGTAGAGATGTAGCTTAGTGACAGAATGACTTGGTACTCAAGGCCCTGGGTTCAATCTTCAGCATTGCAAATAAACCAAGCCAAATCAAACTTGAAAATATGATGGTATGACAATACCACAAAAACTTCTAAACTAGGGCCAGGCAGTGGTGGTGCACCCCTTTAATCCCAGCACTCGGGAGGCAAAGGCAGGTGGATCTCTGTGTGTTCAAGCCAGCCTGGTCTACAAGAGCTAGTTCCAGGACAGTCGCTCTGGCTGTTACACAGAGAACCCCTGCTTGAAAAAAACCAACCACCACCACCCCACCTCACCCCCACAAACTTCTAAACTAGATTCGTGGGAAGTTGTGCCAAGCCAGACCCTTCAGAAGAGGGGTGTAAAATGCTGTCTACATTATGTTTTTATGGTGTGATAAGGAGATCAAACATAATCCCTGCTTTGCTGAGGGTATAGGTAGTGACTGCCAGACCATGGAGAAAGAGATTGGACTGAAAATACAGAAAGCCTACTAAGGACAAGAGGAAGCAAAAACAAAAGGTGGAAGTTTGAATGAATTCTAGAAGGTTCTTCCTGTCTTGTTTCATCCTTGTTCCGTAAGATTCCTGACTCAGTAGATCCCTAGTGGTTTTGAAAACAGTACTGGTGTAGGGGAGGGGAGTTCACTGGAGAGAGGGCTCAGTGAAGAACCCTTGCTGCTCTTGCCTAGAATCAGGATTCAGTTCCCAGCACTCATAACTGCCTTTAACTCCAGTTCCAAGGGATCCTACACCCTCTTCTGGGCTCAAAGGGTACCTGCATGCATGCGGTGTATATAGAACTCATGTGGGCACATATACATAAAAAAATGCATTCTGAAAGCAGTTGAGGATCTGAGCTAGTTCCTTGTAGAAATTTTAAGTTTTCAGATACGATGACAACATATATTCTCCATGAGAAGGCTGTAGGGACTCATGATAAAGTTTTATGTTACTTTAGTTTGAACTAAAATTCAGTTTCTCAATATTCAAAAACATAGAGTAGCATTTACACATCTTTGGCAAGTGTTTCAAGGACAGAATGAACAAAGTTTCAAGTAGCTAGCCCTGGCGGTGATGATGGGGTCCTCAGGAAGGAAGCGATAACACAGCCGTGTGCTGGTGATGGCAGGTGTGGATTCTTCATTAACCTTAATGCTCCTGCAGCCCTTCAGTCCTGATCTTGAGGACATGTGCCTGCAGGTCTTGTGGCTATTCCTTTAAGATGAAAACAAAGACACAATGAAACAGATTTTAAAGGAAATAGACAGAAATGCCACAGGTTTAACCTAGCTTCTTTCCATGAAGCTAAGCAGTGGGTCGATGTGACTATCGGTATTTTTTGTTTTGTCTTGTTTTTAACTCTGAGAGCGCATTCATAAGCACCACACAGAAGTGCTTCAGTCCGTTCATGAATCAGACAGCACCATGCAAAGTGTTTCAATTCAGGACTTGACAAGGGAGAGACTTTCACAAGGTGTTGCCTGAAACAAGACAAAGAAATATTGAGGACTGGTGGTATAGTGTGGTTCCTAGGATGTCTGCCTTGTGTGCATGAAACCCTGGGTTTAATCCCCAGAATGAGCCAGGCATGGTGTACACCCTTTAAGTGGAGGCAGGGATCAAGTTCAAAGCCATTCTCAGTTACTTGGGAGGCCAAGACCAGCCTGGAATCCATGAGACCTTCAAGTAAATTAAAAAATAAAGTGTGTGTGTGTGTGTGTGTGTGTGTGTGTGTGTGTGTGTGTGTGTGCATGTGCATGCATGCGTTTAAATTGGAAAGTGCCTAGTTAGAAGTTAGTTGGCAATTTCTGATCTCTGAAGCTCCTAGCTAGGTTCATTGGTGGACTCTGGTCCAGTACTTGCTTCTGATTGATGATGCTCCTAATTATAGGATAATTTTTCCTTCTGATTAAATCTGAGTTTCATTTTCTAAGCCAGTTGTTGACTAGTAACTCCCCAAGAGGTTCTATTTGCTTGGGTCAGAATCCGAGGCATTGAGCCCTAATTATTTCAACACTTCCCCAGTTTGCACCCTCTTATTTCTAAGATTTTCACCCAAACCTGTCTGTCTCCATCATGGCTGGTTTGTCTTTGTCCCAGTGTAAGACTTCTGATTGTGATCAATGTGTTTCCCTTTTGTTTATAATGGGACCTTATACTGTAGCCTAGGCTGGTCTGGGCTTCACTATGTGGCCTCTGTTGGCCTGGAATCTGTGACAGTTCCCCTGTCTTGGCCTCCTGAGTGCTAGAATTACAAGTGTGAGTTCCTGTGTTCACCCTTGACTCTGGTGGCTGTCTGAGGCAGACTCATGTAGTTCAGAACAGCCTCAGACATTCTATGTAACTTCATATCCTCCTACTGGTCAGTACTTGAGTATAGAGATTACAGGTGTGCACCACCACCCCAGCTTAATGAGGTTGCTGGTGCTAGAAACTGGCTTCAGCATGCTAGGAAAATGCTCTACCAAGTAAGCCTCATCCCCAGCTCCTGACCACCAGTTGGGTTTTTGTTTTGTTTTGTTTTTATAGAGGGTGGTTTGAGACAGGATTTTACTGTGTAACCCTGACTGTCCCTGGAACTCACTCTATAAACCAGGCTGACCTCGAACTCAGATCTTACCTGCCTGGCCTCGAACTCACAGAGATCCACCTGCCTCTGCCAAGTGCTAGGATTAAAGGTGTGCACCACCACCACCCATCTCTCCACCAGTTTTTAGCATGACTTTCAGTACAGATTTGGGGCGGGAGGAAATTTGATTGTACACTTGGCTCTGGGGTGTGGCATCTAGCTGGTAGGAATCTTGCATGGACTCTGCTTCCGTGAACTTCCTCTTTTATCGGCATTTTCACATATATAATTATTTCCCGGCAGGAATAAGAAAATGTCTTTTCTTAGCAGCCTGTGTCAGTCCTGTCTAACAGCTCGTACTTGTAGCTGTATTTCCTCACTAATTTCTCCTCACAGTTCTCAAGTTGTTTCCTGAGCCTTGCACAACTGGGTGTTGGTCACATAAACTCACCTATAGAGGGTGTCATTTTTCATCATCTAACAGAAAATGACCTGTATCCTATATGTTACCATTAGAAAGAAAAAGCCCAAGCCGGGCGGTAGTGGCACACACCTTTAATCCCAGCACTTGGCAGAGGCAGGTGGATCTCTGTGAGTTCGAGGCCAGCCTAGTCTACAAGAGCTAGTTCCAGGACAGGCACCAAAGCTACACAGAGAAACCCTGTAACCCTGTCTTGAAAAATCTAAAAAGAAGGAGGAGGAGGAGGAGGAGGAGGAGGAGGAGGAGGAGGAGGAGGAGGAGGAGAGGGAGGGAAGGAGGGAGGGAGGGAGTGAGGAAGGGAAGGAAGAAAGGAAGGGAGGGAGGAAGGCAGGTAGACTGGCTGGCAGGCAGGCGAGCCCAGGAAGTTGCAAGTCTCACAGCTTCAGGCTGCATAGAATCTGTCCTAATCTGTGTGTAGCGGGGAGGTGGGGTACGGGATTATTTGGGGGCATATCTCTGTGTGCATGCTCGCGGCGGCCAGAGTACAACCTCGAGTGTCAGCATTGTTCCTCAAGAGCCATCCACTTATTTGTTTGTTGTTGTTTGTTTATTAAGACAAGGCCTCAGACTTGTTGATTAGGCTGGCCTTACTGGTCACTGAGCCTCAGGAATCTGCTAGTTTCTGCTTCCCAACACAGGGCTCACCACCATGCCTAACATTTTAAATGCATGCTCTGAGGATTCAGTTCAACACTGTAACCACCTGACTGACTGAGCTGACATAGTATGTCAGTTACATAGTCTCCCCAACCCTGTTCCTAAATTTTTGTATGATTTCTTCTTGGCCTAGTTGGTGACTCTTTTTGAGGAGGGAATCCTTTAGCTACAGTAATGTTTTCAAAGCAGCTCATAAAAACAAACAAACGAACCTGTGAGTCCCCTACCTCCCCAGGCAATGTGTGTATTGCCATGTTTAAGAGTGACTGCTTAGCTCAAACTACAGATGCAGGTGTCTCAATTGCTGCTACAGAGAAGAAAAGCAATGATCAGTTATAACAAACTCAACTGTTATTTCCCTTCTCTTTAAAAAAAAAAATTGTTGTTGGGTTTCCAGCTCTGGGAATCCGACGCCCTCTTCTGGTCTTTGTGGGTACTGCAATAGTGGTGCACATAGAGATAAGCCGGAATTCCAGGCAGTTGTGAGCTATTCAATGTGTGTAAGTGCTCAGTTCGCAGAACAAGGTTAGGCCTTGTAGAAGTCACCTAGGAAGGTCTGGAAAGCAGGTTCTCTGACTTCCTACTTCCTAACATTCTGACTTAAGCCCAGTATTCTGGATCATTCACCACCACCTGGTAACAGAACTAAATTCAGATTTTTCTGAAGAATAAATGAACTTCCTGAGGGTCAAGTTACAACTTGGAATGCCTGAAGAAGTCACAAAAGGCCTGGGTGGTAGAACAGGCCTGCAATCTCAGCACTTGGGCATCGGGGAGGAGGATCAGGATGAGTTCAAGGTCTTTAGCAACAGAGTGAGTTCCTAGCCAGTCTTGGCTACCTGAGGCCCTGCTTCAGAATATAGTGACAGAAAAGAGGGCTGCGGTGTACTCAGTTGGGAGAATGCTTACCCAGCATACAAAGAGCCCTCGGTTTGATCCCCAACACCGTATAAACCTGGTTTGGCTGAGTACGTGGAATGTTCATTTAACAGCTTCCCCATCACGTCAGGAATGTTTGCTAAAATCCCTGAATCCCCACCACCATCCTCTCTTCCTCTTCCCAACTAAGTGCCTCCTCAGAGTGACAACAGTCTCTCCTTTCTAAAAAAAAATACTCCCAGAACATTCTCTGTCTTGCTTCTTGATGATGCCTTTGCCATGGATTGATTTATAGCCACTGCTCGGTTTCTGTAATTGTCTGGTTCTAGAATCCCCCATAAAGACCAGCAATCTGAGAATCTCCAGGTCTTTCAGGAAATTGTGCAAAGTCTGTATACTTCTTCTTAGGCTTCTCTAGATTACTAATAGGAACTAATAAAATATCAACACTGTGTGAATGGTTTTTCTACCGTTATCGTACAGGGAATCTTAGAAAGAGAACAATCTGTACATGTTTCACACTTAAAAACTATGCAGAACCGACAGATGTGGAAAGCCGATGTCATTTTAAAACTGGAATCTAAGGGTGGTGGTCAGCAGGATGACCTCCGTCTCCCCGTGAGATAGATGTCCTCAGGTCCTGCTGCTCTCTGTGGCCTGGTTTTAGTGTTTAAAGAACACTCTTGTGTCCTTGGCTTCCAAGCCATTCAAGAGTCCTTCAGCGGCTGAAGGCTAGGGTATTTGAAATCGCTTTTTACGTTATTTGATAGAATTTTTCTCTTTACCGTCTTAGGCCCTACAGTGAATTTCTGGTCTCATTTTGGCTGTTACCTAAAGACTTAAGTCATTATAGGACTGGGGACATAGCTCAGTGGTAGAGTGCTTGCTTAGCATGTACAAAGCCCTGGGTTCAATACCCAGTGCTACCAAAAGTGAAAAACAAAGCAAAAGGAAAAAAAAAACAACTAAAAGTTAATTTAAAAAATCTCAAGGGCTGGGAAGGTGATTGAGTTGGCAAGCACTTGCCCCAAAAGCTGAGGACCTGAGTTTGAATCCCTAGCACCCACAAAACAGCTGATCATGGTGGACTGTGCCTGTCGTTCCAACGATGATGAGATGGGAAGGGCAGGACTCCTGAGCAGCCCACCTAGTGCACCGAGTTAGCGCCCGGTCAGTGAGAGAGCACGTCTCAAAACGGAGGGTGGAAGGTAGCAGAGAAAGATGCACGGTGTCGCCCTCAGGCCTCCACACGCATATGCACACACACGTGCATGCATATGTGTGCAAACACATACACTTGTATATCAACACACAAAACCTCAATACTGTAGGCAGGAAAGGCAAACAAGCATTATGGGGGTGATTTCTGGAAGCCATTCCTATGCAAAGTGGAGAATATTACTTTTTTTTTTTAGCCCACAATCTTACACCAACATCAGAACTGTTTCTCTTCCCTCATCCCTTCGACGGCTTTCCTTTTCACTTGGGTAAACTTTTGTTTTCGTCCCTTGAGGCTTTTTACGGACACTTTCCCACTGTGCACTGTGTTGGTCTCTAGTGTTTGTGTAATACACTCCATCATGCTGGTATCTCGTAATTTATGGCCGGTTCCTTTCGTGCGAGGCATTAGGGTTATTTCCATTTTCTCTCTATTATAAATAATGGAAGCAAGAACATCTTTCTGCGCACAGCTTTTTTCCTGTGTGTGAGTTATATCCTTAGGACAAATTCCCAGGAGTGGGATTAGTGGGTCAAAGGGTCTGAGCAGCTTTATGGCTCTTAATATTTATTGCTAGATCGCCTGAAGGGTCATTCTAATTTGCAGTACCACCTGCAACACACGAGTGTCTGTCCCTCCCAGGCTTGCCAACCTCTTCAGGCACTTCTTTGGGGCAGATTTCAGGGGTATTAAGGCAACTTTCTGCTCTCTAATTTCTTTAGTTATTAGAAACCTTAAGTGTGTTTATCTGGTTCTATTTTCTATGGCTGGCTTTTCTTTCCATGGGGTGGTGCGTCTTGATATCCCATGAGATTGAAAATACCTTATAATAAAAATGTCAGTTGACAGAATGACCACCTGGCATGCAGGAGGGCCTGGGTTTGATCCCCAGCACAGCATAAAACTAAGTGTGATGGTGCAGCCTGTAAGCCTAGCAGGAGGGTCGAGTGTTTGAGGTTATAAGCTGCAAAGAGAGTTTGAGGCCAGCCTGGGTTAGAGACTCAGCCTCAAAATGAAGGAAAAAGCATTCAGTTCACCCAGCACAAAGAGAATATCACTAGGCTCTTTCCAGGTTCAACACACGACCCATTTGGCTACCTTGGTTTTCTTTACTCCTCTTTTCCCGTCTACTGTCTCCCATGGTAAAGCAAATCCTAGCTCATGTATGTAAGTTCCCTGCCTGATGCGCAGTGCGTGTCTAAGGCGTGCACTTGTTCTAAGATAATCATAACGCTGCCACCTCGCCGAACACAGTGTCAGTTCCTCAGTTTCAGCACCAGGGTGTGATACAGTTTTCCAGAGTCTTTTTGCTGCTGTTTTGTTCCAGCCGCCACACACATTCTTACACTTCTAAAGTTGGGGCTGGACAGACGGCTCAGAAGTTGGGAACACTGACTTTTCTTGCAGAGGACCCAGGTCTGATTCTCAGCGTCCATGTGACCATTCACCTTTTGTAACTTGAGCCCCAGAAGATCTGACGCCCTCTTCTGGCTTCTTTGGAGAGTCCACAGATATGGTGCACATAACATTTCAGGCAGAACATCCATACAACATAAAATTAACTAATTAAAATAAGTTTCTCAGATCAGTATGTAAGAGATCCTTATTTTTGAAGGTTGCCTAGACCTTCACTGGCAGGGTATAGGGTAGGATGTTCAACCAGTCACCTTATTGATGGAGTTGGTTTTGTGTTTTTGAAAACCAAAAGTCATACATCCAAGTCATTTATAATTTGTCCTATGTATCTTTGGGAGCTATGCCTAGAAACAGTCTTTTTGGATCGAGCGATGAGCATGCTTACACTCTTCCAGGTGTCCCCTGGTTCCCTTTCATGGGAGCTCTCTCACTTTGCACTGGGATTCTAGTAAATGAATGTCTGAATGCCTGAACACACAAGCTTGTTGGAAGCTTGTTGAGTCTGCATACCAGTCTCATTTTTGTTCAAGGCACGACCTGGCACAGAGTACCCCGTTTCTTGCTTTTGGAGACCCTCTGCTCTGTCCCAGGAAACAAGATGCCCGAATGAAAAGCCAAGAGGAGTCCATGGTGTGTCACATGATGTTACAGGTGTAATATGTGTTCCAAAGGTGACAGGGCAGCCCAGGTCTGCTCGTGGAGCCAGTCCTGCCTACTGTAGTCCTCATGAGCCTGTAGCCCTCTGAATTCCAGAATAACGTTAGTGATTCGTAGCCCCGAACAAATGTCTGACACCTGGTTGGTCAGGTACAAAAGTATTAAGAGAAGTAGCCAAATGTTTGAAATGTGGGTGCTTCATCAGTCCAACCTAGATCATCTCTATTGACTTGTTTGTGTCCGTCCTGAAGAAGACTCCATGAACTGTCCGGGGTGTTATCTACGCAGCACAGTCTGCGTGTGTGGAGGGGTTGATACATAAGCCTAACGGGATATCCCTGGGTATTCTGTTGCCAAAGATTCTCAGCTCAGCTGTGACCCAGAAAGCAGAATCCATATTGAAGGGCTGGGATATAGCTCAGTGGGTAGAATGCTTATCTGACGTGCACAGAGTTCAGTCCCAACACCCCATAAAACAGATGTGGTGGTACAAACCTAAAATACCAGCACTCAGGAGGTGGAGGCAAGAAGATCAGAGGTTCAAGGTCACGTCCAGCTATATAGCAAGTAGAGACCAGCCTGAGATACACGAGACCCACCCTGCCTCAAAAAGAAAGAATAAATAAATCTAAAAGGAATCTGCACATAGGTTCTATGTAAGCCAGCGGAAGTATTTCTGCCCACTGATTGATTCCCTTGCAGTCGTATGGTTCTGCATTTTCGTCTGACAATTTTCCTCTTGTCTCTTTCTAGATTGAATCATTAAAGAAAAAAGTGCAGCAGAAGCAGCTCCTAATCTTGCAGCTTCTGGAAAAAATCTCTTTCCTGGAAGGCGAGGTAAGCGGCTACGGCTCTCTCAAGTTGGTGTCTTCCCGGCCATTAAATTTTATGTTGCTGATCCTGCTGTGGACACTTAATTAAAAATATGGCTATTTCCTGGCCTTATAAAATGGATTGAAGGTTAACTGCCAGCTCTGCAAAGGAGCTCTGACAGCTCTTTTTTCTCTACCCTTTCCCATCCCCACGCTTCAGCCTGCTACTTGTGGCTGCGTTTTCAAATAGTGTGTCTTCTTTAAGAATTCTCTAGGCAAGTCTGGTAAGCTGTCAGTACTCACGAGTGTATAGCACTTTTCAATTTGTGAATGATCTATGCAAAACGTCCCTCCCATGATTTTCTTGGCAACTTTTAAAATGTCTAGGGAAGGATTGTGATTTCTGTGTGAAATGGAAGGGGGGGGGGGGAAAGGGAGAGGCAGCATCACCCGGCTATGAAAACCCGGTTGGAGATCAGACTCCCAATCCAACGCTTGTCTTCTGTTAACTTCGCGCAAACTGTTTTAGAGGTGACTTAGCTCCACCTGCAACCTGAAGTTGCTTCATAGTCTTGCCACTGGCCTTTTGAAAGGCATTTGGGGGATTTTGTGGCAGTTCCAGGGAAAGAAATTATGAGCTGGAAGACTCTTAGGAGGCTGGGTATTAATAGAAGGAGCCAAAATCCATTTTCCCTGTAGGCTCTTTATTAAGAACTTGGCATTGAGCCTTTGTCTCCTTCGGCTCCATGAAGAGCGGGTTTGCCAAGCACCTGTCCTTGTCGCTGCCCCCTCTCTGTGGTCCTTCCCCCATGAGACAGTCCAGGACACAACAGTGAAGCCAGAAGAAAAGTAGGGTGACATTTCTTGGGTGCCTAGTGTGTGCTGGGTGTTTGCTGGTTCCTTTCCACATAGGCACAAAGAATGGAATCAAATCTATCCTGGTGAAGCACTGGACTGCTTATTGACTGAGTAAGCAGGAAGGTACCTTATCTCCACAAAGGAATCATAGCTATGCCTGTGGGGGACAGTGTGGGACAGTCCCCCGAGATACGTAGAAAATGCCTGGAGAAATGGATCAGCAGTCAAAGGCTAGGATCACAACCAAAACTATAAAGAAATGCCTGGCATGCTGAGTTGAGAGCTCTGCTCTTAGATTAATGAAAGAGCTGTCCTCTGGATAAATTATGTATCCCTGTTTTAAAGATAAGGGACTGAGTTTCAGGAAAATCTTTTTCTGCCTACACTTACGGTAGAGATTGTGTGTCTGAATCTAGAACTTACCTCCTTGGTGCATGCTTGCACACATGGTGAGCCAGATCATCATTTACTTTGATGGTGGGACTGCCTATGGCTTCCATAACCAGGAGTCTCCATGACCCCTAGGGACCTGGAGATTCATAAGTCTAGGGACCCATAAGTCTCAGTGTCTTAAAGCTGAGTAAATGGATATTTTTCTGTTTCTGCTCATGTCTTGTCCTCCTTGGTCACGGGACCCAGCATCAACTTTTATTTATTTATTTTTTAAAGACAGTATCTCCAGTAACCTAGACTGGCCCCAAACCCTGTATGTAGCCAGGGGTGACCTTGGCACATGCTTTTCTGTCTCCACCTAATAATTACAAGGTTACAGGTATGCGCTGCCTCCCCTGCTTTCTGCAGCCGTAGCCCTGTATGTACTGGGGGTGGAGGTGCAGGTGCACACGTTCCCTGGTGACAGCCAAGAGTCCCTGGAAGAGGTCTGTTGTCAGAAGATGGGGAAGAGATGCTGACAGAGACAGGAGCTCACCCCAGAGGGTCCCCCATTGTGTTTCTGTCTGTGGTGCTCCCATGTTTTCCGGTAGACCATTAAGTATCCAGGGCAGTGCTGTGCATAGAGTGGGAGTTGCAAATGTATGCTTTGCTGAATGCTCAGACGATTCGGCTCAACTCATGGTTTGGGCTTCTGAGACACGAAAATTGGAAGGCAATTCCAGGAGCCCCCGGTATAGAATGGGGGAGACGAGGCTGGGAAAGGAACTGACCTCTGTGGGCAGCTGAGGCTCATGCACTTGGGGGCTCTGGGATATAGTATGGAACTAGCTTGAGTTATCTCCAGCAGACTGAGCATTCGCTGACTCCACCAGATAGTGGCTAGGGTCTGCTCTTGGGGTTCTGGACGTTTGGCCACCTAGGTAGGATCATTTGCCTGTGGTGCTCACAGGAAACCCCAGGTAAAGACTGAGGAGGTGATGTGTGTATTGGGAGGCCATGAGCATCGGAGGGTGCAGGAGGGCCCTACAGTGTGAGCTACACCTATCTCAGAACACGACTGGGAATCCAGTCTTCCTTAAATATTTAAACACTGATTATAAAGCTCGTGAACTTTCCTTAAGTTATTTAAATCCAGGGCAAATATGGCCAGTTGCTCTGACCACTTTCCACATTGACCTTAAGTAGCAGACAAGCGTACAAAATGAGTCACATGAAAAACACGTCAATGCAGTTAGACGAAAGTATTCTAAAATATTAAATATCACAAATTTAACCCATTCTATCCTTATTTTTTACCTTCGTAAGGCTATTACTTTGTTTATTTGAGTACTGTATGTATATGTGTGTAGGCTAGAGGACAACAACCTTGAATGTCAATCCTCGGGAGAACAGTCTACCTTTTTGAGACAAGATTTCCCACTGGCATGGAATGTAAGTTAGGCAAGTAATGCAAGTAAGTTAGGCTGGTCGCCTGTCTCCAGTTCTCCAGAGTTGGGGTTACAGGCATATCCCATGATGCCCAGCTTTCTACATATTTAATTCTATATAAATATTTATATACATACGTGTGTGTGTGTGTGTGTGTGTGTGTGTGTGTGTGTGTGTGTGTGTTCTACTGACCTGTTCCTTGGTGGCTCTGGGTGATTACTGACATCAGTGAGTACCCTGTATCTAACTTGCTTGTGATTCTAAGTCGTTCTTCTGTGGGCTGTGGCCTGGGTACCTGACTCTCACTTCACTCTATTATTCTTTGCACAGAGGTGTTACAGACAGGCATATAATTAGCACACAATAAACTAGATGGCTTTTGAAAACCTTCCTAGGTTAAAAATATCTATTACATTTCTTACATAGCTTATAATCACCTCAGTTTTCTATTGTAAAATTATCTTAGATACTGATATAAAGACAACATCTAGTAATTTTCCTTATATGTTGCATATTAATTTTGCCTTTGGCATGATGAACAAAAGGTGTTTCTCAGACTCAGCTTGCTGCCATATCATAATGATTTTACAACCTCTATTTTTAAGCAATTTTCTCTTGCTATAAGAAAATGCCTAAGGTAGGTAAATAGCTGAAGAGCCTTGATTACATGTGTCTTTGCTTAGTCCTGCAAATGTCCTCAGGTCTATGGGGAGGGTATAGTTAGGAACCAGAGCTGACTCACAAGAGTTAGCTGTGTGCACCCAGACACATCTTAGTTCTTCACTCCGCGGCATCACATAAGACTCAGGCAGGCTCAGAACCAGGGCAGGATCAACCTGCTGTTGCATGGAGCCAAGGAGCCCTATAAATGATCAGATGTTTCCTTAAAGCATTCTGCGGGAGAAAACTGGGGAGAAAGCTCACTTGGGAAAGCGATCAGGAGGACCTGATTCAATCCCCAGAACCCACATAGCAGGCAGGGAGTGCTGACAGCTCCAAGACAGGCGATTCCCGGTGCTTTCTGTGCGGCCTATGTTCCTTAGTGAGCTCCAGGCCCACGAGGGACTGTGTCTCAAAAGACACGGTTGATAGTGCCTGGGAATGAGAGCTGACGTTGACCTCTCACCTCTGCGTTTACACAGTTGCAACTGTACATACAAAATCGAGATTTGTTTTGTGATTTTTTTTTTCTATTTGTCACTCAATGGCATAGTTCTCCAGCTTGAACTTTGCAGATGACAGTGTTGGGTTGCAATCTTAAGTTGCACGTATCTGATGGGAGGCTAGATTCTGATCCATGTTTCATCACTATCTGGGCATGAACATGAGTAGATCATTCCATCCGTGCCTTAGGCTCAGTGACTCCACCTTTCAAAAGGCAAGAGGAGGGAGAGCGAACTCATGTCACCTCTGGGATTGCTTTGATTTTCAATGTTGTCCCTCTCCTACCCCTGCAAGGCATTAGACAAGTAGTCCAGGGGAGCATTCGGTGCCGATCCTGGGTGCCTCATGTGTGGTGGTCTGCAATCTTCTTTCCCTTTCAAATAGAGAATATCAGTTACTCCTTGCTTTTATCATTCATTCTTAACTGTTGTTTAAAGTTACTAGGTTTTACGCGCACACACATCTCAAAAATAGATAACCAGATTCTCAAATTTCCTTTTTGCCTGGCTTTAGCCCATTCTGTTTTCTTCTTCCCCAAACACTTTTTTGTTTACCCGTCTTCTGGAGCAGAGATATTCCATTCCCTATTTCTGACATTTTAAGAAAATGTTTTGAGGCTGGGTAGATGGCTAAGTGGTTCAGAAAACTGTTACACTTGCAGCAGACTGGGGTTCAGTTCCAGGCACCTGTATCAGGTGACTCACAGGTACCGGTAACTCCAACTCCAGGGGATCTGATGCCTTCTTCTGGCCTTCTTTGGGCACCAGGCACACACTCCATGAATGCACAGACATGCAGGCAAACACTCACACACATAAAATGAAAGAGAACAAATCTCATAAAGAATGCCCTAAAGTCAGTCACATCAGAGGCCTGGTCTTCAGAGTGTCTATTCCTTTTGGACTGTGTTTTTTTTTCCTTCTGAAAATATGAACTTATGGTGGCATTGAAGAGCCATAGGAAACGATTCCAAAGTCAGGCTTGTGTCCACCCGTCCTTAACATCCACAGTACAGGGCACATGCCTTTCTATGTGTCTGGGGAACTCTACTAGGCATCTCATTAAGTTTCCTGGGTGGCACTGTAGCTGCAGCACCCTGCACATTGTTCCCCACATGCATGTTATTGGACATGTTCTTGTCTAGGTGTCTGAATAGCTCCTGGCCACTGGCCTGAGGGGAGCTGGGAGAGGAGGTGACTGCTGTGTGTGTGTGTGTGTGTGTGTGTGTGTGTGTGTGTGTGTGTGGTGTGTGGTGTGGTGTGTGGTTATATGTGTGTGGTGTATGGTGTGTGTGATGTGTGTGTGGTGTGTGTATGTTAATTTCCCCATATACTTAGAGGGACCAACCAGGTTCTTTTCTCTTCCTGGAGCATCCGTGAACTTCCCTGTCCTTACAAAGGTACTCATTACACATGCAAACACAAGGTGGTGGTGTTTGAAAGCGGGAAAGCCAGTCCATGGTCCTCAGCCCTAGATGCTTCTGCAGAGTTCAGTCGTTTCACTTCAGCTGGCTCACTACTTTTTATTAGTCTTTCCAACTTAGTCCAGCAATGTTCCAAACTGGTGTGCAGTTCATACACAATAAGCTACACAGCCTTATAAATGCTTCCTTGCTTCAAAATCAATAAAACGTTAGCAGAGCTTACAGAATCTTACTTTTCTATTATAAGATGATTTGGGGCTATTTCTTACTCTTTTCTCTTTGAGGCAGGGTCTCATGTAGCACAGGATCGCTTCAAACTCATAGCTAAGGGTGATCTTGAACTTCTGATCCCCTGTCTCTGCCACCATGTGCTGGAATCGGAAGTTTGTTCTGCCTTGCTGGGTTTTAATTTTGTTGCCTTTCCCCGCTCGCCTTCTTTTCTGTGGTTCCAGAAGCAGCACCATTAGGCCTTTAAACTGCAGCACAGTTCCATGAAGCTCTGCTAACTGATCTGTCTTTAACTCTTGTATGCATATGTGTGTGCATGCATGTGTGAGTGTTTGCGTGCATGCACATACACACACATGCCTATGTGGATATAAAGGCCAGATGCCTATGTTGGATGTTTTTCTTCAGCTCCCTCCACCTTATTTTACGTTTTAAGACAGGGATTTTCAATGATCCTGGATCTCACTGCTTTAATGAGAGTATCTGGCTGGTGAGTCCCCAGGCTTCTCCCTTATCTTCTTCCTGGCACTGACCTTTTTTATGTGGGTTCTGGGGACCAAACTCAGGTCTTCTTGCTTATAAGGCAAGCACTTCACCCACTGAACCATCTCCCAGCCCTAACTTCTTCTAATTGGATGCTTTCTATTAATGTACCTTTAGATGTATGAGTTCTTTCCTTTACCATCTCCCTGCTTTCCCTAAGTCTATGTAAGAAAACAACAACAACAACAATAATTGTAAATGTTGTACTTCTCTATTTTAATATTCCCAGTTGACTCTTTCATGGCTCTCTTCTTATTTTTTCTTTACTAGTTCATGTCTGTGGACATATTTTCTGTTATCCCTTGGTTATTATAGTTCGATGGATACATCAAATCCTTACCTGCAAAGTCTAGTATCACAGCCACATCAGGACCATTGTCTGTCCATCCCTGTTTCCCCAACAACAGGTCATATCTTCCTGACTTTTCATAGGCCATGTGACTTTGGATTCTAAGCCAGGCATTGTGAACCCTTTAATGTAGAGACTTTGGATCAGTTGTTCTCAACCTAATGCTGTAACCCTTTAATACAGTTCCTCATGTTGTAGTGATCTCCAACCATAAAATGATTTTCCTTGTTACTTCATACCTGTACCTTTGCTACTGTTATGAATTGTAATGAAACTATCTGTGTTTTCCAATGGTCTTAGACGACCCCTGTAAAAGGGTTGTTTGACCCAGGGAGTTACGACCCACAGGTTGAGAACCACTACTTTAGATTCTGTCTCATTGTTTTAAAGAGGAAGTGAAGAATTTTTTCCCTTCAAAGCAAATGAGTTTGTTTAGACCCAGCTACTTCCTGCTGTGCCTGTCATGGGTAAAGGCTCAGGTCACTTCTTTACCACTCAGATTCAAACTTCTTTTAGCTCAAGGTCTGCCAGAGCTCTGCTGAAGCCAGAACAGTGTGGGGTTTCCTGCTACTCTGATTCTCACTTTCCCATTTGTCTCATTGTCTTGGTGAGCTAAGGCTCCCTTTCTTGGCCAGAAGAGGGCGCCAGGTATCCTGGAGCTGAACCTACAGGTGGTTGTGAGCTGCCCAGCATGGGTGCTCACCTCTTTTGCTTTCCCCAGCCCTACTAGTGACTTCATTCCCTCTCGCCACTCTGATATATCCCCCTCTGGGTTCACTCTGATTACTTCATGAATGTTTTTGTAATGTTATGACATTGTTCTGTTCCCCAGCAAGACCAAGATCCACAGGGATGCACACTGTACTGTATTTAACTGTTCACTGACTTCCTTTAGGCTGTCTGTTATACAGAAAATACACATTATTTATTTTTTACTGATTTCACCCAATTTTCATGAGTATTAATTTTTAATTAATACTTCTGAGGGTATTTAATAATATACACAGAATCTCTATGAAATCAAACAAACTATTTTGGTGCCATCTGTTCACCCTTCCCTGCATACCAGTCTGGGCAAATTTGCTAACTCCATCTCTTATGCCTCCTGATGGTATATCCTCACCTAGTATTCCATGAAACCTTCAGTATTAAAGTCTTTGCACTGGAGAAGAATAGGCTATGGGAGCTGGAGTTGCAAGAAAGACCTCTTTGGCTTTTCTTTTTTCTTATAAATAGGAGATCCCCGGAGAGTATGCCCTGCCCCCATAAGCCAGCACCTTTCTTTCATTCTGAAGATTGGGTGACAGAGTGGGACCGCAGGTCTGTCATAGCTCATCAGTTGCCAGGGCATCATGAGCGCATTCTCTTTCTTTATACCATTTCCACGTATCAGGACCATGTGCAGAACAAGGTTTTACACAACAGCCCCATGGCATTGCTCATTCAGAGGAGAGCTGCTGAGTGACACCCCGCATCACTTCAAACTGAAGTCAGCTTCTGTTTCCTGGGACTTTTTTTAACCCTTTCCTTTAAAAAAGGTTTATTTTTATGTGTATGGGTGATTTATACATTTATTCAGTAAATTTTATCTTATATGTGTTAAATATCGAGTTTAGAGACTCCAGCCAAGAAAATAGATAGGTCCGTTATGGTTTTAAAATTGAGCCTGTCATTACCTCCCACTAAAATAGTTAAAACAATGCAAAACAAACTTGTTAAAAATCAGTAAGGAGTTGGAGAGATGTGTTGGAGCCCATGTGGCTCCAACACAAATATCTATTTTCCCTAACTGGTACAGAGGCGCAAGGAATAACCAGACACAGCTTACACCATTATTACGAAAAAGGGCATCTCAGGCTTCTTCCTCCTGAAGATCTCCCTACGTTTATTCTCCAAATATCTTTTATACCAAGACATAAACTGGGCGGGAAAATACATCATCATTCTGTCTCCTAGGTAACCAGGTTAATGGCCTTTTGCATCTACCTGTCTGCTGAGTATGCTAGCTGTCACATAGGCTTGAATTAGCATCTCTATAAGGCATCCTCTAAATTACAAAGAAAGGGAGCAGCCAACATCCTAACCTTTGTCAGGCAGAGACGGCCTGTCTGCAGGGCTATGTGATCACTTCGGATCGGCCCAAAGGCTTCAGAGCCTGGCTGCTACACCATAAAGAAATATGGCCTACAGAGATGGCTCCGCAGTTAAGAACACTTGCTGCTCTTGCAGAGGGCTCAGGTTCGGTTCCTAGCACCTATGTCAGACAGTTCACCACTGCCTGTAACTTCAGCTCCAGGGTAGCCAGAAGAAGGTGCTGGGTCCCCTGGATCTGGAATGAACTGAGCTAGCCCCATCCTCACCTTCAGCTCCAGGGTAGCCAGAAGAGGGTGCTGGGTCCCCTGAATTTGGAATGAGCTGAGCTAGTCCCATCCTCACCTTTGTTGCCCTCTGTCCTTCATTTACCCCATGGGGCACATTTCCAATTCCTGGGCATCTAATCATCAGTTTATGCAATGTTTGGCTCCATCTTTTAAAAAAAAAGCCATGAAAAGTATACAGAATGCTAATTTTAATCCCAAGGAGCTCATTCAAGTTTATATGTTTGAGATTCTGAATTTTTCCACACCTATGAAATACTAATTATCCAGTTATAGAGGCTTTTCCCACTAAATTAAATTAATAGACTTACTCATTTTACAACTGAGAAAGGGAGTGTTAAAAAAGTTGAGTTGCACTGTATTTAAAATGCCAAAAGTGTGATAAATGCCAGTAACTGCCCACTGTATGCGACTAGTTAAATAAATGCTGCACATCCATATACTAGGATACTGTGATTCGGTTTGTGTAGTTTGTTGACATAAAAGGAAAACTAGTGAATTTGGGAGAGAGCTACAACACATTGGGGTGTGTGTGTTCACACACATGCAATAGAGCTTGTGGAGAGGTCAGAAGACAGCATGTAGGGGTTGTTTCTCTTCTACCATACAGGCCCTGGGGTTCAAACGCAGGTCACCAGCCTTGGCGGCCATCACCTTTACCCACTGAGCCATCTCTCCATCCTGACAACGAATTGCTGACTGGAAAAAGCAGATTCTGCTCTAGACCAGCATGTGTTATGTTCATGTATGCACAGCTGACGGGCGTGTGTGTACACGTACTTTGTATAATGATGGAATCCGTGTAGCTCTTTAGCACCGACTCTGGAAGACACACGTTGAGACTCATGTCAGTGCTGCATGCTTGAATGACTAAAACTGCCTTCCTCTCATTTCTAGAACAATGAACTACAAAGCCGGTTGGACTATTTGACAGAAACTCAGCCCAAAACTGAAGTGGAGACCAGAGAAATTGGAGTGGGCTGCGATCTTCTGCCCAGGTAGTTGGGAATTTCCTGTTCTGTCGAAAATCCTTCTTTGACTTAAGAAAGCTATTTCACTGCGCTGTGATGAAGAGCGTCGAATTCTTCCTCTGAAAAACACAGCTCTAGAGCTAAGCGGTGACTTCTGAGTAGGCAGAGGGATTGTGTGGGTGGAGGAAAAAGTGAAGGAGAGACTGAGGAAGCCATAACTCTCAGTTACTGCTGGCCTTTGCTCTCTCTGTGTCTCTCTCTCTCTCTGTGTCTCTCTCTCTCTTTGTCTCTCTCTCTCTCTCTCTGTCTCTCTCATTCATTCATTCTTCATTCAGCAAATTGTGGCAAACAGGTTGCAGAGAGAAATGAGATTGGTTTCTGCCCCAGAGAAGCAGATGGAGGAGGAACAGGCTATAGGAAGGCCTTAATTACCATATTAGAGGGGTGTGCTGGGTACCTTCAGAGGGAGCATCCAAATGAGGACCAAAATTCATTCATCCTTTAGTACCATAGCTGATATATCCAGACAACTTGACTTATGCCAGAGTCATCTGAGAGGAAGGAGCCTCAGCTGAGAAAAAGCCTCCAGAAGATCAATTAGTGATTGATGGGGAAGGGCCCAGCCTATTGTGGATGGAGCCACCTCTGGGCTGGTGGTCCTGAGTTTTTTAAGAAAACAGGCTGAGCAGGCCAGTAAGCAGCACTCCTCTGTGGCTTCTGCCCCAGCTCCTACCTCTAAATTACTATGCAGTTTGAGTTCCTGTCCTGACTTCTTTTAATGATGAACAATGATGTGGAAGTATAATCCAAATGAACCCTTTCCTTCGCCAGTGGCTTTGGTCAATGTGTTTCATCACAGCAATGAGAACCCCGACTCTTCCTTTGACCACCCAGCTTCGTTACCAGGCTAGAGGGCTGACCTGTTCATTGTTCAACTGCTCCCCACAGCGAAGTCTGTGTTCTGCTTAGTCACAGTTGATTTAGAGGCCTGCTTGACTGACACAAGCTTACCATGGCGGGGGGGGGGGGGGTGTTCAGTTGTGCTCAGCCAAGAGGATGTGACTATATATTAATGGTCATGGTTATTAATACTCTGTGGCTAATGATTTAGGTCATCAAGATCATGAAGTGGCAAGTTCTGGTGTCGTGAGAACAAGAAAGGACTCGAGTGTGGGCATTGTGCTATGCTAGAAAACAGTGATCCAGAAAATACGTCAGAACTTAGGACCTTTAATAGTGACATCTGGTGGGAAAGAGTGTCAGCCAATTGCCCATCTGGGATGCGGGATGCCCAGGTCTGGTCCTCTTGCCCACCTGTAACCTGGCATCGAGGAGTTCTTTCTTGGATGAGGCCTTGGCCTCCAAGTCTGTAAAGTCAGCGGGTGGCTGGACCACGTGTCTCCAGCATCACTAATGTGGCACAGTGAGACCTCATTTCCCCACTGTGACTGATGGGCTCTTGTTGATTACATCCAGCCATTTGCCATTGTCAAAGAACTTACTAGCAGCACCGCCGAACCTTCTTTGCCAATTTCCTGGTTTCCAGGTAAACGAGGCAGTTTCACCATTCTAATATAATTAACAGCAAATGCCTTTTTAAAAAGATAAGCGTACATAAAGTAGGCTCGGCATCTCACCAACATATAACAAAGTCTACTCGATGAAAATATAACCGAAAGAATGAATGATGGCATTCAGGGACCCTTTTTGAAATACGAGTAATTTGGCCATTTCCCTCTTTCTCAGGCTTTTCAGAGACCAAGTGTCTCAGATCACTCTAATTCCCCACATCATAAATCTTGTTTGGCCAAGACGGGCACAAAACCATGTCTGAAACCAATAAATTGTTTGTTTTCTGATTCCCACATTTTGGCTCAAAACAAGCTTTTCAATTTGTACACCCAAGGATGGCCGGGGGCGAACTTTTATGGCTACGTTATGAAACCACAAAACAGTTTTCATAATGGAAGTGCTGACAGACCCTTAACTTATGGCCACGGTGAACCTGGAAGGCACGTCAGAATAGAAAGGCAGCTTTTCCATAAATGTAGCATTTGGGTTTCCCTCAGGATCCATTGCTGCACTTTAACTGCTTAGGTCAGTCAGCGGAGGAAATGAAAACTACATAACCGCATTTCCGAAAGGGCAGAATAATATTTCACCCGTTTCCTCTCAAATATTTATGAAGTGCCTACTATGTGAAAAGCGCCCCCAGGTCATAGGGGTGAGGAGACAGAGCTTCTGAGCTGTCCCGAGGCAGGGTTTCCACCTGGCTTAGAAAGGATTTGCCCTGTTGCTGGGGCTTCTGGGGAGACCTTGGGGATGGTGGGTGGCGAGGATTATTGAGATGCTAGCTGGGGAACATCTTCCCTCCCCACAACCTTCTTAGTACCAACAAACTACACCCAACACTTAGTTCTAAATGTTAGATTCTAAGGAAGACTGTCTTAAATAGAGGCCTATGGGTGAAAATAGATCCCAACCCCATAGTCTAGATGAATCCTACATTTCAAAGGAAACAAATTGGAAGTCCAGAGAAAAAAAGCAACTCACCAGAAACTGCACAGTCAGAGTTGAAGACCAAGTTTCTGAGGCTGTGTGCGGCCAGTTATAGCCACAGTTTGAGTTCCTTGCACCCATGCTGGGTGACTCACAGCCACCTCTAACTCCAGCTCCAGGGGTTCCAATGCCCTCATCTGGCTTCTGCAAGTACTGTACTCATGTGTACAAACACAGAAACAGATATACCGAGACACACAGACACACAAACACACACAGTGCTTTAAGTAGCTACGGCTACTATTACTAAACCAAAATTCTGATTTTGAGATGTAAAACACTGTATCCTATATATAATGTATAATATATATTATACATTAATTTGGGTTTGCTAAGGCGATTTTGTTAATTTTATAGGTAGCTACTATCATTGGTCGGAAGCCTAGTCAAGGATATAGAGCTTTAGTGTGCATGGGCATCTTCAGTTAAACCCCCTAGACACTGTGTCAAAGGGCGGAGGGCCTGGGGGGTAATAAGCACTATGCCAGCTGAGACACAAAAGTGATCCCTGTGTGTTCCAGGCACTGCAGGTGCTCCCTGTGGGGAGCAGGAGCCTCCAGCTCCCTCCCTCCCTCTCTGCTCACACCTGTAGGTGCTGGGGTGCTTGCTGCTGCTCCCAGAGGACTCTTCTGGAATTTTGTCACGCTGAAAAACAAAATTGCAACGACCTCTTCTTTAGTCATAGCGGCGCTAACCCCTTTCTAAAGCACCCCTTCGCTCTGCCCCCTTTTCTGCCAACATGGTGAATGCCTAGGAACGGGGATCCAGCGTGCCTCCCCTGGTCTGGGGTATTAGTCACCTGATGGCTGCTGTAGTGAAATACCTGAGGTTAATTAGAAAGAGAGTTGTGTACTGTGTTGACTCAGTTTATTCCAGAATCTTTCCGTGAGGGCACTGCATGGTGGAGCAAAGCTGTTTACACCATGACCCAGGAGACAGAAATAAAAGAGCTGAGACTAGGGGTCCACAACCCCCTTGAAAGATACTCCCCTGTTACCCAAGACTTTCCTATGAGGCCACCCTCCTATGGGTCCTGTCACCTTCTAGCAGTGCCCCAACAGGGCCCAAGCTTTTGATTCCTGGACGTCTTTGGAAAACAAGATCCTAAATACAGTAGGGTCTTGTATTTAGTTCGTGTTTAATAAACATCTTAGGGGTGAATAAGTGAAGTCTGCACCGAGTGGGGATTTAGGCAGCTTGCTGTGTTAAATGTGGTTTGTTTATTTAGTAGCGGGCTTAGAAGCAGCAGCACTGGCCCATGCTTTGCCGCTTGCATTGGTCATCAGGTGTGCGAGCGAAAGGTTTGTTCCTTTTCCTAGTCATGGTCTCCCTGAGACGTGCTCAGAACGGTCCTGAAGGATAGCCATTCAATCCATCCTTGTGCAGTTCCGTCTCCCTAGAGTGTTCAACAGCTCTGAGCATTTGTTTGGACAGCTTCAACACTGATCTAGGCGGAATGATGCTGGCCTCTCACTCAATAGGAGTAAAGCAGCTCTCCCTGCCCTCCTGGCCTGTCCTCCATCTTCCTCCACGGCGTGTGCCTCATTCCCCTCAGTGCACCTCGTGATTCTGTCTTGGTTTCAGTCATTTCTACCAAGACTGCACCGGGTCATAGTGTTGCCTTCCCTCCCTGTGGCTGAGCCTTGCTGGAACACAAGCCCTCAATCTGTACTGCTCCTGGAGTCCTCCGGCTGGTGGCTGTTTGGTCCTCTACAGACCATTCCCAAACTAAGTGTATCGGCCTTTTCTCCAAAGTCAGTTCTTACAAGTGGTTAAGATGCCTGCTTGTGTGTTAGACCTGGATCTGTATCTCGGATTTGCCACCTGCCTTTCGTGTGACTTTGAGGAAAATTCTAAATTCTTTGAGTTTCTGTTTCTTCACCTTGGAAGGGAAATTTGATGGGGGAGGCTGAGGCAGGAGGATTGTAGCGAGGCCACATAGTGAGACCTGTTTTTAAAACCAAAAACAAAAGTAAAGAAAGGAAGAAGGGGAGATTTGGTGGTCGGTGCTGTGTCAAGAATTTTCTCTGCTGGGGGTGGAGCACTAGGTTACATCTGACCCCCCCTTCATAAGGTCCCAGTGACAATCCAAAGCTCTGTCCCTCCAGAGTTTCGCCTGAGGAACCAGTGAGTCTATTGGGCCTCCTTACAGAGATGGGGGAGGGATTCCTCATAGGAACATGGGTGACCCCAGGCAGCAACAGTAGAAAGTCCTTACCCAGCATGTGTGATGGTTTCCCCATAGCCACACAGATGGAGTCACCTTCTCCTAGTTCTCCCGAGCCTGTATACTCCAGCTCCAACCCCAAGACCCTGAGGACACTATCGACTAGAGAAAAGCTGAATGCAGCTGGTTAGGAAAATGTTTGGATACTCAGCGGAAGGACTGTGACCCTCCTGCCACCCCCTCCTGTAAGGAAGACCAGTAGTCAACCATCCCAGTTGTGATGGTCATGTGCCGACAGGCACAGCGGAACCCACGAAGATGGTGGCTATTTGGCTGTGATAGTGTTCCTGGGCAGCACCCCGAAAGCTGGCTTCCAAGTGGACAGCTAAGAAACGCAGGGCACCCAGCCCAGGCACTTGCATGTCCATCATCTGCAAATGGATCCACCATTTTCCAGCGATCTACAGTTGAGCTGTAGCTCAGCCATGGTTGATTTGCCTGTGGGCTCACTTACTTGCCTGTGCTATCACTTTCCTTCTGGGTGACCTCAGAAAGACCCTTTCCTTCCTCTCTCCAGCCTGCCTGACGGCCATCTTTCCTCCTTGTCTCTAGTTTTCTGGCCTGCTGCTCCTCCTCTGTCTCATCCTTGGGTGGCATTTATTTCTAGTGGACGAGGATCTCATCGTGGAATGAAAATATGAAGCATGACTCACTGTGAGTTCAAGAGTCTTAAACACCCAGTTTTGGTTTTTAAGAATGAATTCAGTTTGGAAAGCATGATAGATATTAATTAGTCACTGAGAATTATTTAAGGTCATCTGGCCTCTGAGTACAGAGAAAAAAGAAGAATGAACAATGAGACTTTTCTTTCTTCTGCTCCGTAATGAATTGAAACATGGTTTCCAGTAAACTTAGTTACTTTTTTAAAAAATTAGATTTATTTTTAGTTTTTTGGATATATTTATTTTATTTCACGTGTTTGAGTGTTTTGCCTGCATGTATGTACACCACGTGCATGCTTGATGTCCATGGAGGCCAGAGGAGGGCATCAGATCCCCTAGAACTGGACTTACTAGCTGTAAGTCACCGTGTAGGTACTGAGAACCGAGCCTAGACCTTCTATAAGCAGCAAGTGCTCTTAACTGCTGAGCCATCTCTCCAAACTCCTCAATTATATCTGAGTTCGTGCAGTTTGGTGGCAGATATTCCCCGTGGCCATTAGTGCCCTGCACATAGTGAGTGCTTTAAAGGTTTTTATTTTTACGTTTTTGTTGTGGAGATCAAAAGACAAAGTTTTGGGTTTTTTTGGGGGGGGGGTTGGTTATGCAAGTGCTCCTTGCCTCCAGGGAAACTGTTCCTCTGTGAATTCCAAACAAGCAAATTTCAGTTGTGATTGAAATGGCTTATGCTCTTGAAGTCCAAATGTTTCCTAGTGATCAGCTTCATAAAGAGCCCCCCCTGCCCCGTCACTTTACATTTTTGAAAGGTTGGGAAGTGAGTGCCTGTTTTTGAAACATAGGGGGTTCACCTTTATAAATATTTCTGTGTTTTATGAGCTTTTAGGATATTGTCACAGGAGACCGTTTCTGTTGCATGGAATTTTCATAGGAGCTGGCACACAAGGCCCATCTGGCTTCTGCTCCTGCTATTCCTCTAGTCTGCCTCGCCAGGTCACCAGGGCCTTCTTGAAGTACCACACCCCAGAGATTCCTGTCTGTGGGCAGTGACACTGTGACTGACCCCCCCCCCCAAACATGAGGTTTCCATCCTCGTGTCTGTGTGGGCTGAAAGTTCCATGCTCAGCCTGACCTGCGGAGGTCACAAAGATGAGTGAGACTTGGTTTTCACTCCCAGAGAAATCAGGCCTAGCAATGGACACAGATGCAAATAAGTGTGATAGGGGACACTGTCACTGGTGTGTCAGAGCCTGGGCAACAGTCATTTTCCGTGTGCCTGGGGAATGGAATGCATGGGAAAGACATATTGGATCTCTGTTGTGTGGCACTGGGGAGATGTGAACAAATGTCTGCTTACCCAGATAGAGACACAATGACAGACAAAGTAAGGATACCATCAAAGTTCAACATAGTGAGCTGGAGAGTTTTATTTGGGTTATTTACCAGACCAGAGATGATTTGAGGACAGCTATGTCACCAAAAACCTACTCTAGCATGGGTGACAACAGCTGGAAAACTGAAGCACACTGCACAGCCTACAGGTAGTTGGAGCACACTGCACAGCCTGCAGGTAGCTGGAGCACACTGCACAGCCTGCAGGTAGTTGGAGCACACTGCACAGCCTGCAGGTAGCTGGAGCACACTGCACAGCCTGCAGGTAGCTCAGTTGCCTGAACCTTTTTTTCAGGTCTCCTCTTCCTCCTCCTCCACCTCCTTCTCCTTTTTTGTTTTTGTTTATTTTATTTAATTATTTTTGAAACAGGATCTTATTGTATAGCTCTGGCTGACCTGGAACTTGCTATGTAGACTAGGCTGTCCTTGAACTCACAGGGATCTGCTGAGATTAAAGATGTGCACCACCACTTCTGCCTTTGCTCTCTGCTTCTCAAAGGAAGCTCAACTGATCTGCGAGTGTCTCTCAGTAGTCTTTACTCTTTGTTTACACATACTTGGGGAAGGTTTGGATCTGGTCAGTTTCAGGAGCTTCCTGAAGCCTTGGTGTTGTTCACTTCCTAAGATTAAGGAGCTACCCTACAGGATGGAATGTTTCACCTCTCCTTGGAACATCCTGTTGTTGTAAAAGGAGACTGCTTGTTTGTTTCCTGCCTGCCCAGGCTGGTAAGGTTCAGGCATCCTTCTCCTTTGGCAGTTATGTGCTGTCTCCCTGACTCTGCCTACTCTCTCTATATATCTCTTCCAGCCTGGCTATATTCTGCCCTGCCATAGGCCAAAGCACCTTCTTTATTAGCCAATGGTAATAAAACATATTCACAGCATACAGAGGAGAATCCCACATCATCTCCTCTTTTCTGTTTTTAACTTTGACATAGTAAAATTACATATAACAAAATAGGTATCAAGCAAGAATTACAGTATTTTTTGTGACTCTAAAGTTTCATATCTAATTTATCTTTTATCATAACTAAGGAAAACTATAACTATTTGTCTTCAACTTCTTCAAAGACCCCAGAAGATTATAATATTACTTAAGTAAACAGGAACTAAATTGTAAGCAACTAACAAAACTCTAGAATTAACAGAGATGTCTCATTGCCTGGACCCAAAGTTCTTCTGTAACATTGGGACATCCATCTTCAGCCTACAGGCCCATAGTATCTGGTAGACTTTTCCATGAAACAGGAAATTTGAAAAACTGTTCAATAACTTTCTTCTGTGTCCTGCAGAATGTCTAGCAGTTGTTTCTATAAATCAGGAACCCTGATGGATTGTCTCACCTTTAGGCAAGTTCAATAGTCATTTTTCTGTGGGTCCTGCATGCCCAGTTTATATAGCATACCTCAAGCAGTCCAGGCAAGAGCAGTTTCTTGCCAAAATGGCTAGCCTTGTCAAATTGAAGGCAAATTTCATAACAAGTTTCTTCAATGCCCTTCAGCCTCTCTAAAGTATTGGTTCTGCCAGAAGCAGACATGTCTCACTGTCGAGAAAAGTCTAAGTTCTTAAAACATTTTAGATACCATATTCTGTAGGTCTTTAAAGTGTTGAAGATCTAACTGAAATATATCTCTATATATCTAGAAAACCTAACTAACGTGACTACAAGTTTGACTATTATAAAGGATTATCTATTAATCTCTATTTCTTTTTTTAACTACACATTACATTTTTAAATCAGCTGCACAAACACAATACCTTAAACAATGGCAGAAATACATATACACAAGGTAACAAAATGAACCTTAAATTTTTATTAATAGACTAAGATCCATACCAATGCAAAATATTTATCTCCTTTAAATGAAAACAAACATTTTTAAACCTTCATTTTGAAAATTTGGGTGTTGTTTTCTCCAGACTGCTTCTTGCTGTTTCTTGGGCAAAGTATCCTTAGGGTTCATGAAGACCTTTCAGGAGGTCTTGTTCCATCAGATCACGCTAGCCTGAAAGGAATCTACAGGTTCTCATTTTCTGTGGAAACAAAAGCAGAATCTCTTTTCCAAAGCAACATAACTTTAGACTAAAATTTTGAAGTCAAGATACCTTTATGGGTTTTTTTTTAGCAGCTCCCACAATCAAATGTCTCTCTGCAATTATCTCATTAAGAGTCAAAAAATTCAAAAGAAACACAATAATATACATAATCCAGACTCTCTGTGTATATTCCATCTTTACATGGCTTTTTTTACTCATTACTTTTTAATATTTATTTTATTATCTTTACTCCTTTAACCTATGACTGTCTGTACTTTCTTCTCTCTCTGAAGCCCCCCATGTACATTTATCTAACATTGTGACCCACTTAGAGGTCTTTTTTTTCTTTTGTCTGAATCTGCCTTTACTGTATATCTGTAGTGCTTTTTTGACCAGGAGTGCTTTTTTAAATGCTAAACATCATGACCAGGACTAATTGCTGCAGTTTTACCTTTTGGCACTGCACAGTCCAACATGGCAGAGGTATATTCACTGCTGCTGTGAGCCATGCTCACTGCCCCAGCTCCAAGGACACAGAGGGTCTATTTTGCCATTAATCAATCTGTAACACACTGCTCACAAACTCCATTTAAGTGCTCCATAACAGGACCAGCCTGATCCAGGAAGCCAGCTCTAAAAGGAGCCACTCAGTTTTTGCTGCTAATGCTGAGTCAGGAAGCCTTCTTTTAAAGGAATCTAACACCTAACAAACAGAGCCCTACCAAGAAAATGCTGCTACCAAGAAACCATGCTTAACTCTGTTCTTTTGTGTCTAGAATTCCTTCCTAAGCTCTCTCAGGTTTTATGTGGATGTAGTTGGCCCATGTTGGTGCCATTTGTAAAAGGAGACTGCTCATTGGTCTCCCGGCTGCTCAGACCAGTAAGGTTCCCGTGTCCTTCTCCTTCGGCAGTTACTTGGCATCTCCCGGACTCTGTCTACTCTCTGTATATATCTCTTCCAGCCTAACTATATTCTGCCCTGACATAGGCCAAAGCAGCTTCTTTATTAACCAATGGTAATAAAACGTATTCACAACATACAGAGGGGAATCTCACATCATGTTGTTTGACCTCCTTCCTAACATCCTATGTCTTAATGAGCTTCCCTCCAAGAGGGAAAGTTTTAATTTTGAAATAACTTCTACACAACTATGTCCTAGGGGAGACACACAATATGTAAGCTCTGACACCCCTGCCTCTCATACTCCTGATACAACCTGTCCCACGTGAATGACTGGACGTGGAGAGTTAGTGGCGAGGATGTTAACTGCTATGCTTCCTGTGCATTTGGTCATTGTGCTATTGGGGGTCAAGAATGTAACTGTCACCTCCATGTCACAGAGCAAGGCAGGTAGAAATGTCGTTCAGGTTTCTAGGATTCTTCCCCCAATGACTTCCTTGGACCCACCCTCCATGAAGGGGGCACCCTAACATTGAGGACTCCCTCCTAGACCCTGGGTTAGGCACACAATCCACAACTAAACACCTGTTTCACAGAGAGATCCTTTATTAAGCGGGGAAGAGAAGATAAAGTGGCTGCTTTCTGACTCGGGCAGGAAAACAGCAGCAAATGACCTTGTGGGTGTAATTCTTAAGAGGAAGAAAAGGGGAGGTCTGTGTTAGCATGGGCTAGGATGCGGTAGTACAGGAGAGGGGGAAGAGGAAGAAGGGAAAGGGAACAAGAGAAAGAGGGAAGAGGTATGTGTTCCTGAGGGACAAAGGACCTCTTCTGGATAGAAAGGAGATAGACAAGACACATGGGGAAATGGCGGTTTCTAGAGGAAAAATGGGAAACCCTGTGATAGGATGAGGTCTTTAATTCTAATTGGACATATTAATTAGGTGAAAGGAGGCTTTTGATTGCTGGATTTGGTGGTCAGCCTGAGGAAGAGGAAGTAACCAAATAAGGGAATAAACCTTGGTGGTTAGCTTTAGAAATGTCATCTAATGGTTTTGAGCAAGGCAGAGAGAATGGGGAGACAGGCAAAGTTCACCAGAGCTACATGCTCAAGTGGGTTAGAGTTCCTTCACTCCCCGACCCAAACCTCTACATAAAAGAGAAAAGAAGGTGAACATACAAGATAATGCATAGGGATGGACCATTTCAACCTCATGTGGGAGGACTCATTTCTGCCCATTCAGTAACATGGTCCACCTAATTGCAAAGAAGGCTGGGAAATGTAGTTTCATATTTTGTCAAACTAAAATGGAAGCTAAAGGGCAGGCAAATTTACTTCTTATCCAAGAGGTCAGAAAGTCCAAGACCAATGCACCAACAGTCTCAGTATCTGGTTAGAATATGCTTTCTGGTTCACAATGCTTTTCCTGTGTCCTCACTTGAAGCTCCCTGAGACCTTTTGTAAGCACCCTAATCCTGCTCATGAGGCACCACCCTTGTGGCCTTTTCACCTGCTGATGCCATTCTTCCCAGGGTTAGAATTTCAGCTCTGAATTTACAGGGAAATGATATTCAGACCATAGCCAATCCCTTTTATAGCGTTTCTGTGCAATATTCAACTGCATTATTAAATCACCACATTTTTATTTTTCAGTGCTGAGTTCTTACTACATGAAGTGCATGGAAGGTTTTGTCTCATTTTCCTTTTCTTTCTTTTCTCATTTCTCAGCCCAACAGGCAGGACCCGCGAATTCACAATGCCTTCCAGGAGTTACACCCCATACACGCGAGTCCTGGAGTTAACCTCAAAGAAAACGCTGACTTAGGCACTCAGAGACACGTGCTTCTTGCAGGCATTGAAAAGCCCTGCAACCCTGCGACTTAAAGGTCTGGAGAGGGTGATGATTGCTTCCTCGTAGACACGGTGTAAGCCAGAATGGGAATCTCAGGCCAGTGGAGGCAGAGAGAACAAGCCAGGATGTGGACATGAGGTCTTCTTTCGGACATCCGCCCAGCCCTGCTATACAGAATCATCATTTGCTTTCCACGTGGATGTTGAAGTCCTGGCTTTACAGTCTATGTTGTTTTACTCGATTTGGAGAGAAAGGGGCATTAATTAAAAATTTCATGTTTGTTACAGCATAAAGGCTTTGTTTACCCGTAAAGTATTAGCAGCAGTATTTCTCCCGCATGGAGAAGCCTGTGCACAAGGAGCATGGGCACCTGGAAAAACTTGAACCTGGAGGGGAAGATTCCTGGCATCCGGGGCTCTCTCCTCTGGTCGGGAGGATGTGGGCCTGGTTGTGGGAACCACGTTTAGAGACTTGGGTGTGCCAGAGTAACTGCATTCTGATTCACTGATTCCTGTTTTAATGTGTGCCTTATGCCATGATTGGACCATCTGAGATCACTATATTTATGCAAGCTGTGATTCTTTCTTTTCTCACTTAACTTAAAGAAGAATTTTGTATGTTGTGGCATTTAGTCATTTCGTATTTAAGTAACAATTGATATTTTTGTTAAACAGATGAGGAGTCTATTCACGCACGCTCTACTTTGATATTAAAACCCACGTCACATATATTTAATAAATGCCTTCTATTTTGTTCTAATATTGTCTCTGTTCTGTTTGGTCCATGACTATGTAGGAGGAATAGATACTTAGCAGACTAGGCTCTGGAATGGTGTCAAGATCAGACACCAATGGTATCTTCAGTTGATCCACAGAAGAGTGGTGAGGTCCAAGATTGTATTTCTTTTCAAATCCTGAAATACATTTCACTAACACACTTTCTGAAAAGAGTAAGATACATTCACAATCACAAAGAATTAAATCTTCCTTTTAAAAATAACCCTCCAGGCCGGCCGAGATTGCTCAGCTGTTAAGAGCAACTGCTATTCCTGCAGAGGATCGGGGTTCGGTTCCCAGCATCTGCATGACAGCTCACAACTGCCTGCAACCCCAGTTTTGAGGAATCTGATGCACACAAACATACGTATAAAAATAAAGAATTAAAAATTTGAGACTTCCCTCCTTTCACAGCCTTTCGTCATCTAGTTTGGGAAAATCAAGTGAACAAAGTAGTTCCATTGAAGAAATCACCCTGAGTCAGGAGAAAGTGAAAAGTGTGTGTGTGCGCACGTGTGTGTACATGTTTGTATGTTTGCATGTGTGTGTGGTGCACACACATAAACCAGAGAACAATGTCAAGTATTCTTCCTCAGGTACCACCTGCTTTATTATTTTGTGGGACAGATCTTTCCTTGGCCTGGACCATGCCTAGTAGGCCAAACTTGCTCCCAGAGAGCCTCAGGGATCCTCTCTTCACCCCTCCCCAAACCCAGTGCTGGAATTATAAGTACATGACACTAGGCCTAGTTGGTTTTGTTTGCTTTTGTCTTTTACATGCATTCCAGGAGATCAACCTCAGATCCTCATGGTTGCACAGAGAATACTTTACCACCTGAGATATTACCCAAAATGTCAATTTTTTTTGTAGTCAAATTTGTGTTTAAACTGGCTAAAGGACCTTAGATGAGTCACCAGAGCTCTGTGGAGGACAGCTCCCCCTCTAACGTGATGGTCGCAGCGACTTGCCAGGCGGATGGAAGTGGGAGTGAAGTTCACAGCTGCAGTCACTCCGGGTTTGTTTTAAAGCACAGTTGGCTCCTGTGTGGTCCCCGGGGGTAACAAGGATCCCTCCTTCTGGGCATCAAGGAGTGGCTGTGACAGAGGCCATCACGACAGCAGATGGGGAAGGTGCACCCACAGGGAGGAGTAGGCCATCCTTGGAGGTCAGTGTCCCTGGAGAAACTAGTCTGGAAGAGATTTCAAAGTGAAAGACAGTGATTCAAAGAAAGCCAGTTTTAATGTGACCAAAGGCGGTGATGGAAGCTATCTGCAAACAGCTCCGTAGTCCCTTGTCCCTCTGTTAAAACAAGCACGACAAGATAGGCAGACAGACAGACAGATATGTTTAAGGGGTCTTTCTGCTGACAGGGCCTTTGTGTTTTTCATATAACATGTAGTGAACTCTGAAGACTGAACTATCCAGGAAGACCATTACAGAGAAAAACCGAGAAAAGTCTTTTAGATCCTTGGTTGATACCACATCTAGGGAGGCCCAGTGGAACAGTTTGACCAGTAAAGGCACTTACTGTGTCTGTAAGCCTGATGACCCGAGTCTGATCCCAGGTGGCTTGCGTGAGGCAGAGGAGATGGGAGAAATGTGGAATGTTCCAGGCCAGACAATCTGGAGTATACAGCAAGCAGAAAGAGGAAGAGAAAGAGACTCCACCTCAAAACAAGTTGGAAGGAGAAAGTCAACTCCAAAAAGTTGTCTCTTACTTTCACAGACACTGTGGCAGGCATGGGCCTATATTCCCACTAGGAACCTGAGTATTGTATAGAACGGGGGTGCAGGATTCTAATACTAACACAGTGAATTTACCTCACCAGGGTAAAGAATCACAATATATAGAAAGGTTTTAAATAAAAAAGCCGGGCAGTGGTGGTGCATGCCTTTAATCCCAGCACTGGGGAGGCAGAGGCAGGTGAATCTCTGAGAGTTCAAGGCCAGCCTGGTCTACAGGAGTTAGTTCCAGGACAGGCTCCAAAGCTACAGAGAAACTCTGTCTCAATAAAAGAAAATGAATCAATTTTATTATGGTGCTTCAAGTTAATATTTTCATTTCAATCCTCCTTAGCATTGTCAATAACGCACAAGCATATATAACATTTATTTGTTTCATTTTCATGAGACATATGACCTTCCATAGAGAAGTAGAATCACGTGGTGGTTTTTAAGAATATAGGCTCTGGGATCCAACTGTCTGAGCATACTCCCTTGTGTGTGCCTATGTAAGTCATGTGACCCGCCACAGCCCCCTTGCAACAGGACAGTGGCAATTTCTTTCTGGTGGGGTTATGTGAAGAATGGCTGAGCTAGTCCTTGGGCAGGTCTTAGAATAGTAGTTGGTACACAGCAAGCCCTTACTCAATGCCACCCAGTGTCATTACATCTTTCATAAGCAGTTTGACTTAATGCAGTTAAAATTTATGTGTACATATTATAGAAGCTGCACCATTATTTATTTCTTCTTCTTTGAGACAAAAATCCCATGTATCCTAATGTGACCTTAAACTCTTGTGTAGCCACAGATGATTAAACTTCTGATTCTCCTACCTCTGCCTCTCAGTTCTGGGATTATAGGTGTGCATCTCCATGCCCATGCTCAGTTATGCAGTGCTAGGGATGGAGCCTAGGGCTTTGTGCCTGCTAGCAATTGTCTGTCAACTGATCCACATCCATAACCTTTGCACCACTGTATCTTTGTACAAGTGTGTGTGTGTGTGTGTGTGTGTGTGTGTGTGTGTGTGTATGTGTGTGTTAGTATATGCACATATATGGGCACAGGTGCCTGAAGAGGCCACAAGAGGGCATCAGGTTCCCTAGAACTAGTTGTGAGTTACCTCATGCAGATGCTGGACTCAGTTCCTCATGAGTAAGCAGCGAGTGCTCTTAACTGCTGAGCCCTCTCTCCAGCTCTACCTTTTTTTTTTTTTGAAAAAAAAGTATATAATTAATTGGATTCTATTTCATTCAAGCACCATGATTCAATTAACCTATCCAGTCACACTGGAATTTCAAAGATTGTCTTTATTCTTTCTTAAGCAATCCATCTTCTGCACACGTCCGTGGACATTCTCCTAATTGTTTTCTCAGGTTAAATTCCTTGAAGAAGAATTGCCAGTCTCAACAGTGTACGAGCTTTAAATCTTTCAGTGCGCAAAGTCTCATTTGTTCTGTGGAAATTTGTGTGCACTGAAACTCACCAATGCTATAAGGAAGTGACCCTCTGATCCCTCTGCCAACATTAGCAGTGAGAAATGGAGAACATGAGGAATCTCTTGTTTTTGGGAGACCTGTCCTTCTGAAAACAGTAAGAACATTTCCTGCAGGATATATTGCCCTTGGATAGCTAAGTTCAAGAACTTCACTTGTGAGTTGTGTTCTCCCAGGGCCCAGAGAGGGTCTCAGCATCTGATGGGAACTAAGAGGGGATTCAGAAGGAACCAGTATCTCCTGGGATCCAGGACCCGCTGCTCAGTGAGGCGGCACTTTGTTGGAGTCTATCATGGTGGGGGCATCTGGGAGAGGAAGATACCGCAAGATACAACAGGAAGTTGGGGGACATTCTGAAGCCAGCCTCACTCATTCTGTAGCAACCTGCTCCCCTTGAAATTAAAGGGTTCTACAAGAATATGTCAATCGCTTCTACCGACGGTATCCTCAATGATGGACCCAGCTTCCCTCCCCCAAGTATCCCAGCTCTCTCTACATCACCACCCTGGGGACCAAGATTCTAGCAAATGGTCTTTCAGGGAACAAACCACATCCAACCCCAGTGAGAGGAGATGTGGTCTGGTAAGCAGGTGACTAAAAAGCACACCTTTTTTTCCTCAGGCCCAAAGATGAGAATTCCAAAGAGTGGGTCCTGTTAGAAAAAAAGAGGAGACTGATGTGTTTCTAGATCAGAAACAAGGGAATTCGAAAGGGATGAACGCTGAAGCCTTGTGGTGATTCACGGGGCAAATTCTCTAAAACCTGGTGTAAAGTATGTGTTAAAGCAAGGCGTGTTTTTCTCTTTTCTTTCCAGCATCTTCTTTCTCCTTTCCCCCTCCTGCCCTCCCTCCATCCCTCTCTCTTCTTTGGCATGTAGGTTTCTGATGTCTAGCACAGTTGTTGAGAACACACCTCATTTACCATTGTCTTTCCCTTGCACAATTCTTGAATGTCAACTGGCTAAAGAGGCCTGGGCTTATTTCTATGCTCTTGGTCCTGTTATTGTGACCCAGTTCCCTGGATGGACACCTGAGCATGGGAGCTTTGCCACAGGCCATGAGGTCAGGTGGTGCCTACTCTCCAGTCCTTTTCACAATTGTCCCTTTTCTAGTCCTCTGGATGTTCACACCGATTACCAGTGTGTGCATTCTTACACGGGGGCTCACAGGATGCTGACAGGGCTCACCTTGGATGCATGGACCACCAAGAACACCCAGCCCTAGCCTTGTCAGTCCAGCTAGGGCGCACTCTGCCTTCTGGCAAGAGCTCAGGGCAGCTTCAAGTCTTCAGTGTCAAGGTTGCTGCTTTCCCGCTTGGGAAGGTAATGGGAATACAACTTCCAGTGGGCACTTTTGATAATAACTATATAGTATAATCTTTGTGGAATTCTAAATATAATATTATATAAAAAACCCATAATTTGTGCCCAAGGGCCATAAAACTGATGTAATTTGAATGCAATAAAATATAAGCAAGCAGCAAGCAGTTCTTGTGGGCTTTCTCTTAATTTTTCAACACATACTTCAGAGTTTTAAGATGCAGCGTTTACAGCATTCACCTTCCTGAATTAGGGGTGGGGGGTGCTGAGAAATAATTAGTAGGCAATTTTTTGGCCCTGGGGCTTTTCTTGTAAATGTTTTTGTTGGCAGGCACACTCTTGAGAACAGGAAGTCAGTCTCTTGTTATAGATTTAAGACTTTTCAGAGCCAAATAACAGAAAACTGGGTTAGTTCTGAAATGAGAGCCGGGATGGGGGCGGGGTGGACTGTCCTGGGCTCTTTCTGGAGATTAATGACATCTTGCAAATATTAATGCTCTCTCTTCCTCTTAACTTTGCCACCTCCTAAACAAAACATACTCAGACCGAAAACAACTTAGCTGATCATTTGGTAGTCCTACCCTAAAATAAAAGATCTTTATAGTACCCACAGATTTATTTTTAAAACTTTTGGAGAGCTGGGGAGAAAAAATTAGGATTGTCACAAGTTGACCATTTATTGTTGTGTTTTGTATTTCTTTTTACAAAATCCTCAATATGAAATTTAAAGTATTAGACCTGGCATTAAAGATACTGTTTTCACAGTACTCATAAAGATTTCTACTTTCTTTGAAGTGTTATTTATTTATTTGTTTGTTTATTTATTTATTTTTATTGAGTGCTCTGTTCTGCATGTACAACTGCATACCAGAAGAGGGCATCAGATTCCATTACAGATGGTTGTGAGCCACCATGTGGTTACTGGGAATTGAACTCAGGACCACTTGAAGTACAGCCAGTGCTCTTAACTGCTGAGCGATCACACCAGCTCCTTTCTTTGAAGATTTAAAAAACAGCTTTTGTCACTAAGAGTGTTGAAGCAAATTTGTAAATGGCATCAATATGTAGTTGAGCTGGTTGCAAACACAGTGATTGTTTGCAGTGGTGAGACTGGACATTTGACCAGGGCATTTAGTTGTTGGGTTATAAAATAAGGAAACCTGTGCTCCCCTCCAAAGTCCAAGACTCTATTTATAAATAGGCTTAGTAAGGTTGAAAAGGAATTAAAATTCAGTTTCTACAAATGGTACTAAAAAGTTGCAGTCTTGACAAAGTTTATAATCTGGAGGAGGGACCAGGCAGTGGTTGTGTACACCTTTAGTTCCAGCACTTGGGAGGCAGAAGTAGGCAGTTCTCTGTGAGTTTGATGCCAGCCTGGTCTACAGAGTGAGTTCCAGGACAACCAGGGTTACACAGTAAAACTCTGTCTCAAAAAAAACCAAAACAAAACAGAACAATGCCCCCTCCCAACAAAAACAAAGCAATCAAGCAAACAAACAAACAAAAATAATGTGGAAGAGGGCTAGTCCTACATTGGTTGGGATGATTCATTTTTAAAAGTGTGTGTGTGTGTGTGTGTGTGTGTGTGTGTGTGTGTGTGTGTGATATGAGTATGGATGTCAAAGGATAGCTTTTGGTTTTCACTATCCACATTGACAAAGCAGGGTCTCACGGTCTCTGCTCTAGGCTAGTGTGGGCTAGCTGTCCTGCAGGCTTTGGGTAACTCTACCGTTCTTGCCTTCCAGCTAACTTTGAAACATGGGATTGCATTGTTTTGTGTAGACCACAGAACTGGTCATTTGCAGTCATTACTTTACAAATTAGATCATTTATTATAATTATTGAGGGATATACATGCCACAGTGTATGTGTGGAGGTCAGAAGACAACTGTGTGGTGTAAGTTCTTTCCTTCAACTTTACATGGTTCTGGAATTGAATTTGGGTTGTTGGGTTTGTACCTTTACCTGCTGAGCTCCTACCGGCCCTGTGATAGTCCTGAAAATGCAGAAGCTTTATAAAACTTTGCAATATTTGAAGCAAAGATCATTTTCCTATAACAAGTATAGATATTATATTGATACTCTAGACATTTCCACCCTGGTACAGCCTCTCAGAAAAGAAGACAGTTTACACATGTCCCAGTATAAATGCTCTTTGTTCGGGGACCCACACACAAGGAAGGAAAGGCAGGACAGTAGGGTGAGAGGCTGGTAGAGTCTGGGAGGATGAGTTCCCAGACTGTAAAGGACATGTACATCCTAAGTCCAACTCTTTTTTTTTCTTAAGATTTATTTTATTTTTATTTGTGTGTCTTGTGTGCACATCTGCATGTGTGTATGTATGTGCACATGAATTCAGGTACCTGTGTAGGCCAGATGAGGGTATCAGCTCCCCTGGATGTAGAATAGAGGCAGTTATAAAATGCTGATATGGATACTGAGGACAGAACTCAGGTCTGTTGGAAGAGCCGTGCAATTCAATAACCACTGAGCAATCTCACCTACCCTTAACTTTAGAAACACTGTACATCCAACTAGAGATTGAGTCTGTCCAGGAAAACCACAATTTGTAACCCCCAGCTCACATGAACTGTTTCCTGTCGTAGGTTATCAAGACACTGTTGCTTTCTGGACCTGGCCAAACAGGAGGTACCATCATGGGTGTTGACATTCGCAACAAAGACCAAAGTGTTTGGTACAAGGAGCCCAAGGGCCAGGCCATCTACCTGTGACGGCTAGCCAAGCTGTTCAGGTTTCTGGCCAGAAAAACCAACTCCACCTTCAGTCAGGTTGTCCTGAAAGTAATTTATGAGTTTCACTAACTGGCCACTTCTGTCCCTGTCCCAGATAATCCGAAACATGAAGCTTCCTGGCTGAGAGAACAAAACAACTGTGGCTGTGGAGACAGTCATATGGCTGTGGAGACAGTCATAGACGATGTACCCAAGCTAAAGGTGTGTGCACTGAGGGTGAGCCAGGCGGGAAGTCGCATCCTCAAGGCTGGAAGTAAGATCCTCACCTTCAACCTGCTGGCCCTGGAGTCTTCCGGGGGTGGTGGCACCGTGCTCTTGTCTGGTCCTCAGAAGGGCCGAGGTGTACCGGCATTTTGACAAGGCCGAGGTGTACCGGCATTTTGACAAGGCCACACCAATCACACTTAAGCTTATATCCAAACCAAGGGCCAGAAGTTCAAATGTGCCAGAGGCAGATGGGCCAGTGCAGCTACAAAAACTACCCCTGAATCTGATCTTACTGTTAAAAAAAAAAAAAGCTTTGGATTTTTGGAGAGAGAGGAGATAGAGAGGGTTATTTCTTAAAAATGACCTCTCTCTTCAGCCCATTCCAAGCGGCATCCTTCTCACACCATTTATTATAATTTGCTTGTCTTCTGCTATTTTGACAAATTTTGAATTTTTAACCCTATAAATAATCTTAAACTACTCAAAGCTGTCATCCCCTAGATATGAAAATCAAATTACGCTCAAGAATTCTAGGTGACGGAAAACATTAGCCAGCCCCATAAGATACAGATGAGCATGGGAGAGTGGCATAGCTGATAAGCCTGGAACTTCATCAGCACTGGAGGGGTGTTTATTTAAAGGAGATACCTGCTTCCTGCTTTACAACATACCAAGTATTTCTTCTCAACATTTATGAGCTTAAATAGATGCAGATGTTGCCAAGGAATGTGTTGTAAGATTAGCCATCTTAGAATTGTGCCTTTGAGCACTGAGAGGCCTGTTGGAGGGTAGCTCCGCACGCTCCTTTTAAATGGGAGGAAACTGAGGCTCAGAGAAGTCCATGGACTTAACACGAAGGTAATGTATGTAGATCATACCCCTGAAGGCTTAGTTGTAGATTGCCTTTGTGTGTGTGTGAATGTGTGTGGGGGGAGGTATATATGTGTCTGTCTGTCTGTCTCTCTGTCTGTCTGAGAATGGGTGTCAGAAGACCACTGTGGAATTGATTCTCTCATTGCACCTATATGTGGGTCCCACAGATTAAACTCAAGTCTCCAGGCTTGTACCCAAATGCCCTAGCCCACTGAGCCATCTTGTTGGCCTGAAATGGACTAATTTTCTCAAGACTGTCTTCAAACCTTTCTGGATTACCTTGTGCCGTGTCTCTCCCATTTGGGGGATTTTGTTCTCTGGGCTGTATTGTTTTGTTTTGTCCTGAGCAGTTCTGACTGTATGCTTTGTAGGCATCCCATATGCCTCCTCTTTTTCAACTCTTGGTTGATATGATTCAGAGCTTTTCTCTTTCATGTAAGGTGACCAGAGATAGGATTCTGGTCAAGGATACTGAGAGGATTGGGTAGTCAGCTTTTCCCTGCCCTAGGCTGTGCATTACCAGTTTCTTTATCTCACTGGCTTCTGATCTCCTTCCAAAGAATAATATGTGGATAAGAACAATGGCTTTGTGTCTAGAAAAGTGTGCTGCCTTTGCAGAAGACTCAGGATTGGGTCCCAGCATCCATGTTGGGGGATTACAAAAGCTGGGTAACTCTGGCTCCAGGGGATTCAACAGCCTCTTCTAGATTCCTTAGCCATACCCTGACACATGCATATGCCATATATGTACACTTATATGTATTTGATTTTTAATCAAATCATATATATATATATATATATATATATATATATATATATATATATATATATATGTTTCGAAACAAGGTTTCTCTGTTTAACAACTCTGGCTGTCCTGGAACTCACTAGACCAATCTGGCCTCAAAGTCACAGAGATCCAACTGCCTCTGCCTAGCAAGTGCTGAAATTAAAGGTGTGTGCCACCACTGCCCAGCAAAATAAATATTTTTTAAAAGAGTGATAGATGTGACCACAATGAAGACTCACTTGTCTCCAGTCACTACAGAGGCTGCAGTCTGCCCCTGAGCTTGGGAGGAAGCTGAAACGTCTTGCCCTAGAAATTTTGTTAATTACCACTCTTACCCTTTTCTGTGTGTACGAACTGTCTTTCCTGCAACAGAAAAGAACCGCCAGCAGAGTTCACTTGACCCCATGTTATTACTTAAATAATTTTTAAAGATTTATTTAGTTTTATTTTATGTGTATGAGTGTTTTCCCTGTATGTATATTTGTATGTGTATATGTATTGCATGCTTGGCACCCTAAGTGACCAGAAGATGGCATTGGATCCCTTGGAACTGGAGTTATAAATCGTTTCTGGTTGCCAAATGGGCATTGGAAAGCAAACTGGGTCATCTGGAGGAGTGGCCAGTGCTCTTAAATACTGAGTTATCTCTCCAGCCCTAAAATAATTTTTAGAGCCAGAATTATGATACAAAATGTTCTAGATATTTTATGAGAAAACAACACTCAATGAGGCCCTTTACGTATAAGGGCTCTGCACTCCAGTAAGCAACTTAAATGACTTCTAAGCAAACTGTAAGTATTAACTGCCTGCTCCCCAGTCCTTAGGGTCAGAACTCCCAGGGTCATCCTGCTACCCAAAACTCTGCTCAGTGATGCTCTCTGATTTGTCTTTCTCAGAGGGCTCGAAGTCATCTCCATTTTCTGTTCTCCTCCCCCATTAAATTCTACTCTTTTTTTTTTTTAACTGTAGGTCACTGTCTCAACTGAGTTTTTAGGAGCAGGATCATTTGGAACTAATACAGGGTCCTATGCAGATGATTGACAGTCCACATCCCTTTCAGAAGGCTCTAAGGCCTCAAAGAAAAATCTTTGTTAGCCAAATTGTCTTTTTAGAGGAGGAATTTCAGTAAGTGTGTAAAAGGGAAGTAGAACAGGACAAAGGAAGGAGAAAGCATTTGAACTCTTCTTAAGACTTTCCGACCTGAAGAGGAAGAGGGGTCTGAGCCAGGGTGCCTCTGTGCTCTGTACTAAGGATAAGGACATGGACATGTCCAAGGATATTTTTATTTCTGGTTTATAAATTTATTCATAGAAAAAAAAATCTTACAAATGCTTAGTATCCATAAACGGCCATGTTATTTAACTAAGAATCGTCCTTTAACTTTCTCATTAAAAAGGAAAATTAGATGAAGATAGATGAAGATTCAAAGAACCATACATTTGGCAATCCTTCCTAACCCCAGACTAGCTCTCCTGACACTGTCCAGCTCATAAAACACACTGGTGGCCTGGAATGAGCAATTCCTCACTGACCAGCACTCAACCATGCAAATGTCTGAAGAGAAAAAGAGTTCTTTCCTCCGACTTGAAACTTATTTAGTTGAGATTTTTCTCACCAGAGTCCTTGTATTTCTTTTTCCCCATGGGCAACTTCCCCTTAATTAATCCCATTTCCCCCAGTTCTAGCTTGTCCGAGCAGCTGAGCAAACAAAGATGCAGGCAGCCATTTTAATGTGCTTCCTCTCCCAGACCCTCTGGGATGGATGGGCTGTTCATCTTGTCCATAAACAGGGGCCTGGATGGGCCCGGAGAAAGCAAGCAACTAGGGACCTCTGTCAGGATTAATTTTAATAGACTGCAGGCTGCCGCCCAGGAACCATAACCCAGCAAATGACTTTAAATTACTATTTGCTGATAAAAAGGGAGATAGGAGCCGAGCATTCAGTCCGGCATCTCGGTTTGGATAACTAATGCTAGGATTTATTTTCCTACTGGATCGTCTGTGCTTTACGACCTAAACCCTGGGGTAGCTGAGGAAAGCAGCTCGGTGTCCTAATCTCAGGAAAATTAGCTGGGAGGAAATGTGACATTTTATAGAAGTTCTAAACTTTAGAGCTGGACCAGAAACGACTCTACCCTAGGGTCTCTATGTTTCAGATCTCTTTGGTGTTCTTACCTCCTTTTCTATGCCTTTGTCCCCAGTTAGTCATGACCATGGCATTTTATAAAGCTCTGCTATTTTGGTTAAGCAATAACAGTTTCTGTAATAATTTGTCTTGTCCCTTTAAGGGACAAGCCCCGCCCATTCCCTCCCCCATCAACTGAGGCAGGCAGATCTTCCTGCTTGCAGTCTGAGTCTCTTCCTTTTCCATTGCCCTCTTGAAGAGGCAGTTTCTGTCTCTTCCCACTTCTCCTCTTCCCCCTTCTGTTTCTCTCTCTCTCTCTCTCTCTCTCTCTCTCTCTCTCTCTCTCTCTCTCTCACCTTTTCTCCCCTTCTTCCTTTCCCCTCCATAATTCACTAAATAAATATCCAACCTCACTCTGCATGGCCTGCCTATCCATGTTTCTGTCTCTCTCCCACCGTGTGGCTCCCTGACCGGGACCAGCCTCCTTGGGAGACTTGCGGCATGGTCTTGTGGCATGCCCATTTGTCTGTCTCTCCTCGTGGTCTCGTGTACTATCCCTGCCTGGGACTGGCTACTCTCAAGACTCCCTGCCTGCTGCCTGCCCCCAACTTGGGGACCTGTGGTATGGTCTCATGGCCCGCTGCCTGCTGCAGTCATTCGGAAACCTGCAGCATTTTTATTTAATCCATTACAGTTACCCCCATCTAATTTGGCTCCTAGAATAAAAATAACTTGTTTCTCTGGATTATTTTTCCCCCCTCCCCACTGTACCCATCCCCATTAATGACTGGCCATGACAGATATTACGAGTTGTTGTGCCCTGATTACAATCCCCAGAGAGACCACCAGAAACCAGAGAAGTTCAGACTACAATAAGCAAGGTTTATTGTTAGCTTAATACGGGCTAGGTCGGGACTGTCTCCACACTTGATGCAGTGAGGCAGGGAAGAACTCAAATCCCTCTGTGGGGTTAGCTTTTTAAAGGCAAAAACTACAAGCCCTCCAGTGCCATCAGGGGGGTTTGGCACGGGTGCAAGGTCTTTGCTCTTTTCCATCCTGTTTTGTCAGCCTGATCTTTGTTTTTAGAGCAAGGTCACGCTGTCCCTGAGTCAGGACATCTTTACCAGTCTCCACCAGGTGGCCTAGTGTCCTTGTGCTTTGGATTTTCCCCAGTGTGTGGGGGGGGCTATTTTTTCTGGGAACATGAAGCTAGTCTGGGGTTTTTTATTTCAAAACACCCTGCTAGGAAATTCCTTCTCGTTCCTTTGAGAATAAGGGATGAGGGTCTCACACCAGTCACCTGACATTCTCCAGTTCACCTTCTTTCCCTAGTTATCCCTAGCAGTGACCTCCCAGGTCAAAAGAAAAAAAAAAAAACAAAAAAAAATCCCAACCTGCTTCCTTCTCTCTCCTTGCTAGGTCTCACTCAAACCCAGGACAAGTCTCCCTCAACATTCCTCACCTGACTGACCGGTACCCCAAATCTCTCCTTCCCAGGAGCTGGGCATTTGCTTCTCTTCCCTCGGTCTGATTGTTATGATTTCAACCACTATATGGCTGACACTTCTGGGTTCCAGGGCCACGCATGTGCGGACAAGCCCTCAGGCATGACCCATGTTGGGCATGGTTGCATCGTCTACCTACCCCCACTGACCTCACTAGTCCTGCACACACACATCCATAAACTCCTAAGTGGGTTTGTTGTGGGTTCTGTATTTCCTTCTCACTCACGCCAGGTAATTGATTTCACTGATCTCTATAGAGCTCAGCCATTTTGCCTACATTGCTCTCCTGGTCTCTTGGCCTGGGCTATCTACCTTGGTCAGTGGCTCCTCTCTTGCTCTTCCACACCCCCCCTCCAGGTGCAATTTAGCTTGGATTCTCCCTTCTGCCTGTTTCTCCCTTATATCAACAACGAAAATCTCCAGACTTTAGAAGTAGCTATGTCTTCCTTCTTCTACTTTTTTTTTCATTTATCTGGTGCTGAAACCATGGGGCAGGGTGGGGGGGTAATAAATGAGCTTCCTTCCAAGGGAATCGGCCTCTCCAAACCGCACTGTGGATTTGATTCTCCTAAGGTATGTGTAAATCATTTGTTTCTGCTGGCTTCTGCCACCCCCACATTTGATTCCAAATTCTAGAGTCTACCTCTTCAGTGGCTTCTTGCCTCTGCCCACTCTATCTGTCTCTTTTTGCCTACTTCATAAGTGTCCTTTCTCTGGCTCCTGGAGCCTGCTACACCCTCTGGGATGTCCATCACCTGGGCATCTCTCTGTGTCCCTGACTCACTGCTGTGCCCTCTGGGACACCCATCACCTAGTTCTCTAGCTCTCTCTCTCTCTCTCTCTCTCTGGCTTCTGGCTCCACCATACCCTGCAGGGCCTCACCACTTGGGCAACCTCTCTATTTACTAAGCCTGCAGCTTCTCCATGCCCTTGTGGCCTCTACAATACTGGAACCCTCTCTTGGGCAGGATACTTGCTTGTCCTCACTTATCGCTCTTGTTTACACTGCTCACTGATATTCAGCTCCCTCTTGGAGGCTACTGGAACTCTCCATGGCAGAGTTTGTTTCCACAACCCTTCCTCCTTTCTCCTTGGACTCAATTCCTTTTTCAGACTCAGAGGTTTTATTAAAGTCTCACTGTCTTACTGCGAATGGCTTGGCTTCAGTAGAGCTCAATGGGCCAAAGACGGCAGACTTGAGTTCCAAATTCTTGCAGATTGTAACAACTCCCATCACTGCACAAGCAAATGACCCTAAAATCTCCTATCTCTAAGGGTTTTCAACTCTTGAAATTTTTTTTAATCTCTATGATTTCTCTCTGCTCTCAAGAAATCTTTTAAGACTATTGTATAAGATTTGTAAGTTCATTGGGTGTGGCTAAATAATCTGTAAAATCTGTAATGAAAATTGGCTTAAAACTTATAACAAAAAGGCTTATAATTAAAAACCTTTATATACATAGGTAATTTTAATTTGCTACAACATACTATATATGTGATTCAACTTCTGTTTAGAATATACTATATATATATGTAACTTGAATTCAACTCTTGCTCAGGAAAACAGATGTTTTAAAATAGCAACCATGTGACTTATCTCCATCTCGCCTGATGACTTCATCAGGATAAAAGAAACCATGTGGCTGGCAGCCATCTTTACTAAGGTTAAAGGGTACATGCCATGTGACTGTATAACCATCTTGATTCAGGTGACCACATGGCATAAAGCAACTAAAACTTCTTAGTCCCAGTGAGCTCTCTGCTTATCGTTGTATTTCCGTTCTAGACTGAGGAGACAGCAGCAGGTCTCCAAAATATCTTGGATTAAGGTTATTAAATACAATCAAGGTTTATAAATTCCTAAGGTTATCAAGGTCTACTCAAATTAACAAAAGCCAATTTAAAGCTGCACATCTAACTACTTATATCTTTGCTAACTGTGTTCGACACCAGGCTTCTAGAAATTGTAGATGAGAAACAACATTAGAATCAGAAAAGTAAAGCTCCCAGTCTCGCTATGGACTGCATTTATGGTTTAAAGTTTTATTTTGATACTAAAGGCTCTTCAATTAAATCTTCAACTCAACATTTTTAAAGGCAGAAGCTTAGTAGGGATAAAGCCATAAAATCCTAATCTTATAAAAACTACTAACTTATAAACTATTACATGATTCATTTGAAGACAAGCTTTATTTAGCTTCCTCTATGTGTTTTCAAGGTTAAGTCTAAAACAAGTAACTAAAAACGAAGCTTATTTAACTCAGGTGCACCTAATAGATTATGGTCCTCAAATTCTTCAGCGATCTGCTGAATATGGCCTTTAAATTGTTTATGAAAAAAAGCTTTCAATGATAAACAGGAATGCCAGCTCCTAACAGCAATCCTAAGGTCTCCAAAGAAGATGATGGGGCATAGAGACTCCACCTGAATTGTGATAATGCTAACCACTGGGAAAAACTGCCTCATGCCTCACCTGCCACCAGGGCTCTGCCCAAACTGTGGACACTGTTGGGTTGACTGCCATACTCTGCCTTGTCAAAGTGAGGTCAGTTTTCCCAGGTTCCTTCTTCACAGGAAAGTCTCTTAATCCTTCTGAGTCTGGCAGCTGAAGGTCAATGCTGTCCTGTGCAACAGCTAAAGAGTTAGTGTTGTCCTGAATGACAGTCAAAGATGACCACTGCTCCCAGTGACACCATAGTGACCACAGAAGCCTAGGGTAACTGCCCAGTAACAGAAATTTATATTGTAACTATATATATATGGATATAATTAATTATATCCAATATAATTACCATAGTATTATATAATTGTATACAATTTATTATGTATATCAAAATTTATAATATATTTTATTTTTTATAACATCTTTCTTAGTTCTCTGATGATATTGACAGCTAGGCTAACTGTAGCTTTTTCAATTTAAAAACAAACACACCAGCTCCTTCCCCAAGGCTACATTTGCCTTCTTAGTTAATTTCACACGTAAAACCAAGCCTCACATCTGTAGAGCTACTAGGTCTCCAGCTGCAAAAGACAGTTTATTTTACTGACATTCTTCACTCTGAAAGAAATAAGCTCACGAAACAAATTTTAAAATATTTCAGATTTCTTTTTGTCTCTATGCTATTATTATGCTAAATCTTCAAAAGTTCAGAGTTTTAATATTAATCAATGGAATTCTGATAATACAAGTTAAAAGTACTTCTCAATGTTGGTAAAACCATCTCTGTCTAATTTATATAATTTAGCCTTCCAGAAAGAGTGTTAATGTTTTAACCCAGGATCAGTTTTGAGTCCCTAAGCTTTTACTATGACTCAAAGACTTGAGTTCATTGCTTTTTCTACAATGTGGATTTCAGTGCAGATTACAAATAATGGTAATACTAATATCTCTAAAACTTTTATCTCTTTCTGTAAACTTAAAAAAAAATCACGTAAGCTTCATGAAGTCAACTTGGACCCATCTTTTGTAGATCAAACAGACTCAGATAAGTACTGCTAAATTTCCCCACTTGCCTATTCCTGAGGGAGGGATCTCTCTTCCCTGGTCTTGGAACTTCCCTCTTTTAACTAGCAGGACTGTAGACATGGAAGTTTCAAATATATACCCCAAATTTTTCCCTAAACTCTTTACCTTTTGTCCTGAGACAATATCTGTTCCAGAGATTTTCAATCAGCTGAAGACTGTAAACTGCTCCAAATGAGCAAATCCTAGATCCTTCTGATGGAATTTCTGACCCCTTGAGCCCCTGCATCCTAGATGGCTCCCAAGCCACCTATTCTTCCCTAGCCCCAGGTGGTCTCACAGAACCCAGGCATCCTTTGGTCATCATTCCAACCTTCCTGGACTCCCAAAACGATGCCCCAATTTCAGCAGGAAGTAGTTATAGAAGAGATTAATTTGTTCTTTATCATCAACAAAAGACTGTAATGTTAGATCTTAAACCCTGAAAAAGTCTCACTAAACACTTCTCACTGTCGTGTCCCCCACTTCTCCCTCTCCCTCCTGCCCCCACCATACACACCTCTCCCTCACAGGGACTGGGCTTCTGCTTCCCTTCCCCCAGTCTTGTCTCTATAGAGCTCAACCATTTTGCCTATACCGCTCTCTTGGTCTCTTGGCCTGGGCTGTCTCCCTTGTTCTCCCTCCCCCTCTTTCCTCTTATGGTCCAATTTAGTCTGCTGGCCATGTTCATGTTCAGCCTGAACTCTTCCCTCTGCCTGCTTTCTCCATTATAGCAACAATGAAAATCTCCAGACTTTAGGAGTAGCTCTGTCCTCCTCCTTGTATTTCAATTTTTTCACTCCTTGTCCCTTCTCTGTTTTCTCCTTGCTCCTGCCCTGCTTTCTTCTTGTCTGCCCTGTGACTAGCCAGCTTATAAGTAGGCACTAAGCTCTCTGGAGGTTTTTCTGAAATAAAGCATGTACTCTTGTTCACTCATTCCCTTGTCTTTCTTTCCTTATAGTCCTGAATATTTTCTGCATTAAAGCTACAAACCCTGATTTGGCCTGAGTTAAAGTCCTTAAAAGATTAGAGGGACTTCTCAGGCAACAGAATGGAGCTGCTCTTTCTTCCTGTCCCCTTCGATAATATGGCCTAATAAGCCTGTGCTTATGAAAAATGAAAGTTTATGTTGACATGAACACCTATACAAAAATATTGGCAGTGATTTATGACCATTAATAACTGAAAACAATTCAAATATCCTTCAGCATAAACAAACTCCCACCGTGCAATACTACTTAGTAATATAAAGAAGAATTGGCATAGATGAACCTCAAGACCATTACACTAAACATTAATAAATCCAGACTCAGAAATTATCAAACTATTTTCCAGAAAAGTTCTTTGCAAGTCCCTTCAGAACATTAGCAGTCTATAAGAATCTCAGTTCTTCATTTTTTTCTAACAGTTAACATGGTCAATCTTTCTAATTTCTGATGGTCTGACTTGGCCAAATAACCAAATCTTGTTGTTTTGTTTGAAACAGGGTCTCATTATGTAGCCTCGAATTCACTGTGTAGATCAGGCTGGTCTTGAACTCACAGAGATAACCCTGCCCCTGCCTCCCAAGTGCTGGGATTATAGGCGTGCACCACCATGCCTAGCTATATTATGTTTATAATATGCATTTTATTCTGGCTAGTTATATTGGTCATTCATTACTTTTTAAAGATTTATTTTATTAAGTTTAGATTGTGTGTGTGCATGTGTGTACATACGAACCAGGTGCCTGCAGAAGTCAGAGGTTGTGAGATGCTCCACGGGGGAGTTAAAGGCAATTGTGAGCTACTCAACAGGGGTGCTGGTACCCAAGTTCTGGTCCTCTGCAAGAACACTTTGCACTCTTAACTACTGAGCCATCTCTACAACCCCCGTCATTTATTTTTACTGTGGTTATTGTTCATTCAGGAATCCCTGCGAAATGTTTGTCCAAAAATTGTATTGCTTAATTTTAGATGCGATACTCTATTATTTCTGCCATATTTTACTTATTAGAAGTGAGTCAGTAGGTCTTTGAAGTGGGAGTCCCATACTTTCTCAAAGCGCAGTGGAAAAGCCAGGAAAGCAAAAGACACACACCCAGCGAAAGCCCGCCAAACCCCAGTCTGCGGTGATGTAACTTCCGCCCCTGCGCGCTTCCTCGGGCGCCCCCTGTTCCTGGCTCTGTCCATTTCCGGCATTTCCAGAAAACTCCGTTCGGCTCGAAGAAGCCGCGCTCTTCCGGGAAAATGGCGACTCCCGCTCGCGCACCAGAGTCGCCGCCGGCCGCGGAGCCTGCGCCCGCCGTGGGCCCCGCCGCGGAACCCTGCCCGCCGCGCCAGCCGCAGCCCGTGCACAATGTTCTCGCTGCCCCGCGGCTTCGAGCCCCCAGCTCCCGAGGACTTGGGGCAGCGGAGTTCGGCGGAGCTGCGGGAGAGGTTGAGGCGCCAGGAGAGACTTTTGCGCAACGAGTAAGCGGTGGCTCGGGGGAAGGCGGGGGGTTGGGGATGCCGGCGACCGGGATGGGGGGGGGGGGATCAAGGACTAGGCCCTCGGGGGTCGGGATCCAAGGCCAGCCCCTCGCTCCCCACTGCGGCCTTTCGGGCGAAGGTGACCTTGCGTGCTCAGGCCTCCTGGCCAGGCCCGTGCTGCGCGCGGCGCGCCACCATGCTGCCTGGCCCTCACTAGGCTGCAGTGCCTGCTTGATTCCGTGTTCCCACAACGGCTTTGAGAGAGTCTGGGTACCAAATCCTCTTGGCCAGAACGTGTTGATTCCTCCTTCTCCATCTAGAGTCCTACACATTCCCAAACCAAAGGAGATGGGGAGGACGAGCTGTAAAGAGTGGCTAATTAGGCCTGGAAAGTTTCGTTCCCCCGAAAACGGGTAGATGACGATAGCTGATTTTTTTTTTTTTTTGGGAAAGGCAGCTTTGTTCTGGAAAGGAATTGAAGTAATAAGAGGCAGAAGACACCAAAAGGATATTTTCCGAGAGATTTTCAGCAAGGGGGGAAGGGAGCTATGAAGGCAGCCGAGGGACTGGGAAAACTAAGTATTGGTGGAATAATTTGGAGATAAATATGTGTTCATAGTTAACAGGTGGTTGAAGTTTCTGGGGAGCCGCAAGGATAATGAGAAAATTGGAAGAGAGGAATAGATTCAAGGTTAATTTTTTATTTCGGGTCTATTTAATTGGGGGATGGCAAACGTTTAGTTAAAAGCCAACTGATGAAACCCTGAAAAATGGGTGCCAGGCTCTAAGGGGAGAAGGCTGCAAAAGCAGAGGACCCTAAAGTGCAGAGAGGCATTGATACCGTTGAAAATGTAATGTATGAATGAATGTGTGGTACGCCGATGAATAGAGGACCTAAGAGGTCTCCATTTGTTATGTAACCAAAGAAAAGAACCAGAAAAGGGAATTTCACTGAGCGCAAGGAGCTCTTTGCAGAATGGGTTTCTACTCGAGACAGGTAGATGGGATGTTTATATTAGCAATAAATTCAGTAAATTTACCTTTTGATCATGGGACCTTTTGTGTGTGTGTGTGTGTGTGTGTGTGTGGTTTTTCGAGACAGGGTTTCTCTGTAGCTTTGGAGGCTGTCCTGGAACCAGCTCTTATAAACCAGGCTGGCCTCGAACTCACAAAGATCCACCTGCCTCTGCCTCCAGAGTGCTGGGATTAAAGGCATGTGCCACCACTGCCCTGTTAATAATGGGACATTTTAAAATTCTTTTTGTTTGTTTGTTGTTTTTGTGTGTGTGTTTTGTGTTTTTGAGACAGTGTTTCTCTGTGTAGCTTTGGAACCTGTCCTGGAACTCGCTCTGGCCCAGCCTGGCCTTGAGCTTAGAGATTTGCCTGCCTCTGCCTCCTGAGTGCTGGGATTAAAGGCATGAGCCACCACTGCCAGGCTCAGTTTTAGATTCTTTATGAGTTACTGGGCATCCCTAAGGGCTCCTGTTTATGTATACTGAATCTAGAATATTACCTATTTATCAGAAACAACTAAGCAGTCTTTCAAACACAAAACATGCAAGTCCATCTTCCTCTGTAAGATAGTGATGTCATCCCATTATGTGACTTCTGGGAAACCTGATGTACTCACCTTTCCCGACAGAAATGGCAAACAGTGCCTTTGACCCAAAAGAGCCATTCTTCAGCCTCATTAGGGTTCAGAGATCTTTTTTTTTTTTTAAACCACTGGTCTTTATTTTTATTGTACTGGTTGACTGTTTTCCTAAATGTTTAAGACCAGAATTTCATATTTTTAGGGGGCTCAGAATCAATGTGTGAGTGTGCAGAGATGAATTTCAGTTGTTTCTTATATGTGCCTTCAGGTAGTTTTGTATTGTGTTCTTTATAGCTTGGGTTTTGGCTGCATCTTATCATGTGGTCAGGTGTGAAACTTTCCATGGGGCAGTCGATGTCTGGGCTTGAAGAATTTCAGATTTTAGCTTAGGAAGATAAAACTTTTATTTCTGAAATTCTGATTTGATGAAATAATTACCCATTCAAAGCACTCCCTTGATGGGGGGCGCATAAGAACAATTTTATCTGTTTGGTCCCTCCTGTCTTTTCTTCGAGGATTACATTTTGTCTTTTAAATACTATGTTTTCATGGTTAAAAACATGGCTCTAATGCATACGTGTTGGTTTCTTTTTTGCATTTGACAGAAAATTCATTTGCAAATTGCCCGACAAAGGTAAAAAGATCTCGGACACCATCGCCAAACTGAAAGCTGCCATTGCAGAACACGAAGAGGTTAGAGCGAGAAGTGAACTGTTTCATCCTGTTAGTGTAGACTGTAAGCTAAGGCAACAAACAGCCACAAGAGTTGATACCGACGTAGACAAGGCCCAGAATTCTGACCTGATGCTTGATACTTCATCATTAGTTCCTGACTGTTCCTCTGTAGACAAATCATCCAGAACAACCTCAGAAACACAAGGACCTGCACATCTCACTCCCAAAGGCAATGAAGAGGCTTTGGAGGCTGGCTGCACAGTGAACCCGGGTGTAGCTCCCGGCGGCAAAGCCAGGGCACCCTCATCCGAAGTTAACGAACATCTCCCCCAACGCCCTGTTTCAAGTCAAGTGGAAGACATTTCCAGTGGCATTGACAGTCTCTTTATCACTAAGTTGCAAAAGATCACAATTGCAGACCAGAGTAAGCCCTCAGAAGGAAACACCAGCACTGAGAACGTGCCAGGACTCCAGAGTGAGACTCCTAAGAGGCCTCATTACATGGAAGTGCTAGAAATGCGAGCCAAAAACCCAGTACCCCCTCCTCATAAGTTTAAGACCAATGTGTAAGTGTCAGGAACAGGCTTGCTCTGAGAATGTTGTGTGTGTGCTGTGAGTTTAGGAATGTTATGTGTGTGATGTGAGAAGCGTAAGCAGGAGTGAACATACTGTGAAAATAAATCAGCGTGGCTCTACTACAGAACTGTTTTTGGGAAAATGTTAGTTTTGAAGGCAAGTTATTAACAGGGTTTTAAAAAGCAGATGGGGAATAGTGTGTATCAAGATACTTAGCCAGTGTTTCATAATAAACACAGTGGGAGGGCAGATGGATCATGGCTTTTTTCAGTACCATTTGCTAGTATCCAGCTCCCCCTCAATTGCGTTGTAAGCTGAGAGAAGCAATTGCAGGAACTAATGGGCCCCTCACCAGCAAAACCAAAACCAAACGAAACGTGTTCACTACAAGTAGACAGCAGAGCTGTGGGGCAGGGTGACGTAAAGATCTTCTTAAAGAGGCCGGGTTCTAGAGGGCCACTCAAGGTTTCCAGATTTGGGAGAAATGTTAAACTAGATGATAGTAGTTTCCAGGGAAGGGAAGCTAAAAGGATGTTTTTAAAAATTAACTAAAAATAGATTTGGTGGAAATGGGGGAGAAAAATCTTGCATTTAAGCTATGTTTCTGAGAAAAAAACAAGAGTTTTTTTGAGGAGAAAGGAATTGTGTTTGTAGCATTTAGGCCAACTATACAGGGTAACTGCCCTTCTTGACATACATAGGTGGTGTCAGACACAAAGGGGGAACATGGCTGGCACTTATTTATTTATTTATTTATTATGTGTACAGCGTTTCTTCCATGTATGCCTGCATGTACCAGATCTCATTATAGATGACTGTGAGCCACCATGTGGTTGCTGGGAATTGAACTCAGGACCTCTGGAAGAGCAGTCAGTGCTCTTAACCTCTGAGCCATCTCTCCAGTCCCCTGGCTGGCATTTTCTTAGAAAGCTTCCAAAAGCCAACATCATGTTTGTTCTTGCAGAGACTTTAAGCTTACTCCACTAACTATCATTTTAACCTTCAGTGGTTTCTTCTGTTTAGAAATCCAGGTCCTGGTACATTAATTTTTAGCTAGAAAAATAAAGGTGTCTCGAAGGAGTTTCATCTTCTGTGCTGAGAACTCTGTCTTCCTAGGAGGTCACATTGGAAGGCCAGGGTGTCAAAGAGTAAGGTGGCCCAGTCATGGTCATGTGGCTAGGAATAGCTTGGAAGGTGAGGAATGAGCAGCGAGGGCCACCAAGATTGGTGAGTCGGAGAGTGAAGGGGCAGCCTGTGCATAAAAGAGACCAAGAGAAGCTGCGTCTGGCCACAAATACATGGCATTGGGCTTGTGTATGAGTGGAGCTTTGTGTGCACAGTGAGATGAGGGTGTGCTAGCAGCAGTTCTCAATCTGGGGGTCATGACATCTTTGGGGGGGCTCGAATGACCCTTTGATAGGGGTCACATCAGATATCCTGCATATCATATTTACATTATGATTCATAACAGCAAAATTACAGTTATGAAGTAGCAATGAAATAATTTTATGGTTGTGGGTCACCACAGGAGGATTAAAGGGTTGCAGCATTAGGAAGGTTGAGAACCACTATGCTAGTTTCTTTGACCTTCCTTTTTCTGATTTGTGTACTATCTGAATATTAGAGACTGCCTCATCTGCTCACGACTCTGCAGAACTTCCTATTTTCATGGCCAGTTAGCTATAAAACAGGACCACCTGAGTGTTCAGTGACATCTCAGGTTCATTTACAGTGCAGAATGCCAGTTCCTTCTGAGACTTACACATTCATGAAGTTCATAGTGACAGTACTGTCTCATACATGACCACCCTGTCCCCTGTACCATCTCCTGTCCTCGGTGGTTCTTTGACCTCACCATCTTTGAAGGAGAAGGTTCTCATTTCTGGGGCTATAATTGTCCTTCTAGCCTTCACTTCCAACCCTCCCTTCAGAACTGGTCAGTCTGTCAGTGCCTATTTTATATTCCTTTTACTGGGTATTAAGCTCTTTTACAAGTGTTGTCTGGGTGAGCGGAAGGGGAGTGTAAGGTGTGAGGAGGAAAGGCAGGAATCTGTACATCACCTATTGTCAGCACTGAACATGGACAGACTTCATTCTTTACCCTACAGAAACAGTAGACTCCTGGGATAAAGACCATCTTTGTGCCCGCTTTTCCTTACTCAGGTTACCCACACAACAGAGTGACTCACCAAGTCATTGTCAGAGGGGTGAATCTCCTGCTTCCTCAGAAGAGCAGCGACGCAGAGCTAGGCAGCATCTTGATGACATCACAGCAGCGCGCCTCCTTCCGCTCCACCACCTGCCTGCACAGCTGCTCTCCATAGAAGAGTCGCTGGCCCTGCAGAAAGAACAGAAGCAGATTTACGAGGTAGTTCTGGAGTCTTGGGTTTTTCTTGTTTGTGTTGGCTACTGCTTCAGGAGTCAGAAATTACCCTGGCTGAATAGAAGGATCAGGTTTTAGAGATGTGCTACTAGTTTTCAGTCACAAAGTTGCTAGAACTATAGGAAACTTCAGTAGTAATTCACCAGTAGACCCAGGGAGAGGATTGGAGTGATCTGAATCAACCTGCTGCTGCTGCTGGGACAGCATATGCCTCTCTCCCATGTGGCAGTGTCTCAGTGACCTGCCTAGGGAGACAGTTCTAGTTCCGTCTCCCACAGTGCAGGAGCCAGCCCAGAAGGGCAGGAGATCATGCTGGGTTGCCAGCTGCTGGTGGGGTGCTTGAGACCATTATTCATGACCCTTCCTGCTTTGGTCTTATTCAGTTTTATATAACACTGTATTTTGCATAGAAGTTTTGAAAATGGATATTAAGGTGTGGTGGTGCACACCGTTAGTTCTATCACTTTAATTCCAGCAGCTGGGAGGTAAAGGCGGCCAGGTCTCTGAATTTGAGGCTAGCCTGGTCTACACAGCAAATAAATGGTGAGACCTTGTCTATAAATAAAATATATAATACTGATATAGTTTGTGTTCAGATTAGCAGGATGGGAGAAGTAACTGTGGAGATTAGTTATGGTTAGATTATAACATTCTGAGTTTCTGGGAAAGAAAGAGTCCGTCCCGTTGTGTCCGGGGGTTCCCCCCCCCCAGCTCCTGAATTGTTTAGTTGGATTTTAGTCAGGTTCCTGCATCTTCTAAAGTCAAACTAGCTTTGACTCTGCTTGGCTTTTCTTAAACATTCAGCTGACATGGACTGATATCTTTATGGGCTAGAGGAATGGCCTTTGACTTGTCTCTAGGGGTAGTTTAAATACCTGTCTTGAGACATTTATAGGTTAAAAACCCTTCTGAAATGGGTTGGCTTGACAGAATAGTAGTATAGTAGATACCAGTTATGCCTACCCATAATGTTTGTGGGCTGAGGTATGGGGTTGTTGACGTTCCTGAATGTGTAGGGATCAGGTGAGTCAGAGATGAGCCCTGAGGCCTACCAGTAGTTGGTGGTAATCCTTATGCGTGGAAAAGTCCACTGCCAGTCTGAAACTTACCTGGACCTTCTTGAGTGTTGGTTTCTGTAAGACTTATCAGGGAGCAGTCAGCATGCAGCTTTAATGTCTTGGCTCTTTTTGTGCCTTTGAGGTATACTCTTCAAACCTAGAAAACATGATTTATCTAGAGAAGAAAGTCTTGTCCAATAGAGACATTGGCACCACGTTGGTGATTTCTAACAGGCAGCTGGTTCAGTGTGTACGCAGCACTTAGTATATATGTCTGTTCCTAGCTGCCGTAGTGCTAATTTGATTTCTCAGCTGTTTTAATTGCACATGGCTTGTTATTGGAAGTCACTAGCAACTGCAGCAGGCTGACAACTCTCAGACACATCACCCCGTGTCTGGCAGGACACAGCTGTCAACTTCCTGTATTGCCAGAGACAGTGGCAATTATGCTCCTTTTCCCCAGGTCATGTTGAAATATTGTAAGGGAAGCTGTACATATGTAACTTGGGCTTTATTCTTTTTTTTCAAGGAGATGCAGGCAAAGCTCGCAGCACAGAAACTAGCTGAGAGGCTGAATATTAAAATGCAGAGCTACAATCCAGAAGGGGAGTCTTCAGGGAGATACCGAGAAGTGAGGGACGAAGATGATGCCCAGTCCTCGGATGAATTCTGAACATGAGCACCGGGTGAACTCTGAACCTGACTGTTGAGCCGTCATTGCCTCATAGCAAACTTCCTAACAAGTATCAAGATCAGTGTCAGACCTTGTTGAGGGACAACAGTTTTTAAAGTTACACAAAGGTAGCTACAAATAAGAACCCAGCTTGTCTTTCCGAAGATGATCTTCATGTGCTTGAACAGTTTCATATTTGACATTGTGTTTGACCGTATTGTATTACAGTTTTGCAGTATGTTGTGCATTGGTCTGATATTTTATTGTGAGTAGAGCACACTTTTCTTTAAGATAGCTGCTTTTTCCTTATTCTTACTCTTATCAAATAGCATTGCTTATATCCCTTCTGGTGAATACTTAGTTATCCCAGGCACCTAAAATCAGTTAGGAAGACCTGGTTCCCTTTCTGGAGAAATGAAGGGAACAATCTAGAGAATGGTACGCATGCTTGCATGGAGTTCCTGAGATGCTGGTGTGAAATACTGTGGAAGACACTCAGATTTTACAACAATGTTTATTTGCTGCTCCTGTCTTCTTTTGGGGTGACTGCTATCTTCCTGTGATGAAGATGGAGCACCTTGAGGAGGTGCTGGATGGGGAGGGTCTTCTGAGCTGGTGTGGGGAGCTGCTCTTGGCTTCCCCCGGCTCCTTGCTGTCTTTGATGATAGGTCCATGTACAGGGCGCTCGTGTTTGGTCAGGAAACTGGTGTTTTCTGAGAGTTTCGATTGAATTGTCGTCTATTGCTTTCTTCCTTTTTAAACCCAAAGAGGTGTTTATAGGCTTCAGAAACCTCAGTCTCATGTATGTACACATTTGTGTTGTTTAAAATGATCATATGATCATCTCCAGCAAAGATAACAGTATGTTATCAAGAAACCTTGGTCTATTATGTGGAACCTGTAAAAGAGAAATAAAATACCAATCAGAGCAACTTCATATGCTAATGGTTTGTGGTACTTGTTTGAAGTTTCCTTCTTTAAAAGCTGTGTTCGTACGTGAAAATGGACGGAAAACATTTAGGTTGGATACACATGTGAGGGTTCCATAGTGGGTGCTTCTAGCTGAAGTAAGTACTTTCCATATCTCTCCCACTAAGAAAAGGCTGCAGTAAGAACTAGACAGAATCTGTGGTTTTTAAACTACTAATAGATTGTTCGGTGTTCTTTATCTCTAGAGTGAACTAGCGTTTCTGGATGGTTGGTAAAGGAGAAAAGGAGAGCTCATGCACATGCATGAAGTTACCGAGTCCATCCTGTGAGCTGACCATTCCATCTGCTAATATTTGAGTTTTCATTCTTTGACTTCCTTTTCTACACAGTCATTTTATGCATATTCTCAGTATGTTTTGCTTTGCTAACATTTTCCTGTATTAAATGTTTCAAATCTCAGCCACAAAATGCTTTTCATGACTGCTCCATAGCTTTTTAAACAATTGCATATTTCACTAAGTGATGATAGTATAATCAGTGAATGGTGATGTGACCAACACCTCAAAAGGTCCTCACATCTTGCTTATTCCCAGACATTTTTTAGAAATGAACTTGTTTCCCGTGGCGCTGGGGTTGAGCCTAGGCCCCACTGATGTGCATCACCGGCCTCAGCTGACTTCAGTTTTAAAATATTTATTAAATGTATTTACTTACTATATACAGTGTTCTGTTGGCATGTGTGCCTGCATGTCAGAAGAGGGCACAGTATCTTAATATAGATGGTTGTGAGCTACCAGTGGGTTCTGGGAATTGAACTCAGGACCTCTGGAAGAGCAGCCAGTGCTCTTAACCTCTGAGCCCCCAACTTCATTTTTGAGACAGGGTCCCCCCAAGTTACTCGGGTTGAGCTTTTCTCCTGTTTCCACCTCTGGGGAAGTTGGGGTGACAGGTCTGCACCCTCAGACACGGCTTAGAAGTGAAGCTTCTAAGTGAGAATGGTCAGTTTTTGAGGATCTTGGTGTGTGTTACTCACTGCAGAGATTATTTATAGTCTTACTAGAAATAAGCATAATTTAAAGTTAATACTTAAAAGAGATTTGCAAATTCAATAATTACTGGAAAGGGCTACATTTAAAATACATGTTTCTGAATGAAGTGGATTTTTTTAATGTTACTGGCTTACTAGGCAAGTGACTGCTCGTCTTTGAAGAACTTGATCTGAGAATGACTTTATCCATATGTTTGCAATCTTTTGAAGACTTTGCCCCTTTTCCTTGGCTTCTCAGTTCTGATGAATAAGAATATCCAACTTTTCACCCTTCGTCATACAATTATTTTTAGCGGACCATTTGCCTTTTAATATAGTTTATGATGTTTATCTTGGCTTTATCCGGGAGTCTTCCTTTGCTTGTATGCTTCAAAGAACTTTTTGTCATCCCCTGCTCCCATTGTGTGCCCATTGTGGTGTCCCTACCCCTCTCCCATCCCCCTCCCATCTCCTGTATGTTGTGTATTATGCCCATGTCGTCCTCCTCCCCCCACTATGTAGCTCTTAATGTCCTGGAACTCACTGCATAGACCAGGCTGGCCTCGAACTCAAGACAGTTGGGGGTGTTGGGAGTAGAACTGGCATCCTTTTCAAGAGCAGTATGGGGTCTTAACTTCTGAGCCATCTCTCCAGTCCCTTTATTCATTTTTTCATAGTTAACTTTTCACTGGGAAGGAATTTTAATTTTTGTTTCCTTATATCAACTCATTTAGTCTGTACAGCCTTGGGGTGAAAGCAATGTTGGCTCCATATCAGATTTCAGCTACCTGTGGACACTGGGTGAGGGAAGAGCTACATGTCAGTTCTTGCAGAATATTTAACCATTGGTTCAGTATTAGAAACCACCATGCTTTTTAAGGCTGCTTTCAGGGGATAGTACAGTCCTATGAAAGTGCTTTTTATTTCTTGAGCTTTTTTCTGGGCCCTTAATATTTTCAAACTGTTCATTATGCCTTTAATTGGTATTAATGCTTAGTAGAACAAGTCCTTCTCTTTAAGTTCTGTGATACAACCTACAGAAAAGTATATAAAATACGATCAGTTTAGTAGATAAAGCAACAACTGTGACCAAAGCAGATACAGAAAAGCTGTTCCCAGCCCTCCCTATGTATCTGCATGTTCGCACGCTTGCCTCCCCAAAGGAGTCATTGCTGTCCTGATAGTGGTAGTCGCCTGAATCCTCTTTTGTTACCATCTATGCATGTCCACTTTGGACTTCTACAAAGATTCAGTCATTCTTTTGTTGTGCCCTGTGCCTTTCACTCAACATAGTTTGGAAAATTCATCTTTGGTGTGGTTAATTAATTTTCATTGTGATTAATATATCATGCTATTTCATTAGTATGTGGTTTCTTCTGTGATTGACATCATTTGAGTTGGGGTGTGAAAAGCAGTGACAGTCTCTTTGCACACATGGACATTTTTGGTTTTGTTTTGAGACAGAGTTCTGGCTGGCCTGGAACTCCTTGTGTAGACTAGAGTTGAACTCCTAGAGATAGGCCTTTGTCTTCCCATGGTTTGCTTTAGAAGTATGTGCCACCATGCCTGACTTCTTACACATTTTATAGAATGTAATCCAGGAGTAGAGTTGTTGGGTTATGATGTCTGCCTGCCTTTAACATTTGTGTGTGTGTGTATGGTTTTTCAAGACAGGGTTTCTCTAGTTTTGGAGCCTGTTCTGGAACTAGTTCTTGTAGATCAGACTGGCCTCTAATTCACAGAGATCTACCTGCCTCTGCCTCCCGAGTGCTGGGATTAAAGGGGTGCACCACCAACTCCTGGCTTGCCTCTAACATTTTGTACTCCCATCACCTCTTGATAGTATGAGAATTCCCTTCCATTTGGCATTGCCAGATTGTAGGTTATTTAAGTATTCTTTGTGGCTGTGTTTGTTACTTTTCTACTGCGGCGATAGAACACTGACAAAAAGCAACTTTGGGAGAAAGGGTTTACTTGGTGTAGTTCCAGAGGGGTTGCATTTCATATGGACAGCAGGAATGTGAGGCCGCTCAATCACATGTCATGTGCAAGAAGTGGAGTCTCCCTGTGACATATTTCCAGCAAGGCTTCATCTCCTACAGGTTCTACCTTCCCAAACAGTGCCCTGGCCTGGCATCAAGTGTTCAAACACATGGACCGTGGGGGACATTTCATATCGTTACACTGACTTTATTGTGCATTCCCCTAATTAGGAATGACAGTGTGGTGTTGTCACACGTTTAGCTCTTCAGAAGAGCCTTTTGGACATTGTCCATTTTGTTTATTGTGTTTTATTCGCTCTCTCTGCTTCCTTACTGGTACATACACAGATGCATGGATTTAATTTTTGGTACTCAATCAAAGAACTTTGTTTAGTTATATTTGCTATACATATCCTCTGCATTTTTTGGCATTTCATCCTTTTCATGGTGTGTTGATAAAAAGTAACCTAATGACAAATCTATCTAAATTTTTTGTTTAGTGGAGATTTTTAAGTTTTTATTTTTAGTGTGTATGGTTTTTTAAAAGGATTTTTTTTCCCGTCCTGAACTTACCAATTTAAAGGTTAAAGGTTTTGTTTTGTTTTGTTTTTGTTTTTAACAATTTATTTATTTTTTCTTGTGCATGCATTGTCCACAGAAGTCAGAAGAGGGCATTGGTTCCTCTAGCTATATGTCTGTTTCTGTGATTAAAACACCATGACCAGGGTAGCCTAAAGAAGAGTTTACTTGGGGTTATGATTTTAGGTAGGAATCTAGCGTGGTGGGAGCATGGCAGCAAGCGGCAGGTACGGTGGCTAGAGTCCTTAACTGCACGCGTGAACAGGGAAGTGGACATGGGTGAAATTATGAACACTCAAGCCTGTTCTAGTGACATTTCATCCAGCAATACCGTACTTAAACCTCCCCAAACACTGCCACCAACTGGGGAGCAAGCATTCAAATATCTGAGTTTATGGGGTACCTGTTTACTCAAACTACTCCGTTCCACATGTTGGGCCACATGGTACCAACACCCGTCTTTAACTCTAGTTCCAAAGGAGTTAAGTGATGCGTGTGCATGCTCTTGTGAATATGCGTGTGCATATGTGTGATGTCCTCATGAGGGTGTCAATCCCTCCTTTACGACACTACCTTATTCCTTTGAAATACGGTCTCTCCCTGGATTTGATCCAGAGTTCATGTTTTTCAGTGAGACTGGCATTCAGTAGGCCCTTCCTGTCTCTGGGCTCTTCAGTGCTGGAATTACAAGCATGCACGAGACTACAGCCAGTGTTCTGTGGTACTGGAATCTGAAGTCTGATACTTATACTTGTGCATTGTGCACTCTAACCACGGGGCCATCTCTCCAACAAAATCTCTCTGGTTAGAGAATGCTTTATACTTTTGCCTTTTGCATTAGGTCTTTATGTCACCTGGAATATAGTAATTATTGTGTGAGGGGGAAGGTGGGACTTAGGTAGCCACTTTTCCTAGCATTGTGAAATGCAAATACAGCCTTCACCTGCTCCCCTGCACACTTGTATGTCTGGCACTTTGTACATTTTCTCTTCAGTCTCATTAACTTATTTGTGTTAACAATATATTGTCTTAATTGCTGGAGCAGGGTCTCCTTTTCTTCATGTTGATTAGCTTTTAAAAAAGCTTTTTGTATATGAGTATTTTGCCTGAATATGTCTATATGTCCCATGTATGTGTCTGGTGCTTGAGGAGGCCAAAGAGGGCATCAGACCTCTTAGAACTGGGGTAAGGACTATTGTAAGCTGCCATATGGGGCTGGGAATTGAACCGGGAAGTGCTCTTAACCTCTCCAGTCCCTGCTTTGTTAGTTTTAAACGGATCTTTCCATTTTCATAAAAGCGTAGAATTTTAGGAATCAATTTGTCATGTTCCACAAACAGTAACTTCGGAATACAAGCTTATTTAAAACTCACTTAAAAACGTTTGTACCACTAACATTCTGAAACTTAGGAGATGGGGGTTGGCAGCATGTTTTCTCCTGAAGTCTGCTGTCGTTTTCATGAGGATGCCTCCTGTTTTCTGTAATCTAGATAGAAATTGCAGAAGGCTGCTTTTGTGTTAATATCTAGCGTTAAGTGGTTTTGGTTAAGAAGAGGTAACAGTGAAACTATTTTAAAAGTCAGAGACTTAAAACTGAAAACTGGGCCGAGTCTGCAGCAGTCCTCATTTTTAAGTGATTACGTCTAAAAAGGAAGGTAAGTACTAACGCTTGGACTTAATCTGAGCCATGGAAGGCACAAGATTAATCTCTTTTTTTAAATATTTATTTATTTTATTATGTATACAATATTCTTTCTGCGTGTATGCCTGAAGGCCAGAAGAGGGAACCAGACCTCATTACAGATGGTTGTGAGCCACCATGTGGTTGCTGGGAATTGAACTCAGGACCTTTGGAAGAGCAGGCAATGCTCTTAACCTCTGAGCCATCTCTCCAGCCCCCACAAGATTAATCTCTTAATGTAACAGTTGTCCATAGTACTAATTTTCCATTTTCACGGGCCTGTCTGTCATCTGCACTGCATTCCCAGGGCAGCCAGGGTGATGGCAAGCCAAGGAGGAAGCAGATGATAGCGGCTAGATAGCTCTCCTTCCTGTAAGGGGTGCTGAGATGGTTTGCTCAGGGGCCACCAGGAAAGGAAACCAGCACTCAGGAATTTGGGAACCTGGGCTGCGTGGTGTTGGAGGTGAATACCACACGTCAAGGCTGCAGTGGGCTTTGGAAAGTGAATCCTTGGTAAGGTCTTCAGATAGCCTGGGTTATTTGTCTTGTCTGTGACACTACAAATGTTTCATTCTGCAGGTTTTTCTATGGTTTCTTGTGTGACACACACACACATGCCAGAGATTGATGTTGAATGTCTTTCTTAATTACTCTCCACCTTCGTTTTTGAGACGGTGTTTAGAGCATCCCCTTTAGGCTAGATTAGCATTGAAGAATGGTGTGGGCATCATAGACTGCTCAGACAACCAGGTGAACCTGACAGTTGTACTCTCTGTGGGTTCAATGGCACAGTTTGTAATATTACAAGAGAGAAGGTTGTTAGAAAATAGAAAAAGATTTGTCTTAATATGGGAAGAGTAGAGTGTCTGTGCTCAATAAAAGGATTATATTTCTAGCTTTTTATGGGGAACATGAAAAATCATTTTTTAAAGCACGGCATGTCTCATTATTGACCAGCTGCCTGACAGCAGGGAGAAACTTAAAGCTATTATTTTAATTTCTGGCTAAAGTGTGGAAGCTTTGATACTGGGCTGATGAAATAAAGCTCGTGCTGGATAATACTGAACTGGAGCCAGACCACAAATCAGACCCGATTCTGAAAGCACAGCACAAAAGCCTGGACAATTAACCATGATCTATTACTTCCCAGATGACTTTAGAAAACTGGAATTTAAAAAAAAAAAAAGAAGGCAAATGAGAGTGAGCCACTGGAAATAGCATTGGGTTATTAGGTTCAGGATTTAAATACCACTATTTCCTTTTATTCCAATGGGAAGTTGTGGACTCTCCCAACTATGAAGTCTGTAAGATGAGGTCAGCAGATATGGGGTATGTATGGGGAGAACACAGCTTCAAATGTGGTCTTTATGAACCACTTTGAAGGCAGAAAAGTGATGAAAGCCTTACTGTATCGATGGTAACAATTATGACTGAAACATGTTAGATGGTACCTTATGCCACATGAAGCAAAATCTTAAGTGACCGCTGCACGAAACTTTAAATGTGAGACTGATAAAATGGCTCTGGGTGGGTGGGGGTAAGAGCTGATTGCCACCAAGCTTGGTGACTAGAACCTGCAATCTTAGAACCCAAATGGCGGAAGGAGAGAACCCACTCCCACAACTTGTCCTCTGACCTCCACATGGGGGTGCATACATGTATGTGCACTCTCGCATGCACAGACACACAAAGACATATAGAGACAAATAAATGCAAAAATTTAAAATAGAAGCCACCAATTTAAAGAGAAAGTAAACTAAATTTAGTGTTTAAGTCAATTGAGAAGTGGGAAGGTCTCAGGAGACTTCACCCCTCCTGAGCATGTATAGGCAGTTAATAGTTGCTGGGGAGGGAAAGATACTTTCTTTAGTAATGTAGCCATGAGCAAGGCCCCTATATTCCTGTAAGCAACCTTAGTGAAACTTGTTGGGTCATAAAACATACACATGAAATAGAAAAGGTTGCGGTGGTTTGAATGACAAATGCCCCTATAGACTCATCTATTTGAACTCTTGGTTCCTGGCTGGGGGTGCTGGTGGGGAGATTTAGGTGGTGGAACCTCAGAGGACACATGTCACCAAAGGAGGTAGCTTGAGGGAGATCATAGGCTTTTCCCCACTTCCAGTGTGCTGCTTCCTGTTTGTGGTTGAGAGGTGTTCGCTCAGCTTCCTGCTCCTATTGCCATGCCTGCCACTGCTCCCATACCTCTCCCACCGTGATGGACCCTCCCAGGAACTATAAAGTCCAAATAAACACTTTGTTCTGTTTTGTTCTGTAAGTTCTCTTGGTCATGGTGTCTTACCACAGCAACGAAAAGTAACTAATGCAGGGGTCTGTTTGGGAGGAGGCCAGTGATCAGTGGGAGTGGGAAGTGAACAAGGGGGTAATGAGGGTGAATGCGATCATACTACGTCATAGACATACATGAAAATGTCATGATGAAACCCATTATGTATGTATGATAGTTTATGCTGACAAAAACAATTGAAAACAATGAAGAGTTCCTTAACAGCTAATTGGATGAGCATTGACATAAAGAGAGCCCCTGCTTCATAAGGAAAAAGAATCACAGTAAGGCAAAATAGAGGTAACAAGTATTTTGAGCACTTAGGTGCATTCCTTAGGGGACGTGGAGATCTTGTCTTCATATATGTGCATTTTATCTGAAAACATACCTGGGAAATAAATGTCTTCCTTTTCAGTGCTGTATGTGTGCTCCACACTGCAAATGGGGAAGTTGAGGCACAAAGCAGAAGGAAGCCTTGCTTATGGCTGTGCAGCTGTATCTGAGAGTGCCAACTCTGCCCAATGCCCTTGCTGACTGAGTCATAATTTCTTAACACATTTTTTTATAATTACAGAAAAATCACAATACCAGAGCCTCTTTTCTAATTTAAAAATTTTATATTCATTACATAGCTCTAACTTATTGCAGGTAAGCCCAGTTACTAACAAAACAAGTGTTTCGTCTGGAGGGTGCGCTGTCCGTAGTACCATTTATAAATACAGTCCCATTCTATTCATTGCCTGACTGGGTGTTTTGAATGAGCCCAGCTTCACCACGCCTCCTGGAGGTTAGCAGCTTGAATTGCATCACCTAACAGTATGTCTTACCCATTCTACTGTGATGTCTCTGTCATCCATCACCTTCTGGAAGGTTCTTGAACCCTGACTATTACTGCCAGCTGATTAGCTTCATACAGACTTTACTGTCTCTTGATACATATTAGTTTTATCAGGAGACTTTCTGAGGGAAGTTGGCCTTACGTGGAAATAGCAGCTGGAAAGTTTGATGGGACTAGATAGGTGGTAGGGAAAAAAGGGAGGAATGGAAAACGGAGAGTGGAGAAGGGTGATTGTCCTGGTTAGCTTTAACCATCAACCTGACACAGCCTGGAGTCACCTGAGGAGGAGCCTCAAGTGAGGCAATTGCCTACATCAGATTGGCCTGGGACATTGGCACTTTGATTGCTAATAGCTGTAAAAGGTCCTGGTCTACTGTGGGCAGCACCTTTCCTAGGTAGGTGGTCCAGGGCTGAATAAGAAAGCTAGCTGAGCAGGAGCCAGCAAGCCGTGTTCCTCCATGGTTTCTGCTTCGATTCCTCTTCAAGCTCTTACCCAGTTTTCCTCAATAACGGGCTGTAATCTAGGACAGTAAAATAAGTCCTTCCACACACAATCTACTCTTTGTTGCAGCAGAAAAACTAAGATGGTTTGTGCTAAACCTGAAACTTGAGGTTTGACTACACTGGCCAGGCAGCAAGGTCAGGGATTCTCCTGCTCCACCTCCCCAGAGCTGGAATCTAGGCACAAACCACCGTGCCTAGCTTTTTACATGGACTTTGGGTCCTCGTTTTTATGTGGCAGATATTGCATTGACTGAGCCATCTCTCCAGCCCCAAAAGTCTTTTTTTTTTTTAAATCTCTAAAATGCATTCTATGATCACACTGAGAGCAGTGTGGAAGATGTTTGTTAGGGAGAGGACCTGGTAGAAGGAAAAGGAGAGAAGTGGCCTAGAAGGGTGATCACAGGGCTCTGATGAGGTCTCTACTAAGACCTCAGGTGATCTCACAGAGATGGGACAGTTCTTCAGGAACCTGTTGGGAGTGGAACAGACTGAATAATGTCCCTAGTGCTAACCCTCAGTGCCTATGAATAGAGACACTGGATATCTGTAAGCAGAATCAAATGAAATATAATCACTCTGTTTAGAGTAAGTCTTAAACAATGGCTGTGGTCCTCCTAGGAGAAAGGAGAGAAAAATCTGGGGGCGGGGGCGTCTCAGTGAGTAAAATGCTTCCTGTGAAAATGTGAGGACCTGAATTTGGATCCCCAGCACCACATAAGAAGCAGAGTGCAGCTTTGTTCACCTGAAATTCAAGAACTGGGAAGGCAAAGTCAGGAGGATCCTGGAGCTCACTGGCCAGCCTGTCTAGTTCCAAGGTGAGAACCCTATCTCTGTAGTGGAGCGTGAATGAGGAAGATGCTGAATTTGACCTCTGACCTCCACATGCACACTTGCACACACGTGACGTACACACACAGGTGGATGGGGATGGGGAGGTAGATTGGATACTCCTCAGACTGGCACACAAATACACCCATGAACTAGTACATATGAGACACGTGCGTGTGCTCGTGCGCGCACACACACACACACACACACACGTGGGTGGGGGAGGTGGAGAAGGGAGACTGGATACTCCTCAGGCTGGCATGTAGGTCGAAAGAAGTCAGAGCACAGAGCAGAAAGAAGCATCTGCCAGACCAGCTGGAAGTGTCAAGGGTGACCTGCTACCCCCAAGAGTTTGAAGAGGCAAGGACTAATTCATTTAGAGCCTTCGGAAGGAGCCAACCTGCCAACAACTGAACTTAGGCCTTGGTACCCGTAACTTTGAGGAAATACCTTTCTGCTGTTTTAAGCCACCCAGATTGTGGTAATTTGTTATGGCAGCTCCGGGAAACTAATCCAGGAAGCCAGGCCCTTTAACCATGTCTGACCAATCACTGGATGTAGAAAGCAGGGCCCTGGCAGGAAGCATGACCTTGAGAGAGCTAGCCTTCTTCAACTGCAGCAGTCTCCCAGGAGGGCTGGCGAGTCTTGGTCTGGCAGCATTCCCAGCAGCTGGGGGAATGCGCTCTTTATTCTGGAAGAGGTCTGGGCAGAGTAGAAGAACCACTCCTCTGTTCCCCAGTTCTCCCCATCTACACAATGGGAATAAGACCTGTATAGCCACCAGGGGATTAATTAGTGGATCATACAGATAGCATTAATGGAGCACTTACTGTATGTGTGCCAGACATGTCAGCATGGGAATGTATTCAGACATGCCAAATGCCCAGCATAGGTTAGACCTCCAGTACATAGTAGCAGCTACCTGAGGAGAAACTTCCCAGGTCACTCTCTCGCCAGAGCCGTGACAGACCCCACATCTCCCAAGACTTGGGCAGTTGCTTCCATAACAAACCCTTCCCTATGTGTGCCTATGTAGGGCTGTAGTTCACAGAAGTATTTGTATGCGGCTGAAATTTGTGCTTCGTCAAAGAAATATTCTTTTGCCTCTAAGGGAGGTTTGGAGTTGTGTACAGCTCGTCTGAGCTCTCTCCGGCAGACCCTGTGCGACCAAAGGCATTGATTTGTGAGACAGGCTGGGGCAGGAGGGCAGCTGGGGCCGGGCACAGCTCCTGGCTGCCTGCAGCTCCTTGGCCGTTGGCGCTCCACATCCCCCGCCTCTGCTGACATGGCATTCCTGAGACGTGGGAAGAGGCCAGATCCTATCGTTCTAAAGAGGACAAAGTGAAGGACAGATTAGCCAAGTTGCCCCCTTAATTATGTGGTGAGCTAGAGATGGAGCCCAGAATTGGATCCAGATTTCTGTGGTCCCAGATGGGATTTCTCATCAGTAGGCTCTGCCACATTCCTTCACTGGGATCCTTCCAGACCCTGGGTCCCAGGATGTACACCTGGGCTAAGTTCGTGGGTGGCTGCTCTTGTGTGTTCCTGGGTTACTGCTTCTTTTGTGTTTCACTGATTCTTTAAAAAAAAAAGAAATAAAGAAAAGAAACTAAATTTCTCATCCTTAGAAAGTAGTCACTTTATTGAGAATAACAAAGATAGATACAGCTTGCTTAAATGTTCTTAAACACTTACTTTGTCAAGCAGTTTTGGCATGGCACATTCAGAACTAAGAGAGAAGTCTCCTTTCATTTCTTTTCAGAAGAATCTGCATACAGAAGCATTAGCCAAATTGTTAATGTTAAAAGGAATTTCTGCCCTGAGCAAAACTCTTAGATAGAATTTATAGTGACTCAGTCTGGGGAACAGGAAGGGCCACTGCCATCCAAAAATTTCCATAGGCAACTCTTATACTAGAGTATACTTTGGGAACCATGATGTGAGTTTTCACCACTAGAGGGCTAGACCCAAATCACACACTTGATGTCCCAAACCCAGTCAATAATTTCCAGGATTTTAGGCAAAACTCTCTTCCAAACTGGGAGCCTTACCTTGAGGCTGTTGCCACTGCTGACCTTAGATACATGCCCCAGTTCTGTGCTTTTGATTTTTTCCATATTTTAAAAGAATTACCAATAGAAAAAACTAGTTTGCAAACTTCTTTTATAATAAAGATTCATTTTGTTTTATTTTTTGCACATACATGCCTGCATATGTCCACCATGTATGAAGGGCCTGTGGAGGCCAGAAGATGGCGGTGGATCCTCTGGAACTAGAGTTAAAGACAGTTGTGAATCACCAGGTGGATGCTGGGATCTGAATCCATGTCCTCTACAAGAACAGCTTGTGCTCTTCAGAACCGAGACATCTCTCCGGCCTCAAGTTTGCAAAATTTCATTTAGTGGGTACCGACTGCATTGCTCCTATTTAGTACTCTTTGTGAAATCCCAAGGTCAATACTATTTAGCTTTCGGCTTTCTCAGTGTCCAGGCCTAGCCCCTGTAGCACAGCCTCGATCATCAATGGGTACAGAAATCATTTTCTTTTTAGATCAGCTGGAACGGTGGCACTGAGTCTTCTTCAAAAGGCTGAAAACCCTCTTGCTGGCTGGCTGTCTCTCCCTTCTCCTCTCTCACTGTGTCCCCAACCCTTCTGGGCATCTGAATCATCACTTGCTAAATGGAAGGGTCTCCAAATGGGTCCCTCAAAAGAGAAGTACAGAAACAATCAGAATTTGGTGGGGCAATGCATTTGGGGAACAGTTTTGCTCCTCTCCCTGTGGCAATTCGAAATCACTTTAACATATTAGAAGGTTTGAGAGCCTTGAGATAAAGAGTTCACTCAACTTTATTTAACCCAACATTTCACAAAGACATTTGTGTACAGACCCAATTTTATATAATACCTATTAGTACGGAAATGTTAGGCTGCATGTTCAGGGAGAAGCCGATAAACTTGCATTGACTCTTTTGTGCTAGGGTGTTACTTCTCAGGCTGTACTGCATTGAGTTTATGACAATTTAATCACGTTTTCTAATTAACCTTCCGACAGGAGTGACCCCTTCTTTCCAGGGGCCATTGTTTAGTGCTGTTAGGGCTTTGGAACACCAGTGCCAAACTGCCTTCCTTTCTAGCCAGAGATGATGAGTGGTGGGGAAATTGGGTTTGCCTCAGTTTCTCCTGGTGTCCCACATCATCCTAGTTGAGGGGAACAGACCAGCCTTCAGGGGCACTGGGCTCTTTTGAGAATCCATGCAAACTTCATTTACTCATTTTCTTAGGGTTTTAGATGCTTCAATTTGGATAACAGCAGTTCATTTGGGGAAGGGAAAACTGGGAGTGTGCATTCTCATGGTCACCCTACAGACAGACTCACTTTGTCTTTTGAAGCCTCATACCAAGGGAAGGGACACCCATAATACCTCTTTAAAACATGCTCCCAGTGTCATATTCTGCAGCGGCCTATGGGAAGTGAGCTGAGACAGAGCCTGCTTTCCTTTATTTTAAAATCATCTTCATGTTTTTCAGAAGAAGACCCGGTGTGTGAGAGTGAGGGAAAAATTTGCACTTGGGCTAATGGTGAGGAATTCCATCACGTGACACTGGGGGAAAAGACTGTACATGCTTTTAGAGACCTAGGTGTTCTAAAGTCTTGGTTCTGAGCTCTTTTTCATTCTGAAGCTGACCCTACACAGCTGATGGTCCTGCCTGAATGATAACCACTGATATATATTACCTTTGTGGAGATGCAGGGCATCCTTGGATGTCAAATCAGTGGACTAATTTTTATACAAGCTCAGCAGATTTTTGTGGATCTAGGCCAGGAATTTTAATGAAAGAAAACATCAAAGATGCAGGAGAAATGAGGATATTAGTCAGGGAAGATACACAGCGATGCTCTCTGATAACCCCTGGTATTGACATTAGAACTCTGTGGGAGCGACTTAAATAAACATCTGGACACTGAGTTTAGACATTTTCGGTGACAAACCCCAGACAGATCTTTCGACTTGCAATAATAAATATTTCAGAGGCTATATGAATCAACTGAGAAATCCTGTTTTCAATTACTCCAGTTTTATAAATAGAGCGTAGTTAATTATTCAAGTATAGAATTTCTTTTGAAGATTAGGTGAATTCTATATTTCCTTTGTCCATGGTATACTTGTTTTATTATTCATATCAAATTTATGTCTGTGTGTTCAAAAATAATATAGTTAGCCTGCCAGATGCTGTTAAATTCAGAGCCCAGCTGTGCTTGATTTTTTTTTTTAGTATTATTGTTATTATTATTTTATTTTTCGGAGACTTTTAGAACTCTGAGCATTCTGTGAACTTGTCAGGCAAGGCCATACCCAGCCAGGGACCTTCAGATGACTGTAAAAGGGGGGACCAGGCACCAGGTTCTGACCGACTGGAGTGCTGGTCTCAGTGGGAAAAGCAGCAGAATGATGGTGGGCAGTGTGGGCCGGTGGTGCTGAGTGGACCCGGCTTCACGACAAGCTCGACAGAAATGAAGATAGCCATGCAGCTGCAGCCAGGGCTATTTGGCTGATCCTACTGACGGTTGCTGTACATTTTAAAATTTAGACTGGGAAGAGAGCTCAGTCGCTGCTTGCCTTGCAACCATGAGGACCTGAGTTTGGGTCTTCAGAACCTAAGTTTCAAAACTGAAGCAAAACAGCTGGGCATGCAGCTCACTCGTCTAACTCTAGTGTTGGGGTGGCCGAGAGAGGGAGATCCTGGGGCTTGCTAGCCAACCAGCTTAGTGTAGCCAGGGAGCTCCAGACCGGTGAGAGGTCCTGCCTGGGAGAAAAGCTGGTGGATGGAGTTCATGAGGTAGGACACCTGCGTTTGTCCTCTGGTCTCTCCATGCATATGTACACACATGTACATGTATCGCCCCCACCCCCGAAACAAACACACACTTGCACAAGAAATAAGTTTAAAATGTGAATGCAGGATTTCCACTTGGAATTGAAAACAATAGGAAAATGTGATGAATTGCATGCATTACTCCCAGAGAGCCCAAGGATTCATTGATTAAACATTAGTGATATTTATGACCCACTCTGGCCTTGAGATTATGATGTGAACGGAACATCTTGTTTCTAAACCAGACTATTGGGACCTTGTTACCCGGAGCTTGATGAAGTTACTTGGTAAAAACTAGTTGGGTGTTCTGGCTCCTCTTCCCTGAGCAAATTGCACACCCATGCACAGGTGTAACTCACCCCCGGGTCTAACTCAGATGTGCTTTGATGGTGCTCTGAATACAGAAGACCTCGCTCTGCCTCTGAGAATTCTGGGAGGAGGACTCTTTAGGTAAGCCGCAATGCTTCCATTTTGTCTAATTATAAATTTGGGACATGCCATGGGTTTATCATTCGTTCATTTGTACGTGCCCTGTGCTTACCTGTGTTCATGCTTGTGTGTTTGGCTGCATTTGTGGGCGCATGTGTGTGAAGGCCAAAGGTTAACCTTAGGTGTTGTTTCTCAGAATGGCTGTCCAGCTTGTTTATTAAGAAAGTCTCCATAGCCTGGAGCTCACTAACTAGGCTAGGCTGGCTGATTAGCAAGCCCCAGGATCTCCCTGTCTCTACCTCATCAGCCCTGAGATTGCGAATACACACCTCTGTGCCCTTTGGAACAGGATCTCACTGTGTAGCTGTGACTGACCTGGACTCGCTATGTGGATCAGGCTGGTCTCAAACTCAGAGATTTTCCTGCTTCCGCCTCCTGCGTGCAGGAATTTAAGGTGCGCACCACGACATCCAGTGAGCTGCTGTTCTTCCTCCTCCTGTTTTTTAAGCCACAGTTTCTAGGGCTCAAACTGACATCCACATCCTGTGCAGCAATCCCCTGGCTGCAGCCATCTCCCCAGCTCAGGCTAAGCTTTCCCGATGAGCAAATGCAGTTTCCAATGCTGCTTTATACGAAATGAGCAACAAGCAGCGATGGGATGATGCGCCATGAGCTTTCATCTCACAGGCAGCGTTGTTAATTATTGGATACAATACCTTTACCCCTGGAATAAAGTAAACATAAAACATGAATGAGTCAATGTTTCCTTTTTTTTTTTTTTTTTTTTTTTTTGAGAGAGGACTCAGTAACTAAAAACACTGACTGCTCTTGCAGAGGACCTGGGCTCAGCTCCTCGCTCCCACAGAGCAGCTCATAGCCATCTCTAACTACAGTTCCAAGGGATACAATGCCCTCTTTTGGCCTCTGCGGATCCTGAAGGGAAAACAACCACACACATAATAATTTTTTTTTAAAAAATGTATATGGAGGTACACGCATGTAACACCAGCACCGAGACAAGAAGTTCCGTGGATCTTGTGGACCAGTCAGTCCATCTAGCCCAACTAGAAAGCTACAGGTTCAGCGTGAAACCTTGTCTCAAAATATACAGTGAAGCCGGGCAGTGGTGGAACACACCCCTAATCCCAGCACTTGGGAGTTAGAGGCAGTTGGATCTCTGTGAGTCCAAGGCCAGTCTGGTCTACGGAGTGAATTCCAGGACAGGCTCCAAAGGTACACAGAGAAACCCTGTCTCGAAAAACATAACAAGCGAACAAACAAACAAGAAAACTACAGTGAAGAGTGACTGAGAAGACACCTGTCGTCCACTTCCGGCTTCTACATACATGTGCCCTTCCACATGCACACACATGGAAACACAAGCACACATACATATTAGAATGAGTAACTGATTATTTTTTATTTTTAGAGCTGAGGAAGTCCCTTAAGTGGCCTTAGAGTGGAGGGTCATGCAGGTTTTCTTTCAGAGATTGATTCCCCAAGTCATCCTCTGTCCATCTGCCAGGTTCTTCAGAATGCCTGCTGCCTTGGAGGTGTATTCCCCATCCAGTCGGCTCTCTTTCATGTCGTCTTCCTGTTTTAATAAATTGGTTCTCCCTCTCCTCCACTGTGCACCTAGAGTGCCCTTGAGAGTCACCTGAATGTTCTGGAGTCACCATACCCCTGTGGTCCCTCTCAGCAGTTTTGCCCGATCCACGGCAGGAAATGGGAGAGAGAATCTGAGGGAGGGGTCTTCCCACTCCTTGTGCTTGCATGCCCCCAGTGACTCCTCTGGGCCTAGCTCTGCTCTCAAGCAGACTTGGAAGACATCCCTACACTTCTGTTTCTGAGCCTCGCTGGAGCTTATGTTAACCTGATGTTAACCTGTTGGCATGATGTTAACCTGTTGGCATGATGCTTTGCCTTGGAACACTGAACTTTAGGGTTCCCCAAGCAGTGGTCCTCCTGATGATGACTGAATTGACCCAGCATTAGTCTGATGAGATTTGTGAAATGCAGGCCAAAGAATGAGCTGAAATGTCTCAGATACCTACAGACTCTGAAACAATGGGACCAAATGACATGTCTTCAGAGACTCATCTAGCACCGTTCACAGTCAGTACATACATAAAAGGACACTAAATAAATAGTTATTGATTCATAAAATGTAGAAAGAGCTTGACAGTATATTTTTAATGTGTGTGCTAATTTGAGGTGGGGTTATCTGGGAGGTTCTGACATGCACCTTGGATTGAGAGTCTGTGTTTGGACTTTTCCAGAATGTTCCATCACTTCCTCTTTATTTTACAGTAAGGCAGTCTGGATCTCTCCATGACTCTCCTTGGACCCTTTCCTTCATAGCTCTGCATCTCTTTGCTTCTGTGGGCTTTTATCAGCTCTCTTTAGATAAAACTGTCAGAATTAGCAAATAAAAATATAGACAATGAGGGCTGGAGAGATGGCCCAGAGGTGTTAAGAACACCTCTGGCTGCTTTTCCAGAGGTCCTAAGTTTAACTCCTGGCAACCACATGGTGGCTCACAGCCATCTGTAATGAGATCTGGTGCACTCTTCTGGTGTGTAGGCACAGCACTGTATACATAATAAATAAATAAATCTTTTCAAAAAATATAGACAATGAATCAAATTTGAATTTCATATAAGGAACATATTGATAGCACGTCCCATTATATATCTCTGTTAGAATGCTATTTGCAATTTGTTAACATTCCAACTCAACTAAATGTCTGCATTTAATCTGGACACTGTATACACAGTGCTCCCGTCCAGGACTCTGGGATCAGTGCAGCTTTGATCAAGAATCAGCCAGTCGGCAGGTCCTCTGTGGCTCTTCTTGACATTGCATGGTGAGGCTGATCCCACCTGCTGGCTCTCCCTTCAGCAGACACTCTCATTCTCCCAACCTGGGATCCCTGAGGGGGAGTGGCTCCTTAAATTGGACACCCAGATGTCTAGCTTGCATCATTTAGCTTGGCTCTGCCCTTGGTTGAGAGGATTAGTTAACATCTAAGTTTGACACATTCTTTAGATCACCTGAGTAGAAAGATGTGTCTCACAAGCCTCGAATAGTTGCTTTTGACCACTTGCCTCATCCACAGCACTTGGTGCAGAGGTCTGCTTTCTAGATCTGTAGGGCCAACACAGAGAAGCACATGAAACACAGACTTGAGGTGCAAACATGGTTCTCTGAAACATACCAAAGTATGTAGACAGATATTCACTGACCCTGAACAATGTACTGAATGGGAGGACTGATTTCTCTCCAGAGGAATTTATGACGTGTGTCTGCTGTGTATGTTTGTGGGGAGGGGTAGAGGTCAACATTGGTTGTTTTCTTCAATCACTTCATCTTAGTTTTTTGAAACAAGGCTCCTCACTGGATCCATAACTCACAGATTTGGCTGGAGTGGCTGGGCAGTAAAGCTCAGAGAGACTCCTGTTTCCACCTCCTCAGTGCCAGGGTTACAGTCGTACACCATGATACTGGCTTTTTTATGTAGGTGCTGGGGATCGAACTCAGGTCCTCTTGCTTCTGCGGCAAGCACTCTAGTTATGTAGTAATCTCCCCAACTCACAGCATGTGTGTTAAGTTAAAATTATATTATATGTGTATGTATCTGTTAAAATTATCTTTTCTACAAAACGAAAAAAAATCATGAACATTTTTGCATTATCTTTAGTACAGAGAGAGTCGTTGACGCCACTGACTGACAGTTTCCATACAAGCCCTTGATCTTGAAGACTGTAGTCCCCTCGTTTGTAAGATAATGGGGCTCTGATGCAATACCCTCTAGGACCCTCTGGATTTTAAGACTTCTGTCATTCCTCCTCTTAGTGTTTAATTTCCTATTAAACTGGCAATTACCTCCTACAAAGTATCAAATATATTTCTATTTTGGATATCTCTCTGGGTACATCACTTTAAAAAGTCTCTGCTCCATATCTTGCTGGACTGCTTTGTCTAAAACCCATATTTTAATTTTTGAAGCAATTTATCTTTTATAACTCTTTTTCACATCCCATAAAAATGACGGATGAGGGAAGGTAGATAAAACTACAGATCAATCTTAGAGTCTGATAATCTAATAAATGCCCCGAGCACCAATCTTCAGTTTACGACCTCTTGCCAATTGATTTACGGCCCCATAGTAAATTTTCTCTCCCACTTATCCAGTATTTATTGGAACATCTTGTTCTTAACAGACAAAGTACTGTATAAAACATCTGTCAAAACAAAAGCCAATTCAATTAAATATCTTTTATTTCCAAATTGACTCTGCTTCTCTCCAGCATCCAGATTGCAAAACAACACACCATGTTCCCTACAACCCCCTGGAAGGCTTAGGAACATAAAATATACTTGAAATGCATTTAAGAAAAAAAAAACATTAATCTGAATGGAGTGATAGATCCCTACTAACTCCACATGGCTGGTTGACTCTGCTCACGTCAGTGCAGCCCACCCAGTGTTCCGTCCTCTTCCTCAGCGATGGCTCTGACACTCATCCCCCCTCACACACCCCACAGCTAAGACTTTCTTCAGAAGCAGTATTACTTACTTGATAGCAATTGGCATGGTTATGCATTCAAAGATGTGTTTACTACCAGCTCCCCTCATTATGACATCCATGCTCATTCACAGAATGGACTGTCTAGTCTATACAAAGGAAATAAATGTATATGCAATTTCTTTAGGCATCTCGAACTGTTAAAAATGAAAAAGGGACGTGTCCATCCCCTGCCATCTTTGAAGAAACCACCAAGCAAATGTAAACTGGGAGACTTTTCACCCATTTGTACCCTGCTTTTCCTACTATTGAGTCCTATCTAATTCTCTTTGTAGTTTGTTTGTTTGTTTCAATTTCATGGTTCTCTGCTCTGGTCTTAGTTGCTTATTCCATTTACTGCTTTTGGGGTTGGTTTGTTCTTGTTTGTCTGATGTCTTAATGTGCATCATTAGGTTGTTTATTTGAGATCTCTCCACCTTTTTCTTACATAGGCATTTAAAGTTGTAAACCTTCTTCTTAGGATGTCTTCTTTATCTCTCATAGGTTTGGGTATTTTTTTTTCTAAGAACTGTAGTGGTGAGAGGGAGTCCAGGCTTCCACAGTAGAACTACCTCACCCATACTTACAACATTTCTTTAGTGTAAGGAGAAATGCTCAGATTAGTATCTCTGACCCCTCTTTTGACCTTCAAACCTCCTGGATCTGCATTGAAGGTCAGTTTATGGAAGCCTTGACGTGTGGCTTAGGGAATCCTGACTCACAACATTCCCAGACATTTTCTCAAGTTCAAGGTTCCAATTTTGTGGTTGTTGCTAAACGGCCTCCAAATGTAACAGGGATGAATGGCATATTGGAAGCATATGTGCGCTTACCTCCACATTCACGTCATTTCTGATATCCCTGGGAATTAGAAGTGTAAGGAGGTGAAGTACAAGGGGGACCTGAACAGTAGAGGCAAATGATAATCGTATCCCTGAGGCATCTATGGGATACTTGATGGTAAATTTGAAAACAGGTGCTCCTAAGGGGATGAGAGATTCTGCTAAAGGGCATCAAGAATGCCTGAGCTATTTTCTTTTCTTTTTAAAACATAACTCTTTATTGATTCTTTGAGAATTTCACATCACATACTCCGATCCTGCTCACCTCCCAGTTCCTCCGTATCTTCCCTTCACCCCTGCAGTTCCCCACAGGAGGCCTCCAAACCAATTAAAAACAACAACAACAACAACATACACACACACACACACACACACCAACTCGCTCCTCTGTCTTTCCAACACCTGTTCATTCATCCTAATGGCACTGTGCCCTGCAGTGTGTCATTCAGTATACCCTTTTGTTCAATCAGTGCCACCCACAAAATGGCCATCACAATGAGTCATTGGTCTGGTTTGAGTCCTTCGGCACACCCTCATCACTGGACCCTCCCCAAAACACCTCTCAGACATCCTGCTGTTGCCCCAAGTCATGGTGATTTTGTGGTTATTGCTCCACACGACTTCACCCACTCCAGCAGGTCATAGATGTGGTAGATGTCAATTGAAGGAATGCCTAGGATGTGGGTCTGGGTGGTAACTGTGCTGGTTGGTCTGTGCCATTGGAACTCCCCCCCCACTCCACAGGCAAGATGTAGAGCCTGCTCTCCTAGGCCCATGCTGAAGGGGCCAGCTCTTCCACGCCCCTATCTGTGGTGTAGTGTGGGGACATGGCTACCAAGTGTGAGGGCCACTCTCCCATGGGGGTGGGGCCATCTCACCTGCTCTGAGCTACTTCCTTATTCATGTATGAAAATCTCATTTTCTTAGAAGCTTTTAGAAACAGTACTAAGTGGATGCTCACAGTAAGGGTGGCTTCAGTGGCTGTTTGTCACCTGGGTGCAACCCTTTGATTGTGACTTTGCTACATTCACAGTGAGTGAGCCGGAATGGACAGCTTTCACCAGCAGAATGTCAAACTTGTTCCCTTCTGGATTGTTCCCATAAGTTCACATCTTGATAATGAAAGAGAAAAAGAAGGAAAAATATAGATTATAATAACGATGGAGTGACATTTTGAAATTGATTGAGTTTTGCCATCACTGGCCTGGGTTCTCCTAGCTCCTTTACATGTTAAGGCTGTTCTTCAAAACTCAGCACAGATGGCCCAAAGTGTGTGTGTTAGCGTGTGTGTGTGTTAGCCATAGTCAGCTGTGTATGTGTGTATGTGTGCATATGAATGCGTGTGTGCCCCTAAGCATTCACACGCATGCGTGTGGAGGGTGGAGGACAACCTGCAGTGGTTGGCTCCATCTTTCTACCATGTGGGTTCTGGGGATGGAACCTCAGTTGACAACAAAAAGGCTCCCTATCCACTGGCCCCCAAAGTGGGTTTTTCAATCTTACAAATCACTCATGGACATTTTAGCAATTAGCCCAAGCGGGGGGGGGGGGGGGGAGGGGAGGGGAAGAACTATGGGAAACTGGAAGACTTGTAATGGTCTCCACAAGACTCCCATGTTTCCATCTTCCCAACTACTTTTTACCTGCCCCGGTGTGCCCGACACCAGAGTTAGCAGATACAGAATGAAACTATGAATAGGCATTTGATGTCAGGAGACCTCCAAGTCTGGGCTTGCTAGGCTGTCATTTCCACTGTCATCCTGGTAATGTACAGCTGCACCCAAGACCCTACTTCCTGCGGTGGCCTCAGCTGCTTGCATAAGCGGCTCCCCTGACCCTCTCTGACCTTGCCCAGGTCTCCCCAGAAAAATGCACTAGCGTTTGGTGTTTGCTGGGTGAACGATGCAGAAGAGTCAGGCTCTGCACACCTCAGTGTCCTTATCAGTAATATCCTGTTTGTGGAATTAAGATGTACGGAGCCTCGAGAGTGCAGGATTGGCTTTGGTTACTGCTATCTGGGGCACTGGAGGAAGCCAGCATGTGCCATAACTATGAGACCTTTCTAACCCTTTCAACCCTGGGAACATGGCGTTAATGCCCAGGTGAGGGGTCGGAACTCATCGTGAAAGCAGTCTTCTAGGCAGCCAGAGCACGGAAGGCCACAAATGATGGTGAGCTATACCAAAGCAGGCTCAGGAAGCTGCTTCCGGCAGCTCTTGCTAAATGTAGAGCATGAGGCATCCGTCAGTGGGGCAAGATGGAGCCTAGCCTGCCTCCACAGAGGTTAGAGCAGCAGTTGCAGGGGCTGGGCACACTTGTCTTTCTTTCCTCCTCCCTCCCCTTTTCTTTTTTCGCTCTTCCTTCCCCTGCACAGGATCTCAGGTAGCCCAGGCTCACCTCAGATTCACTATGTAACTTAGGATAACCTTGAATCCCTGATTCTCCCGCTCTCCCTCCCAAGCACAGGATTATACACCTGATTAAGGCAGTACTGGGGATCAAACCCACGGATTCATGAATGGTAGGCAAGTGCTTTATCTACTGAGCTACATACCAGCCCTGCTCACCTCATTCCCCACTTTTTACATTTTTCTTTCTACATGTAATGCCTTTTCTCTACACTGGAGCTTCTGGCCATGTCTTTCCTAATGCCTCCCTGTCCTAGCTCCCCATTCACTCTTTAGCCTGGTCCTTGAGTTCATAGCCTGCATTGATTAAACTTGGCTCACGCTGCTGTGGCTGAACCAGCCCAGGCCACTAATGTACCAAGAACAGAGAGAATCTGCTTAGCCGGTAGATTCTTAATGTCTGGAGAGATACCTCAGCTTCTTCAAGTCGTGACCAATGGGGACGGGTCCCAGAAAAATTCATGTCTCTAATATATTCCTGCAGGTTCAGTAACTCGAATGTGATGATCAGTCTCTCAGCATGAGAGGCACCCTGTTGGTGTGCATGGTCCTGGTTTGTTTTCTAATCAGTCTTTGAAATCAGCACTGTAAGTGCCCTGGTCACAGAGGCGAGGCTGGGCTTACTCAGGTTAAAGAATGCCCAGACCCCAGTGTTTGAGTTGCAACAGGAATTCGAAGGGTTCATGCTCTGACTCTCATGCTATCCAGTTTCCACCGGGCACTTGAGTGCTTCTTTGTTTCCCTCCTTCCCTCCCTCCTTCCCTCCCTCCCTCCCTCCCTCTCTCCCTCTCTTTTTTCCTCCCTCCCTCCCTTCCTTCCCACCTTTCCGCCTTCCTTGCTTGCTTTTGCTCTGGTCTTTTCTGGCATTCAGCCTCTAACCCATCCAAAGCCTTGTTCCTTCACATGACATTCAAGACCCTCCTCAGCCAGGGACCAGTCAGCCCTTAGCAGACTCTTGAGTCCTGTGCTGTTTCTCTCACCCATCCATGACTTCTCTCCCGCTGTTGGCCTCAGACTTGAGACCCTGTTTCTATCTCTATCAAAGATCTCTGCATCTCTAAGAGATGACTCAAATGACTTCTTCTCCCACTAGGCTCTCTCTGAAGGATGGGACCCTCATGTCCATCTGGGGCTCCTGCAACATTCAGATATAGGTGACACTCCTCATCTGAAGGGCCAGGTTTTGTCTCTTCCTCCCATGACTCCTGGCACTGAGCAACCTCCGTGGGCCTGAAGTCTGCCTTTCCACTCAGTGGACAGGTTAGAAATGGCTAGTCACATGTGAACAGTTAATTTGGTCATAGTGAGTTCCAACCATTTGCTTGCTTGGATCTTATTGGCATGTTAACCCCTCAGTGAATAAACACCAGGAGTTGGCTGATGTCCTTTGGCAGATCTTGCTTTGGCAAAATTACCGACTGTTCAATCTTTTGTTTCTTGCCTTACCCCTTGTGAGCCTAGTGGCCCGATCCTTATCTTTGGACTCTGCTCCAAAGCCTGTTTTCAGAGCCTGTGATCACTACAGTGTAACTCACCTGTGGTGTTCTTTTTGAGCAGTACAACCTCTTCTAACCGGAACAGAGCCCCAGAAGGAAGGTGGCCTCCTTAGGCGAGGAGGGCTTTGCTTAGTTTCTTTAAGTGACCTCAAGCTCTCCAAGTTCAGGCTCATCTTGACTTTCTGTTATTCCCCAAAGGAGACTTTTCTGCAGAGAGCTCTTGTGACAGGGTGGGAGGGGTGGGCCTCAGGCTGTGAAAGTTCCTGTCCCAGCTGATAAGAATGTCTGTCAGCTCCAAAGAGGGGGCTGCCCTCTAGCTTGCCCTGGCTTTCTTCTCCTCTTACCTACTGGACTACTCCTTCCCACTTTCCTCCTCCTTTGTCTTCTCCAACAATGGCTTTCTTTCAGGCCCTGTCCCTTCTGACTGCCATTCGCCTCTCTCTGAGCTTGTCCATTCTCATGGCTTCATTAACACCCCCTTACAGATGACCTCTACAGCCACGAAATGACCCTTTCCTGGGCCCCAGACAACAGTTTCAATGGCTGACAGGTCATCTCCCCTCCTGTATCCTTCAGGCCCCTCCACCTTAGAGGGCTCTGTCCCCTTCACACTCTGCAAGGTGGCTTGCTATTCTGGGTGTCCCTGTAGGGCTCCTGTCTTGTTTCCCAGAGTTTTCAGCTAGAAGCTTTGACTCTATCAAATGTTTTCCCCATTTGACTCTATCAAATGGGGAGGCAAGGTTGGGCTCAGGGAAAGAAGGATCAATCAAGAAAGCCATCAAGAGACTGTAAAGAACTCGCTCCGAAAAAGGGAGAGAGACATCAGCGTCTCAAGGCAAGCAGGAGAATGATGTGTGGGCTGCTGTGCACAGCGGCATTCGGGCTTCTTTCCCTTTCCTATTGCCACTGTGGAGTTCCATGCGCTGCTCGTCATAGCTAGATCACCAGGGGGTCTCCTCTGTTTCTTTGGTTTCGAATCTCTGCAGAAGCACTTCCCTGCCCTGAGGTGGCTGTGGAGTTCCTGAAGAACTTTCCAGAATCTCCTGATGGGTCACATCGAGCTTATGACTGCAGTTTGCAGTAAACAAACCCCACTGCCCAGTGGTTGGTGTTCCTGACTTCTCCTCCCATGATCAATCCAAGCCTCTGTTGCTGGGACTTGGGATCACCTCAGCAAAGATTCAAGTGGCCCAGGGCACTCAGGTGAATGAGCCCCGGGGTCTGACAGCTTTGTTCCTGAGATCAGCCAGAGTGAGGGAGGATGAGACCCAGGGGGGTTTGAGCCGTTCAGGAAAAAGAAAAGCAGATTTTCTCCCTCATCCCCTTCTTCCTCCCTAACCCACAGCACGTTCACATGACCCTCAGCCCTAGTCCCAGAGGTAAATAAATACATGTTTTATAACCACCTCGGACAGATTTTTGTTATTAAGGAAGGAAATTAAAAGTCTCTTAAGTGTAGATAATGTGGAACTTGCTAGACAAATTGACAATAGCCAGGAAATTTGAAACACAGGGCTGCACTCTCCTCTGCCGGAGCATCTGCTGTGAGCTCTCCACCACCTAGCTACAGGGCATGGTGGGGCAGCCTGGAAAGTCCTATCAGTCGACAGGGGGTGACTCTGGGAATCACATCAGTAGGTCCTGTTGTGCCAGTGAGTATTAATTTGGCAATTGTGAGGCTCCCGCCTGCTCTTAACCTGTGTCCTTCTATTTGTGTCGCGAGAGGCAGCAGGTGGGAAAGGTAGTGAGTATCCCACCCATGGGTCCCAGGTGACCCTCTCTTAATGGGATCCGCCTTTCAAGAGAAACATTTCTCTTGAAACAAATGTTTCAAGAGAAACATTTCAAGAGAAACATTTCCGTCTGGGGACTGTCCTGCTTTCTGGCCTCTCTAACCCTGTTGGCTGTCACCGGGGGAGTAATTATGATGTAAATGGGTGGGTGCTGGAGAGAAGGTGAACTATTTGCCCTCCCCTAGCACTTGAGCGCAATGAAAGGTGACTTTGTTTATTTATTGAGCTGTTATGGCTTAGCACTAAGAGGAGCTCCTGCCAAGAATGAAACCACCATTTTTTTTTTTTTTTTGGATTATATCTTTAAGCACAAATTGCTTTGTTACTGGTCAATATTTGTGGGGAACAAAATCCAGCAAAAGCCACATTCGTTTGATATTACATACATTTTTCCTGTATCTCACCGGGTATGCCGAAAGTAAATCCCCTTCTTCGATATTTCCCACATCTGGTCTTAATATTACAAAGTCTTTGTCTCATGTACTTTTTTGATAGACAACATCTTTGTGGAGCATTTTGTTATTAGACTCTATGAAATGTTGATATTAATCTGAGCTGCCCTGATCTTCATGGAACACGAGGCTAGTTGGAAACTATCCTTGGAAGCATCTTTGGGGGAGGAGTATTTGGGGATCAAGAGATGTATTTTGACATCCTTCCAAGAGCATTTGACTGTGTTTCGTGGGAACGCTGCATGCGTTTAACCCAGAGGACCTCCAGGCAAGGTTGCCGCTTGATTCAACTCTCCCCAACCAATGTCTGCTGCCCTCCATGTCAGAAACCTCGAAAGGGAAAAGGACAGATGTCAGGTTTACCTCCTCCACTCTGGGACTAAAGAAGCTGAAGCCCTGTGAGTCGAGCGCCTGGCTTTTCCCAAGGAACCGTCAATCCGTTCTGGGTCTGAGTAGACTGAAAAGCTGAAGCTCAAGGCTGGGGAGATAGATGGCTTGCTACAGGGGCATGAGAACCTAATTTCGATGGCTGGTACCCACATAAACTTGGGTGGCGGTGTGTGCCAGCAATACCAGCACTAGGAAGCAGAGAAAGGAGAATCACTAGGGCCTTTTAGCCTAGGCAGCCAAACTGATGAGTGTGGAACTGTCTCAAAACAATAACATGAAAAGTCACTAAGGAAAAGTATCCAACACCAACTTCTGCCTCCACACAGATGTATACACACACACACACGCACACACACACACACACACTCACACGTGCGCACGCGCGCGCACCCACACACTTGTGCATTCATGCATGGATGCACACACAGACATCTGAATTTTCCTGGAATACCCTTTTTTGTTTGTTTTGTTTTTTTGAGACAACATTCTAGCTCTGGCTGTCCTGGAACTCATTCTGTAGATCGCCTCTATTCGTTTTGTGGAGATTCACCTGCCTCTGCCTCCTGAGTGCTGGGATGAAAGGTGTGCGCCACCACACCTGGCTTTAGAATGTCCTCTGAGGGGATGCTCTTCCATAGATTTGACCGGACCTAATTACAAAGGGCCTTAATTGAGTTCCAGGCCAACGAAAGGTTCTATCTCCAAGTTGTGCTCTGTCCTACACAGGTGTGAGCACACGTATACATGCATATTTATGAACGCATGCATTTGTACACACACACTGTAATATAGATATGCTGAACAATTTGAGAGGAACCAAACCCGGCATGTTGAGGAGCTCAGAGGTGAGTCCTGTCAAGTTGCCCTCTGCAGACTGCGTCCCCAGATCCGTCCTCTGTTCAGCCTTCCCCCATGAAATCTGCTTCATCCCCAGAGAGTGCTGCTTGCTGTTTAAACTAAACCTTGTCAAATTCTCCTTGGAACTAAACTCAAATTAGGATGTCCTCCTCCTCCTCCTCCTCCTCCTCCTCCTCCTCCTCCTCCTCCTCCTCTTCTTCTTTTTAAAAGATTTATTTATTTATTATGTATACAGTATTCTGCCTGCCTGCATGCCTGCAGGCCAGAAGAGGGCACCAGATCTCATTACAGATGGTTGGGAGCCACCATGGTTGCTGGGAATTGACTCAGGACTCCTGGAAGAGCAGGCAGTGCTCTTAACCACTGAGCCATCTCTCCAGCCCCAGGATGGACTCTTCTTAAAGAAGAAAATTTCACGAAAGAAGAGAATTAAACTGAAATGTATGTAGGTGAAAGATGTCCGCCCGTCTCGTAAGATCTCCCGCATGAGGAGATTCCCAGAGCATTTCCAGACGTGGGTTGATGGCACCTCCAAAGAGAAAAAGATCTTTTAACCCCCCCAAACGAGCCATCCTCTGGCAGCGACTTCCAAAGCTGTAACTTTACAGGGAGCTCGCGGGGATGCAGGGTGCGGACCCGACTTGTTTCAGCTCTGCGTATGGAAAGGAGGCACTCCGGGACGTGTGGTCGAGAGAGAGGAGTGATGTGCAGAGCCGGCTGTGCGGTAGGCTCTGTGATTAAATGCGGAAAAGGGGCACTGTGGAATAGCATAGGAAATATCCCCAAGCATAAAGACTGGCAAGGCTGTACCAGGGCTGATGAGCCAGGTGGCCCAGGCCTGAGTAGAAGGACAAGCTTTCTGCGGCAAAGTTTCTTTTCTCTTTTGAAATGTACACCGTGTACCTTCATCATCAGTTCAAGAAATTAGTGAAAGCCAATCACACACGAAGTCCTCTGATTTTCTGTGTAGACTTTTGGAACGCAGTTAAATTTTTTTTTCTCTTTCTCTTTCTGTCTGCCTGTCTTTCTCTCTCTCTGTGGATGTCTCTGTCTCTGTCTGTGTCATTCCCCCACCCCCATATTTCAGACAGGGACTCATGTAGTCAGGGCTAGCCTTCAGCTCCGTTTATAGCTAAGGATGACTTCTAACCCCTGATTTCTCTGCTGCCACCTTCCGGGTGCTGGGATTGCAGCTGAGCATCAACACTTCAGGGTTAGGCCATGGTGGGGAAGCAACCCAGGGCTTTGTGACTTCTAGGCTCTGTCAAAGGAGCTACATCCCCAGCCCAGGAACTCAACTTTCTAAAACAAGACAAAACCTAACGACTTCGAGAAGCATGCATTCTCTCCTCTAGATCTCTTCTGCTCAGTCCCCATCAGTCATAACAGATGCATCTTATATTTTGATTAAAAACAAAACAAGTAAAATCTCTCTTAAGTCTATCCCAACTTCCCTTTTATTTAAGTAGCCTGGACTCAGAAAGGGACCCAGAGCATGCTAGACCTTGAAAACAGTTTCGAGTTTGGGCTGGTGGCTTCTACAAACACGCTCGAAGTGTGGAAAGGAGTCAGGCTTCAGCGTTGGGATCTGCCTGCAGAGAGGCAAGCTTGCTTCTAGATGATTGTGCTCAGACAGAGCGCGCACTGGAGACCAAGGTTAAAACATATGTCTAAATGATAAAATAAATGAACGTGATTTTTTAAAACTGTCACGGGAAGAAGAGAATGAAGGTGAAGGAAAACTGCCCTCTGTAATCCTTCAATATTCCACATCTAATTGCCGACGGACTCAGGTCTTCCCAAAGGTTAGCATGTACAGGCTACTTTTTTAGTGGCATATTTTTGTCATTAAATAAATAATAACTTGGAGGAAATGATTTCACCTCAGAGTTTAAATTCCTCCGCGACTGTCTCATTTTCTTCTGGAGATCCCTGGGGAACTCCTGGGAAGTGGAGCCAGTGCATTTCCTAGATTCGTCAGAGGGGGGCGGACTTGGTTTGCATCTACTGGTGTTGCTCCCTTGGGAACAGTAAGGAGAGGTCCAGGAAGCAGGAACCCGGCTGTTCATGTCTCATTCATGTTCAGCCCCGACAGCTTCAGACGAACCAGAGAAAACTTGCGACTTGTAGTTTTCTCACCTGTATCATGGGGTTTCCCATAGTGACTGGGACGGGCTACTGTAGTGTGGCTTACCTGCCTGGAATCAGCTCCCAGAAAAACTTTTGCTACCTTTGTGGAGCACTCTGTGCTTGGGGATCTCCGTCCCATGCTGGCTGCAGCCTTTACTTTGATCCAAGCTGCCTATTGAATCTTCCAGCCTCAGCTTCAGCTCTCACGAAAATGGGAACGCTCAACAAAACGTCCGCCCTTGTGCCCCCAGAGGGTCTTCCTTATCTGTCAGCTTTCTCAGAGGGCCTAGAACTTTCTTTACTGTTAGGAAAGCCTGTGCAACTTCATAATCTCTCTCTCTCAGTAGCCCAGCAAACATGCCTGGGCCGTGGGAAGAACAGGGAAGTTTAAAAACAACTGTCCTATTTAAAAAAAGCGAATTGCAATGTGCAATTCTTTGGAAATCTCAGAGTTAAAATAGTGAGCTCTCCCACCCCCCTACTACCTGGAGATTCTTGAGAGAGTTGCTAAGGTGTGTCTGTCTGCATTTAAAGACCGACCTTTTATTGTCCGTAAATGAAAACATCATCCCCGAGACTCTGGGGATTAAAACAGTTTTTTTTAGAATTTTCTGCAAGTTTATCTCTCATTTACCCTTCAGGCAAGAGTGAAATAATAGAAGATGTCCAATATTTTGCTTCTTCCTGTAAAAGTAAATCAAAACCGTGGGAATGCTTCCTCCTAATTTAATATACTGCTGTCTCCTTAAATCTATCTCCGATTTTGTTCAATTAACCCTCTGATTGCTGCCACAGACAACCGCAATGAGGTCAAAGAATAAGGCAGCGTTTTCTTGGTAGGGTGATGTGAGCCTGGGGCCCGGAGCCCAGTAATGTTCTAACATGGCCATCTACCCAGGGCTTTTACTATCTCAGGTGACTCTCTTTCTCAGCCTTGCCCTTCCTGCTTGCCCACTCTCAGGGTGCATGCAAGCTAGCAGAACTTTGCTGAGATGTGGGGGTATCTACTTAACATACTCTTTTCTCTTCAATAGCCCATAATTTTGTTGTAAAACCTTACTTTCAAACCAGGTTAGTTCTTGGGCTTTATATTCACCATGTTTTTCTTTTTTCTTTTTCTTTTCTTTCTTTTCTTTTTTTTTTGTCACAGACAAAGAAGACAGAAAAGCAAGGGGCCGAGAAAGGGAAAAGCAACAGCTCTGGCCCTCAGGAGGGGAGCGGCCTGAGGCTGGGAGTGCCTAAACAGAGGCTGGCTTGTCTCCCTCATTGCCATGCTGTTTAAAAGCCTGATCCCTGCCTTTCAGCCATTTTTTACTCCCAATGTCTGCCCAGAACAAGAAGCCACCATCTCGGGGAACCTGCTTTCATTTCCAGTATCTACCTCTGACTGTTTTGGGGAAATAGATGGCTTCCAGGATTGGGGGGGTGCACAGCCATTTTGTTGAAAGTGTTTATTCACCAGTGGATGTCTGTCAGGCCTACACAGAGAAACAGAATTTAAAAGACCATAACTCCAAATTTCCCTGGACGGTCTCAGTTTTAAGTAGTGGAAATCCCATGTCCTGGTACACATCCCTCCCCTCCCCCGTTTGGAGCAAACTAAGATTCTTTGCCACTTCCAGATGCTGGGCTTCACTTCCAGATGCTTCGATTCAACTTTCCGGAGTTGGATTCAAATTCTAGGTTCTGGGTTCCAATTCTAGATACCAAATCCCGCTTCCAGATGCTGGGGAAGTGAGTGCTGGGATTTTTTTTTTTTAATTTCTTGAGATGGTGTTTCTCTGCATAGGCCTGACTGTCCTAGAACTATCTCTGCAGAGTAAGCTGGCCTCGAACTCAAGAGATTCTGCCTTCTCAGTGCTGGGATTAAAGGCCTGCACCACCATACCCTCCCTGCTCAGTGTTGGAATTCTTCATGCTTTTTTGGTGTTTCCTGCTTCTAGTCAAGATTTAGACCCCCTGGCTTTGAGGCCAAATGACCATGGGCAGAAGCGCTGACTGTAGAAGGGCTCTGTTGGGTGACTGTAGGGGCAGCTGATGTGCTTTCTGTTATTGTTATGCACTTCATTCAGGGATGAGGGCAGGACTCTCAGCACCCCCATGTCACTTGGCCTTGGTCAGAATTAGCCTGGGACAAGGGTAACTCTTGACTCCTGCATTAAGCAAAATGGACACAGAAAACCTCAGGAAATGAAATAAGTTTTTGTTTTGTTTTTGAGACAGGGTTTCTCAGGGGAGCTTTGGAGCCTGTCTTGGAACTCACTCTGTAGATCAGGTTCGCCTCGAACTTGCAGAGATCTGCCTGCCTCTGCCTCCCAAATGCTGGGATTAAAGGTGTGCACCGTCTGGCTGAAATAGGTATTTTAACAGATTTTTTAAAAAATCCAATTCAGTGCAAAAATTCCATCCTGGTAAATGAGTCGTACTAGCATGCAGATGCACATGTGTGAGAACCGGACACCTATGTGGGTTCAGAGACCAATCAGTTCTGCTCATTCCATCTCTAATTTTGTGCATTAATGTCCATGATGCATGTAAGTCCTATGTGCCTTGGTGACTGGGTTCTTCCATGTGTTGAAAGTTGGCTCTCTGATCTTCCCCCAGTCCTAGAGCTGAGAGGAATGCTACTCCAGGGTCCTGTCTAGCAAAGAGGGAACCTTTGAATTCCTCAGAGGCCCCATGGGCTCATTTTAGTCTAGTGCTCAAGAGGCACTAGGTGGCTATTATGAGTCTGAGGTGAGCCTGGTCTGCATAGCAAGATAGCAAGTTCCAGGTCAGTCAATGAGACTCTGTCTCCCCACCGCCCCATAACAGGACTACAGATAGAACCCAGGAAATGGCTAAGTGGGTATAAAGGTGCCTTCTGATGGGTTTAATAAAGAGCTGAATGGCCAATAGCTAGACAGGAGAGGATAGGTGGGATTTCCGGAAGAGAGAGGAAGAGGAGGAGGAATCTCGGCAGGTGTATTATGCCAGCGAAACGCCAGTGAGACTCTGAAGATGTCAACCATGCAGTACAGAGCAGAGGTAGCCAAGCCACATGGCAGAATATGGAATAATAGAAACAGGTTAATTTGAGTTATAAGAGTTAGTAATAAGAGCTAGACAAACCTAAGCTAAAGGCAAAAATCTCATCATTAATAATAAGTCTCCGTGTTATTTGTGGGCTGGTGGTACTGCTACAGCCACCCTAGCTGGCTTTTCCATGTAGTGGGTGCAACCATCACCAGACACCAAACCGTAGTGCAGGTGGTCTTGGGCTTTGAGTCTCCAGAACTGCGGGGCACTGATTTATTCCACATAACTTTCCCAGTTTGTAGCCCAGTAGGCCAAAAGATGAAGACACAGGAGAAGGACGGGCTCAGAAGCTCTGTTTCTTCTCCGTAAAGCAGGGGTCACGGCACCTGCTGTAGCCCATGGGATCAGTGTGAGAAGCGAGCGGGACAGTGTGTGGGACAGTGTGCGGCACACAACAGGTGCTCGTCATGGCAGCTGTTACTCCTTATGATGGGTTACTTCAAGCTTTCCTGCTCCCTGGCTGAGAAGGAGGGGTCAACGGACATGTAACTCTGAAGTGGCTTTTCAGTGTGAGGAAATCACTGAAGAAGGGGCCAAGCAGGGCAACTCTTGTCTGATGTGTGCTCCCTGGAAACTCAACCCTCAGGGACTTAGTTTCTCTTTCTGAAAGAGTGGAGAATTTTAAGAAATGGTATACAGGAGCTGGGCAGATGGCTCACTTGGCAGTGCACAGGATCCCAAATCTAATCCCCAGAAACCTCATGATAAAGCCAGAAAGAACGGCTCGGACTTATATGTATGTGTATATATCCTATCGGTTCTATTTCTTTAGAGAACCCAGACTAATACAATCACATATGAAAATTTGTTCCACTGGATCTCCTAACTTTCATGGGCCTGTCAAAACTTTGCTCCCTGCAGCCCTCATCATTCTGTTGGGCTCTCAGGGCCAGGAAAGGGTCTCTTCCATGTCCTCCACCCATCCTGTTCTCTCTCCTCCCTTTCTCCCAACCCAGCACTTTCCTAGCCCGAAGGATCCGACACGGGCATAATGATGCCAGTAATCACCTTGTTCCCACAGATATCCATTAAGTGAAAGAGTCTTTTTGCTCTCTCCATTTACTCTGAACTCAACCAAGTAGAGGTCTCTCCTAAAGGGGGATCAGTTTTGTTTGGGCTAAGATGGTTCTGGAAACAGATACACAGGCTGACCCTCCAGGAGGAAATGTCAGCATGCTGCTAATACTAATCAAAATACGTACTGCCACACAAATTTTCCAACTCGTAATAATGTGTGTCAGTGTACTGAGTTGCTGGGTGGCACATGGGATCACGTCTCTCCACGAATTCTTTTTAGAGTATTGCAGTCAGGGTGAATTATAACTGAAGATTGGTAGTCATTTTTGACTGTGTTGCTAAATCAAAGCTAGCCTATGAAGAGGCTTGATTATATATATGACCAAGCCAATTGTTCTCTTTGTATTTTTAATTTTGTGTGAATGTGTATGTGTGTGTGTGTGTGTGTGTGAGAGAGAGAGAGAGAGAGAGAGAGAGAGAGAGAGAGAGAGAGTTGCTCTACTTGTAAAATACTAATGAAAAATAAAAGACAGAGAGTTATATTATAAAAAAAATAGTTCAAAATTGCTGGGCAGGAGGAGTCATAAGAATGGAGTCAGCCAGGCCTGAAATCCTAGGCTAGGCATGGAAGCGAATGCTTGCCAGCAGAAAGCAGGACTGAGGTGAGGATACTTCAGCCTGCATATTTTAAAATTTGAAATGATTTGTTTACAAAATGTGTTGGGGAAAAAGCTCATGCTTGTAAAGAACTGCGTGCGTGCTCATCTCTCTAAGCAAGGCCTATTAGCTGCTCCTCTGTTGCTGTGATGGGAACATCACAAATTGTAATAAATTCTATTCTGAGTTGCCTTGGTCATGGCTTTTGGAATGGGGACTAGCTTAAAGAGTCCCTTTGAAGTGGACCTCTTGTTCATTCTCAGGGCACCTCGCTCTCCCTCCTACATCCCTCTTTTCTTCCCTCTTCTCTTCCACCCCCATCTGCCCATCTCCAACCTTCTCTGGCTGCCAGTGCTCCATGGTAGAAAGAATGTTCACATGCCTTGGGTCAAAAAGATAGATGTGGGTTCTGGCAGACTTCAGGAAGTATGAGAGACAGCTCGAGTCGGTTAATGGGATAAGAGATGAAATTTGAAAAATCCCTGTCATTTAGTCAGTGTTGTGAAAGAGGTTGACTCTCTGTACATTTTTGGTTTTGGGGGGAGCGGGGGGACTGGGGGTAAGCATAGCTAACTTCAAGCAGAGAAGTTTAAAACTGGAAGAACTGAAATGGCGGAATTCTATGAAGATGATCATAATGATCACCCCTCTGCATCAGGGCGAGGCCAGGAGGGTGTGCAGGGGAAGGGGTATGTAGATGGATGGCGTGTAGGTGTAGGGTGTGCAAATGGAGGCTGCTGGGAAAAAGAGTCAGGCCATGAATCCTTGTTACCGAGATTTTCCTGAAAGAATTTGGCATACATCAAAATGACCCATGGAAATCGTTTCGCTGTGGTTCATGATGCAGGCTACTAGGAGGACCTGTCCTTGGAGCTGTGGGTGGACAGGAGAGGGCAGGCACAGGGAGGCTCTGGGACTGGCTGTGAGAGTTCCAGTGGTCTGGGTCAAGTGTTTCTGGCTCAAATGGTTAGTGGAATGTCCACCCCACTACTTACCCAGTCACAGCCAGACCCCCGATTTACAGAGGTCAAAGACAAGGTAACACACACAGTCCAAGCCACCTTTGGTGATCTGGAAGGCCTTGGGGATGTGGAAGGATCAACTGTAACAGGCGGCAGAGGACATTAATGACAGACACCTGGAAGTCTTGGCTTTCATCCCCATCTAGAAAGAACAGAATGTCTCCATTCCCTCCTTGATGCTCTCTCTCTCTCTCTCTCTCTCTCTCTCTCTCTCTCTCTCTCTTTCTCTCTCTCTCCGTGCAAATGTGAGGCAAAAATTCTGCCCTAGGACATTTAGCACACTTCTGTTAGAGAGCATAATGACCATCATAAAAGAGATGAAAATGACCGCTACTACAGGAGCCATCAAAGCGTCACTTTGTTTCATAATTCAGAAGAATTTGTATGTAGTAATCTCTGCGGGACATGAGGTGTCTAAGTGGGTGATCAAGAGAGAAGTGTTGCCAGCAGAGCAGAGGAAGGTTAAGCAGTCAGACCTTCTGGGTGTGTGCATCTGTCTGTCTGTCTCTAGGTGCGGATGCAAACGGAGGCCAGGAGTCAGCATTGGGTGTCTTCCTCAACTGTGTTCCACTTTTTATTTGTTTGTTTTTGTCTATTTGAGACAGGACTTCTCACTGAACCTGAAGCTTGAGAATTAATCTAGACTATCTGGCCAGTGAGCTCCCTGATCCTCCTTGCTCCACTTCCACAGGTGGATTACAGGTATGTATCATGGTGTGGATTTTCTATGTTGGTTCTGGATATCAAATTTGGGACTTCATGCGGCGAGCATTTAGTTTGTTTGTTTTATTTTTTCAAGACAGGATTTTTCTATGTAGCTCTGGCTGTCCTGGAACTTACTCTGTAGACTAGACTGGCCTCGAACTCACAGAGATAGATCCCCCTGCCTCTGCCTCTCAAGTACTGGGATTAAAGACGTGCACCACCACTGCCTGGTGGAGCAATTATTTTCCTGGCTGAGCTATCTCCCAGTCTTGCCAGATCAATTTCCATCCTGGGAAAGGGTTCTGGCTCATTTCACACAGGAGCAGGAACAGATGAGTCAAGAACACAGAGATGAGATCCCTTAGGAAACAGCCCCGTGGGCATCCTGGAGCCCAGTTCCAGCAAATCTCGTCTCTTTCTCTTGGACAGAAGTGAGGAGAGTCTTGGGAGGAGGACACAGAGAGGTCTCCATTCTTGGCATCCTCAAGTCTCCCACTATGTATTTTGCTTGAACCGCCTCACAAGTGGTTTGCTCCTTGTTTTCACTAGTTATAGTGCATATGCTTCTGACAGCTTCAATTGGACTTTGTGGGTTTAGTTGGTCCTTGGACCAGCTGCCCTAGCCCTAGACTGGATGACCATCTTTCTCCCACTGGCTTTGGGCATGGGTACAGGGTCACATAAAAGTACATAGCAAAGGAGAGCTGCTCCCCTCCAACCCCCGTTTCCCTTCCAGACTTCACTGCCTCTGAAAAATGCTCCCAGCTTCTGCCTGGAGTCTTTTCTTACACAGACCCCTCTGGGTCACAGTTTCCTCCTTGCCGTTGACCAGAGAGCCCTTTCCAACAGAACCAAATCATCCTGCCTTGAACTTTTGTTTATACAGGGAAACTCAACTCACTCTACCTAACCATCCTTTGGCATTATGGGGTGCTCTTTCTTTAGAGCAAGCCCAGGCATCTGTGGGAAACACACAGCCTCCTTCTCCCCAGTGTCGATGGCCTGCGTGCCAGCTCAGCCACACGACGTGAGCCGCATTCCTGTTCTCATTCTCCCACCCGCACACAGGAGTCTCCCACCCCTTCCAATACTCGCAGGTATTTCTATGATGACCGAGAGAAGCTTGCCCTCCAGTTACAACTGGCCTGTTGTTGGTGGTCAGCAGGTGCCTCCAATGTCACCCTCCCCATCCCTTACCCACCTATGCTAATGGCAATGCCAACCTCTGTGCCTGGGGTAGATTTTGCTCCCACAACCACCCCTCTTTGAAGGTCATCGGCCCGAGTGGAGGGAGAAGAGATCTTCCCCTGCCCTGTGTGACACTGGTCATGTGGCCTCCAAAGAGGCTCTACTTTCACTCAGCCTCACGTGTTCTCTAGACCACAGTCCTTGAGCTTCTAACTTCACTTGTGGCAGAGGCCTTGAGGCAGGTATTCCTGTTCTTATCATAGCTTTCCTTGCTCACTAGACTACAGCTCTCCTCTGCCCCTCCCTGTCAAACTCTCTAGACAGGTTGATTATTCTCCAGACATAAGAAGGTCTTGGCTCCTCAGTACCCCAAGACAAAACCTCTGAATGTCTATGTGACCTAGAAAGTTCGCCTCGTCATGGACAAGGTTCCCTTCGTTTGTTGAGTTCAAATTTGTGAAGCAATTAGTAACTTTTTTTTAATTTGAAAACCAAAAATCTAATAAAAATGAACATTGTCCTCATTTCTGGAACCCATTAAAAGTCTTTTCAGTTAATTATATTTTTTATTTTAGTAAAACCGAGGCCCAATTTACTGTTTTACCCACACTGCTCAGGGGTATTAAGTCTACTTAACATTGTTGTGTACCCATCCTCAAAGCACTTTTCAGCTTTTCAAACCGAGCACTTTGGGCCTTGAATGGTAACTTCCCGGTCCCTCCAGTTCCCAGTAACTTCTCTTCTGCTTTCTATCCTATGAACCTGGCTTGTCTGGGTACCTCACTGAAGCGGAATCTTACTGCATTTGCTCTTTGACGAGCGGATTAGGGGGCAGAACGTCCTGCGAGCTCACCTGTGCAGCAGCATGCACCGGTGTGCCGGTTAGTTTTAAATGTGAGCTCCACACAACCTAGAGCCACCCAGGAAGAGGGACTCTCAGTAAGGAATCATCTAGATCAGGTTGGTTTGTGGGCATATCTCTTGGGAGGAGAAGGTTGACTTGACTGTTAATGGGTAGGGGAGAGGATTCTCTTCGAATGTGGGTGGCGCCACTTCATGGGTTGGGCTCTTAACCGTAAACATGAAGGAAGGTAGCTGAGCACAAGCAAGGTGGAGTGTGGGGAGACCGATGTCGTTGGAACTGTGTCGGTAATCATTACCTGGGACAGGCAGTGCCGTAGTTGGATCTTTGGCAGGGTAGAGATTGCGGTCAGTTCTTGGTTAACTTCTCAAGCAAGTATCTGGAGTTTCAAATTTCAAAGGCCCCGAATGTAGCGTCACACGTAGACAGTCAAGTTAACATTTTTATCTTCATCACTGCTGTGTGTGTAGTAGGTGTGAATATGGACATGTGTACGTCACAGCACAAACAGAGGCCAGAGAACAGCTTTCAGAAGTCGGCTCTCTCCTTCCAGACTGTCGAGGCTGTGTTCCTCATGTTGTTTCTGCTGCACTGTGTGCTCCAGGTTGGTTGGCCACATGCTTGTAGGTGGGGCTCTGATGTCTAGGCAGAAGCTCAGGGACTTTGGATGCATGCCATGACATCCCACTTTTTTTTTTAAAAGTATGGGTTCTGAGGATTGAACTTAGGTTATTAGGATTGTGTGCTAAGGCCTTTACCTGCTGAGACATCTCTCATTGACTCTCAACGTGACCAGCATTTTGAAAAGGTTTGCATTGTCCTTAAGAACAACTTCGAATACATCTGCACTCAACACATGTAAGGTAGCAGATCATACTTCATGTGGCCGTGTGTATACCTCTGGAAACAGCATTATACCAATTCCTTTGTTTCCTCATGATTTTGGTGGTGACTTAAGAAGAAAAATGGCCTCCATAGGCCCCTGGCAACTGGTGCTTTTAGGAGGTGTGGCCTTGTTGGAGTAGATGTGCTTTGTTGGAAGAAGTGTGTCAGGCCCAGTGTCTTATTTTCTTCCTGCTGCCTTGGATCCAGATATAGAAGTCTCAGCTACCTCTCCAGCACCATGTCTGCCTGCATGCCACCATGCTTCCTGTCATAACAACAATGGAGTGAACTCTGAACTGTAAGCCAGCCTCCAAACAGATGATCCAGGGAGTTTTAGTTCAGCCACACAATTAAGCAGTCATTGTCACTATCTGTCTAATTCCAACACAATTCGCCATCCTGGAAAGAAAACCCGTATTCATCTCCAGTCTCTATCAGTTTCCTTAAAAGAAAAACACCCAACAATTGTTTTATTATATTTACTTATTTAGTCTCTCTCTCTCTCTCTCTCTCCCCCTGTGTGTGTGTGTACTTGTGTTTGTCATGGTGTGCACGTGGAGGTCAGAGGACAACTTTTCTGAGTTGGTTCTTTCTCCCATGAAGGTGGTCAAACTTGGGGACAAGTGCCATTATTCACGAGCCATTCACTGGTCTGGAGACACCCCCCCCCCATTTCTCCTCCTCTCCTGGCAGTCACTAATCTACTTTCCTCATCTGTGGATTCATCTATCCTAGGCATTTCAATTAGAATGGACTCAGGCGATGCTTGGGTCATTGGGTCTGTCTTCTTTCACTTCGAGGCAAGGTTCATTCTTGTTGTGTGGCACCGGGCACTGCTTTTACACTTGTTCGAAAGTAGAAAAGTCTCAAGGGACAGCACAGAGGGAAACAGGGAATCTAAAGAAAGGATTTTCCACCCCTCAGCCTGGGGTTGTGTCTGAAAGGCTCCCAATGGGATCGGCTTCTTGGTTGAAATACCTTTGGGATTTCCATCTTTCCATATGAATCCATTGACAGCGTTTCTCTCTCAAACAATCCAGACAAAGGACTTGGATGGGAGAAAAGTGATCAGTGTCACTTTGTCACTGGGGTGGAGAAGGGGTGGGCTTGTCCTGGGTAGGGAGTGAGTACCTGGGAAGAGAAAAACATGTAGGAAAAAGAAGCAATACAGATTTGTTGTAGCCTGGTTCTCACTGATGAACATTTCTGAGAAATGTCTTTTTGCTTTGAGGCCCAAAAGGATTACATGGTCTGCAGCTGACCAGAACTCCTGGGACATGATTGCCTTTCTGGGCAAGGGAAAAAAAATCCATGGAAACCTCTGTCCAAAGTCAATTATCTGAGATTTGGAGTCCTGCAGCCTGCCAGCGGAAACTGCAGGCCATTTGTATGTGGCCCGGTATGTAGGCCGCCTCCGCCAGCTTCCCTGGCTCAACCCTCCATCCCCATGGGAGACTTAGGCAGCTGCAGCTGCCTCCTTGGCTCTCGTCCACCACAGCCCGCACCCTCTTCTGAGTTGCTGTCAGCTATCATGTTCATGCTGGGAAGTCTTGTTGGACGTGTCTCCCATCCTCTGCATGGTGGGTGAATCTAACACGCACTGTGGAGGGTGGAAGGAGCCCTGGATGGGGCCAGGAGCTCAGTGCTGTCCAGGGAAATGTAGGTCTTGATAGAGGTTCTGCCTTCTCTTCAGTTGGGACTGTGTGTAACTCAAGTTGCCTCCATGAGTTTTATGTTTCTCACATGTAAATGATTGGTTGATTTCTAGACTTGTTCAGGAGGACTTTAGGTAGCTCTCCTGCTACATTAGGGAGTTAGACCAAGCTTCTGAGGCGTTTCTTTGTTCTGTGGCTCTAAAGACTCCTCAAGGGGCCAGGGCTATAGTCAGTTGGTGAAGTAGATCCATGTTTGAGCCCCAGAACCTGTATAAAGAAACAGGGCTGGGATGGTGGTGATAGGCAGAGGCCTGGGACTTCCTGGATGGTCAGCCTAGCAAAATGGGTGAGTCCTAGGCCAATGAGAGACTTTGTTTCAAAAAATAAGGTGAGTGGTAACACTTGTATTCTCCTCTTGCCTACACACACACATACATACAGATACACACTCACACACACAGATACACACACAGAGAGATACACACAGACACATACATACAGATACACACTCACACACACAGACAGACACACACATACATACAGATACACACTCTCTCACACACACAGATACACACACACACACACACACATTTTGCAAAGTAGCTGACCCTTGAGGCCTAGAGCCTTTCTGTATCTCAGCAGTTTTCTCAAGCTTGTCTAAGGAGCCAGCAGCTACCACGTCCTCTGCCTCCTTTCAGCTATCGCCCTACATGGGCGCTCACTGATCAACTGAAGTCTCTTAGCAATGCCTGCCACCCAGATGAGAATCTATTCTAGAAGAAAAAAAAAATGGAGAGACACGGAATCGAGTATAACCTACACCTCTAATTGTATCTTAGATCAGAAAACTGCTGGAATCTTACAGCTTACACTTCAGGAGTAACTGAGCTTGGAGCACAGGCTGACCAGTCTTCCCCAGAATGCCACGTACTGGCTCTCCTCCCTTCTGGCTCTGCTCAGCCTGCAGAGTCTCCCTCGTGGTCCCTCCCCAGAGTTCTTGCTCGCCGACCTCCCACCCACTTTCAGGTGTACCTCGATTCTCTTGGTCCCTCCTTTTAGATTTGCTCCATCGGGATGCAAGGACTGTTCTATTTGTGTATATGCAGTGACTCCTGGTTGAGTCTAGAGCTATCTTTCTGTTCTGCGCCCAGGTAGCACATTCAATAGTTTTGCTATTGTATTGGGAAAAGGTATTGAAATACAAATCTTGCTTCCCCCCTTTTTTTCCTTTCCCCACTGAGAGCCAGGTTTCATATTCTGGGCCTCTTGTTCATTTTTCAGAGGCAGGGCAACATGGGCAAGATCAAGCCAGACCCTGACAAAGCCCAGCCTCCCCTGAGCTCAGAGCCCTATGTTTATTTTACAACAATTAGAGGCATACAGGCTCCTTTGCAGACAGGTTAATACATCAGACTAACTTGTGCAATGCCCTTTCTCAAACAGGCCTGGTAGAAGGACCTTGAACACGGCTTTAAAAATTACCCTGGGCACTGGGGAGATGGCCTAGTCAGTAAAGTGTTTGCCTTGAAAGCATGAGGAAGACCTCAGTTTGATCCCTAGAACTCAGGTAAGCATGCTGGATGTGGTGACACAAGCTTGCAATGTCAGTACCGGAGAGGTAGAGACAGGTGAATCCCAGGGCCTTATTGGTCAGTGAGCCTAGCTGAATGAGTGAGCTCCAGGTTCAAGGAGAGACCTTGTCTCTAAAGGGTGGATGTTGTCTTGAGGAATAATACTTGAGGGTGTCCTCTGGTTTCCACATCTGTGTACACATGCATCTACTATCCAAAATTGCACATACATGTATAAGCATGTGCCACACACACAGTTGGTAAATGAATGCTAAGAGACCTTTTTTTTTTTTCTTTAGAGACAATCACTAGGACCTGAAACTTGACTAAAGAAGCATTGCTTTCTCTCACGGAAAGAAAACCCCCCAATAACAAGGTTAAGCCAGCCTCTCTCTAGGGTTGACTAAGGTCTAGGGACAGCCTATCAACAGCCTCTTGACCACTCCCCAAGCAAAGATGGGAACGGAAAAAGGAGAGCTCCTCAGAGGTTTGGGATTATGTCACATCAGCTTAGCATCCTATTATGTGTGTTCTTTCCCTCCTTTGCTTTCCTGGCCCCTGAAATGAAGTGTTAAAGATGGCAAGAAGATCACGTCTAAAGGTGAGCTCTGTTTCTGAGGAGAGAACAACATTGTTATCTGGATGAATGCATTCTCAGGCAACCAGCTTGTCCATTGGAGACCAGTTCTCAATGTCGAGGGATGTTTTTGGTGCTCATAATTAGAAGGTACTGTAGGTATCTGGGGGGTAGTGGTCAAGATGTTACTAAGCACCTGTGCACACGGCACAAAAAGGATAGTCTGGTTCCCAACGTCATCAGTGCCAACACGGAGAGATCCTGGAATGAAGTCCTATCGGTCGAGAGGGCAAGGAATTGTCTTGGTGTTCCTGGAGATGCCAAAGCCACCACATCCTCTGTGTTTGTGTGTGTCTCTGCCAGACAGTCATAGCTGTGGTTCACCTTCCAGGGGCTCACATAACCTACTCCCCTCCTGCTGCGTGTGAGTGAGCATTTCTCCAGACCAACATGTCTCAAGCTCGGTCTAAATCACCCAGGGATCTGGTTAAAATGTGAATTCCAAATCAGTTAATTTGGAGGGAGGTCCTGGAGTGGCACCAGCCCTGTGAGTCCACAGACCACACTTTCGGAGGCAAGATGTTTGTTGATGGTTGGCCAACAGTGCCCAAGGATGCTACATTGCCTTCTGAAGCGCGGCATCAACTTACACTTCCCCAGACATAAGTGTTGGTGCCTATCTTCTCAACAATTTGCAATTGTTAATCTTGAGCTCTTAATTCACATTTCTCTGACTTTTAAATTAATTTCACTTTTCTTATGTTTATCGATCATTCACATGTACCGCCATTGTCTCTTTTTTTCTTTAGGCAGTCTGCCTTTTGCTTTGTGGGCATTTAACTTTCTTTTTAAAATTTTATTTTACTATTTAAGAAAGGGTGTGTATGTGTGTGGGGGTTGGTACACATGTGTGCAGGTACCTGCAGAGGCCAGAAGAGGGCATCGGGTTCCCTAGAGCTGGGGTGACAGGACATGCGCACTGGATGTGGGTGTTGGGAACTGATCTCAGGCCCTCCATAAGAGCAACCAGCGCTCTTAACCACTGAATCACCTCTTTAGCACCATTGCCTTTCTTCTAATTAAACCTTGATAAATATATATTTCATATATATATGAAAAGAAATGCCAAACTCTGTAGTAAATATATATGTACATATATAGCACAAATACACACTCACACACACACACACACATATACACACACACATATATAAGCTAAAGAGTTTGGTATTTCTTTTTTTTCTCTTTTTACTTTTCTTTGTGGTGTCCATAGTGACTAAAAACTCTTCATTTTATCATGATTTAATTTATAAATATTTTTGTGTTTAGTGTATGCATATTTTTAAAAAGTCCTTCCTCAAGTAGATAAAGCTAGTGATTTAGATAGCAGCTTAGTCATCATTTGTTGTAAAGTATGGAGTTAATTCTGTGCTTTATTACAAACCCAAAACCAATTCCCGACACACCAAGAGCTTACAGTTACTTCTTAGCTCCTTTTAAAGTCAGCATAATTTGTAAGCGTGGCACAATCACCAAAACTAAAAATTTCATAGTGATGAGGCCTGAGGATGGGCACGTGGTTTAAAAATGTCAGCAAAATAAGCAGGTAGTAACACTAAAATCATTTCCTAGCATTTTCCTTGTATCTCCACTGGTTCAATCAATTACAATTTGTAAGGTTCACCACAGGCTCCAGACACTTGAAGTGAAAGGATGCCTCTGTAGTGGCTTGTGTGACATTCTACCATGACAGGCTTACATCAGTTCATGTGACCAGTCATGGGAAAGGCAGGCGCCAGCTGCCTGCTCACAGTCCTCAGAGGCTTCCACTCCCTGCTCCATGCTCTGAGTTTCTCTACACGATGACTTTATTTCTTCCACGGGATTCTCTCCAAGAAAACTCCAAACTCAAGGAGTTTGCGTGAAAGATCTTAGGGAACTTTCTGTAGCTGAGTTTGGGCCAAGTGTCCCTTCTAAGCTATCCAGGGAAGTAAAGCCAGTTAAGTAGCAATATGGTGAAGGATGGGAAGAGTGGGGCTAGCACCAAACACATCATGAACTTGACAGTTCTCTCCCTTTACATCTGTGTCTGAAGGGGGAGGAGCTGTTTGGTGAAAATGTTGTCTTTTCAAGGAGAGTACAGCGTTAATCAGGTGATGTCCTTGAAGTGAGTGTGTCTTGACTCCCTGTTGCAATGTTCTTTGAGAGCCATGAAACCTGGGGAACAAATGCCAGAGACCTAGGGTTCCAGAAAACTTATGGGCACTCAAGCAACTCCAAGGCAGTAGTTCTTAGGTTCACTGTCTCGTGAGCTCAAAGCAAGAGAAGCAAGGACAAAGGAGGGTGAGCAGAGTCTTGCTGAGCACCTTAGTCACTTCTCAGTTGCAGTGCTAAAGCCACCACAGCCAAGGCAACTGAGAGAAGAAAGAGGCTATTGGGGCTCGCTTACAGTTCCAGAGGTTTTTGGGGCTCGTTTAGAGTTCCAGAGGGTCAGAAATCCATTACCACCATGGTGGAGGTCATGACAGCATGCCCGCATGGCACTGGAGCAATAACTGAGAGCTGACATGTTGAGATGACAATTCTAAGGCAGAAAGAGAGAGAGAGAGAGAGAGAGAGAGAGAGAGAGAGAGAGAGAGAGAGAGAGAGCGCCAGCGGGCTAACTGGGAATGGTGTGGATTTTTGAAATCCCAAAGTGGCATACCTCCAACAAGACCATGCTTCCTAATCCTTCCCAAACAGTGTCACCAACTAGGAACCAAGCATTCAAAAGTATGAGTTTCTAGGGGGCCATTTTTATTCAAACCACCACCCCAAGGTACAGAAGTAGCTTTTGGAAGGAAAGGAGAGAGTCCAAAGTGACTTGCTAGCCTGACCTTCTTTTATTTGGAGCGCCTGAGCCAGACTGGTCCAGAGACTGTAAACAAGGGATTGAATTGAGGAGCGTCTGTCTGGCTGAACTGAAAGGCTGCAGGGAATTATCACTGAATGAAGGATAAGGTAGAATCTGACAGGTTCAGGAAAAGCCCAAAGAGAAGGGGACAGGGACTGTGTTGGTGGAAGAAAAGGGACTGGGGGTGGCATTGGTTGAGGGAAGACCTGCCAAAAGCTTGGCAAAAGGTGGAGGAAGAACAAAAAAGGGAAGAGAAGAAGGGATGGTGGTCAGCCATTAACAGAGGAGCCAGTGGCCAGCAGTAGTTTGGTGAGTCAGGGCATTTTTAGGGTTCACAGCTTCTGAGCTGGCTTTACTGTGTTTGAGTCCAGCATCTGCATCCCTGGCCATAAGGAGTTAACTGGGAAGCTGGTTCTGCCCAGTTGCAGATGTCTCCTTCGGAGATAAGTTCACCATCTCTGCCAGGGACCTCTCTTTGCCTTTCTAGCTACCCTAGGAAAGAAACTGTCACACACCCCATCTCTGTCACCCCTAATGAAGTTATTCCATCTTTCAAGCAATGTCCTCATGTTTGACAAGTACCAGGGACTTTAATTGAAAATTACTTTGGGAATCTTGCCAGACATCACAAATTGAAAATATGAAAACCCGTTCTCGTGGGTCAGGGGTGTAACAAGCCCCATGTCAAATGTCATTACCTCTTGTGCATTCCAGGATTGTGCAGGTGGGAAGCCAAGTGTTGATTGCATATTTTAGCCCAAGAATAATTTCCTGAATGGCAATTTGTTCCTTTATTTGATGAAACTGAGGTTTTCAACAGCAGTAAAATACAGTCGTTCCAGAGTATATTTCCGTGGGTTATAAAGATTGATTATGCTGCTTAGTGAGAGATTCATTATTTGGTCATTTAGACTGTAATTTATTTAAAAAAAAAAACAAAAAACCTTCAACAACCCCAAAACGCTAATGAATTCCAGTTTGAAAGTTTTGTCCCATGAACAGTGGTATTTTGCTCAGCATTGCTTCAAACCGATAGCCCTGGGAGACGGGAGAAGGAGAAGCTAGGAGACCCGTCCTGTTCTAAGCTGGCCCAATGTCACCTTTTGGATCACAAAAGGTCCTCTCATTTCCGTGGCTCTCAGAACAGCTATCTTTGGCTCCTTGAAGCCTCCAGTGGATTTTAATTTCCATTTGTGCAATCAAATAAGGGGACACTACAGGACAAACACATGGCCAGAGGCAAAACCTAGAGTCTAGAATGGACACAGAGCATAGAAAAGACCCTTGGGAAAGTCAGGGTAGAGAGATCTGAGGAAGAAGCCACCACAGGAAAGACTAGCAGGGGAGAACAGGGACAGATGAAGGAGAACACGTCCCCTCGCCACACCTGCATCTAACTTACTCTTGTCCTTGTCGGTTCCCTTCAGGGGACCTCACACTGCCTGTCGATCCACTCCTGAGTAGACCCTTCTAGAGCCTGTAGCCCTAAAAACACTTCTTCAGAAAAATAAATCAGTTTCTGGCTTGAGTATCAAAAGCAAGCAACCTAAGGGTTATGGGAGTTGGGAGACCTGAGAAAGGACTAAAGACAAAAGACAGTCAGTGGTTATCTCCAGCCTCTGTCTTGAGTTCTGCTCCTGTTTAGACCGAGTCTGAAGAAGTCTGGGGAACATGGGCGCTCAGAAAAAGGGCGCACACACCCACTTGCACGCACACACAATTAAAAACCAAAAAGAAATCTTAAACAAGAAAACAAAGGCACCCATTTCTTTCTTTCTTCTGTAGACAAACTAAAGTTCAGGAAGGCTGACTATCTTGTCTTCTTCAAGTGTTTGACTAAATTCCCAGTTCTGGTTGTCCCCAATTATACTACCGTGCGCCAGAACGGACCACAAGATATACAACGAAACCCACATTAAGAGTTTGGGGGGAGCGTGTACAGGCCAGTCTGAAAGAAACCTGGTGAGAGAGACGGGCATGTTCGCCTTTTTTTTTTTTTTTTTTTTTTTTAAGACAGGGTTTCTCTGCGTGCCTGCTTTTTTTTTTTTGGGGGGGGGTGTTTCAAGACAGGGTTTCTCTGTAGCTTTGGAGCCTGTCCTGGAATTAGCTTTTGTAGACCAGGCTGGTCTCAAATTCAAAGGCGTGCCCGCTTTTTAAAGGTAGCTCAGCGAATGTGTACAGGCGCTTACACAGCCATGTCCTGCATACATATAGATTACATGGCCACATTGCACATGCGCATAGGTTACATAGGGCATAAGGCCCCAGGGTGACTAGGCAATTTGCCTGAATGTTGATGGTGCATGTGAGGCCATGGGCTCCCAGAAATGCTAGCCCTTAGGGTGACTAAGCATTTTGCCTGAATGCTGACAGCCGTGGGACCCCGATATGATGGAAAAGACAACATCTAGTCTGTTCGCAGACTAGTGGAAACAGATTAAACAAGTCATTTACACATGAGGAGCCTCGGCCATTTACCAAGGTTGTTTATGTCTGCCCTTTGGATTCCCGTTATGGCTACCTGGTTTCACTTTATACCACATGATTGCAGGACCACTTGTGAGGCAGACCAGGTATCCTAGAAAGGAGGAGAAGCCTCTGGAGTTTGGAAACCCAGCACTGCTGGTCACCTTGACTCAGAAAAGGGTACCCTTCCCCTTGCCTCTGCCACTGCCCCAGACCAGAGAATGGAGGTTCCATTTGAAGAGGTATGCCCTTCTAACTAGGCTTCAGGGTAGTGGATCAGCTCCGGTACTGTGATCAACCAAGGGAAACTGGCACATGCCATGGAGCCCAGCCAAGGGCAACTCCTCATTTGAACTTCAAAGGAATTCACAAGAGGAGCAGCACAGTCGTTGGGGCGAACAGAAGATCCTTTATTGTTCCTTTGAGACGGTCCCAACCCAGTTTCCACAAAGTCGTGCTTCAAATTCCTTCAGCATTCTTACAGTTCCTCATTACTGCCTCTCTAGGGAAACCCCCAACCTTTCACCATCCGGGGATCTCATTTCCAGAGATTCCAAAGATACAATTGCAAAGTCCACTCAAATAGTTCTCGGAAAACAAAAGCTCATTTTTTAAAAAAAATCACTCTGCAGTGACAGATTTCACAACTCTCTGTCTCTCCATATGTCTCTTTCAAGGTTGCCACCAAGCAGTTTCTTTTCAAGTACACATGGCTGATTGTTTTTCTACTTATCCTGGGCTACCATGAAGGGAAAGATCTGACGAGAGGTCTAGATCTGAGAAATGTGGAGATGATTTTTTTTTTAAATCTTCTGTGTGTGGTGGGTGGTGAGTGGAGGGGGGGGGGAACACCATGAATTTAGGTGTTCTTGGAAGCCAGAAGAAAGCCTTGAATTCCCACAGGCTGGAGTTTCTGTGATAGTGAGGCACCCAACATGGGTGTTGGGAACCAAATTCAGATCCTCTCTGCAAGGACAGTACATGAGCCGTCCCCAGCCCCTGATGTTGATCTCTTTTTCAAGACAGGGTTTTTGCTGCATAGCCCTGGCTGTCCCGAAACTTACTTTGTAGACCAGAGTGGCTTTGAACTCACAAAGTTCCACCTGCCTCTGCCTCCTGAGTGCTGAGTTTAAAGATATGTCCCACCCTGCCCAGCTTCCTGGAGCTGATCTTTATGGTGCATTTTCAATGAACAAAGGCAATGCCAAGAGGTGCGTGTGTATCACAGGTTACTGTAGATCCATTGAACAGTGAGACAGAGAGTCAGGTTTAAAACCACAGTCAGCATGAGGGAGCATAGGAGACAATGAAATGGGGGGGGGGCGGTTATATATCTGTTTATGATCCTGTTCCCTGAGTAACTGGTAACTTTTCTAGACCAGGACCGTGTACCAGTGGGCATAACCAGCCTACCCTTGAACCTTTTTTTATGGCTAGGCTGGTTATGCCCAGCACAGGCACAGCGACAATAACAAATGTATTTGGCTTGCAAAGTCAAGAGGCCTGAGCCTTCTTTCTCCTCCTGCCTCCCACAGTCTGGTTTTGTGGAAACTTTGCCTAATACAATCAATGCCTAGCATTGATGAATTTATAGAGGTAAAACACTTAAATTGGAAGGCTGGGAAAATGGTTCAGCAGCTAAGAGCACTGACCATGTTTGCAAAGGATCCTGATTTGATTTCCTGGCTTACAACTGATTGAAACTTCATTCCCAGGGGATCTAACATCCTCTTCTGACTTCCAAGGGCATTGCATACATGTGGTGCACATACATGCATGCATACATGCTGGCAAATATCTATATACTTAAAACAACAAATTTTTAAAAATGTAAAAAAATTTTTCAAGAACTTTATTTTCTATTTTTTAAAATTTTTTCTTTCCTTTTTATTTCATTGAGCTATACATTTTTTCTCTGCTCCTCTCCCTTCCTCTCCCTTCCCCTTCAACATTCTCCCATGGTCCCCATGCTCCCAATTTACTCAGTAGATCTTGTCTTTTTATACTCCCATGCAGATTAGATCCATGTATGTCTCTCTTAGGGTCCTCATTGTTGTCTAGGTTCTCTGGGATTGTGAATTGTGTGCTGGTTTTCTTTGTTTTATGTCTGTAAACCACTTATGAGTAAGTAGATATGATATTTGTCTTTCTGGGTCTGGGTTACCTCTCTCAATATAATGTTTTTTAGATCCATCCCTTCATCTGCAAATTTCAAGATGTCTTTATTTTTTTTTCTGCCGTGTAGTAATCCATTGTGTAAATGTACATTTTCCTTATCCATTCTTTGGTCGCAGGACATTTAGGTTGTTTCCAGGTTCTGTCTATGACAAACAATGTTGCTATGAACATAGTTGAGCACATGTTCTTGTGGTATGAATGAGCATCCTTTGGGTATATACCCAAAAGTGGTATTGCTGGGTCTTGAGGAAGGTTGTTTCCTAATTTCTGAGAAGTTGCCATACTGATATCCAAAGGGGCTGTACCAGTTTGCACTCCTACCAGCAATGTAGAAGTGTTCCCTTTACCCAACATCCTCTCCAACATAAGTTGTCATCAGTGTCTTTGATCTTGGCCATTCTCATAGGTGTAAGACAGAACCTCAGAGTTGTTTTGATTTGCATTTCTCTGATGGTCAAGGAGGTTGAACATTTCCTTAAGTGTCTTTCAGCCTTTTAGATTCTTCTGTTGAGAGTTCTCTGCTTAGGTCTGTACTCCTTTGTAAAAAATATTTTTAAATCTTTAATTTTGGGACAGTGATGATGCTGACATAAAAACCAGAGAACATTTTGTAAAGTGCCTTCCTCTGTGTTGCACCCCGAGGGCCCGAGCTGGAGGGTTTTGGATCCTGACAGTTATGATCCCCTTCAACTTCCTGTGAGCCATTGTGATGTTTCCCCTCTGCTGCAATTCTGCTTTCTTTTAATTCATGCATTTTCCTCTTAGAAGCCGGGTGTTCTGTCTTGTCTAAGGGATTGGTTCTAAATTCCTGTTTCTTGCTCTCCCCAGCCTTTCCATGGACAAGTGAGCACACATTTTCTTGCACATTTTGTGACTTTTCACAGCTTTATAGGAGCAGCGGGGTTGATGTCTTATCAGTAAACCCTAAGGCAATCATCACACGTTGTCCACATTTCAAATTGTGGACAAAAATTGTCTATATTTTATATGTCAGCCAGAGTGTTTGCTTCTCAGTGTGAATCAGAACCGTTCCGAGTGTGCCTTACAGTCTTGTTAGCTGAACCCCTTAACCATGGGCAGTTGTTGTTTTTGCTAAGTGGAAATGTTAAAAACGGATTCTCTGAAGTACTTGCTCTTTTGTAATATTAGAAATATCTCAATGGTGACAGCTTGGAGACACGCTAACTTTTAAGTCCTTAAACCAAATAACAAATCAACCCTTGTGGTTCATGTTTCCAGAAGGGACTATGAGCATTATCCCTACAGCTGTTCATGATATAATATGAAAATGAAAAACATGTACGTGTGAAACAGCAAGCCCACGCTGCTTCGCTTTGCTCATTTCGCAAAGGGCTCTAATGTGAAGACATCCTCGGGAAGATGCAGCCCACAATCTTTCATCCGATCATCGTTTAGCCAAACCACAATGATACTCCTGAGGCCTCTTCAGCTTCACTGACAGCGCCTGTCGGTTCAGTGACTGCAAATGGGATGCTTTACAGTGGTGCTAGCTCCAGCTTTCTGCATCCAGAGAAGAGTGTGAATCTTTAAAAACAAACAACAAACTGATTTTTAAAAGATTTCATTTTAATTTTCATGTGTATGGGTGTTTAGCCTGCATGGATGTATGTGCACCCTATGCATGTAGTGTCTTAGAAAGCCAGAAGAGGGCACTATATACCTTGGAACTGGAGTTAGGGATGGTTGGGAGCAGCCATGTGTTTGCTGGGAATTGAGTTCCCTTCCGCTGCAAGAGTATCTAGTGCTCTTAAGCAATGAGCCACCAATTCAGCCTCAGACTAATGTTTTTTGTTTATTTTTTTAAAAATTTATTTTGTTATTATTATTTTTTTTAATTTGTGTGAATAAAAGTGTGTGTGCCTGCAGAGAACAGAACAGGGCATCAGATCCCTTGGAGCTGGAGTTACAGGTGTTTGTGAGCTGCCCATCATGGGTCCTGGGAATCAAACCTCAGGTCCTCTGCAAGAGTAGTATGTGCTCTTAATGGCTAAGCCATCTCTTCAGCTGGTAAATACAGATAATTTTGATGTTTTATTTCTGATGTAAGAAGACGTAAGGAGAGAGGTGTGTTGTATTCTTGGTTTGTTGGGGAGGGACTTTAAAAAGGAAAAGTGAAGTAGACATGGGGCAGATGCATATGGTACTAATTTGACTATGTACCTGAGCACCTAAATTGCTGGAATTCCCATTTACATCAAAGGTGGGTTTAAACAACAGAAAGTAGAATTATAACCTTAAAAAATCCATAATCTAAGTCAATAATTTATTGACAGAATTCCCCCAGCAACTTAACATTTTATGAGAGTAATAATAACTACCATATGTTGCCACCTTGCTCTGTACCAGGCTCCGGGTTAGATGGCCTTAGATGTTTGATCTGACTGAGTCTTCATGACCATCTCCTGAGATGCTCCCTCTTCCGTTCTGAGGTGGAGAAGACAGGTTCTGCTGGTTTACTGAGAAGGCTTCCAGGTCAGGCTTGCCTGACTCAAAATACCTTCGTATCCACCTTGGGGGCTCATGTGCGACCTCACAACTGCCTAAGGAATTGGTGAGGGCTAGGGATGTAGTTCAGCTGGCAGAGTACTTGCCAGGATGCAGAGAACCCTAACATTTATCCCAGCACAGCACAAAAGGGGTGTGTGGTGCACACCTCTAATCCTAGCACTTGGGAAGTAGAGGCAGAAGGATCAGAAGTTCAACGTCATCCTATACCTACAGAGCAAAGTTAAGGTCAACCTGGCATATATGAGACTCTTGTATCCAAAGAAGGAGGAGGAGAAGGAGGAGGAGGAGGAGGAAGAGGAGGAAGAGGAGGAGGAAGAGGAGGAAGAGGAGGAGAAAAAAGGAGGAGTAGCTGGAGAGATATAACTCAGGCAGTAAAGCGCTCCTGTTGAGTTTGAACTCCAGAATCTACGTAAAAAAGCTGGGCATAATGACTGCTTGCAATCTCAGTGTTGGGGAAGCGACAGTTGGGTCTAGAGGCTCACTGGCTGGCTAGCATAACCTAATCTGCGAGTTCCACGACAATGCAAGAGTCTATGTAAAATGAACAGGATGGCACCTGAGGAACTCCACCCCCTGACTTTGGCTCTTCCCAAACGTATGCACACAAATTCATGCTCACTAGCACGCGTGTGTGCACACCCAGCAGAGAGAAATTGGTGAGAACGTGGTTACCCATGTCTACCAAGAGAGTTTTGGGCTGTGAGAAGAAGTTCCTTTTGGTTCTTTCCCCCTTTGCTTTCTTTCGGAATGGGTCCTCAGTGGGCAGGGCTGGGCTGGGGTTGAGTGTGTCTCCCCTGAAACCCAGCATTTATGTCCTCTCCAGGTTCATCAGCAATGGCTTCCCTCCTGGGCGTCATATCCTGCCAGGAAGCCTGCCTGCTCCCCGTTTCTGACCGGCTGACAAATCCCTGCTAATCTGGGAATTCCTTGCAAGCAATGCTGAGAGGGTAGAGAGGGCTTTGATCCTGGACAGCTGCCCTGTGATGGACGCTCTCTGGAGGACACAATTTCCCCGTGAGACTCAGAAGTGGGAGGGGAAGGAAGGCCGGAGGTGCCAGTTCCAGGCAGGCGTGGGTGGCTAACTCCTGTCACCTGACTCTGCACCCTTTCTGACATGCCCATTCATCAGATGGGACCTTCCTCCATATCCAGAAAGAATGAGTCCCCGGGGGATGTGGTCAGAGCAGAGTGTGCGGAATACCACCTGAGCCACGGCGCTTGTTTATATGAGAAAATGTTCCCACGGTGTTCTGATCCAAGATCTCTAGAGAGGCGGGCTTAAGTCAATAGGAGTTCTGAAAGCAAGCGCTTTGGTGGGAAGCCCGTGAGCTAGGGCACACCGGGGTGCATGGACTCTACAGGCTGTAGTTTATACTCTTTCCTGCTTCCTGAATTCGCTCCTGACTTGCAGTTTTCAGGAAGGTTCCATTTGAATAGTGCAGCATCTGGATTTCGGTTCTGTAAGTTCTCTTTGTCATTGCCTCAGTGACCCTACTCACTCCACCAAGTGGTCCCTGACTTTCACAGTGGCCTGCAGGCCACCCCCTCCAGGGCTTCCTATTAGAGCTCATGATAATCTCTGCTGCCCAGGGAAGGTGCCCAGGCTTACTGACATTTCATGCGAATGCATAGCTAAACATGAGAGCCAGTGATGAGGACTGTGATTCAGACAAGCGGTGCTAGGGGCACTGAGCGGGGCAGTTCAGGCAAAAATAAACACATACGTGTATGGATTCATAACTTTTACCGAGGGAAACATCACACTTAGGGTGTTTACTGATGTTAAGATGTTGTGAGGTTTGTATTGGCGATCTTGGCGAAGGCTTCCCTTTTCATCAGCTCTAAGTTCGGCGCTTCAGTCCCACTGACTGACCTCTCAGTACCAGAGTCTTAAGCCTGTGGTTGTCTGGGTATTAGAACAGGTCAGTATGTCAGAACACTGAGCAGAAGCCTCGTGGAGTAACCCCAGTTGATATACCAAACAGTCACAGGTACGGTGTGACATCTGGTGGAAAGCGCCGAAGCTGGATCCTCACCCACGGTCTGGTCAGGCCCAATGGCTGCTATCAATATTGTATGAGCAAGCTGAGCTCCTGCGGTTCAGACCACCAGGCAGGGCTTGGATCACGAAGGAGAGGATGGGTCTCTTAAGTCTCGGCTAGGGCTGATTCCTTTCCCCTTGGCAACAGATTTCCTCGTCTCCAGAACTCCATATCTCATTGTCACCAAAGGGTGAGGACAGACACAGTGAATTAGCTGAAAGAAAGATGACAAAAGGGGTTGGGCCAAAGTCATGGCCCTAAAATCTGACATTTAGAAGACCAGAATAGGGCACTGTATCAGTACTCTTCTCACTGTTGTGACCAAATACCTGACAAGAAGCATCACAGGCTCGCCTGCTGTCACGATGCGAGAGTGACAGACAAGGCGGATGCCCCAGAGGGCCGTCTGTCTTTCCTCTTTATTTTCAGGTCTGTGGGAGAAGGAGACCTTCAGCTTGTTCAGTCTTGATTTTTGTGAGGCATCAACTCACACTCTGTCCATGTGGACAGGTCTCTCACCTCTGTCCTCAGACTAGAAACGCACCTCGTGCTGAGAGTGGTCAGTGAACACAGCCAGACTTCCGCAGGGTTCCTAGCCTCTTCTCTGTGTTCAAGGCACACCAACTGCCAGAGCTTGGACATTAGATGTTCTTCTACTGTGAAATAGTAGTGTGCTTTACCTTATTATGCAGGAAACTCTGAAATATTAATGACATGTCCCTAGTTAACCCCACTAATATGCAAAAGAAAGAGCCGAACCTAACCCCATGCCACCAAAAGCTACTAGAACGCTTACATTTTTATACAGTCCCCAATAACAAATACACACGGGAGTAAATGCCTACTTTATGAAAGTACGATGTGCTTGTTTATTTTGTGCATATAATTTTGACTTAGATATAATATGGCAAAAAATCATTAAGGAATGCAGATCTACTGTGTAGTGGTGTGGGTTGATTTTCCACTCCTCCACCAAATATGAATATCTGGTAATATTTCGTAATGAGGAGTATCTGTGTAGGGAAGAGTCTCAATCCTCGTCTAGAGGCCTTGGCATCTGGGCTATAGCATCTGGCTATGGCTGATGAGGGAGATACCAAGAGTTAGAAACTGGGGGTCCTGGTCTCTGACAGTTCTCAGACTGTCCGTGAGCCTCCAGGAAACAGTGCGTTCTTGAGGCCAAATTGCGTGTTGAGTCAGATCTGGAGAGAACCTGATTGGTTTGGAATGGTCTTTATCTCCAGGGATCCTTGGAGGGAGAATGACCTCAATCTAGGACATACTTCCTGGAACCAGGACTCTCCAGTGGGCTAAACCCACAGTGTCTTCCAAAGAATAAAGACACAACCCACAGAGCACAGACTGTCTCCTGCTCACATTGAAGCCCTGTGAAGCTTTGTTGGTGCCTGAGCAAGCGGGGAGAGGGAGGGGGAAGGAGAGAAGGAATGGCTGAGAGAACCAGTCTTGGATGGTTTGTTTCTTGAGTAGAAGCTGCTGGTGGTAGACGGTACCAACGGGTTGGGAAAGGAAGCCGGCACTTATGGAATGTCCTGGCAGTGCTCTCTCAACTCTTAAAATGATTCTTCAGTACGTAGGGGAGGAGATGGAACAATTAGAACAGAGTCATTTCCCTAAGGCCAGCTGACAGCTGAAGAACTGAGATTCATTTGGACTCTTGTCTTTCTGGAATTCTCCGTCAGGCTGGGTTGAGAAATGTGAGGGGTGTCCAGGAGCCCAGTGAAGTGAAAACTAGCGCATATCAATTTTGAGAGTAACGAGTAAGAACATGTGTGAGGGAGCTAATGGTCATGGCAATGTGAGGCGTCAGCTTCCGCTTCAGTTCGTGAAACCAACCGCTCTGTCTTCAGATAGAAACCCTACCACATTTTGGGACTGTGAAGGGAGGATGGGCCGGGTGGGACCTGACTTCCATGGGTCAGGCCGTCCTCTCTGTACTCAGTGAATTCACAGCAATCAGGAGGACTTAGAAACGAAATCTTCTCTGAGCTGAGCTCAGGGAAGCAACATTGGAACACAGAATAGCTAGGACTCTGTCAAGCTGCAGTTTGTTCATCTCCTGATGTGGCTGGGAGTTGCCCCAAGGGTCCCAATGCCCAGAGAGATGGACTTGGTCTCCAGGAATCCGGTTCTGTTCTGCCCCTCCAGTTCTTGTCCTCCTTCTGGGAGGGTTGGAAGCCACTTGGGGGAGAGTACAGGGCCAGATAGCAAATATTCAGACTTTGAAAAAGAAGCCATTAACAGCACAGACAAGAATAAATGTGGCTGTGTTACATTAAAACTTTGCTTAGCTGGTGGGTTGTCGTTCTCAAGATCACTCTGTACTCGGATAGTTTTGTAAAGTCCTGTAGTGAGCTGGAGATGTTAAATGCTTGCCTAGTATTTGCAAGGCTCCGCTTTGACCTCTAGTGCCACACACACCAGGTGGCATAACCTGTGATCCAAAAGCTTTGGAGGCGGAGGCAGGGGGAATCAAAGGTTTAAGATCATCCTTGCCTACACAGTTAGTTCCACGCCAGCCTGGGTCAGCCTGGGCTACACGAGATCTGGCTACAAAACAGAATCCCCTCCCCTCAAACCCACAGTGATGTATCACCCGGTATCTATTAGTATGGCTACTACAAAAAATAATAAATAAAATAAAAAATATGCATGAGCTCCTGTGTCCAGTCTCCAGCTTCCCAAAACAAATGAACAAATGAAACCCCCCCAAAACAAAAATTGGAGAAAAAAAATCAAATATTGGAGAGGATGTAGAGAAAATGGAGTTGCTGTCCATTGTGAGCAGGAATGTAAACTGTGCCATTACCTTAAAATCAACATAGTAGTTCCTTGTATAATTAAAAATAGGGCTATTTTATAAGATTTAGCACTTGCATTTCCAGTGTGTTCCCTAAAGCTTAATTATGTAGTCACACTTATAGAGGATTATTCCCCACAGTCAAAAGATAGAGGAAGAAACAACCCAAATGTCCCCTTCAGAGGCTCAGAGAGGCAGGCCATGGTATATCCGTTCAGTGGGTGGTTGTTGACCTTAAATAGGAAGTGGATCCTGACACATGATAGAACATGGACATCATGCACCCTTTGGATACAAAGGGTGAATACTGTATATAAGATAATGAGACAAAAAGTCAGATAGTGGTTTCCAGAGGCCTGAAGAAAGAATGGGGAGCTATCATTCGATGGGGTGGGATGGCAGAGTTGCAGTTTTACAAACTGAAACACACCCTGGAGACAAATGCTGGTGATAGGTGCACAGAAATAGGAACGCACTTAATGTCGCTGAGATGTACACTTAAACTGTTAAAGCTGTGGGTTATGTGTGTTTTGTCTCAATTAAAAGAGGGAAAAACTTTTCTTTGTAATTATGGAGAAAAAAAATGGGAAAAACTTAAAGTCACCTTTAGGGGCTGAGGAGATGCCTCATCCAGTAGAATGCTGGTCAGCAAGCATTAGGTCCCAGGTTCAGATCCTTAGTACCCATGTAAACAGCTGAGTGTTGAGTGCATGGCTGTAAACTCCCAGAACTGAGGAGGTAGAGACAGAGGGTTCCTTGTGTCTCCTGGCTAGCTAGTCTTGCTTAATTGGCCAGTTTCAAGTTCAATGAGAGACCCTGATTGAGCAAGAGTATACCATGCTGACCTCTGGCCTCTACATGCATCTCTCTCTCTCTCTCTCTCTCTCTCTCTCTCTCTCTCTCTCTCTCTCACATACACACACACACACACACACACACACACACACACACACACACACACAGAGGAAAAAATGTTGACCTCATCAATGCTCAAATACTGAGCCTGCCTTTGGCCCCAGCTGTTCTAAGAGGCTGAGGCAGGAGGACTAATTGAGTCTAGGCATTTGAGTCTAACATGGCTAGTATAGAAAGACTTCCCTTGATTCCCATAGGGGTGAAGGAGAAATAAAAGGAGCTGAGCCACAGGAGTGGGATTCTCCTAGCTGGACACAGTGACCTGCTCATCTCAAGGAGCAGTCTTGGTTGGAAAACACTTTAAGCGGCTAGTAAGGGCCTGGCATTGTGCAATGCCCTGGCTTGTGGCAGGAAGCAGAGCAGGTCACGTCAATATGTCACGCTGCTCCCATTCTACTCAGGACCCAGCGTGAAAACACAAAAACCAGGGCACAAACATGGTGCTTTTGAGCAGGGCGATGCCTAGAGAAAATACAGGGTGACCAGGGACTGCTTCCCCCATGCCCTCCTCCTGTCCTCTTCCCTTCCTTTCCCTTACCTCCTCTCCCTTACCTCCCTCACCTCCACTTTTCCCTTCTGGCCCCTTCTCCCTCCCTTCTTCCATTTGTTTCCTTCTTTCCTTAATAAATGGGCGGTGAAGCTTTAGCTGTGGAGAGCTCCAGGGTGGGAGACAGCCACTGCATGAGTCCACAGTGGGCAGAGCTTTAAGAACGGAGAGAGGCTAGCAGGCCACCGGGGTTTGAGGGGCATGTGGCAGGGAGCCTTGCAGGCCATGGTCCAGGATGGGAGTTTGATTTCAGGGTCTGTGATGGTGTGTGAAGCGTTCTCCGCAGCAGCCTCCAGCCTCCCGATCCTTATTGGGGAGACCAGGGAAAGTGTACACGAGACCGCGCCTTGCCTTTGCAAACCATTTCTGTTACCCATATGGAAAAAATCTAGCCTACATAATTTAGGAGTTATAGGATGTACACATTTTTCCAATGTTTCTTTTAGGGACCATAAACTTTCAATTTTATGATGAGTTAATATTGATTCTGCGTTGTAAACAGCGGGGCCAGTTGGATTAGAAGAGTAGCCGCTTAGTGCCAAACAAGGACTACATGATTTTCCTTTCCCTTTCCTTTCTTTCTCTTATTGTCCCTTCCCTTTCTCTCTTCTCCTCTCCCTTCCCTTCCCCTTCACTTCTCTTTCCCATCCTTCCTTCCTTCCCCATTTTCCCCTCTCCTCTTTTCCAGCCCTTTTTCTCTCCCCTTCTCCCCTACTCTTCCCTCCTTCCCTCCCTCCCTCCCTCTCTTCTTTCTTTCTTTCTTTCTTTCTTTCTTTCTTTCTTTCTTTCTTTCTTTCATTAATGTACCCAAATCTAACGCCTGCCTCACTCTTGGAAGTGAATAGCTTCAATGTATCCTGAAAATCAGGGACAAATCCCAGTTTGATACTGGCCTTAATTTCAGCCAGGCCCCCCTACCATGCCTTATAGAATGCTGTGGACAGGAAGGGACTCCTGAAACCCACAAGAAGTTAACTGATCCCAGCTTCTCCGCACTCCTTTCCCGCAGCTCTCCAGGAACCTAGTATTTGCAGGACCCACAACAGGAAGGCAGGAAGCATGGTCCCAGAACCTGGGGAGTGAAAAGATGATGAAAGGTAACTTCTGGAAGACATGAACTCACATTTTAAACAGAAATAGTATTGAAAGAAAAAAAAATGCAACAAACCAGTCCCTCTTCCCCAACCCCAAACACCCCTCTCACAGGAAATTATAATCAGCTTTACGAACGTTCCGTAGAGAGTACTCTGGGACATTGAAAAATCGGTATGAGGACACCGGATAAGCAGAGGAGGAGCTGAAGGTGGATTGATGAGTTTCCCTTCCCTGGACATCGGGGCTTGTGCTCAGAGTTCTGACACTTTCCCTGACATCCCAGGGAGGCAGAGATGGCAGTGGCAGAGACATGTGGTAAGGTGAAGGGGAGGTTGGCCACAGCCATTTTGCTTATGAGCGCTGCTATCAGTAGTGGTACGTGGTGGACATTCTAGATGCTGGATGCTCATTAGTCTCCAGGAATGTGTAGTGAGTCAGTCCCAGGGGGCGAATACAGCCATAGCTTTGGGGATATTGTGCTTCCATACTGAAGAGTGTTATGCAGCTGTCGGTCAGAGTGACCAGCCCTTTGTAAGAGGGGCAGAGACATGACCAAAGATTTACACAATCCATGTGCTTGTCCTGAAGTCTGAACCAGGAACACAGGGACAAAGATTCAGGAAGATCCATAGGAGCAGATTCATCCGTGATCTTTGGAGACTCCTCAGCAGCGGCTACTGCTTGGAGCCTTGCGGCAGCCAGTGTTCAAAGCTGCTGCCCAGACCTCCCTTGTCTCTGAGCTGCTGCAGGGTCATCTAATAAATGCCAGGGTTGCTTAGCTAAGCCAAGATCCATGACTGTATCTTGCAATTAATGACTTGGATATTACAATGTGGCCAGGACAAAGGAGCTGGGTAGAAATGGAGAGCCTCTGTGTGTGGAAGAAAACACAACATCACTGGTCACAAGCTACATTTCTTACACTCAAAATCTCTTTTGTTTTCATTCCTTAGATCCTCTTGGATTAAACTGTGTGAATAGTCCTCATTTGGGCCCTTATTTTCAGTTTCTCCTGTTTCCCAAGAAACTGCCAGTATCATTACGTAGACCGTTCATGTCTTCTCTGACATGCAACGTCCTTAGCATGGCAGATAACGTCTGCCTATGTGTGGTATCAGCCTGACCTGGTAGCTTGCTCCTGATCTCCTTAGGGAGCCAAGCAGGGACTGATTGGGAGAACTTGCCTTTCCTTAGCAATGGTAAGGGCCTGCTCAGTGCCTGCACATGCTCCACCGTCTTCTGGGAGCATCTCCCCGCGATTCTGTGTTCTCTGGAAGTCCTGCTTTGTGGTGAAGAGCTCAGTCGGAATATTGTCAGGAGTGTGAAGTACGATATGGCTGTCTAGAAGCGATCAGTCCTGTCTTCCTCTGCATTCCCACAACTCAGTCTTGTATTGTTATTTATTCCTCTATCTTGACTTTGGGCTGACAAAGTTCATGTTCATGTACCTCTTCAAATATTTGTTTATTTTGTGTGTATGTGTGTATGTATGTTCACTATGTGTGTTCAAGAGTTCATTCAAGAGTCTGTGGAGGCCAGGAATGACGTCAGACCCCCTAGAACAGTGGGCGTTGGAAACTGAACCCGGGTCCTCTACACGAGCAAGTGCTCTTCACTGCTGAGACATCCCTTCAGCGCCCACCCTCAACCCTGTCACTTGCCTTTTAGAAAAAAAGTCTTAGAAATTAGAGTGTTAGGTTGGGGTTCATGGCGGTGACATGGAAATAAGACAGACAGACATCTCCAGAAGCGGAATTGTTCTTCAATCAGAACAACTGAAAAACACCAGTCTCTGCGAGAGTGGAGATAGGTCATTAACCCTTCCGGTAGGGCCAGGAACGCTAAACAAAGCTGTTCTTTTGCATGATGCATTTGCCAGATCTAGGCTGTAAGGGTCATTGTTGAGTTAGTTGCATCAAAAGTCAATCCTTCCACCTTAGGTTCCTTCTGAGTGTGCTCAGCAGGCCATTTCCCCCATGTGCCTCTTTCTCCTCTTCCCTTGGCTGCTGTCTCCCACCATGGTCCACCAAGTCTCAAGCACTAAGATCAGCTCATGGAAGAAGCTAAGTGATGTACAGTTGAGTGAGTGTCCTCTTTCTTCCTTGTTTCTTCTGGGGCGAGTCCTGACTCAGATCCACTGCTGGCATTTATGAGACAGCAGAAAGAGACTCCCTTCCCCCAGAATACAGTGGAATGCCTGAGACCACAGGACAACCTAAACCCTACTCGACAAAACACTTCTTCTCCTTGCCAAGAATGTCTTCACAGCCTCATCCCACCGCACCCTCCTTTATGAATGTGTTTGTACATGTGCACGAGGAAGCCTGTGAATGGTGGGAATTATCCTCATTAGCTTCTCCACCATCTTCAATGAGGCAAGGTCCCAGAGCACATCGGTATGTCTAATTCCATCAGCCACCTTGCTCTGAGTATACCGTTTCCACCTTCAGAGGCTAGAATGACAGACAGGTCTCTTAGTCTACCTGGCATTTACATGGCTTCTGGGAAACTTGTGAGGAAAGTACTTAGCCACTGAGTCATCTCCCCAGCCCCCAGGCTTGCACTTCTTTGCCTTCTGGTCTGGAAATAGATGGCTCAGGAAAGACCTCCAGCCTGCTCAGCTTTCTTTTCCCCGTGACTTTACCTTTTAATTTGAAGGTCCTCATATATCAGAGCTGTAAGTACCCCACTCTAAAGTGCTGCCCTTGGGTACCCTTTAGGGTTCATGTCTCATTAACGTTGCATGATCTCTGGAGGCTGGACTAAGGACAGGGCTACACTGGAGTTCTCAGATTCTGGGTGCCAGTGCATAGTGTAGAAAAGGTAGTGTGGACTTCAGGTGGGTAAGACCCTTCACTTCATGAAAAGCAGAATGTCTCGAGGGTGCTATAGTAGGCCCAGGGCAGACTCTTCATGCCTGGCTCTGAAGAATGTCCCGTTCTGGCTTTATTCTAGAACTTGGAAGACCCATCCAGAGAACAGACAGGAAAAACCCTGTCCTGACTCCTTGAGCTGCTTCTACACCATAGTAAAGGGTACATCTACAGCCCAGAGTGTCAAGCCCTGATGGGGCCCTGAGCGCACTGGGGACAATGGCTCCTGATGCCACGCTGGTCACAGTGGAAGAGACAACAGCAGCCTCTACAGGTTGAGATAGGAATGCTCTGAGGCAAAGGCTTGGTAGTAGAGGTCTAGAAGCGTCTCCCTTAAGGCAGTGTTGCTATCACCTCTGATCGACCCAGGCAGGCAGGCAGGATCCCGGACAGTTGACAGTCACTGTCACTTCTTTGGGTTGAGCAAAACTGGTGGCTGGTACTTTAAAGGAGGTAGGAGATTGTCTGCTCGAAGGCTCTCAAATGGGCTCCCGCGCGCGCAGCTGTGGTCAAGCTTTTGAAATATTTCCAGCCTCCAGTCTTCCTGCTGTGAAGGCTCTGGGAGCTGTTTGCTATTCTGGGCAGTGGGTGTGCAGATGAAAGGGCAGATGGGTTGCAGAGAGCTCGTTCCCCAAACGCCCATAAAATTTTTGATCTTTGGCCCCTGCTGTAAAATGACTCTGGGAATGCGCTCAGGCAGGGGTTCAGGACACCAAGATGGGGACTCTCATGGATTCTGGCTAGAGCACAGGATGCTCTCAGTGACACTGGGGACTGGAAAGGTATTAGGAAAAGGTTTCATCTAGACGATCGATTCAAAGATGTAAATACTCCATCCACTAGAGAAAGGAAATTTTGCCTGTGGGTGTGCTTTACTTCCTGGGCTCAACTGAGTCGAGCCTTTTGACTCGCTGAATGGGACACCCAGCTGCAAGGCAAGCAACCTATGCAGAGCCTGGGGCTCAGCCACTACCCTTGTTCCCAGTCTTCAGTTCACAGCCTGGAAAATAGGGACTTTAGACCATTTGTTCTAGCAGTTGCCTGTTCAGAAATAGTGGAGTCCAAGGGCGAATCTAGAAAGGTCTTCTCATGCCCCTTGCATTCACATGATTTCCAGCTTTTAAATCAGCTAGCAATAGCACTTCTTTAGGTTGTGAATTTGATACTAGGAGCCAGAACAGGTTTAATTTCAGTCCCAGCCTGCACACGACTGTCATATGTGTGTGTGTGTGTGTGTATAAAAATAATATATATAAGTATATTATATATTGATTATCTCTTTGAGCCTGAATTTCCTTGTCTATATTGTATGTTATGGTGTTCTTCCCTTGTGACGGGGTGAAGTCATGGCTGTGGGTATTGGCTCAGCCTCCCGGTTCTCCCTCTGTAGAGATACCCTGCTCCTGGCTTCAGCAAGCCTGGGCTGGCTCAGCAAGGCAGGAATCTGCTGATGGGGCTTCCAGGGCCCATGACTTGGGTGTGCACAGGCTCTTCGCTGACAGGTATGTTTACAATGGGTGGAGCAGAGTGACTTGGCCTAAAGGGGAGTTCCCACTGTTGTTCAGGGCCTTAGATCTGGAGGGCATTCTAGAGACTGTGCAGCGGGGTTTACTGCCATCCAGTGGGAGGGGCATGGCAGTGTGGAACAGTGGAGTAGGGTGAGGTCTGGAGTCAGCCCGAGCTGACACTGCTTAGTTTGGCTCTGTGTCCGAGTGCTTAGTGACTCACCTGTATTCTGCTGGAGCTAACTCACAAGTGTTTAATGAATAGAGGAAGGGAGGAAGGGATGCATAAAGGAAGTGAGGCTCAATTTCTTGCTCAGCCACATGAAATTTGGCATTTGTAGTTTCCTCGTTAGTAAAGTGTGGATAATAATATTTACCGCAGAGTTGTCAAGACAATTCACCATGATCAGCGTTTCAATCTATTTATCTATTCTCTCCCTCTTTTCTCTTTTCTTATCATTCTTTTTTCCTACTCCCTCTCTTCCATTCATCCACCCATCCATCCATCCATCCATCCATCCATCCATCCATCCATCCATCCTTTACACATCTGGGGCAATAGCAATAGCAGCACAGTCATGGTTGACTGTTGTAGATCAGGATAAGAGAAAGGGGTCATGGAGACACAGGCAGACAGACTGAGAGTCCAGCTGTGGTTGAGAAAGTACCACTCTCATGATGGTTATAGCCAACCAGAGAAACACTCCCAACTTTTGCATCTTAATGTAATGTGGATAATGATTCTTCGGATTTATTCTCTTGCCCTTGTTTTTCAACTTTAATTTTTTTAGATTACTTATTTATGTCTATGAATGCTTTGCCTCTCTGTGTGTATATGTTCTACATGCATGCCTGGGGTGGGTGGAGGCCAGAAGAAGGCCTTGGAACTGGAGTTACAGTTGTGAGCTGCTAAGTGGGTGCCAGCAACTAAAGCTGGGGCTGCTGCAAGAGCAGCGGATGCTTTTACCTGCTGAATCATCTTTCCAGACCCTCAGTTTTTTTTTTTAAGAAGAAACCATAATTTATTTTAATAACCTCAAGAATTCTTCCTTGTTTTCTAAGTTTTATCTAGAATATTCTCTCTCCATCCAGAGACTCTTAGTGTGGGTGGTGAAGGTGTTGAGACTGAATGTTCTTGAACTTGGCATTAGGACAAGTGGCCGGGCTGCTTTGGCTTTGCCATCATTGGGCCGGGACTCACGTTGCCTTCACATTGCCTTGACTGAGTACATGGTAGAAGAAACTTAATGCAAGGAAGATTTATTTTGGTTCCCGGTTTCAGGAGATTTCAACCCATCATAGTGATGGGGCGGAGAGGGAGGCATGATGAGGCATCTCTCATTGTCAGTAGGAACATGAAGCAGCAGTTGCTTGGTGGGGGGAGGGGAGACAAGGGAAGCAAACAAGGGCACCAGAACCAGGGTTTAAGGTGACCTTCAAAGGTCTTCTAGTCATCTACTTCCACCAGTCAGGCCTCACCTACTAAAGTCTATACTCTTCAAAAACGCTCCACAACTGGGGGAAAGTTGCTCAAAACATGCGCCTATGTTGTGGGGGCCCATGCAGGTTGGGGAGCAGGGAAGGTACACTTCATACCATAGCAGTGTGGGTTCCAAAGGTGCCTTTGACCTATGTGACAAGCAAATTTCTCATCTTTAAGTAGGAGTGATGAGGTTGCATACCTCATGGAACCGCTTGGCCGCGTTTGAGGCAGCCCACTTATCAGCTGTTGGCCGTTGCAGTTTCTGTCTTGCAGATATGTTCCAAGATGGAGTTCAGTAGCAAAGGATCGTGTGAAAAGCCTTAACAAAGAGCGGACGTCAGCATCCCGCAGTTGCACTGTGGCTCAATTTCCTGCATCGGGAGGCTCGCACAAGTGCATGCCGGGAATTTTAGGACCCTCCCCTCTCCCCTCCACCCCCCGTAGGCCACCTCTAGGTTTTCTTAGGTACATTTCGTACAGGGTGTATCAGAACAGTAAGATGCCACTCACAAAAGGACAGTTATGCACGCACAGTACTGACAAAGCCCACTCTCCACCCAGCACCACGGTTTCATGGAAGTCTCATTTCTTTAGCACCCAACTGCATTGCTGAGGTGCCTGACAAGGACCTAGGTGTCACAGAGGCTGTCGGTGAGTAGGAATAGACTCCCCATCATTTCTAAGGCGACTGCAGGCTCTCCTGACTCCAAAAGGAAGCTTGGGGATGTTACCTTCCTACTTTGTCTAGTCAGGCTTGGTTTTTGGGGTTCTTCACATCCAAGCTTTGCCTGAGCTGAGCAAGTAAGCCTCTGTTTCCCTGACCAGTGCCCAGACACCAGTGTTGTTCTAGGAAGCCAGTTAAGTAAAAGCCCACCTCAAATGTAAGTAAGTCCATTGAGTTATTCTACATTTAAAGAAAAAAGTCAAATAGATTCTCTTGTCTATTGCTAAAATCAAGTTTGCGATCTCATCCTCTCTCATTTGGACAAGACAATGTTGGGAGGAAGAACAATGTCACCTTTCGTGTGTCAGTTCTTTTCCACTGGAGCAACTGGAGGGTTGTCTCAGACACTTTACTGGCCGGGATTATGTCCTGTTCCTACTTCCAAACGGATCCCCAGAAAAGGGAACAGAACAGCTCTGCTTGATCCTGATGAATCGATTGAGCTGAAACTAGTGTTGAGTTGGGAGGCCATGACCCCTGTACTCATCCCGGACACCATTATAAACTTGCTTGCTTATAAAACTACCCTGAATACAATCAGTTTTTAACCCAAAAGCCACAACAGTGGCATAGGAGATTTTGATTTTACCATTCAAATTTCATAAATCCTGCTGCTGTTTGAGGTCCTCTATACCATAGTCAAACTTGGTGCAAACATGCACAATACACACACACACACACACACACAATCAAAACAAACAAATAAAAATACACCAAAACAGTAAGGATTCTAGGCGTCTCAAAGCTATGTCTGCCAGTTCCGTGAGTAGAAACAGGAACTCAGAAGTGGCCCCAAGGCCCACTCTGCCAGTCTCCAGGTCCACTAAAGCTCTTCTCCACATCCTTCCCCAGAGCCACGATTGATGGTTACTGCAGAGCTGGCTTCCTCTGTAATGAATCCCAGGATGCCTTGCTCTGGGGAGGCCTTCCTGGTTTCTATGGCTTCAACGGCCCACTGACTAAGGTTGAGTACAAGCTGAGGCCGAGGCAGTCCTACCATGGCCTTCTGAATAATAAAACCAAGCCATCCCATCATTTCCCTTTCCCTCAGAGGGAGAAAAACGTTCGAAACACAAGGCCCATCAAGACCTTTCCTGTTGCTGATGTCTCTATTGGAGACTTGACTGCAGAGGTTAAATGTTTTGGATTACAAAATGTACATTATATGGGGGTCTTCCTATAAATCAACAAGGCAGGTATGTTAAACACAGAAAAACATCTCCAGCTGTTCCCTTACTCATCCTGCTTGTTATTTAACTCAGTCTGGGCCCTAAGGAATATTTTTAGTTGTACTGTCAACAGTTTCAAAACAAAGAAGAAAGTAGGGCTGGCAAACGAGGAGCCCAGCTGGCCCTCTGTTTAGGCTCCCACTGTATATACTTTAATCCTGACACCTGCAAGCTATTTAATCAGGATTTACAATTGAACATGAAGGATGAGGGGTCCGCAGGGCTGTGTTTCTAGTGTTTGGATTGCAAATGACGGAGAAAAACTTTGTTATCGGATGTTGTAGCTATTTGAAGTTGGGTGCCCTCTCACCCAAGGGGAACCCAGCATCATTTATCACTCCTCAGTAAAAAAAAAAAAAAAAAAAAAAAAGCCAAAAACCTCAGCTCAGGCAGACCTTGTCCCTTACAGCAGAATATGCTAGAGTAAACAAACTTGGGATTTATGAACAATGAGAAAAATAATTTCCAGAGAGTGAATGGGAGGAGGGAGCAGTTTGGAGGGAAACAATGAGTCCACAGTAGAGGCAGAGACACAAAGCAACATGGAGCACGGATATTGGTCTACGATCCGGCCAAGGACTCTGGGAAAGAACAGAGCAGAGCAGAGCAAGGGGACTTTGCCCAACACACAGATGGAATCTAAACTTGCCTATAAATCAACAAATTTCCAAAAACTAAATATAGAGACACCAACTTTAGAGTTTCCAAGTTGCTTTAGGAAAAGTACGCAAAATTCTGAATAGAAACTCTCTGTTGGGAATGTGGAGGTGCTTCCAAGATGATTGCCTAAAAGTTGACTGCAAAAATGGCAACCCAAAGCTGTTTATTGAGTTCTAGTTTTTACATTTTAGAGAGACAAAGACGATAAAGATAGTGTCCCAGCCCCTCAGGGAACTCTAGGCTGCTTGAGAGGAGGAGACAATCCCAACTGAGAGAGCAAGCTAGAAAAGTGACCATGTGACAGTCCCAGAGAAAGTTGGCAATCCTTGTCAGCTAAAGGAGCTGCATAGCACTTTCTGAGGCACCTGAGTAGAAAGACAATGGTTCCCAAGGTGGCCTAGTTAGCACCAAGTGACCCAGATGACTCTTATGCTCACACTGAGGGTCCTGTGGTTGAGAAATGCTTGGTGAAAAGCTGACGTAAGTTCATTTACATTGAAAATTACCCTTACAGCTAGGATTTTTTTCTGTTGTATTCATGGGGATGTGGAAAGTAGAACAAACTGGTACAAACAAGGCGTGTCCATCTGGTCGGCGTTGGAGGCTAATGTGTGGATGGATGGCTTCCTTGGCAATACTGTTGCTGTTTCCTTCCTGCACTCTGGAGAGCCCTGGTTGATAAACACTGGCTTTGGTCATAGTCTGTGGTCTCATGGAATGATCTAGGGGGTGTTAGAGCAAATGTTAACTGAGTTGCCCAGATGGTCTTGGGGATGGCTTTGGAAACAAGTTAGGGATTGTGGCCAAGAGGACTGGGGTTTGGCTGTGGCTTTAGTGGCAATTGTTATTTTAATGCTCCACCCAGAAGCTTAGCCCTTCTAGCAACTCTTTTCTCTCAATCCACTTTTTTCAGTATATATAGTCTGGGGAGTGTGTTAAATTCAATTGAATCTGAAAGAGCAGGGCTGAGAGCTATAGCAAACTGTTTATATTTTCCAATGGACCAGAATCAGTTAACACTAAGAAGTAAGGGTATGACTGGAACTGGAGAAATGATTCGTTTCATTAAGAGCACTTACTGTACTGCCCTTCTCAAGTCCCATGTTCAGCTCTCAGCATCCACATTGGGCAGTTCCCAAAAACCTGTGACTCAGCTCCATGGAATCTGATTCCCTCTTCTGGTCTCTGTCAGTACTGCACACATGTGGCATATACTCCTATAGACATATACACATACATATAAATGAAAATTAAAATCTTAAAAGAAGAATCCCATGACTGTCAAAAATCCATGTGACTTTTAAAAACCATTCAAGAGCCAGATCTAATGGCTTGCTTGGAACTCCTTATTCATATGAATAAAGGTAACATGATATTTTTTGATTGTTAAAATAACATTGCCTCATTTTTAACTTAATATCCCAAACACAGGCAAACATAGAATAAAAACAGCATTCTGTGATCATTTGGGAAATATCACCATTTTATAATCTGATTTTTTTTCACTTATGATATCAGGCTTAGTTTCCTTGTTTGTCTATATTTTCTAAATCCCAATTTTAAGGCATGTATAATAATTGATCACATGATTTTTCTTGTATATTTAGCTAATCCATTTTGTTGCATGTTTTGGGTCATTTCCATCTTTCTAAACCTTAATAAGCAATGCAGTTATGAATATCTTAAAAACAAATCTTTAGTAATATAATGCAACTTTATATGAGCAAATGTTTTGAACTTCAGTTTAGTCTTAAACTTTTGAATTTCTTCTTAAAGTCCTGTTAGTCTCATGTTTTTACCTTCCCAGCTTTTTGGAATCAAAATTGACCAATAAAAATGTAAGGTATTCAAGGTAGACAGTATGAGTGACATATATCTACTATGTGTAGTGACCACCCTAATCAATGACTTAGCATGCCCATTTTAATTCATAGTAATTTATTTGTATGTATATGACTGTATATGCGTTTTGAGGGCACTTAAAATATGCTCTATTGTCAAACTTTAAGTAAACAGTGCCATATGTTTAGCTATGGTCACCACATTAATGAGTAGATTTCCAGGAAGTATTCACTCAGATCTTTTAACAAAGTCTCCCCATTTCCCCTTCCCACAGCTACTAGCAACCTGTTTCTAGTCTTGTTTCTGTGAGTCAAGCTTTTGAAAGAACATTTTAATTAGTGTGTGTGTGTGTGTGTGTGTGTGTGAAGTTACCAGTAGAGTTCAGAAGAGGGTGTTAGATCCCATTAGAAGTGGTTGTGAGTCACCTGATGTGGATGCTGGTGACTAAACTTGAGCCTTCTGGAAGGGCAGCATGTGCTTGCTACTGCTGAGCCACCTCTCCAGCCCTTAGATTCTAAATATAAGCAAGATCATAATTTGTCTTCCTGTGCCTGGTTTATTTCACCTCATATTACATTCTTTAAGTTTGTCTGTGTTGTCAAAATGACAAAATTTCCTTTTTTTTTGCAGCTGGATAATGTTCAATGTTTTACACACACACACACAGACACACACATACACACATTTTCTTTATATCTGTTAGTAGATATTCAGATATTTAAATTGTTTCTATCTTAGATGAGATGAATAGTGCTACAACAAACATGGGAATTCTTTAGGATACTGATTTAATTTCATATATATATTATGTATATAAAATAATTTCATATATATATATATATATATATATATATATATATATATGGAATTAATATAATCTATCTATCCATTTCCACAAGTAGGGTTGCTGGGTCATATGGGAGTTCTAATTTCCCATAGCGCTGATTTATAATCCCACTAACACTGTACAAAGGCTGCTTTTCCTGAGACTCTTGCCTACACATCCTTTTCGTCTTTTCTTAACAGGTATGAAGTGATGTCCTGTTGTGCTGTTGGTGTGCATTTTCCTAACGATCAATGATGGCGTGAACCTTTGCATGCACTTTGTATAGCTCTTAGAAAAATATCTAGTCCAGTCCTTTGTCCCATTTAAAATTGTGATTTGTTTATTTGTGATATTAAGTTGTATGAGATTCTTATGTGTTTTAGATCTTAAATTGTATCAAATACATAGTTGATACAGTCTGTGGGTTGCTGTCTTTGTTAGCTTTGATTGTCAGCTTGGGAAAGTCTAGAGTCATCTAAGAGGAGAAGCCTCATTTGAGGAACTACCTAGTTCAGAGTGACTTGTGGGTGCCTCTGTGAGAAAACTTTTCACTGACGTGGGAGGGTTCAGCCTGCTGTGGGCGTCATTCCTCATGCAGATGGTTTTGGGCTACATAAACAAGCTAGATAAGTAACAGCCAGTGAGCAAGTCAGCAAGCAGTGTTCCTTCCTGGTTCCTGCCTTGAGTCCCTGCTCTGACTTCCTTCAGTACTGGATTTTGCCCTGGAAGTGTAAGGCAAATAAACCCTGCCCTCTGTGAGCTGGTTCTGGTCAGAGCATTTTATCGCAGCAGTAGACTGAAACCAGGACGTCTATCTTCCCCACTTCTTTCAACAGGGTCTTGCTGTAGTGCCTCAGCTACCCTCAATTTCATGATCCTTCTGCCTCTAGCTCCCAAGTGCTGGCACGAGTGGGATGTGCCATCATGCCCTGCTGTCTTGTTACCTGATTCCTTAGTCACAGAAATGCTTTTAGTTTGATATAATGCCACTTGTTAATTTTTGTTCTTGTTGTTAGTGCTTTGGCAACATAAAGCATATCGTTACCATGCTGAATATCAGAGTCATGTGCGTGCATGCATGCATGCGCATTCATGCTTGTGTGTGTGTGTGTGTGTGTGTGTGCGTGTGGTGGGCAGGTGTGTGTGTATGTGTGTGTCTATGTGTGCAGACCAGAAGTCACATCATGTGTTCGTCTGCAGGTGTCACCTACCTCTTTTTTAGAGACACCTCCCTTCATTGGCCCAGAGATCACAGATGAAACTAGGCTAGTTGGTCACTGAGCCCCAAGAATCTGCCTTCCTCTGCCTCCCAGTTCTGGGGTTACAAGCGCATGCCACAATTCCCAATGTTTTATGTGGGTTCTGAGATTAAACTTAGGACCCTATGCCTGGGCAGCACCTCCGCTGACTGAGTCAGCCCTCCACCCAGCATCAAGGAATTTTACTTCTTTATTCTTTTCTAAAAGTCTTATGGTTTCAGATTTTGTGTCTAGGTATAACACATTTCAAGCCAATCTTTGTACATGGTGTAAGATGAAGATCTCATTTCTTTTGTATGTAGATTCCAATGTTCTTCTATACCACATATTAAGGAGTCCGTTCTTTTGTAATTGTGTATTCTTGGCACCTCACTGGGGATTAGTTAACTGTATATCCGTGAGATTTTTTTTTTTCTAGACTGTCAGTTCTGTTTGGTGATCTGTGTATCTTTGCTCCTCATGAATGTCTTGCTGTTTTGATTAACATAGTTTGTAATAAATTTGAAATCAGGAGCATGCTGCCTCTAATGGTGTTCTATCTCCAAATTCAGGAACTTAATTGTTCCATACGAATTTCATAATTCTCTAATAATGTCTATGAAAAGTCTTGTACAAATTTTGATAGTTATTTAATTGACTGTAGGCTGCTTTAGGTAGTAGGAACATTTCAACAATATTGATTCCTCTAATTCATGAATATGGGCTATGGTTTCATTGAATTTTTTCTTCTTTAATTTCTTTTATCCATATTTTATAGTTTTAGTGTGCATATTCTTTAACCCTCTTGGCTCAGATATTTCTGAGTACCTTTTTTGATATCTTAGAAATAAAAAGAATCATGAGGATAAAATGTTTTTTATTTGATAGCCAATATGTTTAAATACTTGATATGCAAAAGCTTTTATAGTCAATGAAAAAGTGTGGATTTTGCAACTAAGAAAAAGAAAATGAGATGGGAGTAGCTATCAAAACCACAAAGATGAAATCCAGTAGCAAATAGCTTCTAAGTCCCGATTTAGCCTGAGCGTCTTTATTTATGGAAATCGATTTCTGCTACTCCGACATAATTTCTGTGGAAATAAATATAATAAACGGAAGGGTTAATTTGGGTTCATGCTATTGAAGTTTCAGCCATGGTTGTTTTGGGCCTGTGGTGGCCCCAGTACATCATAGCGGGAGCAAATGGTAGAGGAGGTCTAGTCACTTCCTGGAGAGCAGGAAGGAGAGGGGAGGGCAGTGAGGGTGAGGGGAAAAAGTTAACTCCAGTAGTGGGGGGAGGGAGAAGGAGAGAGAGAGTTCAAGGGTATACTCCAGTGATGTGAGAGAGCGAGAGAGCGAGAGAGCGAGCGAGCGAGCGAGAGAGAGAGAGAGAGAGAGAGAGAGAGATTCTATTAAGATTACAGGAACTAGCACATGCAGCATTCAATCAGCATGACTAATAAGAACTACAAACTTCTGTTTTGATTAGTTCAGGTTCTCATCGATGAATAAAAGAAAAGAAAGATCTGGGCCCTGGAGAGACGGGTTAGTGGTTAAGAGCATGTACTGGTCTCAGAGAGGACCTGTGTTCAGTTCCCAGTACCCATGTTGAGCAACTCACAGCTATATGTAACTCTAGCTCCAGGGGATCTGACAACTTCTTCTGGCCTTTGAGGGCACCTTCCCTCGTACACAAACTCTCTCTCTCTCTCTCTCTCTCTCTCACACACACACACACACACACTTAAAAAACATTGAAAAATGTAAAGTGTACACTATAAATGCTTATTAAAACACAGAAGTGCATGCACATATCTGCAGATGCACATAAACACACAGGGAGGGATCGGTGTGGTTTGAGAGGCATTATCTTGGTTGTGGCCTTTGGAATAAATGTCAAGTTTTTCCTTCATTTTCATATTTTCCAAAATTTGTATAATAACACACACTGATATTTTTATACAAAACTTATAATGTTAGAAGTGCAAGTTCTCATTTTTGATTTGTTGTTGAATAATGGAGAATGATTGTGATTCACTTTGGGAGAGGAAGAGGAAAAGAGAGACAGGCATCCAAGAAATATCTGCAATATTCTTTTTCAGTGTGTATGGGTGTTTTGCCTACATATATGTCTGTGCACCATTTGCATGCCTGGTGCTCATGAAGTCCAGAAGAGGACATTAGATGCCCTGGAACTGGTTAGAGATGGTTGTGAGCTGCTGTGTGGGTGCTGGGAATCAAATTCAGGTCCCGTGGAAGAGCAGCCCTTGCTCTTAGCCACAGCACTATCTCCACGGCCCCACTGCAACATTTTACTTTATAGAAGAGAATTTAAGCCAAAACTGTGGAGCATGTTTCAGAAGACAGGGGGCAGCTATGGCAAGGCCAGGGCCACATCCTTGTTCCACCCCAGTGTTTATTGTACTCTTTTTGCAAAGAAGAAAACACAGAGAAGCAAAATGAAGCAATGAAGAGGTTGCTCTTGAAGGGATGTTCTAGGTAGGAAGGCAAGGGTCAGTCAGTCAGTTTCAGGTTCATGCTGTTCTGGGGAGAATCCACCCAGGAGAGGCTAGAGAGTCAGAGAGAGCAGAGGAAGGCAGAGCATAGAGCGGAAACCACAGAGAACAGGGATACAAGAGAGGACGCTGTGGTCAGGCCCATATGCTCTTCGTTCTGAACTCAGTTCCCATATTCTGAAAGCAACCCCTTGGATATCTTGAATGCAGACACATGAACTATGTAGAACAGAGATTTTCAGTCCATGTTCTAGGAAGGGCTTTTTTGTTTGTTTGTTTGTTTGTTTTTGTTGGAGACTGTAGCGAGGAGCTGCAGGCAGGCCTGCTTTTCATCCTGCCCGGCTCTGGCACAGCTAACTTAGCCCTAGAAATAATAACACACAAATTGTACTCATTTAAACACTGCCTGGCCCATTATCTCTAGAGAGTTAGTTACTGGCTAACTCTCACATCTTGATTAACCCATTTCTAATAATCTGTGTAGCACCACGAGGCTGTGGCTTACTGGGAGAGATTCAGTATGTCTGACCTGGCGGCTGGTTCCATGGCGTCTGCCTCATTGCCCTCTTCCCAGCATTCTGTTCTGTTTACTCCGCCTACCTAATTTTCTGTCCTATCAGAGGGCCAAGGTAGTCTCTTTATTAACCAATGAAAATAGCACATAACAGAAGGCCCACCTACATCAGGAGACAGTTCTCATTTAGCTGCCCTGACTATGTAGCTAAGGAGAACCTTGAACTTCTGATTCTTCAGCCTTCACCTTTCAAGTATTCAGAATTAAAGTGTGTACCACCAGGGCCCAGTTGATGTGGGTGCTGGGAATGGAACCTAGATCTTCTTGTAGTCAGGCAAGCACTCTTTTTTTGTTTGTTTTGTTTTGTTTTTCAGGACAGACTTTCTCTTTTTTGCCCTGGCTGTCCTGGAACTCACTCTGTAGATCAGGCTGGTCTTGAATTCTGAGATTATCCTGCCTCTGCCACCCAAGTGCTGGGATTAAAGGTATGCCTGGTTTAGGCAAACACTCTTATCAACTAAGATACATCCCCAGCTCTGGAGTTTCTTTCTTTTTTGGGGGGAGGGGAGTGGTTTATTTATTATTTTTAAAATTTATTTTACATATTGACCACAGTTTCCCCTCCCCCATCCCTCCTGTTTTCTCCCCCAACTCCCATCTTGCTGCCCCCCCATCCCATTCCTCTTCTGTCTTGGTTCAGAAAGAGGCAGGCCTCCCATGGGAGTCAATCAAGCATGGCATATCAAAGTCGAGGCAGGACCAAGCTCCTCCCCTGCATCAAGGCTAAGTAAGGCAACTCAGCACTGGGTGGTGGTAGGGGAATAGGTTCCCAAAAGTCAGCTCAAGTGCCAGGGACGGCTCTTGATCCCATTGCTAGGAGCCCAAGCAGACCAGCCCCAGAGTTTCTTAAGAGAATGTCAGAGATTCCAAGGTGAGGGCTGGTGATGTCATTCAGTTTGAAAAGCTGTTTCTCTGGGCTCCCAAGAGGGCTTCTGGAATAATCTAGAGAGAGCTTCTCCCTAAGAAGGAGCATCCACGCCTGGTAAATTCTGTTCTCTGAATTTCACTTGCCTCCTCCCCCCTCTGCTTTGTTAGGCCTGCATCACTCTAGTTTTGATCTCTGATTAATGTCATCATCGTGAAGTTGGTCCTAAACCTGCTCCATTCCAGTATCTTTTCATGTATCTTTTCCTTGCTTCTCTTATCATCAAATGTCGAAGTGATACCTATTGCTTTTGAATAAAGGCTCAGGGAGAGGTCAAGGCTCCCCTCAGTCCAGTAAGTCCAGCTTTGTCAGCTGTATTTCCCAACATCCAAATCCTTCTTGAATTTGAATTGTACTCTGCCCTTTCCTGTCTACCTGGCTCTGGTTCACACTGGCCTGCTCTTCCCAACACTTCCTATCTCCATAGAGAGTTCTGACCAAGGGTCCAACCTCACTTTAAATGTTTCTTGAGGCTGATTCAGTGGGTAAGAACACTGACTTCTGCTCTTCCAGAGGACCCAGGTTTAATTCCCAGCACTCACATGGAGACTCACAAGTGTGTGCAACTCTAGTTCTAGGGGACATGATGTCCTCATCTGGCCTCCATGAGCACTAGGCACACATGAGCTACACAGACATACATGGAGGTAAAAGACCCCCCCACCCCACTCCATACACCAATAAATGTGACTTCTCCCAAAGCTTTCTCCCACATTGTGCCTCAGGGCTCAGTTTAGTCAGGTTCTCTTTTATGGTGTGCTCTGCTGCCTTGACAAATTAAACCCTACAATCTCAGAGCTCAGTCCAGTTATCTCCCCTTCACACCACTGCCTGATGCTAGTCAAGACACTCTCCTGGTCTGCATTCTCTCCCGGTGGCTAGAGATCCCAGTTGCCTCCACGCATCAGCTCTGCTGTCTTAGACTTCTCTTCTTCTGGTACCCAGCAGAGAGGAAGGCCCGGAGACCAGAAGTCAACAGCCAGCTACCACTTCTGTTCCCATTCCCACTTCTGAGCAAAACCACTGACGGGGGAGGCTGGAGAATGTGGGGAAGCCCAACTCAGGACCAGTCTGTGAGCACTGCTTTGCCAGCGACTTCTCCAGCAAGGGCACCACCTGTTCTGGTGGACTTAGGGACATCTGAGAGTTAACAATGAAAAGCCGTACATCTCAGGAAAACCATCCCTGCAGAAGACTAAGCGTGGTCACTCTTTCCCCAATCTGTTTCTTACATGCCTTTATTAGAGGATCACCACATCCAATTGAGTGCACAGAGAGAAAGAAGGGATCCCCTGATCTCCAGGAGAAAGACTACACTACAGAACGTGATTTTTTTTTTTTTGTGGATTTAGGGGAGTCAGGATCATGAGGGTGGGTGGTTGGAGGCTGCTGTATTAGAAAGGCTGGAAACATAGAGCTTGTTGTATTCTCAAACTCAGAATAGTTTTAAGTATCAGAGATTAGTCTACCCTGGGTGTTCTGAAAGAAACATGGTCAGTCTCTATAAAAACACCGGTTCAACTCTTTGAGTCCATGTGTGGGAAACTTTCTTCTCCAGTGCTGTCCCAAGAGCCTGTCACTTAAAGATGATTGGAAGAAGGACACCAGCAACAACACACCAGACATAGAGCCACTGAGAGACCCACCCACCTAGATGCTCCCACACAGCCAGGCAAACCAGTTGGTATTGACACCCCAGCCCTCTGAGTTCAAAGCAAGAAGCACCCCAGAGTTTCCACCATCTGAGGAGGACCTTGCCTTCCTCCTTTGAAGTGGTTCCTTTGAAGGTCAAGGTAGAGGGGCCATGTTGACTCAAGAAATCGCTAGTGAAGGAGGAGACCTCTGCTCCACACCACATTTGTAATGTTCGCATGAGGTTAACAAAACAAATGGCTGCAGCTATCATGTGAGAGCCAGGGCCAGCCTTCTTTCCCAACTGTCCCAACCCAGGGACCACTCTCTAGGATCAGGTGAGACTTGGGCTTAGAAAGAACCCCAGACCCATCGTGCCACTGAGTTTATTTCAAGACTCTTTAGTCCCTCTTGTCATTCAGTGAGCGCTAAGTGACCAGTTTGGGCTTCTGTTTGCCAAACAATGTGGACGGGATTTGAAGATAGAAGACCTGGGTCCTCGTCTCTACTACCTGCCCTTTATTTTGCTGGCAAGTGTCACTTCCACCTGTCACTTCTTTCAAAGATTTGGTTTACACAACTATTGACCTTGCGGCAGAGTCTCATGAAGCCCAGGCTGGCTTCAAACTTCTTATGGAGCTGAGGATAACCATAAATTCTGATCCTCCTGCCTCTACCTCCTGAGTGCTATTGCCCCAACACTCCTGGTTTATGTATTGCTGGGGATGGAGCCCATAATTTCTTGAATTTGCCAAGAACATGCTCAACCAATTCTGCCCAGACCCAGAGAACTCCTAAAACAAGCTGAAGATGCTGAGCAGCCTTTGGAAATGGAGCCAGTGGCTGGGACCTGGAGCTGAATTTGACAAGGGAGATAGATAACTCTAAAGGAACTCAAATAGTTGAGAAAACAGGCTTCAATGATATAGTAAACATCATTTGAACATTATGTGTGTGTGTGTGTGTGTGTGTGTGTGTGTGTGTGTGTGTGTGTGAGAGAGAGAGAGAGAGAGAGAGAGAGAGAGAGAGAGAGAGAGAGAGACTTATTTACTTATTTTACTTCTGGTATCTAGCACTGATTTAGGAATATAATAATCACCAAATTCAGTAATTAGACAATAAAGGTCTTCTCTTTACACTCATGCCCTTCCATCTATACAAATAGTTGGCCTGAATTGTGACCCATTAATACTGATGTCCACACAGATTCAATTTGGGCCTTTTCTGCCTTGTGCCAAAGGATTGCCTGTAAGAATTGGAAAACGTGAAATTGCCAGGCGAACTATAAGGAATTGATCAATACTTTGTCTTTTTGCAATTGATGCAGGTAGCATCCTCTTCCACATCACCCTTTCACTAATTAGGTCACTCGGCATTTGGAATGGATGTTGCATATGCCAGCCACCAAATGGCTGGCCTCAGAGCCCCAAAGGGTCATTTGTTTGGATAGGGTCCCTTGGGCTTCTCTGTTGTTGTTTATCTCAAGTTCTGAGTCAGGAGGCTTCGTCCATCTCACTTTTGTCCCTGCAAGGAAATGCCACCCAGAGAGCAGGGAGATCAACAATAGAGGATGCAAGACAGGCAGGAACACTGAGCTTTGAAGAGGCAACAGCAGGCATGCGAAGGGCTAAGAGTGACTTAGACGACCTCAAGTCAGGGTTTTATGCGTAACTGTGAATCCAGAAAAAAACTCATACTACAAACACAGGTACACCCATGTATAAACCAAATCTATCATCTATCTATCATGTCTATCTATCATCTTCTATCTATCCATACATCATTTATATATTATATATATATATCACCTATCTATCTATCTATCTATCTATCTATCTATCTATCTATCTACCTACCTATCATCTATCTATCCATCCATCATCTATAAGATGGTATATATTATATATAATCTATTTATCATTATCTATCTATCTATCTATCTATCTATCTATCTATCTATCTATCATCTATCCATCCATCATCTATAAGATGGTATATATTATATATATTATATATAATCTATTTATCATTATCTATCTATCTATCTATCTATCTATCATCTATCTATCCATCCATCATCTATATATTATATATAATCTATTTATCATTATCTATCTATCTATCTATCCATCCATCATCTATAAGATGGTATATATTATATATATTATATATAATCTATTTATCATTATCTATCTATCTATCTATCATCTATCTATCCATCCATCATCTATATATTATATATAACCTATTTATCATTATCTATCTATCTATCTATCATCTATCCATCCATCATCTATAAGATTGTATATATTATATATATTATATATGATCTATTTATCATTATCTATCTATCTATCTATCATCTATCTATCCACCCATCATCTATATATTATATATAATCTATTTATCATTATCTATCTATCATCTATCTATCTATCTATCTATCTATCTATCTATCTATCTATCTATCATCTATTGTCTCTACTGATTTACCTATCACCTAACTATCTATTATCTATGTATCTATCACCCATATCTTATACCCCCACCTTCTATCCACCTATTATCTATCATCTATTACTTATTTATTTAATCTATCTGTCTATTCATCTGTCATCTATCTATATCAATTCATCATTGGTCCGTTATCTATCCCTCCCATCTCTCCATCTACAGATCTATTATCTATTACCTCTTTATATCTATATCTGTCTACTTACCTACTATCAGCTACCAATCCCCTGTTTATTCTCTTTATTATCTACTTAAGCTCCTCTATCTGGGAATACTCCTAAAGGATTTATAAACCATATTTTTATAACTATCTTTTCGTGGAGGAGAGGAGCCAGCTATCTCTATATTTAAATAATTCTGTATCTTTCCAAAGCACCTCATTCACTACTTATTACCAAAACTCTGTAGAAAGGGTGAAAATTATTACCCTTGTGTGAAACCAAGAGAAGAATCCCAGATTGCTTTGGGAGGTGGACCCTTTCCTCACCAAGGGATCTACCAACCCAAGCCAGACCGAATGCCTCCCCAACCCCTTGGTGGTCTGGATCATAGAGGAGGGTCAAAAATGCCCTTTGTTCCCTTTCTCCAGATGCTCTTTTGGGCAGGAGGTGGGCTTGTCACCCGGCAGCCTTTCAGGCCACTATGTGAACGAAGGCCCCTGCAGAACTCTGAAGAATCTGTCAAGCGAGACTCACTGAAATCCAAGCATGGACTTGGGGCATGCCAGTGATGTGGCCACCATTTGGTTGCCTCAAGAAATGTTGGTTCAGCTGGTTTGGGAGGGATGGGAATGAGATCTGGGGACACAGACTCAGAAGCCTAGGGTGTTTCTGAGGCATGATGTGAGGCTGTGGTTAAGTGGGGAGACTTAGGTGCAATATTTGGGGGGAGATAAAGTGGTAGGCATCTCAAGATCTGGGGAGGTTCAGTCGTGGATTTCCTTGAGAGGGTACAGTTGCTCCAACTTTCAGTGGTTAGAAAGAATTCTTTATGCTCATTTCCTGCAGAATATTTCCCACACTGCAATCAGAAACAAGCCAGTGATCATGTGTGTGGCCTTTATCTGAATCCCCAGTGGGTCAGACGTCAAAGGAGCCTTTAGGAAGTCAGACAGTGAATGAACCCCCTCTTTCTACCTTTCTGGATTATTTTTCATGTCTATGAAAACTAAGAGTTCTTTCAGAATGCTTTAATTATATTTATAAAAACATTCTCATGTATGTTTCTTTGCCCATAGGGTAAAGTGTGTATTTGTCCCTGGTGAGAAGAGTCTCCACCTTGAGTTACTGTCTTGTCAGTCACTAAACATATGTCCCTTGGTGAACCACAAACTGGTCCCCAGGCTGGTGGATCCCCTCCTCCTCCCGACATAGCAAAACACTATCTCTGCCATGCCCTTACCCATGCTGTTCTGCACAGAGGCCTTCTGGCTGCCCTGTCTCCCTGGCTAATGGTTTCTCATCTTTTAAGATTCAGCACAGCCATCTAACAGGGGTTACAGCTCAGGAGCTGGTCAAACCCCTATGGAATCAAAAGGGCGGTGTGAAAACAAATGATCCAAGCCTGATGTCCTGACCCAGGAGACATGCACAGTACATCTTCCTGTGGGAACGATGAGGCAATTATAATTATCATAGCTATTATAATCTCTTACATCAGGCTTAGAGTTTAAAAGTGCTTTTCTATCTATTGTTGGAGGAGGTTGCTTATTGGTTCCTGGCTGTTCAGCCCTGAAATAATCACATAGAAACTGTATTATTTACATCACTGTTTGGCCTAGTAGCTAACTCTTACATCTTAATTTAACCCATTTCCATTAATCTGTGCGTCGTCATGAGGTCATGACCTACCAGCAAAATTTCAGCGTGTCTTTCTCCAGAGGCAGCTCCATGGCTTCTCTCTCATTCTGCCTTCCTTCTCCCAGCATTCAGTTTAGTTTCCCCTGCCTAGCTGTATTCCCTGCACAGGCCCAAGACAGTTTCTTTATTAACCAATGGTATTCACAGCATACAGAGGGGAATCTGAGCCATACCGGCTAGAAACTGCATCAAAGTCTTTTAGAGATAAAGATTCTAGGGAGAGCAGGTGACTTGTTCATAGTCACACACTTAGTAACGCAAGAGCCAGAGTGAAACAAATTCCACATCCTTTGCTACCTCATGCATGAAAGGCCTTGCGTGGAAGGGCCTTCAAGATAAGCACAATGCAAGAAGGCATGAAAAATATACCAAGTCGTGAGCCATCTTGAGTTTGAATCCACACTGCTCCACTTTCCCTGTGTACATCTCTTGACACCCATCTCTCAGACACAGCATCCAGAGACAGGGAGATCATTGGGTCATTTTCTATCTTTGATCGACTTTGATAAATCACAGGTCTTACTAACAAATTCTTCTTGTCAAGCTTTGCGTTCCGTTTTACATATGAAAATAATCTTGTGTGACAGCTGTCACGTTTCCATGTGACAAGGGGTGGAGGGGGTGGTGACAGCCAAAGCTAAGTAGCTCACATATGGTCCCATAGAACGTTACAATGCTGGACTTCACATCTGGCCGTCCAAATCCTTCCACAGCATATCCAGCACAAACCAGACTTCCTATAGCTTCTAATCATTTATTTCACTTCTTGATGTTCTTCAAAAACAGTACCAAGGCTCTTCTTACACGAGGATGCCTTCAGTGCTGTGTGACTTTGTGTTCTCTGAATGTCCCCAGCATGGACCACACATTGCCAGCCTCTGGAGCTCATATCACATGGCTTCGCTTCCTTTTCCGATATCCCCTGTTCTAGATTCTACATTTTCAGCCATGTTCCTGTCTTTACGACAATGCTGCACACAACACAATGTTGCACAAAACACAATGTGTTTGCATGTGAATCGATTTGCATAAAACAGCTGTATTTGGCCTGGAGAGATAGCTCAGTGGTTAAGGGTGCTTGCTGTTCTTTCAGAGGACCTGAGTTACCAGCACATCTGGAAGTCCACAGTCACCTCTAACACCAGTTTCAGGAGACCTGACACCTTCTTCTGAAATCTGGGGACACCTGCTCACACATGCACACACACACACACACACACACACACACAAATAAAGATAAATTTAAAAATGACTAAATTTAAGTTAACTTTAAAAATAAAATTCTGGCTTACGTTGCAGATAATAATGTGTGTACTAAGCCTAGCTCCCGTCTTAGCTTTGACTCCCACAGCACGGTCCTTCATCCTGACCCTGGACAGCTATTCCTTTGGACCCAAATATGGAATAGAGTTCATGCTGAACTCTAGAAGATTCACATTAAAATCCCCCCACTTGACCTCCTCACGGCCCATCCAGATTCTCTCATCAGCACCCCCTTCTGCCATCTATCATACAAAGTTTTTGCCTCTAATTTTGTGTGATCTGAAAATCTATTTCTTATATATTTGTGTATGACCTTGGTTTAAAGCAATAGCAACAGTGAAGCTTCTTCAGATCTGACCCCTGGCCATTTCCTGTAGACAGTCAGCCCTTTCCGCGTCTCCCAACTGTTCTTGAGCCCAGTTGATTGCCCCTCCGCTTATTTCACACGCATGTCACTCACTGTCATATCACTGTAACAAAACTCCAGAGATCATTAGCTTGTATTGAGGAAAGTTTATTTTTGCTGACAATTTTGGAGAACTTAGACTCTGATCAATAAACCCATCGATGGTTTAGGGCCTACGGCCAGGGCATCCATTAGGGTAGGAATGCTGATTTAAGCAAAATTGCCCATCTCATGGTGGGAAGTGAAAGGGAAGAAGAGGAATGGGACTAACTAGGGTACCACAGCCCCCTGTGAGGTGCCCCCTGTGATTAGGGACCTCCCAAAAGTTCTGGCTCCCTCAATAATTTGTAAACCTGGAGTCAAACCTTCAGCCCAGGGGCTATTAGAAAGCTATTCAAGAACCAAACCAAATCAGTAGATAGATTAAGAGATTGTCTTTTTGAAAGTAGGTCTTGCTGACATTCAGCAAACAGAAGAGAAAAAAGTCCTGCCCTTATTTATTACAGTGGCATATGTCTTGGGTACCCAGGAATGGTTCTAGTAAGAAACCGTACAAAGTAAAGCATAAAGTTTATCATCAGACACAAGAGGACTTGGATGAGAGACATTGGGCATGTACAGTTAGGGGTCCAAGAGTGTCTGAGGGGGATTGAGGCAAAAGGTAAAATTCTAATTAAGTGTTCCAAATTTGGATGAGTGGAGTTTTGAGAGCTAAATAGTAGTAAGATCCACTAACACAACATTTTAATTAGTAGGAATGGAGGTTGTTTGTCTCAGAAGGTGGAAAGATAAGTTCTGTAATTCTGGCTTGAGAGGAAAAAGGTTAATGGAACATAGCAAACAGCTCAGAGAGAGGTACTGGCCTGTTTGGGAGTTTACACACACTGATTAAGTACGTCAAACCAGGGCAGAAGGAAATATCCAGTAAGTGGTGTCATAAAAACTTACTTGCTCAGGCTGGGGAGACGACTCGGTGCAGAAGAATACTTGAGGGTCTTGAAGAAGATCCAAGTTCGATTCCAGGCACCCACATATAACCCCAGATCTGACCCTCTGGCTTCTGCCAGCACCTACACTCACACACATACATCTGCACCCACGTGTGTGTGTGTGCACACACACGCGTGCACGCGCGCACAGACGCGCGCACACACACACAAACAGACCAGTAAAATCAAACAAAGCTTTTAAAAAAGAAACTGATGGGCTACTTGAAAAAAATGAAATATTTTGAACTTTTTACTTGGCTGTCAAATAAGCAATGAATAAAACTGACTATTAAGTAATAATGTCGCAATAAAACTAGAAAAAGTACAGGCAAACAATTATTGACATGTGATTGAAAGAAGATTTTGCACCCCAAAAGTAATAGAAAAACAGCTTATCTAGAAAATTAAAATTATCTTATTATGTAAAAATTCAAACATGGCATATGGAAAGAAATTAAGAGACAATCTAGAGAAAATGTTATAACAAATGACAATGATTTCATGTCCTTAGTCTGTTAAAAAAAATAAACTTCTTAAAAAAAAACAGAGTCACTAAAGAAAAATGATCTAAAGGAAAAAAATACCTTAAAAAAAACCACAGAGATCATGAAAGTATTTTCAACCTCTTGAGCAATCCAAGAAATACAAAGCCAAACAGCAGGGCACCGTTTTAAATTTATCAATTGTCATGATTTAAAAAAAAAAAACAAACAAACCACAGTGTTCACTAAAGGGGAGGATTTGTGGCAGTCAGGCAAATTTTGATGAGGCTGTGGGTTGAACCCTATCCTTCTGGGAAGCTAGTGGACGATACATACCCAGAATCTTCTAATGTTTGTTCTTTCTGACACACAGTCCCACTGCCAATAAGTTCCTCTTTGCCGACAGCAAGGCAACAACTCACATCTAAGATGATAGTGTAAAAGCAGAGACCACTGACCAGAGCTGGAAAATAGATGAACTCAGAATGCACATGGCAGAATACTGTACCACATATGCACCATTTTTTGCAGTTCCATAAAAACTCTCTTTTCTTATTTTATTTTTATTAATATGTATGTGTCTCTGAGTGAGTATATGCCCATGAATACAGGTGCCTCAGGGAGCCAAAAGAGGGCGCCATAGAACTGGAGTTACAGGAAGGTGTTAGCTGCCTGGTGTGTATTCTGGGAATGGAACTTCCAAGCAAGTACACATAACTACTGAGATGTTTAAAGATGGCTCCATCCCCTAAAAATCCTCCTTAATACATCTATTTTAGAAAAGAAAGAACAAAGTGTATGAAAGCGTAATCAATGATGTGTAGCAAATGCTTTTATTCATTTAAAACTATTTTTATTCAAATAGTTATCTTCATATCTAACATGAATTTTATAATAAGAAATTCCAAAAGGAAGAGAAGGAAAAAGAAATAAGAAGGAATTAAGGCCAAGGATTAATATCTATGAGACCCTTATAGCTTTAGAAAGAACAGATGTGTGGGAAAGAACATAATCTCCTCAAGGGTCACTAACGTTGTAGATTTAATTGTTTCCTCTTTGACTTTGCCAGCAGTGAGGAGAAATGCAAGTTAAATGAAGTCAAGGCCCCAATTCATGAGCAAAATTAAATTAAAACCTTAAAATGATTTCTGGTGTTGAATAATAGGTCAGAGTGAAACCAGTCACATTCATAAGTGCCTGGGCGGTGGAAATTGATTGAATGCTCTACAAAATCAATTTGGACTCACACATCAAGGGTGGTAACACTGTTCACAGCCTTTGAGCACTCTGATATACCATGCTATGTTCCTACAGAAATTATTCAAAAGGGAAAAGAAAAATAAAGATGTCTTCTGCAGTTTTAACTAATTGGAATTTATTGTAAGGCACAAGATACATCACTAGGACATTCACCCATAAACTTTCATTAAGTTCTGAATGTAAGGAAAATTATGATTTTATTCTCAAGTAGAGAATCAGGGCAGAAAGCAAAATCATGTGTAGATAGATTGTCACATTAAAGATTAGAAACTAGGAAAGAGGAGAATGTATTAAAATACATTTCCATTGTCGCTTAGTTGTATATATGGCCATGAAACATATAAATATATTATAATATATGAGCTATGTATTACATCAGTAATTACATATAATGAACAATTTGTTAAAATCAGAGGGAAAGGCAGTGAAGTGTGGAGAACAAAGGTGATATCAGTACATCATTTATATGTGCATCTGCCTTTTGTCCCCTTTCCGTTTTGTGAGTACAGTATGTATGTGCACATGTGTGTGGGTGCATTCACCTGTATGTCTGGGTGTGGATTCCAGAGTGTGATAGCAGGAGTTTTCCTCTCTATCCCTCCACTTTATTTTTTTAGGTAAAGTCTCTCACTGAGCCTGGGTTTGCCCTTTTGGCTATAACAGCTAGCCAGGGAGACCCCAGAATCCAGGTCTCTACCAGCACCGAGATTATCAGTACGCTCAGCCTCATCCAGGTTTCTATGTGGGTGCTGCAGAATCTGAACTCAGGTCCTCCTGCTTGTGCCACTGAGTCATCTCCCCAGTCCCGGGCGTAAATTTGCATAAGAATAGAAGATACTCCTTTAATAACTAGATAACGTCCTGATTTTCATGAGTGAACTAAAGTCCAAGAAGACCGGAAAGTCCTGGCTTGAGGTTACACATTTTTAAGGTCTAGATTAAAGGTCTAATCCCATGAGCCCTACTATGTCACTGACAGCTACTGCCTTTCTGTGCTACAGGATGGCCAGTATGCTGAAAATTATGAGCCTCCTGCCCAGAGAAAACCCCAAAGGGCTACACGAAATTTTGCAGCTACAGCACCTTCCAAAGCTAAGGGTAGCACAAACCTGGGTTTGGGACTGTCGTGCTGGGAAAGGAACAGAGCCACCCACCTTGGACTGGTCAATGGTAGCACTGTCTTTAATGATAGCTTATATGTTCTTTCCTCTTTCCTCTCCAACCCTACTTCCTGGTCTATCTTGGGCATGACCTTTGGTGTGATTTCTGTTAGTAAAGCCAGCAAAATGGGCCTCCTCTCACCTACTCACCATGAGGAGAGGACTTCCACCCCAGTGACTTACTTATTTCCCCCTAGTCCACTCCTCATGTTGTATGATGTACTTAGGAAAATCGACAGCAGAGCACTGGGAAATTAGTTATCTGGTAACAAGGAAGTGCTGGATAGATGAAGGGAGGTCCCGAGTCTGCGTGCAGCCCACAGGCTTCCTGGGGGCCTGTAGTGGGGTCCTGAATGTTTGCCTGGAAGTCAAGGAGAAGCGAGTCTGTTCTCACTGAAGAAGGGCAACCCCCAGAAAACAACATCTCCACAAAGACCCCAGTTTCAATCACAGGCCCTGTTGGTGCTCTAGACTCATGTGGAGAGATGGAAGGAAGACAAGGGGCCTAGCCCGTCTGCCTTCCAGAAGCTTTTCTGCCACCAGCTAAGCAAAATGTGATGAATGCCAAATGACTGCGCTAAGCAGCTTCACCATTGCCAGGGCAGAGGACCAACCCTGTGACTAGAGTTTGAAGAATAAGATAGAGCTTTTTCTTGAGGCACAGACTGAGGAGTGTGGCTGCGCCAGAGGAGAAAGAGAGACATTTTCCCAGGGAAGGAAAAGCTGAGTGAAGGCCAAGGCTGGAGACCTGTTTTGAGTCATGATACAAAATGAAAATGAGGATCCCCACCCCTGTCCACCTCCCCGTTGTTGAGAAGCAAGAGAAAAATGCTACTGAAGGTTCTGAGACACAGAGCCTGCCCCCCACTTCCACCCCCTGCCTGCCTTCCTCCTCCCTGACTGCCTCCTCCTCTTCTTCCCCCTCCCTGTTCTCCTCCCCCACCTTCCTTCCCCTGCCTGCCTCCCCGCTGCCTTCCACAGTTTCTCCTCTCTTATTCTGACGTTCATCCCACGGCTATCTATGTCATCATAAATGAAAACTTTATCCTATCAGCACGGGTTCTTATCATTCATCTTTAAGTCACGAAATGCCACTTTAAAATGCAAACGCGAGTATTTAACTCTTATGCAGAGGCATCAGCAGGGCAGTGTCTTCTACTCACAACTCATCTACCCACACACGCTTCATTTTCACCACAACAGTGGAAATACCAGGCAAAACGTGTCAGCTTTTTAAATTTTGCTGCCTGGAAAATACAGAAATTCAGATCCTTCCTTCCTTCCTTCCTTCCTTCCTTCCTTCCTTCCTTCCTTCCTTCCTTCCTTCCTTCCTTCCTTCCTTCCTAAGGGATGTCTCTTATTTATTCTTCAACAATACATGAATACAATGTTTCTTGACTAACTTCTCCCATCCACTTCCCTCTGATGCCCTAGATATGAACACATTCTCTTTCTATGTTTATGTCCTCCCCAACTCCTTATTTTTTTTTTTTTTTTGTAACCTACAGAGCTCAGTTAGTGCAGCCTGCCGGGATGCTGGCTGGATTCTGTGGTTAACCAGTGCTGCTGTGAGAGCCATGGTCAGGTCCAGTGCAGGGACAGCAGTGCCCAGCGCAGCCCTCTTTCCCACCCTCTAGCTCTTCCACGACATTCTCAGAACCTGAGGGTGGTTCAGGGCTGAGCACTCAGCAGACACTTGTCCTCAGCACGCAGGCCGGCTGTGGGTCTCGGCAGGAACTGCTGCCCACTGCAGAAAGGCTGCTCCGGCCACAGCTGAGCAGCATTGATCTTCCAGCTTTCTCTCTGCACTCTGGCTTCCTGAGGAGGAAGAAAAGATTGAAAAGAACACCTGCCATGGGTGTCTATCTCTGCTTTTGCTCTCAGCCGTCACTTTCAGCACAAAGATCAACAGCTGACCAATACAGCGGTGCCCCTGGCCCTGGGGGGATGGACTCCAAGCTTTTCCATGGATGCCTGGTAGCGCCGAGCTCTCTAAGTATATCTGCTACGGTGTTTGGTAGACATACATGCCCACAAGCAGGTTTAACGTATAAATTAAGCACCAACAGAAGAACAACAGCTAAAGCCAATTATGTCAGTGGGCTGTAAGGAAACTTATCTGAAACTTATGAACTGTTTACATATAAAAGTTTCCTTTTCCATGCTGCGGCCAGAGCCAGCCTGATCCAAGTTGCCAGTGCTTCCACCTGGAATGTCCACTGGGCCAGGATGTCCACTGGGCCGAACTGCTGCCTAGGGCTATGTCTGGGTCCATGGTCCAGCTGCAGCTCGGGTCTGTGTTGATGTCTGTGACCTGCGTCACCTCAGGAGGCCATTGGAACCATGGGTAATGGAATCAGAGGGCCATCCTGAGCCAGATCTCTTTGCTGGCCCAGGGAGGCTGTCCTTGCCTCTCACTGAACACTGCAGCAAGAGATCCGGCCCTGATCCTCACAGGAGAACTGGTTCTGCTCTTGGTAGAGATGGCCCCACCCCTTACCACAGGCCAGGGAGGAATCCATGATGGCATGGGTGTAGGGGAACTGGCTCTGCTCCCTCACCTGAGGTAGGTGGCCCCAGGGGCCCAGAATGACCAGCTCAGCTACCATCCAGACCTACAGCTGGGCCTTGGGTTGGCCTACGCTAACACCTAACCCATCTAGGACCTGCTGGAGCTCATGAAGGGACTGGTTCTGTGGAACACTACCTGCAGGATCTCCATGACTTGTGTGTGTGTATGTGTGTGGGGGGGCAGGGAAGGGTGCACTGGTGGGATGTCCCCCAGGTAAGGATCTAGTGATGATGGTGTATCAGAAACCAGAGGCCTTGAACCAGACCAGTGACTCATTGCAGTGAACGTTAGCTAGTAAAAATGATTGGATAAAAGGGTATACTATATGACCCAGAGCTCCCAATGCCATCAGGACAATGAAGAGGTGTTGGAGAGGCGGGAAAGAAGGAGAAACAAAGAAGTGGGATTTTGTTTTGTTCTGTTCTTATTTTTGTTTGTTTGTTTGCTTTGATTTTTTAAAAATTTTTATTTTGGGGGGAATCTTGCAGGGTTGAAAGGAAGATATGTTGAAAAGAGGCAAGTAGAATTAGGGTGCATGATGTGAAATTCCCAAAGAATCAGTAAAGTTGTTTTTTTTTTTTTAAGTTTCCTTTTACCGATAATTTTCGACTGTTGTGATGAAACTGGAAAGCAAGGACAAGTGCTAAGAACTTGGCGGGACTCCTTAGACACCTGTGTCTCTTAGAACACTGGCGCTTTCTTTCTGTGTCAGAAGCAAGTTAAGTTCACATGAAGAAACACAGCCCATTGGCTGTTGGGGCTGCCGCCCTCACTTCCAGTTTACTCACAGGGGACAAGTGCTTTTGTGTTGATTGTGAGGTCACAAGAATTCGGTGCCTCTGGATATCACAAGCATCATAGGAGAAACGGAAGACTGCAGACAGACTCACCCATAGAACAGACAGACTACAGATGTTCACCCACTGAATGCCATCCAAAGAAAATTTATTAAGAATGCAAACAGGGCCACCCTAGAGCATGAAACCAAACTCAAAGTCATTCTGGCTGCACAGGCTGTGTGCTGATGAAGTCAGCCATGGCGCAGACATGGAAGTAGACAAATACGGTTTTGGTTCAGGGACAGCCGGTTAATCTAGAACGCAAGGCATAAGACAGTAAGAAAAATCCAGAATAAGGGGCTGGAGAGATGTCTCAGTGGTTAAAGGTGCATGCTACTCTTGCAGAGGACCCTAGTTTGGTCCTTGCTGTGGCTCACAGAAGCCTGTAACTCCAGTGTCAGGGAATCTGATACCCTCTTCTGGTCTCCGTGGGTACCACACTCACATGCACATACCTTCAGACACACCCAAGGACACATCACTTTTAAAAAAGAGAAAAAAAATCTGAATAAATTGTCTCACCTTTGAGTGTTCCCATCAGGCATTTAGACATTGCTTTGTATACGAAATTCTGAAACTGCACCACCTGTGGCAGTAAGGATAGATGGGCGACGCCACCCGACAAGGCTTGTAGAATGGACCAGAAGACAATGTCAGAAACCAGAGAAAGACAGACTGTGAAGTCACTAGAGCAGTTCTGACAAGTGGAACCTGAATCAAGGCTGCGGCAGGGGGAACCCTGGACCGAAAGGCAGACTTTGAAATTCAATTTAGAGCTGCTCTCTGCCCTCCCTGCTTGTCTGGTTTTGTTTTCAAACTTAAAAGTTTATTTTAAAAATAAAGCTTTCTTTTCCCATTGGATTTCTGACGTTTCACATGTCTGGGGGAAAAAAATGACTCGGGCTTTAGAAATTTACTTTGGAAGCTTAAGGCTGTCAATCAATTTATAAGCTATACCAAAAGTCCTCGTGACTCTCAACAGCAGTCCCCATCAAAACATTGCCAATGATGTCCTAGTGCCTAGAGATCAGTAGAGGGCTGCATGCTATCCAAGTGAGATTTCAGTACTTTTTGCCCTAAATAAACTCCTTTTGTCTATTTTAGACCATATGGAAATGATCCAGTAAGAGCAAAATGAAAATATACCTGAAAAAAAGCATCCTTTGGGGACTTTTAGAGGATTAAGTTCTACCTTTAGCCAGTTTCATTCAACTTTTGGAAAGAGACTACAGCAGGGAATCCACAGAAATCCCTCAGAAGCAGAACTGTACTCTGGAGAACTGGGTCTGCATGCTACACACACACACACACACACACACACACACACACACACACACACACACACGCGCGCGCGCGCGCACAATACAGACGTCAGCGGGACTCTGAATAACTTCCAGTGTCAGGTAATGCAAAGCTACATCCGTGTTTATTTAATGCATGAAAAGAACTCATACCAAGAAGGAGTTGGCTAAGGTTTTCTAGCTCACACTTTGTATGAAGTCCCCGGTGGTGGGTGCATCTTAAGGTGTCATCTGATGCTTTGCTTGGTTCTGCCCTACAGAGTCAAAGCATTCACCAAGGCCAGATATTGTCCAACATCAAATGAATATATTATTTTGAAATCAATAAATGCAGTTTAAAACTTTATTTTTAATTTTACATGTACAGTGTGCCTGCTTGTCTGTATGTGTAGTGTGTGTGTGTGTGTGTGTGTGTGTGTGTGTGTGCATATACCCACAGAAGCCAGTAGAGGGCGTCAGATCCTCTGGACCTGGAGTTACAGTAGCTGTGACTCACCCAGTGTGGGTGCTGAGAACCAAACCCAGGTCCTCTGTAATACTAGTCGGTGCTCCTAAAATCTTGAGTCATCTCTTCAGCCTGCCTCCCTATAGTATTATTTAAAGATTCCTTTACTTCTTATTTCTCAAGTAGAAACTTCCTAATTGTTGCGATGACTTGTGGGATCTTGAATTCTTTGGGGGGCTGGCAGCATGTGACAAAAGATTCCATGTCGGCCTACAGCTGTGACTCTCAACAAGGGATAACTTGGTCTCCTAAGGGACATTTAATGATATCTGGAGAGTTATTATTTTTTAATTGTCGAGAGTGGAGTAGGCATGTGGAAGTTACTGGTACTTAGTGGGTAGAGCCCCAAGGGTGCTACTGAATTTCCTTCAGTGTGCAGGACAGCCCCCCCCCCCCAAGCAGGGCGGCATACAGCCCAAAATGTCAGCCATACGAGAGTGAGAAACTGAAGAAAGAAACTCTGATAAAAGAGCAGAGACATTTTATGCACAGACATCTTAGCTACTAAATTCTCATGGAGAGACAAAGGCTCCAGAAGGGGAAGAGGAAGTTGAGATTATGGCTAAATTTGACTATCATTTATTGGAATCAACTAAGAGATATACCACTTGGTGGATCTGTGAGGGTGTTTCCAGAAAGGGCTAATGGAGGGAAGGAGGTCCTTTCCCAGAGTGGATAGAACCTTCCAGAAGCCCAGCTATAAAGAGGTCTGAGGGAAAGGCAGGGCTGATTTTCCCTGCCCATGACCAGCCCCGCCCCTAAGAACTCCGATGGCCAGGCCCCGCCCCCCGACTTTCCCTCAAGATGGGAGAGTGGCCAGGCTCTGCCCTACCCTTGGGAAAAAAATCTCACCAATCTCTGAGCTTGCCGCCCCCAAATCAGGCTACATAATCCCTCCAATTGGAGGACACTCTAAAGCGCCACCCATCAAGAAACCCTACGTAAACCCTGTCTTTTGCATAGTTCTCTGCTGCTTTTCACCAGAGCAGAGGCAGACACCTTCCTGGGTTTTTGCCTCCCAATAAGTCTCTTGTGTGAGATTTGTTGTGCAGTGTGACTTTGCGTTATTCCTGGCTCCTGACTTCTGGGATGCTTACATTTCCTCCCCGTTTCCCTGTTATATAAGAAGACAGCAGAAAGGGGACTAGCTGCAAACCAGAAGTGTCCCCTCACCAGACACAGAGTCTGTCAGGACCTTGACCTTCATAACTAAGAGCCCTGTCCTAGTCTACAGCTGTTGCTATGGTAACCAGAGCTAGCTCAGTCAGCTTCTTTCTTATGTGTACCATTGTTTCTTTTCAGCTAACGAGCCCAAGCTTCACTACCTCTCTGCCTGGCAGTATGGGTTCGAATATTTCTGGCCCGAGAGCCACCTCATTAGATATGTTACCATTTATAGAGGAGTAGAGATTTATAAAGAAGCTAGCTGGAAACTCTCCAGACTCATCACCCACTCTGAGGCAGGGTAGTTCAGTACCCATGAAGAATGTAATCACATCCTGCAAGCTCCCATGGGCTTGGAAACCTCTAGTGCCAGGAACAGGAAGATGAACCAGAAATGCAAATGAAGCAGATCATTGGTTCAGAAAATCAGGCTAGAAAAGCACGGCTGCCACCAAGAACAAGCGGAGACGGCTCAGACTTCCGGCTACTTTCGTTCCAAGTGATCATTTTAATCAGGTAAGTGGGACGGCGTGACTATTGACTGCGGAAGACAGCGATGCGCCATGAAATCCTGAAAGATACTGCACAGGGGGCTGGGAGGATGGTGCCGTTGGGAAAGCGCTTGTTGTACAGTCACGAAGAGCAGAGTTCAGATCCCCAGCGTGCACATGAAAGGCTAGGTGTGGTGGTGCACACACCTGGAACCCCAGTGCTGGGGAGATCGAGTAAGGAGGATCCCCAGAGCTCTCTGGCTAGCCAGCCTGGCCTCATTGGTGAGCTCCATGTTCAGTGAGAGATGCTGTCTCTAAAAGGAAGGTGAGAAATATTGAGGGAGACTCGGGAGTCACCTCCACCTCTGATCTCTACTCTCTAGCACATGGAACACATGTTCAGGCACCCATATACACATATGCACATGCAAGCTCCCCTCCCACACACATGTAAATAAAATAAAAAAGAGAGACTGTATAAAGAAGCCCCCCAAACTGAAAGACATAGTCATGAAATGCGTTGTCCTTTTTTGAATTATAAGAGTTATAATAAAAAACATAAATTGAGATTTCTTCAATTACATTATTTTGTGTGTGTGTGTGTGTGTGTGTGTGTGTGTGTGTGTGTGTGTAGTTCAGAGGACAATTTATGGGAGTCAGTTTTCTCCTTCTACTAGGTGGGTCCCGAGTATTGAAGTCAGGTCCTCACGCTTGGTGGCAAGCCCCTTCAACTGCTTAGCCATCATGTTCGCCTGCAAGCCCCTTCCTGCTCTCCTTCCTCCTCCTTAACTGGAGGTTTCTTGTCCCGCCTGGTCCGGCAGCTGCTTTTAAAATACCATTCAGAGGCTTAATAGTAATTGCAAACTGTTTGGCCTGTTATCTCAGGCTTGTTATTAACTCAGCTCTTACAATTTAAATTGACCCATTTCTATTAGTCTGTATTTTACCACAAGGCTCGTGTTTGTTACTTCACATTTTGCTTTCCCGGCAACTGTTGGTGTCTCCCAGACTCCACCTTCTTTTTCTCTTTCTCTTTGCTTGGGTTTCCCACCAGGCTCTATTCTGCCAAATCAGTTTCTTTATTAACCAATGTTAATAAAACATATTCAGAGCATACAGAAGGGTGTCCCGCATCCTCCTCCTCTCCCTCCACCTCTTTCTTAGTATCCCCCAGGAGAATCACAGAGAGGCTGGTCTGTGATCCACCCTTCCCTGCACAACCATGCTTCACCGCTTCACCATTTCTCTCTTATCAACAGTCAAACCGAGATCACGCTACACATACTTCGAGCACTTCCAGTTTTTCATACAATGCACTGGACATCTTCCGGTGTTAGTGCGTATGTATCTTATCTCAGCACCTTTAAAAATATGCACCATATACAACGTTTCCTCAGTGCTGCTGCTTAACATCAGAATCACTCATAAAAACTGATTAAAAAATGATGGCGATTCCAGGACCACCTTCAGCTAGTCTGTGTTTTCGTTCTGGGTGAAAATCCCCTGGCCTGCTGCCCATGATATGTGATGGCTGTCGTTACAAGAGAGCAGAACTCTGTGCAAGCATTTCCTCCAGTCATCAAGCTGGAGGGCCAGAGGACTGCCCCGAGTGAGCTGCTCAGCGAAGCGAGCTAGAATGGCCTGGAAATGTATTCCTGGGCCAGACAAGACAGAACAGCCAATTTCTCCCACGCACCCCTTCCCCCAAACCTGCAATCAGCAATAATTTTTGGAGAAATAAAGCCAAGCCATCGTGATAATCCACCGAAGACTTAAGTTTTTCATTTGAGCTAGACGTTTAGAGAATGAATCGCACTGTTCCTGGAGCACGGCTACTGCGCATGTCTACTGCGCTTGTCTACTGCACTTGCCCATTCTTTGCAGGAGATGCTGGGACCAAACGTTTGGAGTAGTTTGCTGTCACACCGGTCTTTTCTTTTCTTTCTTTCTTCCTTCCTTCCTTTTTTTCTTTTCTTTCTTTTTTGTTGCTGAAAAAAAGAAGAGGGCAGGGGAAGTGGGAAGGAGGAGAAGGGAAGGAAATGGAGGAGGAAGAGGAGGGAAAAAGAGGGGGAAGGAAGGACAAGGAGGAGGGAGAGGAGGGGAAGAGGAGGAAGAAGAGGAAAAGTAAGAATGAGGAAGGGGAAGAGAGAAGATGGGAGGAGGGCGAGGAGGAAAGAAGAGCTCATTTTCCCACCAATCAAAGGCCTTTTAAGGAAAATCCTCCAAGTTTTTATTTATGTATTTAATTACTAGCTTGATAAACTTAATTAATTAATAGGAAAGTATTTAACAACTCATCTTGACAATCCACCGAAGATTTAAGCTTTTCCTTCAAGTTAAACATTTAGAGATTGGTTTCTTTCAAATGAGTACATCTTTGGAGTCAGGATTACAGTGTGCATTCCTTGGCTTCTGGGGCGGGGACCCCTGATTGAGCCCTTGACTGCCTGTTTTCTTAGAGGTTATTCCCGTGTGGGCTGAGACTGTTAATACTGATTACAGTGAAGCGCTTTCCAGGGTCGGCCCCAATGTCAGTGTTTGGGTTTCGCATGCACACAGCCTTGCCCGTCTGTACAGTCAGTGTGATTGCGGCCTTCACTCTAGCAAATAGTAGCAAGCATCGTGTTACAGGGAGTTTAGTCTGCTGTCTTCGTGCTTCTGCACTGCAGGCTGTTGAGTCCTCCCAAATCTTCCCCCCTGCCCTCCAGCCTCCATGCTGTAATCGCTGTGGCTAGAGAAGACTGAGCCAAGGAGTAGCTTCTCAGAGTGTCTTAGCATCGCCCTTATAACCGGCAAAAGCTCGTTTCTGAAAGGTGCCTTACCCACCTTTCTGCTTGCTCTCTCTAGACAGATTGAGCCTCCACAACTTGGTGAACTATATTAAGGTTTTAGAATATCAAATTAATTGATTTGCCCCCTGTTACTAAGTGTTAAGTTGGGAGCAGAGCCCCCAGGCCCTGGCCTGCAAGTAGCATTGCACTGGACTCCAAATCCCAGCATGCCAGGGTCAGGACCACTCCCACAGGGTATTTAAGTGAACTCCTAGAGGAGAAACGTGGTTTTCAGGTCTGCATGGACTCTCTGCTATCCTGTCTCCCCGCCATGTGCTCAGCCACCCGAGAGCATCATTCTTAATAAAGCAATGGGTATTTTTGATTAGTTTGATTTGACCTAATTGGATTTCTCTTATCACTAAGAACCGAATTACTGTCAGGAGACACAGCTTTGCCCAAATGCACCACCTAGTAGACGCAGAGAGACCCATGTTCTGGCGTGTGGTCTCCACAGGTCACACAGCACACCTGGCCTGTGGTCCTCATGGGCCACATAACAAACTCGGGGTTGTCTTTGTCCCCATCTCTACAGAAGTGTTTGAGGTACTGCTTGGCACTGGTTTGGGAGGGAATGTCTTGCTCGCTGGCATTAGCAGGGAATGCTAATATTTCCCTGGGTACACTTAACCAGTGCACAAGGAAAATCAGCTAAAACAAAACAAAACAACCCCCAAAACAAAGCCTGTAGCCAGCTGCCTTTAGCTGACTCTGGGAGTCTGCAGTGGAGCGATCACACAGGGCAAGCCAGTTAGAGTAGGGAGGACAAGCTGGCAGAGATGCACATTCTTTGAAATACAGCCAATCCAGAACTGTTCTCTGAGGGGTCACAGCATAGGGCGTCACCCCGATTACTACACAGAGAACCAAGCTCGCCCCTTGCACTGGCAGATCCCACACGCTGCTGTCTGAATATTTTCATTACAAATCAAACCAATAAGGTTAAACATATTTTCCCTGCCTACCTCGACACAGCTGACCTTCTGCCAGTGTGAAAGGGCAGGCTGTAATTTACAGTTCTCAAGCTCTGGAGCTCTGTGCTGGGACAAGCTGGTACCAGGAGAGGTTGCCCTGGCTGGAGGCCCACTGCCTATCTTCTACCACAAAAAGCTCCCAGTGCACATCAGTGAGCATGCCAGCTCGCTCTCCCCAGCACACGGCTGTCCTTGGCCACTCTGAGATAAAAATGACAACGTGCCTGAGCAGAAAGTCCTGGGCACTGGTTTCCTGGCATGAAGCACAGGTGGGAGTGTTCCTCCTCAGTCTATGCAAGGCTGTCAGAGTCGGGTATGTCAAAGTAGAGGGTCTGGGCAGGGCCCTCCCTGCCTCTCCCACCTCTGCTGAAAATGCCAATGAGGAGGAAGATACATTTGTTATAGAGAGCACAGAGCAGAGCCTTGTGCGTTCAGGATCATTCCTGAGCCCTGCACTCAGTGCCTCGCCTGTGGATCACAGGGGCAATAAAGCAGGAAGGAATGGATGGCTGTTGTGGAAGCTGAGATGTACCGTAAGCGAACGGTTGGTAGATCACCAAAGGCGCTGCACAGCCTAGATGCTTTCTGAAGTAAAGTGGGTGTGAGCAGTTGTTGCTCTGAGCTCCTATGTCAGTGCAAGCTCAATGCCCAGTCTTGAGGCTAGTGTCAAAAGACAAAAGTATCCCTTGAGTGGTAATTCAGCCCTTAAAATGCTTGTCACATGAATTTTTTTTTAAAAAAACTTATCTATTGCGGAATAAAACAACATGATCAAGGCAATTTATAAAAGAAAGTATGTAATTAGATTTCTGATTCCAGAGGGTTAGAGTCCGTGGTGATGGAGCAAAGGCACAGCAGCAGAACATCTGAGAGCTCACATCTCAAGCCACACGCAGAAGACAGAGAGGACGAACTTGATGGCATGGGTCTTTTGGAACTTCAAATCCTTCTTCTGGTGACATGCTTCTACCAGCAAGGCCACATCCCCCAATCCTCCCCAAAAGCTCGCCAACTGGGGACCAAGTATTCAAATGTCCAAGATTTATGGGGGACATCTCATTCAAATTATCACACCACACAGGTTCAAGGATTTGAGTTTGCATCTCTGAACCCGTCCGTATTAAAACAAAAAATCCAAGCAGTGTGGCACACATTTATAATCCCAGCAGTGGGGAAGCAAAGCAGAAAGATCTCTAGGCTCACTGGCCAGCTAGCCTAGCCTAATTGGTGAGCTCCAGGACAATGAGAGACCCTGTCTCAAAAAACAAGGCGGATGATGTCTCAGGAGTGACACCCATGTTTGGCCTGTGCCCCGGCATGTGTAGGAACACACATCTACTGAAGTACTTTTTAGTATTATCAACTATGAAAAGAAAAAATTTTTGTATTTGAAGCGACTTTTTTGGGGTTGGAGAGATGGCTCATCAGTCAAGAACACTTGTTGTTCTTGCAGAGGACCTGGTTTGGTTCCCAGCACCCACAAGGTGACGCCCCTCCAGGAGACCTATCGCCCCCTCCTGGCCTCCCTGGGAATTGCACCCACTTGGTCCACAGACATAAATGTGATCAAAACACCTATACACATAAATTATTTTTAAAAAATTGCATTTTGTGAAATAGTTATGTTTTAAACCCTGAAATATTTATTTCTTTTCAGTTTTTTTAAAAAATTTACGTATATGGGTATATGTGTGTTTTACCAACATCTGTGTCTATGGACCACCAGCACGCAAGGCCTATGGAAGCCAGATGAGGGCTCCAGATCCCCTTGTGATCCACCATGTGGGTGCTGGGAACCGACCCTAGGACCTCTGCCAGAGCAGAAGTTACTCTTAACCACTGAGCATCTCTCCACCCCTGCTTTTTTTTAATATAGTATTTTTTGAGCAATACTTTCTTTAGGAAAGCAAGAAACTTTGTATTAGCTCTTGCTTTTTTTAAAAAAAAAACTTTCTTTTCATTTATTCTTCGTGCCCCTCACATCATGCATCTTGATCCCATTCATTTCCAGTCCCTTTGTATCTGCCCTCTGCTCTTGCAAACCCTCCCCCCCCCGTAAAGTTTAAGAGAGAGAGAAAAAAAGAAAAATCGATCTTGTCGTGGACACAGGGAGTCACACAGTAAACCCTTTTATTCATATATATTTACTTGCTACTGTTCATTGCAAAGAGTCATTGGTCTGCTTCGAGGCCTCTGGTTTCTGCAAGCTTTGGGCCCCTTCACATGCTTCCGCAGATCTTAGACGGGGTGGATGCTGGGGTGGGCTAAATCATAACCCTGGCTCTGGGCCTGGGTAGTTGCAGGACTGGTCTGCCCACCAGCCCTCCCTTGTTCTCACCAACAGGGTGAGCTCTCCAGCATTGCCCTGGTAAGTTCACCCCTTGCAGAGATGAGCAAGAGGCAGGGCCAGTTGTCTTGCTTTCGCCCCTTAAGGTGAGCTCTCCCATACCTCCATCAGGGCAGCTCTCCTGTGTTGCCCAGGTGAGGTACAGGGGTCCCTTCCCTGAGTGCTGCGGCTGGTGATAGGTAGGGACAGTTCTCCCACTCTTGCGACTGCAGGGCCAGGTCTCCCACCTCACACAGGTGGCAGGAGAGAGCATCTCTGCCCCATCCACACCACCACATGAAGAGAAGGGGTGGGGCCAGACCTCCCTTGCTCACATTCTGGGGAGAGTTCACCCATACCCCTGTCAGCAGGTCAGGTCTTAACCATTGCCCTAACTCCTCACCACTGAGCAGCTCTCCAGCCCCGATTTTTTTCTAAAATAAATTTTGTTGAGAATTGCTTCCTTTAGAAAAACTAGCAATTTCATGTTAGCTATTGGTTTTTTGTTTTTGGTTTTTGGTTTTTTTTTGTGGTTGTTGTTATTGTTATTTTTGTTGTTGTTGTTGTTGTTTTCTCTGTGTAACAGTCCTAGCTGTCCTGGAACTCACTTTGGAGACCAGGCTGGCCTCAAACTCACAGAGATTTGCCCGCCTTTGCCTCCCAAGTGCTGGGATTAAAGGCGTGCGCCCCCAGGACCAGCTTATGTTAACTCATCCAGAGATCTTACATCTCTGTCCCTGTGTGGCTCTCCTCTGTGGGAAGGAGCTGGACTCGTGCCTGCCTGCATTTCTTCAGGTCTGAGCAGCTCCTCACTTCACTATTTCCTTCAGTGCAGTTTCCTCTGAGAGCCAGGTCTTCTCTCATGATCCTTTATTTTATTCCCTGCTTTCTGGGATTCTATTCATCTGCTCCAGAACACACACAGAGGAAGGCCAACCTCCACTGGTTCTAGTCCAGGTATGACAGCATTCTTTTCTCCGCAGTTCAGGGAACCTAATTTGGACTTACAAAGGCTACCGCAGCTGGGCTGGGGTGTAGCTCAGCGGTAGAGCACATGCCTGGCCGGCACAAGGCCCTGGGTTTGATCCCTAGCACCACATAAAAATGAGATGCAAGTCATCACAACCAATCCTGTGTGCCTGGCATAGTACATCCTTGAATAAATAATTACAAATTTGATTGGGTTTCATGAAACACTTGGCTGAAAATACACACGAGACTTTATTTTGGGGTGGGTGGTGTCATACCAGTTAAATCAGCTCTCCACATTGGCCATTTCGTTTTCATGCCAAATATCTTACCAGTGTCTTCGGTTTCCTAACCTTTTCTGTGCCAAGGTTCATTTAAAATAGTTGAGGTGTTGGCAAATGGCAGCCTGGTACTTCCAGTCACAAACTTTGTGACGAGGGAAGGATGCGTCTTGCGAGGCCACGGGAGCGACAGGGAATTTCTGTTTAGGACACCAATTCTTAATTTACAAGAAGCTTGACCTTCCATTCTGTGCCTGAAGGCAGTTACTGTCCTGAAGGAAGTCTTTGAAATGGTAATCACATACTTGTGGGTTCAGAACATTTCCCCCTCTCTAGTGCCAGCTCCCCCAGCGGTCGGCATGGCCCCTCCCTCTTGTCAAGCTGTTCTTCCAAACACGGGCATTGTCCCAGTGACTTCACTGTTTAGTCAAAGTGGAAATGGTTATCTCAGGATGACCTGAGGCCCAGTGGCTATCCAGGACTTCTGGTTCTTCTGTTCAGGACTCCTGGACCACCTTCCCACAGGTTAGACGCCAGTGGCTGATGCCAGTGGCAACCAGTAACTCCTCTATTGGAAATCATCATTTTTCTCATACTTGGCCAGGAATCTTTATCTTCCGAGTCTACTGCCAAGATCAATTCAATTAGCTTCCATAATTTTGTTTCTTTGTCCACAGGGAGAGTTTGTTTGTTTGATTTAAAGTTTTTTTTTTCCATTTTACATATGAACTACAGTTTCTACTCCATACACTCCTCTTGCTCTCTCCACCTTCCTCCCCCCGCCCAACCCCATCCACTCCTTAGAAAGGATGAGGCCTCCCATGGGGAGTCATCAAAGTCTGGCATATCAAGTTGAGAAAGGACCAAGCCCCCTTTCCCCTTGTATCTAAACTAAGCAAGGTATCCCTCCATGAAGAATGGGCTCCAAAAAGTCAGAAATAAATCCCGGTCCCATTACCAGTGGCCCCACAGACTGCCTAAACCACAAAACTGTTCCCCACATTCAGAGGGCCTTGTTCAGTCCTACGCAGGTTCCCCAGCTGCCAGTCCAGAGTCAGTGAGCTCCCACTAGCTCGGATCAGCTGTCTCTACGGGTTTCCCCATCATGATCTTGGTCCCTTTGCTCATATAATCCCTCCTCCCTCTCTTCAACTGGACTCTGGGAGCTCAACCCAGTGTTTAGCTGTGGATCTCTGCATCTGCTTCCATCAGTTGCTGGATGAAGGTTATGTGATGACAATTAGGGTGATCATTGATCTGATTACAGGGGAAGGCCAGTTCAGTCACCCTCATGACTATTGCTTGGAGTCTTAGCTGGTCCACTCAATCCTATTTTCATTAGTCATCAAATGTTTCATAAGGTTTCATCTGTGACCACCTTTCATTTGAGGTAGGTATGGCTTTCATTCTTGATGCAGGCTTTGGAGAGAGCTACCTTAAAAAAAATCCACCATAGTTATTTATGGTAGTCTCTAAGGAGAATAAATGCTCAAGATTTCTATTATTATCAGAAGAAGTGAGTATTTGGTCCCAGGCTACCTGCTAGGACTGAGTGCAGACCTCAGAGGGATGCCAGTCACATTTTTTTCACTTTCTACTTTAAAACCAGTGCACCCGTACACTTAGCAAGCTTCCTCTAACACCAACAACTTGTAACCACAGCATAATGATTAAGCCAAGGAACTTTCTAGTTACTGGCTGATAATAAACTATTTAATAACCTACAGATCTTGTGCAAGTATTGGCAGTTTTCTCACTATGTTCTTTCTCAGAGTCCAGAATTCTGCATCCCAGTAAACTGTCCCAACCCTTGAAGCTTCTTTTAGGTGTGATAAGTCCCCAGTCTTTCGTGTTGCTTTGAAGAACACTGGCTATTCTTTTTACCAAGGCCCTCAAATTAGATTACTTTTGGGAGTCCTCAAGCTTAAATCAAAGCTTTATCTGTTTGGAACAACACCATACATGTATGTGTTCTTGTGCTCATACATGTATGTGTTTTTAGTGAATTATATCTGGACATGTCAGGTAACTGGTGATGTTGATTTTGATCACACCGTGAAGGTGGTATCTAGATTATTTTCCACCATAAAGGCACTATTTTTTTGCTTATAATCAGCAAATATCTTTTGTTGTATGTATAAATATGTGTGCATGTGAGTTTGGGGGAATGTAGTTGTATGTGAGCATGCACACACGATCTGTGGGAGCACATATGGATTATGTATGTGCACATTGAGAACAAAAGCCAATCTTGAGTATCCTTCCTCAAAAGCTGTTCACTTTGTTTTGTTTTGGGAACAGGGTCTTTTACTGGCCTGTAGCTCACCAGGTAGGCTAGTCTGGCTGGTCAGTGATTGCCTGGGATCCTCCTGCTTCTGCATGCCCTCACCCGTGGGAGTACAACCTGAGCCATATGCCTAGACCTTTTCACGTGGTTCTAGAGCTGGAGCCCAGGTTCATATGCCAGCATGGTCCCCAGCTCTCAGTAAGGATCCTAGTGGGAGCTACATAGACACTGTACAACCATTCCCTCCTTATCAAGTGTGCACCCGCTGACTGTTGAGCCTCGGATGGCTCTTGCCAGCAATTAATGGCTAAGGTCGTGTTCGCCTAGTGGTGATTTCTGCTTCCCGTTTTCTTCTAATTCACTACTGGAATCATACTGTAGGAAGAGCTGTTTTTCTTCCCTCTCTTATTCTACCAGTTGGGTTCACAGTTATTAATTTCATTCTTAAAATTGCTATGTGTTTTGTCCTTCAGATTGTCCCATCTTTGGTTGTTGGGAGTGCCTTTGAGTTGGACCTGATGTTCTTCCTAAACATGTTTGAGGCACTTACAGATTTCACAGTTAGTTTATAGCGTTCTAGGCTCGTCCTGTTTTCTCCCACCCAACCCCGAGATCAGCCACTTCTCCAAGGAATTCTAGCTTAAAACAACAACAACAACAACAACAACAACAACAACAACAACAACAAAAACCAAACCTACAGTGATGTTTAAAACCAAGATCTGGAGGCCGTCTATGACTTTTACTGTCAGTGTGTTGGGGTGTCACTGACTGTAGGTCTTTTAGGTGGACAGAATTAGGAAGTATGTATATATCTCGTACATACCTTCATAACTTACACAATGTTCTCCCATTTCTTTTAACTTTAACCGACTAAGAAGAGATTAACTTTCCTCTTTTTGTCATTTCATGAGACATTTTCCAACAGTGAACAGACTGAGAGCCATCAGCTGGTTTATTTTTCTGTGACTTGGTCTCTACATGAGTGGTTGGATGTGTGAGAACTCTGGTACAGTCAATACTCTTGAGAGAAGGGAAAGGAAAAGGCTGTGCTCCCTCTTGTGGTCAAATGGAGAACCTGACATTTCAGGACGCGGGGAGGAGTTGGATGCATGAATGAGTTAGCAGAGTAACCAGCAATTAATTAAGCACATTAACCTATGGTGTAAAATAGATGAGCAGATTGAATTAGTATGTGACTCCCCTGTAGCATGGATGGCCCTGGAGGGGTCATTTACAGCCAACACTTGAGTGGGCTTGATACCAACACGCAAACACCGTTTTACAAAATGCATTCACATGGATCTTCTCTTCAGAGTCCCCTAACAAGCTCTCCAGGCAGATGGAGCCGTGGTTTATTGTTTAAACAGAGATGTTAGACGACTTGCCCAGGTTGGAGCTTGAGTTCAGCGTGTGTGGTGTGAAGAGCCAGCCTGTTTGGTCATTGCTGACTCTCCTGTTAAAGGGTTTTAAAGCATGGGAAACATTTCATTACAATGGGGAAGGGCATGGGGGGTCTCAACCAAGTCAAAACCCAGAAAATCCAACCCATAATTTTAGAAGGACAAAACCAGCATTTACCTACATTGGGACTCTTGGAAGTATTTTTAGCAGTTCATAAAAGTGAGAAAAAAGACAAGTGTAACTATTTGTGAAGCTCTTTATCAGGTTAACACCTAGTTAAAACAGGTCAGAGAAGCTTTGTAAATACAAAATCCAGACTCTCAATAAACTTCCTCCCGCCAGGTGTGGCCTGAGATACACCAGGCTGGGAAGCTAGCCACCATAAACCTCCAGGGACCACTGAAGAGCCTATAACCACTTCATCCTCTATGTACCATCCCTGGTCTTTGTAGTGGCCTCTTTTCTTTGGCTGAACGGAGGCCTCTCACCACCAAGCCACTCCTAACCGAAAGTAGACAGGGCCTCTCATTTTCATTTCCACAGAGTCGAAGCCAGGGAAGAGACTGATCAATAGACTCATCATTCTGCAATCATCCATGAGGCTGAATGATTTCGGGAATGACGTACAACCACCAGAACTTGCATCTCTGAAAGCTTCTGCCTCTCAGAGTTATTACAGAGATAACCATGGAAAGTCATAAAGGCATGCCATTCATTTAAAGTGAAGACTTAATCACACCTCTCCCGGGATTGCCTGTTTTGAAAACGCTGACTCGGCATGGAATCGAGAGGTGCCAATTTCAAATGCCTTTCTAAACCCAAGTTACAGTGCAAGAATGAAAGAGAGTCCCCTCTCTGCCCATGGGGGCTCCCGTGGGGGCTAGCAGGGATCCTCAGAGGCTGCACTGCTTGGATTTGGAGTTGGTGATTTTTCTGGAAACTCATTAGAGCTGTTTCCATCTTTGGCATGCTGTGAAGAGTGGTTGCTAAATCTGGTTTGGAAAGTCAAAATGGATAAAATATGCCGAGAGAGAGAGAGAGAGAGAGAGAGAGAGAGAGAGAGAGAGAGAGAGAGAGAGAGAGAGTTTCCGATTCTATTTGGGGAATTGAACAAGAAATAAAAATGGGAAACCTGTGAAAACATATGTCTCACTCACTCCTCAGGGTCAAGGCTGTAAAGGGCACTTGAAGGCTCGGTCAGATTCTTGCCAGTGCTGTTTCCTCTTGTCCTCAGCTAGCCAGCGAGGAGACAAAGAGCAGGCTCCAGAGTCAACATCTGGCTAGTGTCGAGGCGGGGGCAGCAACGCTCTTCTCCCACACGCAGGTGTGACATGTATTGTCTGGACACCACATGGCAGAGTTCAAAGATGTGAAAGAGACGGGTGTGTCCTCTGTAATGGTCCACTTCATCTCTGGGCACAGTCCCCAGAGTGACACACGGAATGGAGGCAGCACGTATACAGCAGGAAACACAGTAACACGGCAGCCCTACTGGCTTGCCCATCTTGGATGCCTGGGGAGCACAGCAGACAGTCTTTAGGTGGAACTCTCTGGGGCCTGCCAACCAGCTTATTGAGATGCTGCCTTTTGTGATCAGACCACACAAACCCCCACAAGATTGGATGAGAAAAGCCACCCAGAAGAGCAATCCGCTTTCTGATCTGGGCTTTCAGCATGCAGAGCCATGAGATTTGATCGCCCTTCTCAGCTGCCTCGTTGACCATCCAGCTCCGCACCAAGGCTCCAGCCTCCCCTGGTCCTTTCTCCCATTTCGCTCTGTGCAGGCTGCTCACTCTGGCGAGACATAAGCCAAGTTCCTCCTGCTCTAAGACCCTGGTCACAGGGAGTTTTAGCTTCCTTCGCCTCCCACTGCTGAGCCTGCAGAGTGTACTCTCCCTGTTCTCTGCAGGACAGCGGTGTGTGGGATCCCTGTCACAACACCCTTCTCAACCAAACCCATGGCAGCCATCGGAGTGCAGTAAGAATGAGATTGACTTGCTCTGCTCGCGTGAAAGCATGCATGAGGCCACAAGAGGTGTCGATACTCTCGGCACTGTGGCCTGAGTGCACCCTTGGGTCCAAAATGCAGCAGAAAGACGTTTCGGTCCAATTCGGAGTTTCCCAAAGTGTGACCCTGTGATGTGCTTGACCTCCACTGAAAGGAAAGGCAGGGACACAGAAAGGATTCCATGGTTAAAGAAATTCTAGATTCCACATAGTATTTTCTTCCTCATAAATTATGTGTCCCGATAAAGATGCTAAGAAGGCTGACCAGGCAGGACATTTTGTGCCAGCTGGTTTCATCTGAAGTTCAGCAAACTAAGGAGGCCTGGCCGTGAAGTGAGTGCTTACCTGTAGCTCTTCAGGAGACTGGAAGAGAATTCCAAACCAGGAGACTTTCCTTAGAATGTCCATTCTCAAAGTATGGTTCCCAGAGAAGCAGCAGCCTTGATTGGGGACTTGATAGAAATTTGCAAATGGAGTCTGCACCTTCATTTCCTGGCCACCCAGACCCAAACAGTCACACAAAAACTTGTGTGGTCAATGGCTTAGACATATTCCTAGCTAGCTCTTACAGCTTAAATTAACCCATAATTCTTGTCTATATTTGCTATGTGACTTGGTACCTTTTATCAGTGAGGCATTATTATCTTGATTCCTCTGCATCTGGCCGGTGACTGTAGACTGAGCCTTTCTTCTTCCCAGAATTCTTATAGTCTAGTTGTCCCACCTTTACTTCCTGCCTGGCTCCTGGCCAATCAGTGTTTTATTAAACCAATACAAGTGACAAATCTTTACAGGGTACAAGAGAATTATCCCACAGCAAATTCAAAGTCCTCACCACAGACCTGCTGAACTAGAGGTAAGGGGTGGAGGAAGATTTAACTATGGTGCCATGCAATCTGATACATGTGAAGGTGTGTGAGTCACTGGGTGGGAGGAACACCCCTGGCTTGGGATGTGTTGGTGAAGGTTTGTCAGTGGAGTGGGTTAGGAAAGAAAACCGCAGATGTGAATCTGGGCTCCATTCTGGTTCTGGCCATTGGATCTGCCTGCATGCTACTAGGGTACTGTATTTATGCCGGGATCTTCTGTGGAGAAGGTTTGGGGTTGTCTTAGGTCACCTCTTGGTATGTGGATAATTGTGGATAACCCAGAGAAGTATGAACACACCTTTTGTCCATGGATCTAAAGCAGTAACTTCTAATGAGCTCCTCTGCATGCACATATGGCATTTTGCTCATCAACTGCCTGTCTTCCATGCCTTAATTGGGTCTGAGCTGGGAGGGGAGAGGGCAGTTTTATAACGATGCCGTGTTGAGCAGAACTTGCAGTTGTGCAACACAATAGTTCTCATTGTCAACCCACCCTAGATGATCAACTGTTGGTTGTTTGGAACCAACAATTCCTTGAGTGTTGAGAAGGAACCTAGAGCCAGGTCCAGGGCTCCTGGGGGGGAATGTTCAATCAGCACAGGTGTGGGTGGGGAAGTGGAGGCAGAAGGGCCAGACATCTGCTCTTCCACGCTGAGCTGTGATAGATAGATCCACGCCTCAGCCCTGCAAGCTCACACCGCTCTTTCAGAGCAGTTTGTTAGCTTGTGACCTGCTCTCTTGAGTGAATTAATCTGTCAGGAAGGGATAACCGTAAGCCTCTTGCCACATCCTTTGCCTACACCAGCCCTTGGAGTTATCTGTAAGACTCAGTGTATCCATTCAGTGTGCTCCATCTGGCCGAGCCTGGCCCCTGGCGCATTCACAAGGTAGAGCCTGGGATTGGGAAGACAGCTCAGTTGGGAAAATGTTTCCAAGAAAGCATGGAGATGGGCTTCCATTGCCAGAACTCATGGCTCAAAAGCCAGTTATAGCGGCACATGATTGTAATTGCTGAACCAGGGAGGTGGAGAGGAGCGGATCCATGGGACTCACTGGCCAGCAAGCTAGGCTGAATCAGCAAGTTCCAAGCTAATAAGAGAGCCTTTCTCAAAAAGTACGCAGTGAAGAGTTCATCTTAGTTTCCACACATTCATGTATGTGTATCCATGCATGCTTGTTCACCTACATACACAGGAACACCCCCCCCACGCACACACACCCACACCCACATCCACACACCCATACCCTCCCCCACCACACACACCTGAGACTCTGACCCCATGTTTGTTCATTGGAACTCTGGGTCCCTGGGTTTAGGAAGCTAGAGGTCCCCATGGCTCTCTTTTATCACAATGGATGGCTGAGCTCAGAGGACTTTCTCCAACTCGGCTTTCCGTTCCAAAGCAAAGCTTTCTGGAAAAGGGGTATGGAGGGAGAGAGAGAGAGAGAGAGAGAGAGAGGGAGAGAGAGAGAGAGAGAGAGAGAATATGTGTGTATATGTATGTATGTGTCTACGTATATGTTATGTGTGTGCATGTGTGTGTCTGTGTATATGTGTATATGCATGTGACTGTGTGTATATGTCCGTGTGTGTGTGTGTGTGTGTGTGTGTGTGTGTTTACCTAGGGGATTTGATCCTTAAGTCATTGCTCAGACAAAGGTGTTCCGTGCTTCTCTTTCTTTAAGAGTGAAACTTGGCACCCATGTCACCTAGACCATCACATTACTCTTCTTGGCACTTGGAGAGAAGATTCTTTTATGTGGTTGTGAAAAAGACATAATGCCTGATTTTTCTTTGATGCCAACTTCTCTTCTGTGTTTCTATAACTACAGCCGACGATACCTCCGCATGTCAGTTTGTAATGTGAAGCCCACACTTTAGTGCTTTAAAAACTTTGCTAAATTGCTTTCCTAAAATTAATTAGAAGCTGGCTATTCTGAAATTAGCTTTTATCTAATAAATTGTGTGGGACAGCAACCTCGGACTAGTTAAGGCAGAAGAAAGCCAAGAAGTGGGAGCGCTGTAGGTGGGCTCTCATCCAATCCCTGCCCCTCCTTAAATCTAAGCGCAGCGGGAGGAACGACACAGTGAGCAGCTCGGAAGGAATTAACTCTTGTAAAATTCATTGAAGGATGTCAGGTCTCTTAAGGTTTTCTCACAACTGACTGTGAAAAATGCAGATCTTCTGTTTTCCCCAAAACTTCTTGAAATGCTGGTCAAGTTTTAGAAGAACGTACACAGAGTCCCCCCCACCCCCCTACCCAGATGTCTAATGCCTTCCAACATAGCCCTGTATGTAAAGGGCCGGCCTATGGGACCAAGCCTCCTTTACCTGCATGTGGTTGTATGAAATGTGGTGGGTGCCAGATTTACCTGCATCTCCCCCTTGTCTGTTTCTTATCCGTGTGACACTGTGAAGCCGTCATTATCTGCATCGAGCCTGCAGCATTGAGCAAGTCACTTCTCTGGTTACCTTGATGTGACTTTCAAACCCCAATGCCAGAAAAGGAGGAGGTTACTGGAGGCCGAGAGATTGGATGGATTTTGGGGAGCCGTGGGCAGATAAAACATGCTTTATCCATTAGCACACAGGCAGATTTTGGCAGGCACCCAGGCACAGGATGCGCACACACACAGACAGACACACAGGCTTGTGGACAGACACACATAGACAGGCTGGCAAATGAATGCAAAGGCTCAGGCTACTTTCTTCAAGGTCGTATTTACAACAACAATAATAATAACCCTACATTTTTGCCAGAAATAGTTAGATAGCAGAATATATCGCTGCTTATTTTTGAGGTCTCTTGCATATCCCTATCCAGGATTAGTTGGTTTTTCTTTTTTTTTTTTGCTAAGTTATAGCCCCCTACATGACCAGTATTAACCATGTTGATCCATGCTAGATATCCATATCAGCATCATGTCATCTAAATGAAAACTGGCCATTGATGGCCTCCGGTTCTCTTCTCTTGGTGTGCTCTTATGCAGAATGAGCCCATTCATGCCAAGACTTAGCCCTGACACATGTGTGTGATGAGTTCTCAGCTGATGCCAGCCAGCATTACCATTGTTTTGTGGGAGCAGCTGGCTACTCTGCTCGGGACCAGAACTGGTTCTCACGGTTTGAAAATTGCTCAGCTATGTTTCCATGGTGTCATTGGCTGGGAAGAGTTTGCTAGTAAAATCTCAGCAGATACAAAATGTGTGACTATAGCTGCAACATGGAAGATAGGATCTCGTTTATCCTTGTGACTCATGCCATGAAACAAGCATCTTGACACAGTGGGTTTTGACCAGCCTTTATCTAGAGATTCAAAGCTCTGCATGTGACAGCATAGAAGGGCTCTGTTTGCTGAGATCTAATGTCTGAGCAAAATGGATTTAAATAACCTTCTGGCAATACCTGAGGAGGTACATTTGAGAGTCAACACCCATACTATAACTGGATTTTTGATGATGTCAATGCCTTTGTGTTTCTCAGACCCCTGAATGTAACCCCACCCAAGCTCTTATGAGTAACCCCAGTTTTATGACTCTCTAGAATATACACTGTCCACCATATTCTAGATCAACACCATCAGGTGGAGTGTACTATAGTGATGGGCATGTTTGAGGTCTCTGATGTCCAGTAAGGGTGTTTCTATGTTGCCGAGGGGCACGTGGCTGTAGCTACTATGGCCAAGTACTGTACTCTGATTTTAATGTAATTCTAAGTCATTTGCTTTCAGTGTAGGGGTCACCTGGAGCCAGTGACCCTGCACAAGATAGCTGTTGAGAGATTTTTCTGAGGAGATATGATCAAATATCTCCTCACCCCAGATAAGACACTGATGACTAGATTCCCTCCCCTGCAGAGAATCCCACCCACCCAACTCTAGCTTGGTGAACTGATGAGTTTATTGAGGTTCCTTCTGAGAGCATGGGGGAGGGGTTGCTTCCATGGGTCTGGGTAACTCAAAGGCATCTGGATCATCAAAAGGCCAGTTCCAGAATGAGTGCTGGCTCTCAAATTGTATCCCTGGAACTCCTCTGTTCAACTTGCAGGCAGTCCCAGTGAAGAGTCTTTTCTTCCTAAACAGTTATCCACAGCTTCTATAAGCTTGTGACTTCTGAGTTTGTTAAGCTTCATGTGCAAATTTCCTGAGCCTTGTAAGATTCCTCAGTCTTATGGGCTTCCCTCCTCCCTCCGGAAGGGAATGTTTTAATTTGGAGTAAATAGCTAACAGTAACAATACAAGTCTAGACCTCCAATTGAGAATCTGGCAAAAGGATAAATATTGTAACTGTAATTCTTGCTTGATAACTGTTTGGTTATATATAATTTTACTATGTTAAAGCATTCATTTTGTTTAAACAGAAAAGGGGAAATGGTGTAGGAGTTACTTCTGTTCATGTGTTGCTTTCATTGGTTAATAAAGAAACTGCCTTGGCCTTTTGATAGGGCAGAACTTAGGTAGGCGGGGAAAACAGAGCTGAATGGTGGGAGGAAAAAGGGCAGATTCAGAGAAGCCATGGAGCCTCTGCCTGAGATGGACACTGGTTAGAATCTCCAGCAAGCCACTGCCACGTGGCGATACACAGATTAAGGAAAATGGGTTAACTAATGTGTAAAAGTTAGCCAATAAGAAGTTAGAGCTAATGGCCAAGCAGTATTTTAATTAATACAGTTTCTGTGTGGTTATTTCGGATGAAAGCTAACTGGGCGTCGGGGACAAACAAGCGGCCCCTCCCTGAAACAAAGGCTCATTTCCATTGGCTTTTCTTAACAAGAGCAGTGTGCTCTTAACAAAGACACAGTGTGTTCCCCACATCACCACCAGCAGCATCTGAGAACTTGTTGAAAATGCAGATTCTTGAGGACCACTTTGCTCCTTCAAAGCAGAGATTCTGGGGCCAGCTAGGGCCAAGCAGTCTGTATTTTCACAAACACACTGTGCTGCTTGAACCAGGTCAGGCTTGTACTAGGCTACACAGCCAAGGTACAAGCAGTCATGTGCTCTGCTGGAGACCGAACCTATGGTTTTGTGCACGCTAGGCAAGCTCTCTACCAAGTGAGCCACATCCCTTGCCCTGCAAAAACATCTTTAAGTGACTTTGTGGCTAAGTCTAAAAGAGTTAAGCCCACGAAGTACCAGTTTTTCTCATTACCTCATAGAGCAAATCTTTCCAGTTTGTACTCCCCGAAGAAGGCAACCAAGATGGTGAAGATGGACACTATTACAGGAGGCTTGTTGTTGTCAGCTTCTCTGTTAGAGCTTGAAGACCTCACCGACCCTTGCTAACACCCCATCTTCTGGGAAGCAGATGGGCTTAGCCAAGGGTGGCTGCCGTCCCAGGCCCAAGGCAGTCACGCTACGTCCTGCATGCCCGTTCCTTTGCCATGTTCATCATCTTCCTGTGAGAAGTCGCTTCTGGTCCAGGAGTTACGTTCTCTTGAATCTGTGGGAAATAACAAGGCACTGGCCTGTGAAAGGCCTCAGTGAGGTCAGACACTGTGTGTCCTGCAGACAGAGATCCTTCCCTAGGACCTAGGCTCCAGCCCTGACCTCCCTGCTGTGGTAGTGCTTGACTTTGGTCTGTGCACTAGCCCCTTGGGACCCTTTTTCCCAAAGGATGTGTGGAGATGACATGGAAGTCTTTGTCCTTTTGGCTAGGGACTAGAGCACTGTCTGGGATGAGAAATAAGCTGAAATAAAAAACAAGCAAAAGCTCAGAGAATCAGTCTTCCATGGAGGAGAGTCCATGTGTTCTCTGTTCACAGGCTGAGGACAGAGAGGGAAACACTGAGAGAAGTTAAGAGGGGAATTGAAGATTCAACATACAAAACCCGGTCATTCAGCTATTCAGTCCACACTGAATGAGGTGGATAAACCACGATGAAGAGGAGGAAGCTTTGTGTTTGCAAATTCACTGTTCCAGGAGATCCCCAACAGAACCAACCCGATGAAGCAGCCTAACCTATCTCCTACATAGCATACATAATTTTTATTTATTTGTATGTACATGTGTGCTCATGTGCAGTGTACAAATGAATGCTAGCCCTTGCCTGTGCTATTGGAGGCCAGAGATCAACACTGAATGGTTCCCCCATTGCTTTCCATCTTATTTTTGAGACAGGGTCTCTCATTGAGCCCAGAGTGCACTATTTTGGCTAGCCTGCCTGACCAGCCTTTGGAATGTCCCTGCCTCCATGCTGGGTTACAGGAGCGTCTTGCCACACCAGGCTTTTTTTTTTTTTTTTCATGGGGATTCTGGAGATTTGAATTCAGGTTCCCATGCATGCAATGCAAAGGCTTTATCCAGAGCCATCTTTGTAGCTCCACCTGAATTGTCTTTACGATTATTTTTATTTGACATTTGACAATGACCAGCTACAAACTTAAATAACCTTATACAGTAATCACTACTGTTGTGGTTTGAATGCAGAATTCCTCCCATGGGCTCAAAGGCTTAAACACTTGGTCTCTAGTCGGTGGCACTGTCTGGGAAGACTGTCGATCCTTTAGGAGGTGGAGCTTCCCTGGAGGAAGTGGGTCATTAGGGGTGGGCCTTCGTGTGCAATAGCTCAGCCCTACTTTCTGTTCTTTCTCTGTAGACACAATGTGGCCCCGGCCCCAGCCCCAGCTTCTTTCCTCATGCTTTCTTCACCTGATGGCTTGTATCCTCTTCAGTTGTGAGCAGAAATCAGACCTTCACCCCTTAAGTGACTTCTGTTTGGTTTTGGAAATCAGACGTAGGAGCCTCTAGCTCATCACTGTGTGAAATTTGAGCGTATCCTGCCTGGGGGTTGGATGTTCTTTTCTATTGTGTGAAGTATGTATGGATCCAGTCTACTGCTGGCAGGCGTCTGGATATTTCTCTTTTGTGGCTATTATGAAGAATGCCACCATGGATGTTTCCAGGTCAGAGGAGGAACTGCTGGGTTGCAGGGCATGCCTGTTAGTAAATATACTAACAACTCTTCAAAGGGTTGACAATAATTCCATGTCCACCAGAACTGTAGGAGCTTTCAGACTCTGAAAACTGTCTACCCCACAGTGGTGTCTGAACTGTCATCTTTAGTGATCCAGTACTGTAGGAGGTCCTGAATCCTTCTGACCAGTCATTTACATGGAGGACTGGGTCCTCTGGCTCTTTTCCTAAGAGATTTCCGCGAGAGTCGTGACCAGAGCAGGAACAGCTAGTGCGTTTAGGGAAAAGAGCCTGGTGTGGTCGGAGATGGATTGCCTATTTCACAGGTTTAAGCTGCAACTCCGAGCTTAACCTCCCTGCTTCAGGTCCTGTTCTCAGCCATCACCCTATGGAATCGTGGATTTTACATGTGCCCTTTAGATTGTGCTTGGTCCCTGAGCAGAGACCTGTCCCCAGGAAGGTGTGGAGTCCCCCTTCCCCTCAGCCTGCAGCAACTCTGTTACCTTAACTTCTTTCTGTTGGACCCGACTCCATCTTCTCTCAACCCTCCCCCAAACTCCTCTACTTTTCTCCAAAACAGGAATTATTTTGCACATTTTCTTTCCAAGTCCAAAAATAGGAAAGAGACGGGAACAGCTAATCTGGTCCAGCTGCTGGTCTGCTACTTCACAAAGATGGTCTAAAGTCATTTTCTTTCTGTTTTTTCCTTCACATTTGACCACCTCCCACCCCTCACACAGTCACACCCTTCACGTAACCATCCTCTCCAGAACCCAGAGAAGACATTTCACCCTGCTGAAGGGGGCTGCACCCAGAAATGCCAAGCCAGCATACCAGTTAGTCTCCCTCCCATCTCACTTGCTGCTCCTTATGTACATTCCAGCACATTCTACCCCAGGCAATGTCCTGGACTTCTGGCTTTATGGGGAAGTTTTGAGGCCTGGAAAAGATGTGAAAGAGAGACCCCACCTCTGTAAAAAATGCAAGTTCAGTGAGCAGGCAAGCTGCGAAGTGATTACATTTCTTTGTGAATTGCCTGCCCTATGCGTGTGTCCCATTGATTTCCCCAACAAATGTGTAACTTATGGCCGGCCGGGTGGCCAGTTCTGGGGCTGAAGCTAACACAGCCTTGCCCAATGTTGTCTTCATTGAAGACATTCACGCTGGAGGCTGAGCTGAAAGGGCACCCGAGGACTTAGTACAGTGTTCTTTGTGGTCATAAAGTGTATCACCCACAATGGAGGGTTTCTGATGAGAAAATGGACCATGAGCAATTAAGGGGGACATCAGGCATGCGTCGGAGCTGTTGAGGGTAATGAGGAGAAATGAGAACTATATGACAGAGATAAGAAGCATTTCGCCTTTAGTCTGGATCACTCGTTTTGATGAAAGTGTTTGAGCTAAGTGGCTATGGAAAAGGGAGGTGCTGACTTCCCAGGATTCCCAGAGACCCCCTTCCCAGCATGGTTCCCCTACTTGTAGCCAGACATGTAAACAGAATGGGACAAGTATCAGGTCCTAACCATGGCCAGCCCAGCTCCTTCAGCAGCCAGCTTGGCCTCACCCTTTGTCTGCCCAGAGCATCTCATGCCCTGTACATTGCAATTGGAGAAAGGGGCTGTGCCTCAGTTTCCAGTCCCTGCTTAGTAAGGAACGCCACTCCTATCTTGGGCTTCATCTCAGTCTAATTCAGACACTTGGGGCTCTAGATGTAATCTTTGTCTCCATATCCTTCATGAGCCTACAGCTGAGAAGGTCACAGGCAGTCTTGGAATGTGGATCTTTCCAGCACGGCTTCCGACACTTACCTAAGGAGGCAACTGCAGAAGTCACATTGACTGTGCATCTTTGGAGGGAGCCCTCAGGCTCAAATTCAGGTCCCACCGAAATCCTGGAAGGCTTATTAGGGGACATTTTTTTTTAAAGTATTATCTCATTTGGGCTCATGAGAATCTACAGATAAGAGATAGTCTTCATTCTTAACTCGGAGACACTGAGGATTACCCCTCCATGCCCCGCCCACCTTGTTTCCTCCAAAGGCCTGAACTCACAAACAAAAAGTAAATAGCTTCCCGCAGGGGCTACCAGGGCAACATGTTTGGGAAATGGAGCTTGCTACTCAGCCTTTGTGTCTCCCCTCTCCCCCAGCATCTCCAGCGCTTAGGGACCATTGAATGACCCTGAGTACATGAAATCATATCATCTTATTTGGTATTGAAGAAGAATAAATTCTTTGAAAAATCATCTTAGGATCTAGAGGGATGACTCAGAGGTTAAGAACACTTACTACTTTTGCAGAAGACCTGGGTTCAGTTTCTAGCACCAGCATGGTGGCTCACATCCACCCATAATTCCAGATTCAGGAGATTCAATGCCTTCTTTGGATTTCCAAAGGCACTAGGTGCACACACATGGTGAAAATATATACAGGAAGGCAGAATACTTATAAAATAAAGAACCTTAAAAAGTTTTACATATGCATACACACACACACACATGCAAGTGTATGCACACATGCATGTGTGCATGTGAGTACACACACACACCATATGGGAAGACATCCTTAAAGGAGAATGAGGGACATCCATGACTGCTTGGATGGCTGGTTAGCCAAGGTGCTTCCTCATGCCAGCGTCCACATTCCTTTGAGTTCTAAGGGACCTTCATTTTCCTTTGGAGGTTCGTCTTTCAGTCCATGTGACTAAGGTGGGATCTCCCACACCTCCAGCATCTAGTGTTGATGTAGGTGTGTCCAGTTAAATCTGCGAGAATTGATTTAGAGATGGGGTCATGGTGCAATCTCACTCAAGGAGGGTCAGCCTGCTTTTAATAGTCTCTCTGTCTCTCACTGTCTCTCTGTCTCTGTCTCTCTCTGTCTCTCTCTCTCTCTCTCTCTCTCTCTGTCTCTCTGTGTGTGTGTGTGTATGTGGTGCACCCAGGTGTGTGTATATCTGTGGTGTCCAGAGGTTGGCACTGGGTATCTTTCTCTATTGGTTTCCATCGTCGTTTTGGAGGCAGAGTCTCACCGAGCCTGAAGCTCACCACTTTGTCAGACTGGCTGGACAGTGAGTCTCTGGGGTCTACTGCTCCCTCACCCTCAGTGCTGGGCTTCCCACTATGCCCAGCTTTCCACCTAGTGTACTGGGAAACACACTCAAGCCCTTGTGCTTGCCCCACAAGAGTTTCACCTGCCGAATCATCTTTCTAGCTCCTTTTCAATCTTTTCTAAAAGGAGTTTTTCCTTAAGATGCTGAAGAAATTAAACTTTATTTCTTCTTATTCAGTATTTAATTTCTTCCTACACAGAGCCCTTCTGCCTCCAGCAGCTATGTCTAATTAGGAAGCTGTAAGTATTCTGAGTTTCTTAAAGATGCCTTCTAGGAATAACTCAAGACAAATCTAGTTAATATTAATTGTCCCTGCATAATTACTGACAATGTCCTTTTAACAAAAAGGGCCTTAGTTACGGATGGCACATGGCAAGGCCACCTCACCCATGGGGATCATCTCTGGTTGGTAGGAAGTTGGAGAATATGTTTTGTCCTTTTCAAAGCTTTGCTGCTAATGAGGCAAGGAAATCCAGTTAGGGAGTGGAAGCAGGAGAGAGATTATTTTAAAAATAACTATTGCAGCCTTTGCAAAGTTTTTCTAGCATGAATTCAATAGGAATCCAACAATAATTTAGAGAAAGCCCCTCCCAGGCTGTTTCAAAGCATTTTTGATGGGGGCCGTTGACTTCTGCCTCGGCGCCCTTTCTCTCGGGGAATCTGCACTCGCTAAAGGCCATCAGATAACGCATAGCTGGGTATTTTGTTTTAAAGCCAGAAGTGGCTTTGAGTCCTGTGATGAGCATCTTTACCAGCTAAGGAAAAGCTGGATCTTTTATTTGGGGAGTATCCTCAGGAAATGAGATTTATAAGCAAAATTTTCTGTGACAAACTATTGTCCTGTAATTAATGCCTGATATGGAAAAATGTGAATATCCTCAGCAGAGAGTGGGGACCCCTGAGTGGGTGCTGACTCTGTTACTTTTCATTTTGTGTGTGTGTGTGTGTGTGTGTGTGTGTGTGTGTGTACAATGTGTTTGTGGAAGTATGTGAGTGTGTGCACATGGAAGCCAGAGATTAATGCTGAATGTCTTTGTCAATTACTCTTTTCCTTAGTATTTGGGACTGAAACTCTGGCTATGTCTGCAACTCCCTGGTTCTCTAGGTTGAATAACAAGGGTCTTCCCATCTCTACATCCTCAAGCATCAGCATTGGCTTTATAAATGTACACAGCCACTCCCATATTTTAAATCCAGCTCTATCTGTCTATCTATCTATCTATCTATCTATCTATCTATCTATCTATCTATCTATCTATCTATCTATCTATCTCTATCCATCATCTATCTATCTATCTATCTATCTATCTATCTATCTATCTATCTCTATCCATCATCTATCTATCATCTATCCATCATCTATCTATCTATCTATCTATCTATCTATCTATCTATCTATCTATCTCTATCCATCATCTATCTATCATCTATCCATCATCTATCTATCTATCTATCTATCTATCTATCTATCTATCTATCTATCTATCTATAGTTCTGGGGTTTGATCTCCAAACCATAGCCCAGCATTTTATGTGGGTTGTGGAGATCTAGACTCATGTCCCATGCTTGTAAAGCAAGAATTTTATCAACTGAGCCATCTCTCTAGCCTCCTGGGCTCATCTATCTGTCTGTATCATCAATGGGATCAGTTTCTAGATCATTTCCAGGTCACAGCCACCCAATGTAGATGTGGTAACTATATCAGTAGGTCACATGTCATTTGGGACCTTAAACTTCTCTGAGTGGCACAGAAATGTAGCTGAGGCCATTGCATCAGCAGGGGTTTTAGTGTCAGGGTGACGACCACCATCTAAATGGCCATCACATGCCAAGAATCATTTCAAATGCCTATTGTAGTAGCTTATTCCCTACCTTACAGTGAGTTGTGATCATCATTTTACATGACTTGTTAAGACTAAGGCACAGTAGGTTGCCTTGTCCAAGTTCATACAAATAATGGGATACAAAGGCAGGCTTCAAAAGAAGGCACCATGGCTCCCCAGCCTATGCTCTCCATCCTTTCCCTTCTCTACTTTAGTATGAATGCCAGACTACCCACTGTATTATGAATGGTATTCTGTCCACTCCAATGCGAATGACAGCCTGGCCACTCTGGCATGAATGACAGTTGTCACTCTAGTATGAATGACAGCCTACCCACTCTAGTATGAATGGACAACCTGTCCACTCTCCCATGAATGACAGCTTGGATGGTAAAGAGATACCTTCCCCTGGCACTAGTTCCTTCTCTAGCCCCCTCTTCGCTTTCCTGGAAAAATTCTTCAGATTTCACATAATTAAATCTTGTTGTCTGCAATTTCTCCCAGTTCCTTCCTATAAAAACATTCTCTCAACCACCTCACTAAAGTCATCTCATCAAAGCAACCAATGGCTTCTGTGTTGATAGAGTAGATGGGAAATTCTCATTTTATAATTTCATTGCTGAGCCCAGAGCTAAGTAGTATACCACTTGCAGTTCCCAAAATCGTTCCTTTGGTTGCCAGGGGTTACTTCGTCCCCTTATGACACAGGTCACTCTTCAGTCTCAGAAGCAGCATGTCTTGGCTTTCCTGACATCTCACTATGGGTGTATCCTGGGACTCTAGGTTTATAACACCTCTCGTATCTATCTCCCCTCTGGTTGATGTCATTCAATTTCATGGTTTTCTGTATCTACACCTTTTGTATTTATATCATCAACCTGTGCGTCTTCTCTAACTTGAGATATTAACATCACCCAGAACCCAATGTGTGTGGGTTCTTTCCACGTGTGTGAAATTTAGCTCCTGTCCAAGCCCAACGAAGTCCCAGCACCACTTTGCTTGTCCGCAACCCTTTTCATTACATCCACCACTGCCCCCTCATCCAAGCTCCTGTCATCACCTCCTGCCTGGATGATTGTGATAGTTTCCTAATTATTTTCAGGTTCCTACCCTTGTCTAGGAATGCCAGTTCGGAGGTGAGTCAGCTCATGTTATTGCTCTGCTCAAAATAATTGGATGGTTTCCCCATGTGGGGAACGGTAATGATTCTGCTTTTCAAAGATGAGCACAACAGCGTTGCCTAGCATCCAGACACTTCTTACAACGTGCTTTAAGAGAAGTGGAGTTTGCATTCTCTCGCTTGCTCTGGACAGGTTCAGGGGTGTGGTAAGGATGCTTAAAGTTACTTCCAAGGAGGGGGTCACACATAGCAAGGCAGCATAGCGCTCACCTGGTTCTCTGAAGAAGACTCTTGCTACTGGATCCTTGAGCTTTTATCCTAAGAGTCCAAATACCTTGAGGCTGCCACACTGTGAGGAAGCTCAGATCCCGGAAGGAGGCTCTTTTCAGGTGTTCCCTCTGAGAAGCACAGCTGAATTCCTAGGTAGTTGGAATTACCTGCAAGCCTATGAGAGGGGTTCCCTTCAAATTTGATTTTCACCTATCAGCCACCAGTCTAGGGGTCTACAGTGATCCAGACACCATGGAAAGGTCATGTCAAATATGTAAGATGTCTCCCAGAGGATTGCCACCATACAACCCATGGGTGGAAGAAGATGATTGTTTTACTGTGAGTATAAAAATAGAAATGGGCCCCATTTACCTCATGTATCCCTCCCGTGGGTCCCACACTCCCCTCTAAGGTACAGTTCTGATCATGCTAGCTTATATTAATGATAACAGACAGTATATTTTGCCATCATTTGACACTCATAACATCAGGAAAAATATTTCTCTCCTCCTAATTCTCAATACAAAGGTCAAGATTCGATTTACTCCTTGGCACCTCATTACCTTCTGAGGAGGTAAAGAATAAATGGTCACCATTACCTTTAAATATCTCTACATAAAACTCAGAAAATAAACATTCAGTCGTGAAAACCAAAAGGTTTACAACAGGAGAATTTTAACCTTGAAAACCATCCAGTCTCCGAATCCAGAGTTTATGTAGGAGTTTGAAAGTAATTTGCCAACTGGGCAAAATACTCACACAGCCCCAGGAATACCACCGGCGCTGCTGTGAATCGAGAGATGGGGTGTCACATTCCTGAGTCTACGATCTTATCCATGTGCCTAGTACTTTGGAAAAGTACCACAGGCTTCATTTATCAACTTAAAATTTATGTTCTGACTACCCACTGTGTTCTTGAAGTTGCTTTAGACACGGGTAATTCTGCAAGAAATTAAAGAGAGTCCTTACCGCGAACAACTTACATTCTTTACTTCAAATAGAGTGATCTGGCTGGCAGCATCCCCACTGGCTGGAGCTTCAGAACACACATGTAAGAGATGGCGATATTTGGCACTCTCTTTGTCCCCAACCATGCTGAATGAAAGATACCAGCTAGGAAAGCCCAAGCACCTTTACTCAGTCAGGATGGATTTTTTTTTTTATTAGTTGTTCTCAAATCCATTCCACACTCTCTCCTCTCTCTGCCTCTGTTTCTCTGTCTCTCTGTCTCTCTCTCTTTCACTGTGTGTGTGTGTGTGTGTGTGTGTGTGTGTATACACCTGTGTATGGAGGCTGAGGTCCATGCTGAGTTCTTCCCCAATCTCTCTTTTTATCTTTGGAGACAGTCTTTTAACTGTACCTGGTCAGCCAATGAACTCCTAGGCTTTGCCTTTCTTCCCCCAATGGGAGCTGATTACAGATAGACGTGGGTTTACCCAGCTTTTGCATGGGTGCTGTGATCTGAGTGCATGTTCTCAAGTTTGCACAGCTTCTCTGTGCTCTTCACTGACTGAGGCATCCCCCCAGCCCCAAAGCCTTTCTCTACTGTGAGAAGAGAGAATTACAGTTACAACTTCCAAGTCTATGCATGACTGCTGCAGGCTTCTGGGAATATGAAAGTCAATGTTTGTCCACGTGCCTCCTGTACGACCTAAGGCTGTTCTTGGCATGTTAATACACCACCACACTCCATGTTTGAGAAACAGAGAAGTGCCATTTGCTAAATCTATAGAGGAAACCTGTCTCAAAGCTGCCTCATGATTTCCAGGGTAACAAACCCAGGAGAGGGTGGGGCCACAAGTACCTGACTTCTCCTTGTATGGCATTTCCTTCCCAAAGTGGGGGATCACCCGTGGGCCCACAGACCTTCAGGAGCTGGTTCATTCCAAAGAAGCTGGCTACTTCTTTAATGGCCTTCCTCTCCTGTAAGGGACTCACATGACCCCTGATCCAATTGTGGAGCAAGGGGATTGGAGGGCTGGGAAAAGGTGGGAGGTTAGGGGTGGAGCAGAGGCAAGGTTACCAATTTAACGGGGAAAATCCAAAGTGCTGAATTAAATTTGAAATCCTAATAAGCTACAGGTTATTTTTTAGCATGGGTATGCCCAGATGCTGCATGAGACATGATGTTGTTCTTTGAATGTTTTTAAAATTAAAATAAAAGACAAACCTTATTTTTAAAAGACTATAAATTTATAGTACTAAATTAAATTGATTTTAAATGTTTAAAAACCAATCAAAATAACCATGTGTGTATATTCAGTATCCCACACAAACACACTTGTAGCTAAAAGTCAAACTGCATGATTGACTTCCTATGGAGCTTTTTTCCTGAGAGACTCCTAATCTCAATACTCAGTCTCCAGTTGAGAGAAGGCTCTGGAAACTCTAGGCAGTGGAGTCTAACTGGAGGAAGCAGATCACTAGGTCTACCTGGCTCCCAAGCCCTTCGGAGTCTTATCCACCATAAGACGAAGAATCCCCTCCCCCATGATGATGTCCTGCCCAAGCCCATGGAGCCAAGAGATGGTGGACAGACTCATCTGACACGGTGAACAGTGAACAGGATTAGGGATTCCTCTAAGCCTTGTTTAGAGCAGCAAGGCAGAGTTGAGATTTGGCATTCTCTCTCTCTCTCTCTCTCTCTCTCTCTCTCTCTCTCTCTCTTTAGTTAAAGGAGATGAATGATGATGGGCCTCATCTTTGGGATGTAAGGACAGCTGACACAGGCTGTGGAGCTGGGGATATTTTGGTATCTCCCTGGTGACACTTCTATAACCAGCCAAGTTATAGCTGCACAAAAGGTGGGGTGAAGGAGGTACAGGAAGAGCTGGAAGTGAATGTGGAAGGACTTCATCATCGTTCTGGGGACGGGGCCATCTGGCTTCTCCTGGGGGCATGGAAAGTGTCCCCTTTTTCTGAGTTGCCCTCTCATCACCAGAACACTTGCAGAGAAAGGGGGCAAGCAGGTGTTGTTAGTTTGGAGGCCAACCAAGAAGAACGGAGCTGAGGGCTCTAGGTAATTCTTCTTTGGGCTCAAAGGGCAGCATCTGTGAAAGTGAGGGATGCAGGATAAGTCTGGGAACTGGAAAAATTCCATAATGGGAAGGGCTGGATACAGAACCAAGCTGATACGGAGACCTGAGCCCTGTCACAAGCAGCAAGGGGGCAGGAAAGAGAAGAGTGTGAATCCCTTTACAACTGCCAGATTGATTTTAAATTCAAACAACAAAATTTTACCATGTGTATGTAGTGTCCCCAGAAGCCAGAAGAGGGCATTGGATACCCAGAACTGGAGTTACAGATGGTTGTGAGCTGCCATGTGGGTGCTAGGGATTGAACCAAGGTCCTCAAGAAGAAGAGTCAGTGTTCTTAATCACTGTGCCATCTCTCCAGTCCCTAAAATGTATACTTTTATAGCAATAGTATCTTCATTACATTTAAGGAAAGGTGGTTGTGGTGATTCAAGTCTTTAATCCAAGCATTTGGGAGGCTGAGGCAGGAGGAGGATTGCTTTGAGTTTGAAGTCAACCTGGGCTACTTAGCAAGTTCCAGACTAACTTAACTTTTTTGAAACCTTGTGTCTAAAAAAGAAAAGTCTTTTAGTAAATAAACAGCCACAGTCTGACAAATGGTAGAATTGAAAAGTTCTCCATTTTGGCCAATATGTGAGTAGCAACTAAAACCATGGGCCAATGAACAGAAGACAGAACTTTGTGCTCCCCCATGAAGACTCGGAAATTAGGAAGAAGCCAGCAGTGCCCACGGGGGGTTCCAGTCTAGTCCTGAGCCTTCCTCTGCACACAGCACTGCCCGGCCCCAGAGAACGGGCATCCGAGTCCTCTGGCGCCACCGGCTCCTTTACCTGAAGTCTAAGGAATAATTTCAGAAGCATGTTTTCTTTCAAGATTTCAACAATCCTTTTGAAAAATAAAAGTTTCCAAATGTATTAGGCGTGTAGCATATTAACATGTCCATCTTGAGGTTGTTGTAAGCCATGTCTTATCACATGCATGGCAAAGCACATGAATATGCTCTTTTTTCATAGCTCAGTTAGGATTTACCCATCCAGCCACATTTGCACTCATGGCCAGAAGGCAATCACTGATCTACAGAGTCGCACATCTTAAAACTTCAAGGCACTGTGGAAGCTATCGTCACCAATTTTGCAAGCATAGATGCTAAAGTCTACACAGAGATCTCATCATTCCTGCGTCTCCATCTACTGACCCCAAGGCCTGCTTCTCCACCTACTGACCCCAAGGCCTGCTTCTCCATCTACTGACCCCAAGGCCTGCTTCTCCATCTACTGACCCCAAGGCCTGCTCCACCTACTGACCCCAAGACCTGCTTCTCCACCTACTGACCCCAAGACCTGCTTCTCCACCTACTGACCCCAAGACCTGCTTCTCCACCTACTGACCCCAAGGCCTGCTTCTCCATCTACTGACCCCAAGGCCTGCTTCTCCACCTACTGACCTCAAGGCCTGCATCTCCACCTACTGACCTCAAGGCCTGCTTCTCCACCTACTGACCCCAAGGCCTGCATCTCCATCTACTGACCCCAAGACAGAGTTTGCCTTTTGCTATGTTACTTCACTGCCTTAGAAACTGTAAAATGACCCGAAGAATTCTGTCTGAGGGAGTCAGAAGGACACAAGACATACTTGAGAAGAGCTCCCCTAAAATAATAAAAACACAATTACTTAAAAAAGAGAAAGAAAAAAAAAACTTGTCCACAGACAAGGACTAGAAACAAGAATTTTGGTTTCTGCTTGTTGCAGTCACCCCAGCATCAAGAACAGGTCTGAGGCATAGTAACTGGACCACAAGTGGTTTCCCCAGGGCAGCCCCACACGTGCCTATTACCCTGTGAATGAGACCCCAGTGTGCCCTTCATATGACACCTAGAGCAAGGCAACAGCCCACAGAGGTGCTAGTGCTGTTGCTACATACTGGTGAAAGGATGGTTTAGGAAGAATGCAGTGACAGATTTTGGTTCGGAGGTTTGTTTCTGTCTTTGTTCTCTTGTAGCATCTTTTTGATAGATCCACATTCTCTTAATTTGTGCAATGAACTTGTGAACAGGGAAAGTGAGTCCTTTTGAGATTAAAAATCAACATTTGGCTCTTGACTAAAACAGCTTCTAGAGTTTAGGACAATCAGGTAGATGAAATTGCTTCATTTCTGGGCAATAGTCTGCATATTAGGACATTTCCTCGAGCCACAGAATTAAACAAAACTCTCCAGTTCATACACACCACCTTTAAAACTCTCCGATATTAAAGCCCATATAACACCCGAGTCTCCAGTTAGTGGGAAAAGAGATTTTTTTTTTTTTACTGATATTCTTAGGTTTTAAAAAAAGCATTCGTTTGTACCTTATTCCCTAGGAGTTCTTTGTTCTTACACTGAGCTGCGAGACCCCCCCCCTTCTTTCCATTATCACCAAAGGTAGATATTCACAAAAAATTGAACCAAAGTCTACCTATTCACACGTCGCACTAAACCCAGACTTTGCTTCGGACACAAATCTTTGGCTTTAAGCAGGAAGTGCAGCTTCATATACAGAAACACACTTTCAATTCTGGGGGAACTAGATGGAGAAGAAGAAAATGAGGAGTGCTGGAGGGAAAGAAATAGAGACGCACATTCACCCTCCTCAGAGATGCTGCTAGAAGGGAGGGTGAGAGTTACGGAACTTTGTGTATTTAGATGGTCAGCAAGACTTCTTTGCATACCATACCCTCAACATGGTGCCCTGACTGGAATCCTCTGGCCTCATAGCATTGTATCCCTTGATCCTTTTATTCATGGGCCTGGAATTATATCCTGTGGGCAACTCCTGGGCTCAGACCTTAGCATCCTGCAGGTGTTCTCTTTAGAAGCACTGTCTTCCCCACAATGTCCACTTCCAACCATTGGCTCATTCTTCCATCAATTGATTTCCACCTTACCAGGCAACACTGGGGATCCCCACACGCTCTGCCTTCAGAGAGCTTTCCCAGAGGTGCCTGTCATCACTGGAGTACAAGGGAGGGAATGCCATCTAGACGCCTACTGTGTGCAAGTGACCACGGGGGATGCATTTCAGTCCTTTGACATCATCGAAGTTAATTGGAGGAAATGTGGAGCAGTATTGGCTCAGGGAGGGAGTCAGAGTGGACCCCACCTGGGCAGAGAACATGTGTATGGGACCCATTTGCTGCTTTCATCACTTGCCTCCTTGGGAAGGAGCCACATCTGGATCCCATTACCATTATGAAAGGTACAGGCTTCATGCTTGCTCCAAAGCCCAGCTCTGATTTCACAACCAGCTTGGAGAAGCAGGAGGCAAGTAAATACTTCCTGTTCCATTTGTAATCAACATGCACTTGACATCAATAAACTGGGGTAATTACATTATCATTATCATTACCATCATTATTACTGGACACAGTCTAGGAGACATTAATAGAGGCTTCTACAGAAGACTCCTGGGACATATGGGACTCCAGTTGGAGTACAGAGGGTAGAAGGAGGGTGCCATTTGTCTCCTCCCTTAGCCAAGGAGATGAGAGCTTTTTCCCCAAAAGGCTGTGGTGAGGAGACAGGAAGAACATCAACAGATGTCCCATCCTTCTTCCACATGAAACTGACAAGAGCTCTGGGCCTTCAACACTTTCTGGAAGCCTCGGATATTAAAATAGGATGGTATCTTCCAGTAGACAGGTCCAGAACAAATGAGTTAGTCTTAGTCTCTCTCTAATCACCTCACCGATACGTCCCTCCCTCTCTCTCTCTCCTCCTCCTCTCTCTCTCTCTCTCTCTCTCTCTCTCTCTCTCTCTCTCTCTCTCTCTCTCTCTCTGTCTATCCCTATCCTTCTGTCTCTATCTTTATCTCTTTCTATGCTCCCAACCCCCATGATACTGACTGGCACCCTTGGGACTGACAAGCACACCAGGGAGTAGAGGACTCAAACTTGAACTCAAGTTCCTGCTCCTTTGCTGCCCTCTTTGCCTGCTGATAAAAGAGTTCCCCTGAGGAATGGTTTCCTGGTCGCCATTCTCTCTTGATGACTCAAGACTCTTCACTTTGGCCTTAACTAGGCATTGTCTGCAACCCATTTTCCTCTGCACTATAAATATTGGGAGAGATGCCCATCACCTGCCCTGAAGGCAGAAGTCAAAGCTGAACTGTAAAGCATGTCTGTCCACTGCAAACCCACTAGGTAGTGGGGAATAACAAAATAAGCCACTTATTTTGTCCTCTGAGTAGATGGGAACTTTCTGAGAGCCCTATGTTGAGGATAGTCTCTCTATTAGCTCTCTGCTGGTTTTCTTAAGATGAAGCTTAAGGGAATGGTAGGGATGCTCCAGAGAAGTGACCAAGAAAGGCACACTGATAGCTTTGGTATTCTCTATTAGTTTTTTTCTGATAATATTGTATTTCTAGTATAATGACAGAATCTAATAGTATTAAGTATTCATATTGGTATTGTATTCTCTATTAATTTTCTCCTAATGCCAGACCTCATGATCCTGTGTTTTCAGACTGTCGGCTTCTGCAGGGGCTAAGTCGTGTGTTTAATGAAGCTACTTGCTAATTCTATACTCGTCCATGTATGCACACCAGCACCTCCACACTTCCCTCCTTTATTAGGCTCCTTTAATCTTCTTAGCTTTCTATTTCATCAACATATAATGTGACAATCAACACAGCAACACATACAAATCAATTCACCTCAGACCCACCCACAGCGCTCTGCAGTGTGAGGACAGCTGGGAACCAATGGACGAAACCACAAGGAAATGTGTTCGCTTCGTATTTGTAAACTATTTTAATTGCAATTGAAGAACAAAAATATGGTTATGAAGCTGATATTTTTCCAGAGGCCTCCTGAGTCACTTTTCTGGTAATTATGTTAAAAAAGATGAAAGACTCAAGGCTTATCAGTTCTCTGTGATGTTGAGTGACATTGAAGTGGCTCCTTCCAGGCAGCTTCTTAGTGCGAAAGAGGCACAAAGTCAGCAGGACATCAGGACAGCCCACAGCTCCAGAACTACAGCACATGCCCAGCTCCTGATTTGCTTCACTACCTTGCCGGCGTTTTGGAAACAGGAGTTATTTCTAAGGACTCTCTTCCTGGTCTGGGGAGCTAACTAGCAAACTGCTCACCTTGGCAAGCAAGAGGACCCGAGTTTTATCCCCTTGACCTATGTAAAAAATTCCAGTCAGAGAGGCACGTGCTTGTAGAGCCAGCTCTGGGGAGGCGGAGACAGGGAGTCTCTGAGGCTCCACTGGCCAACCAGTCTCGCTAAAGTGATGAGTTCTAGGAACAAAAGAAGTCCTGTCTCAAGGGAGGGAGATGGTGTCTTTGAAGATGACACCCAAGGTTTTCCTCTGGCCTGCACACTCGCACTTCTGCATATTCTTGAGTGCACACAATGCAATAATAATGATGCTGGTGATGGTGATAACAGCTCTTCCTGGAGCAACGACCAAACTGCCAGGACTTCCCAGATGCCAGCTCCACACTCTGGCTCCCCTCCTCCAAGTCAGGGCAGAAACAAGAAAAGAAAATCATGTTAAACTGCTTCTTCATCTCAAATAAACTCAGCTCCAGGGTCCGTCAAGTGTTAAAGGCAAGAAGGTGTCAACCCTGGAAGGAAAGGGGGGAAAGAGATTGGTAAGATGTGGTCAGCTAGGGATGTAAAGGGCTCACAGGGCCAGGGAGTCTCCTGCTTCATAAGACCCAGTTTGTGAGACCGAACATCTGCCTCAACACCTGGAGTCACGTGTGCAACAGAGGGAAAGCAAGAAATCGGCTGGCCATTTCCGACTTCCTCAAGGAATCTCACCGCTTACCAGCTAGGCTCCAGACTGGACAGATGTGAGCACGGATTCCTTCATAGTGGGTCCTGCTCCCCAGCCCTTGCTCCTGGAGTCCCTTTGCTTTAGGCTTCATACTTGATTTTGGAATATTCCAGGCGCAAATATTACAAAAGTCCTGTTGGTCTTCTGCCTTAAAGTTGAATCTTTCTAAAGAGTTTTCCTCAAGAAAGAAGGCCTATTCTATTTATAGTACATTTATATTACATAAATGTACACACACACATATATACATACACACATAAACACACACTCACAAATATGAGTTATATTTGTTTCACAAGCTCCTCTATTTATTGCCTCATAGTGTCTTCCAACCCCTATGTGGCATTCAGGGTGAATAAGTTAATGTTATCTGTTGTGGAATATTACTTAATCTGTGTATAGGTGTGTTACATTTGTTTATGCTGTACTTGTTTAACAGTGTAAAGATGTGTTCTTAATTGCGTAAATATGTGTTGTATTTGTTTTACCTTGCTTGCCTAAGGCAACTGATTGATATAATAAAATGTTGAATGACCAATAACTAGGCAAGACAGGGATAGGTGGGAAGGCCAGGCAGAGAAAATAAATAGGAGAAGAAATTTAGTCTTGAGAAGAACAAGAGGAAGAAGAAGAAGAAAGGAGAGAATGAGAGAGACACCCAGGGCCAGAAGCCAGGCAGCCGCCAGCCAGCCAGAAACAACAGGAAAGTAAGATATACCGAGAAAGAAAGGTAAAAAGGCCCAAGGCAAAATGGCAGATATAAAGAAGCAGATTAATTTAAGTTAAAAGAGCTATCCAGAAGTGAGCCTAAGCTAGGCTGAGCATTCATAACTAATAATAAGGGTCCGTGTCATGGTTTGACCCAAAAGAAAAAGCCTGCTATGGTTACCATCCTGAGACTCAGATTAAAGACTGACTGAACTCACAGTGAGTAAGGGCTCCAGTCTCCCTATTCATTGATTCCACTAACTTTCACCAACATATTCCCGGGGAGAACGTGAGTCCCTAAACTGAAGACAGCAAGATCTGGGAGACAGTAGAGCTTCCAGGACAAGGCTGCCATCCCTGTGATTCCTGGGGTATGAAGATTCAGGAGATCCTGGCTGCCTGGCTCCTGAGCCGTGATCTCATGCTGTGGAAAAGAAGGGGAAACTCCTGGTGGAGAGGGAGGGAGGGTGACATCTCTTCATGTTGGAAGAGTTGTTCTTAGGGCCCAGAGCTCTGCTCTGAGTGCCACTATTCTGATTTCTAACAACTGAAGTGAAGATGAACTTTGGTATCCCTATCAAGGAAAAAAGTCAATGTTGAGAATATTAAAACCAGGATTGTGAATTTAACATATGTCTCTGTGCTCACTTACTGTGTGCCAAGTCGCTCAGCCTCTCTATGCTTCAGAGTATCAGGAGAATAGTAAGAATCTTTCACATAGGGTTTTTGAGAGGATTGATTGAATGATGAATAGAGAAGCTGTTAGACTAGTGCCTAATACAAGATAGATAATATACTTCATGGACGAGAAAGTTGAAGATTTAATATGTTGTATGGATAAGGACGTTGAAGGTGAGATTTTGAAGTTACTTCCTGACGTGCCCTCTGGCTTTAGAACAGCCTCCATGACATTGAAAATCAGGTCTAGTAAATAAAAATCCAGCATTTTTCTATGTCACCGAGCCATTGTGAAAAGAGTGGAAAGTTACAGCGCATACACAGTGAGCATAAGAAAGGGAAAAAAAAATTATTGTGCTGACATGAGCGTTCTCACAACAGCTAAAAGACATTCAAGAGCCAAGAGAGGAAGTGTGATTGATTTTAATAAATAAGATCGCCAACTGCCTTGCCAACTGACTTATGGAGAAGAGAATAGAGGCAGTAAAGTGGATGGTGTTGGCAAAAAAGCAAAGGGCAAAGAAGGAATAATGAGTACAGTGGGCTCCTGGAGGAGGTAGGAGGTCTGTGGTGTAGAGCGTGGGTAGAGGGATTAGCCCAAGGTACCAGGAAGATGTCACCTCCTCAGAGAGGAGTGAGAAGGAGATGGTAGATGCATGAGACTTCTGGGTAAGAGTTAAAAGACCTTGCTTGATGGCTCAACTCATCCGCTAAGCAAAAGGGAGACATTGGCAGTCTTCTAGAAGCATGGATGGCAGCAGAGGGCTTCCGGAGGCCACTCCGAGTAGGGCAGTCACCTTAGTGGAGTAGTATTGCAGAGCATAGAGGAAGGCTCACACAGCTGAGGAAAAGTGCGTTGAGACTGTCTCCCGTGCTCATGATTTGTCATCACTCAGGTTTAGGAATGGGAATCTGGGCTGGTTGGGAATTTCTAAAGATCAAGGAAGATTTAGAGAAAGTAGAGGGACAGAAATTGAAGTTAATTTAAGAGGATTCTGGACCAAGATGAACAAAAGCAGTCAGAAGGGATTCAGAGCCATGGAGGAGGCATGGCTGCTGGAAGACGTGATAGTCCCGGGCTTTCAGGAGGTGAGGGTCGTGTGGTCAGACTCACAGGCACTGGGGGTTGTGAGCACGGGGATAAAACTGTTCTGGGAGATGTCAAGGTCTCTAGTGTGGATTAGAACTTGGGTGACTAGGAAGGGGTGTCAGACGAGGTCAACAGCAGTCATCTATGCATAAACTAACTTTTGGCAGAGAAACTTGTCCCTTGTGCCTCCTGCCCCTCCTACATTCCTAATATGGCATGCCATCAACAGTCTTTAAAAGATGCTGGGTTGATTCAGCCTCTCTAGTATGATTCTCTTGGATCCACTCTGTACAGGAGGGCTGGCCCAGGCCTCATCCTTCCTGTTTAGCATGGGTTCTATCCATACTTCCCAGATTCCCATTTTATACGTCAACTTCAAGAGCTTTGGGGAAACTTCTTAATTCAAATCTTGAAAAGCTTAAAGTTGCTCATGCCTTGATAATGACCCGTACAATAAACTTTTTGAACTCATTTGGGTTATTAGCACATACTACTTCCTTGGGTATTGTCACCTTAAGTTACTGTCTGCTCAATAACACAATAAATTCTTTCATTCACCCTAAATTTGCCTCTCTCAAGATAAAAAAGAAATTCATTAACATTATAATTGGGGAACTCACATGTTTTAGGAATTGAGATACCCCCCCCCCAGAAGTCAGTCATTTTTGCAGAGTTGACATCTGTATGTTTGCTTGTTTGTCATGTCTGTCACCCTAGGTCCTCCTGAGTGATTCCGGTTAGGACAATGATGATGACCATTTGATCAGCACTGCACCTTCTAAGGTACTTTCTCATTGGACATCTAAATTGAGCCCTGTTGTAATCCTGCTTTAAGAAGAATGTAATTGCCACTGTCCAGATGAGGGGGAACATGACATGCCTTGACCTCAGACACATAATTTATGACTCCAGATTCTGACCTAGATTTTCCATGCCCCAAGTACTATGTACTAGAGTTAGGAGCATGATTTTCTGGTTCTAGGTTCAGATTGCTACTCTGACACTTCCTCCGAGTATTGTTTGGGCAGTTTTATCAAAGGAAACAGGCTAGCTGTTCTTGCCCCAAAAGAGTGTTATGTGGATTAAGAATGATGATAGCCTTTGAGTACTGAGTTCATAAGAACTCCATGACTTTCCTGAACTCTTGGTCATTTCTCTGAACTGTAAAAGACACCATGATGTCCATCACTTATAGCTATAGCTTGGGAAATACTCTTCTCACATTACTCCAAGGTTTACCTGCCTGCACAGGCTCTGTGTCCCATCAACAACAGCAGAAGGTGCACTGGGCTCAAGTAAGTGCATGTGAAACATTTATCAAGATCTTATTCTTGGCTATTAAATGTTTCAATAAGTTTGAAATAACTGAAATCCTGAAAAAATCTGTCCTCTGACTAAAATTAAATTAAGGAGAAATAACAGATAACTAGAAAATCCAAAAATATTTGGAAATCAAATGATGTACTTCAGGATAACCCATGGATCCAGAAATAAAATGAAATTAAAAGGGAAGTTAAAGTTTGGCCTGGATGGAAATGAAAACACAACATGTCAGTGTTGTGAATGGTGGCCAAGCTATTAATTAACTAATTATATGTAAACATTACAAACTATTATGTGTCTATTAAAGAAACAGCTCAGGGAAACAATGTAAGCTTCCAAACTAAAAGAATAGAGGAAAAGAAAAAATAATAAATGTAAATGCAAAAATTGTTGGTGTAGAAAAGAGAAAAAGCATAGAGACAGTCGATGTAAGAAAAAGTTGGTCATTGAGCTCAGCAACACGAATGAGCATCTACCCAGGCTGATTTAAAGGGACACTACAGAGTCAGAGCATCAGAACTTGAAGAGGTCCTAAAACAAACATTAAAAATATTTGAGCAAATTTATTTCAATATATTTGATCACTTTGATGTAATGGACCAAATTCTAAAGGAACCCCAAGGCCAAGTTCACTCAAGAAGAAGCAGAAAACCCAAATACCCAAGTATTTCAAAGAAGTGGAATTTGTCCTCCCAAACCTCCTTGTTACAAAACCAAACACCCCCAGGGTCACATGTGTTTAGTGCTAGTTCCACCTGACAGTTAAAGAGGAAACAGTTTAAATTCTATATGGTAAGAATTTTGCAAGAAAATTGAAGAGAAGACTTTCCAGCCCAACATGTTAGAGCAGCAGTATCCTGATTGGAGAACTATAAAAAGAAAATATAAAAAAAGCCAGCTGATTCTATCATGAACAGAGGTGTGAAAACCTTAAAAAATGAGTGAAGTTCCAGACTACATACAAAGTATAACATATTATGTATTACTGAACATTATGTCGGGAATACAAGGTAAGTTTAAAATTTAAAAATCAGTGCAATTAGCCCTATTATTAGAGTAAAACATAAAAATATATAGTTATAAATGCCAATAATTGAGATAATATAATACCTGTGGTAAATATGACCAGTGAACTGTAATAGAAAATAATTTTCTTTACTTTATAAAGAACACCAACACCTAGCATCCTTGGTCAGAAAGACTAGATTAGGAATGAGGTATGTATGTCTGCTTTCAACAGTTCTGTTCAAATTGTACTGGGAGAGTGATAAGGCTAGAAAATAAATACAAGGAGACTAGGTAGAAATCTTAACACAATAATTTACTTAGATTCTAGGGAGAATTTTTAAGGTCAGAAGGCTAATTAAGTGAGATAATAACATCACAAGAAAACGTAGTTATGGATATTAAGTGATATATACAGTATCTGTGTGCAAACATACAAAAAGCCCCAACACATTCCTGGAATTATAGAACATTCACAAGGGGCCTGGAGTAAGCCCTAAGAAGAAAGCTACACCATGAGCTAGTATTGTATATGCGTTAACTGCCCAGGTAGAGCCATAGGCCAAGTGCAATCCTTATAAGATTCTGCCTTAGCAATGTGTGTGTGTGTGTGTGTAAATGGACAAGGTTTTTTTTTTCAGTTTTTTATGGAAAGACAAAATAACTAGAATAATCAAAAAAAAATTAAAAAACAATCTTAAAGACCTTTTATAAAGTTCTGATAATCAGAAAGATATGGTATCAATGAAAGAACAGCTCTATAGACCCATGGAACTGAACAGAGATGCCAAAAATAGACCCACATCCATATCCACTGACTTTTGCTGAAAGTACAAAGATGATTAAATATTTCAAATAATGCAAATGTATCAAGATAATCATATGGAAAAAATAAAATTCATTCTATATTTTATAGAATGTACAAAAATTAACTCAAATTTAATAATAGATAGAAGTGTAACACCTCAAAATTTTTAGACGAACAATTAGGAGAAAACCCTTGTTGAGCTGACTTTCTTACAAAAACCCACAACTTAAACAATAAAAACCTAGTAAGTCAGAAATACTATAATTATTTTTAAAATGTACTGTTGATAGAATGAAAATAGACAGTCGGAATTGGGAGAAAATATTTGCAAATCACACACTTGAGAAAGGACTTGATCCTACATGTAGAAGGAACTGTCAAACTCTAATAATAATAGGGTTAGTAAGGTTGGCTCAGTGGGTAAATGTGTTTGCGGCCAAGTCTGATGACTTGGGTTTGCTTCCTGGGAGCCACATGTTAGAAGCAGAGAACTGACTCCCATATGTTGTCTCCTTGTCCCCACAAACAAATAAGTGTAATAAAAAGCTTAAACGTGAATAATAAAAAATAAACCTAAACATATTAGAGGAAAGGTTTGAAAAGATACTTGGCCAACAAGATACCCCAGTAATGACTGCACATAAAAAGGTGTTCAGTATTATTAATCATCGAGGACCACTATTAAAGAGACCAACAGCATCAAAAGCCTAAAAAAATAAGTTCTGGCAAAGATGCTGAGCAATGGAAATTCTCACACACTCACAGCAGTGCAAAGTGGTCTGGCCACCTTTCAGAAGGATCTGGCAATTTCTTAAACCATGAAACACACACTTATGCTGCCCACCAACCTCTTTCCTAGATTTGTCCCCATATGACATGATAGCTGATGTTCACACAAAAACGTCCATGGCAGATTTATACAAAACTGGTAAATACTATGGTTGCCCCCTGTGCCTTGGTATCAAGTCGCTGCGTTCCTCCCCGGCAGCCTCTCTGCAGGCTGAGTCCTTGGGCAGCAGGAGCGTCCGGAGTCTTCCTGTTTGAGACCCCGTGCCCTGACTGGCTCCTGCACTCGCCGCAAACTATATTTTCCTGTTCAGGTTGCAGTATTCTGTGGAAAATGTGAAGCAGAAATTGTTGTGATAAGCCCGGAGCTGAGGGGCCCCAGGGGAGCCGCCCCAGTGAGCTGGGTCACCTCATTTCATGAGGGCCAGCCCTGAGGGAGGCTCCACAGGCTTAATTAAAGCCAGCAGGAGTCTGTGTGAAGCGAGGAAAGCAAAAACCCAGGGCAGCAAAGATCAGCAAAGCCAAACCCACCTCTGTCAGCTAGAAAGCAACCCGGGAAGTCCTACACTCTGGAGCCCATTCAAAATTCAGTGTATGAGCACAATGGACGAGGGAAGGGGCGGCACAAAGGGTATTGTGGGTAATAGACCATGGAGCCTGGGGAAGTGAGGGAACTTGAGCAGAAAGGCAAGGAGACTGACCTAAGGGAGTCTCAGTGGAAACCGTAGGGTAGAGCCGGCAGCACTCTCAGGGTAAGTAGCTGGGACTTCCTGGCTGGCTAGCCTAGCCTAACTGGCCATTGAAAGATCCCATCTCAAAGTGCAAGGTGGATGGCTTCTGTGGCATGACCTCGAAGGTTGTCTTCTCGCTTCGCTACACACATACAGATGCATATGCACGCACATGTACACCTGCACACGTGTACCTTCCCCACAGACTTGCACAGACATGCAAACACACACACACACACACTCCACACACACACACACACACACACACACACACACACACACACGTGTAGAAGGGACTGGACTTTTTCTAATGGCATCAGCCCACCATGGCACTAGATCCTGCATAGCTTAGTTACCAACTAAAGGTTCCACCTTCTAGCACTGCCGGGATAGCAATCAGATTTCAACAAGAAGTTTGGGAGGATAGTCAGACCAAAGCAGGGGGCACTGAGACTGGGAGGCTTCATGAGCCCTTTCCTCTTCATGCAGGGAAGTCCTATTTTTTCCTGTCTAACTGGGACCTCAGAAAAATTTAATCTTTCTTTTTAAAAAATGATTAAAATAATCACAAAAAATGAATGTCAATGCTCTTAATTTTGAGGCTAAGAATAAATCCGCAGATGTGAAACAATTTGCCCACATTCATGCTGAACTCAGGGCCACAGTAGGGCCAACACCCATGTCTTCTGTTTCAGGTGAAATCTCCTTGTCATCCAAAACACGTTTCTGGGCCAGGATTGGCTAGTATGGCTTTACTCCTGCCTGAGCTCAGGAACTGTGGTCCTCTCCCTCCTGATTCTGAATGAAAGCTCAGAATTTAGGCTAGGAGGGACTTTAGCCCTAGGAACAGGTTTTTATAGTTCACTAAAGAGGACATGTTCAGGTGGAGGTGGCTCTTCCATATTGTATGGTCAGAGGCAGGTATAGAATGAGAACATGCTCTTCTCCCTCCAACCTTCCCCTCCATTGGGAATCTGTTCCTTCCCAGTCCCTTGAGCTGCCTCCCCCAGGTCAGCCTCAAGAACAAGGTCCTGGTTTCCTGTTAGATCCTGGCCCCTTCCCCAGTCTATTAAGTCAGAGCGTACTGGCCTCAGAGCCAGCTAAGCATCCTTTCTATTTTTGATGCACCCAGCTCTTGACAGATGTGGCTCTCCCTCCCTAGCCCTGTCCCAGCACCTGGTTCCAGGCTGCCACCTTTATGATGACTCATGCCCGAGAAGAAGGTTATCTATTACAGGGTAGAGATGGCATGGGAGAGGTGGAGGGAATAAGGAGACACATCCTCTACCCAGTTCCTCAGCTCTATGAAGAGCCCTTCAGGTCACCAGGCTGGAGGCAGAGGACTTGGAAGCAACCTCTCTGGGAAGTGCTAGTTCAGCCATGGAGAGAAAGCAGGGGTGGCTCAATGTTCTTCTCCTTCATTAGACAATCTGACTCTCGGCTCCCAGCCTCTGTCTGTCCTGAAGGTGTCCCTCAGTTTTGTGGCCCTGGCACACCTACAGCACCAGAAAAGCTCCTCATGCAGTACTAAATGTTGGCTGAATATTCAGTATAATTAGTTTCTGTATATTGCATTAGAATGTTCACACAGCATTTAATTTATATATTTTATAATATATATTAGCACTTGGTTATATAACACCAATATGATATGTAACTTGTTATGATAATTATAGTGTGTGTGTGTGTGTGTGTGTGTGTGTGTGTGTGTGTGTGTTCCATCATCACATGGGTTCTGGGAATCAAACTTAGGTCTTCAGACTTGTGGGGCAAGAGTCTTACCCACTGAGCCACCTTCCTAGCCCCTGAAGTAGTTTTTTAAACTCAAATGTACAAGCTCCTTACAAGCTGTGAAAACACTTAATGGCTATCAACAGGATGCTGCGTGTTGTGGCCAAACCAAACAGGCACCGGGGTCTGCAGGCTCAGCTTAGCTGGGAGCATCGGGCTGAGAGTCCTGCAAGCTACTTTAGTCTTGGAACATACCCACGGGTGTCCGAGCACCGGGAGGATAAATCAGAGGAGGTGCCTGCCTCTCATACGGCCCTTTTTATGAGCCTCAATTTACTCACCTGCAACAGGGCTGAGGAAAGAGGCTGGAGTAATCCTTCTTCACTCCAGGCCTGTGAGAAACAATTAGAGAAACATTGCAAAGTGTTTGCAAGAACAAATTCATCTGAAAAACCACCCGAATGGGTCTCTGGGGAATGACAAACAGACTTTTACAAGTTCACAGTTACTTAGCTACGATCAGGTGATGATGTTTTATTTCAGGAAAAAGAAAACACCATGTGCTAGCCCAAGTTGCTCATGTTGGGGCCTGGTGAGGATTGTCTGGGGAGGAGGGCTGCTCTGGGCTGGCCCCTGGAGAAGCAGTTACCCTTCCCAGCTGGCAGCATCCCTACCAGCATCCCAGGTCCTGCCATTTCCTTGTCCAGATGACAGGTTTTTCCTGGTAAGCCCTTCCACGGCCCACTTTGGCTTCATGTAGCCTTTCTAGTATTTCATACACATAGAATTCATCTTCTTTTAGAAAAAAATTAGAGGAAAAATGTCCTGTAAGAACTTACTGTTTCCTTTTGACACAGCATAGGAAGTAACTAAAAACATCCTCTTCTTTTCCTTGTGTTTTTCTAACTAGTCTTCAGGAATAAGAGGACCACCCATTCTAGTTAGCAAATATGACTCCCTCCCTCCCTCTCTCCTTCCCTCCCTCCCTCCCTCCCTCCCTCCCTCTCTCCCTCTCTCCCTCCCTCTCTCCCTCCCTCTCTCCCTCCCTCTCTCCCTTTCTTCCTTGGTTCTTTTTCCTCCTCTCCCTTAAAACCAGATTTTAATGATTTACTGATTTTTTTTTTAGCTCTGGGGAGCCCAGCTTGTATCTATGTTTATAAAGCTGGAAGCTCTATCTATTTGGTGGTAAAAGTGGCTTTGCTATCCTAACAACTCAGAGGGGACAGTCACAGATTCATGGTGTTTTATCTTAAAACTCACGTGACTGTGTTTCTCTAGATCTGAAAAGGACATAATTTTAGGCCTCTGAAAATCACAGACACCTTCTGGGGATCAAGTCTTGCTTGAACAAGTTGATCTGTGAGAGCAGTAAGGAAGGAGAAATACAATTTTCCCCTTCAGTAAGCCTGGCTTGTGTTGTAGCTTCTCTCCTCCTCCTCCTCGACCTCCTCTTTTCAGTCATGGGAAAACTCAACCAAGGATACAAACACAGAGCAGGACTGGCTATACAGGTATTGCTGTATTCTTCCGACTGCCACTTTTGTGGGATTATGCTTGCTCACAAATAAGCACATCATAAAGCATCTTGAACTAGATCACAGTCTTTGTTTTTGTCAGCAGTAGGATGCTTTACTCAAAATCTGCACAGGGTCTCTTCACGACAGACAGTGGAAGTTCCTGGGGTAGAAGGACGTTGGAATATCGCTTGTCCATCCCCAATCCAGGGCCCAGGTTGAGGACTGGGAGGTAGAGGAGACTTGGTTGGGATTGCTCCCAGTTCTGGTAGATGAGACTCTAGGGACCACAGACTGTGCGGCTCTTAGCAGTGCTTCCACCACCTCTCCTTGGCTCCACCTCCGAAGAGGTGAAACTAGGACCCTCTGATTCCTACTGGGTCATCCCAGCCCCTGCCAGGACACCACTGCCTTTCTCCTCAGCCTCCCTGTTCCTGAGGCTCGGGCAGATGGGAAAATGTCCTGAGACCTGGGAGAAGGCCAGGGGAGTGCAGGGAGCTGGTGACCTCACAGGGGAGGAGATCAAAAGAGACTGAGCTCATCTGACCCAGGGCCGGACAGCTGGACAGCTGTGAGAGCTGAGGGAGGCCTGAACCACGCCAGGCAGGGAAGGCGGGGGCTCTGGAGCCTTCTCCCAGCTCCAGGTGGTACCTGCTTTCCCTCACAGTCATTTTTATGTGGGCAGTTGGAGAGGGAGAGACAGGGTAGTGGATTCCCTGCTTGTTTTCCTTCTTTTAATTGATTTCCTGCTCTGTCCTCTTCTCCCACCTCCTCCGACTTTATAGGCATCTTGGGTTGTGCAGCACACCCTCCTCCCTGTCAGACTAGACTTCATTTCTCACATTCCACCCGGGCCTTGCTTCCTAGAGCCAACTGCCCCGGTTAACCTAGGTGAGATATTAAACTTCATCTGCCTCAAGAAATCAGCCATCGTCAGCCCCCCAAAGCCCCGGCTCTCTCTGGTGAAACCGAGGCGATAACAGTTCTCATGGTATTTCCAATTAAAGATTCCTGACATGCTTCCAGCATCAGCCGGGCAGAGAGGAGGGTGACAGCGAACAAATGGTGACAAGGAGAGAGAGAGAGAGAGAGCTGGAGAGAGGAGGGGTGGTGGAGAGCAAGATGGGGAAGGACTGACCGAGGCCAGAGCACGGACCACAGAGAGAAAAGACGGGCATGGCCAGGGAGCGTACGAAGGATGGAGAGGCCTGAGAGAGGCTGTGGAGAAGGGCAAAGGGCTCGGGCCCTGGGTCCAGCTAGGACAACAGAATCAGCTGGTGTTCTCTCAGTTCCTTGATGAGCACAATGCAGTGTTTTAAGTTATTCTATTTTTTTCCAGTATAGTTTTATTTGACTCATCCGAAGACCCATCCAAATCTGTTCCTGACGTCCTGCAGAAGGAAGGAACTTCAGAGACCTAACCTCTTAAGGAAGAGGGATTCTCTCCTCTCCTAGTTTCTTGGTCTCTTCACTGTGGAGAACCGTTCTCCGCGAACGCCGACTCCCAGACAAGTAATTGACAAATACGTTTTATTGAAACCCATGTACTCAACTGGTCTGGGAGAAGGCAGTCTGCAGGAAGAGATTGGAATGAGAGCGAGAAGAGGAAGGGCAGTTATGTAACACTCCCAAACAACTGGAGGGAACACGCCATGCCACGGAGGAAGTGAGAAGCAGCCATTTCACAAGCAAAGAAGCAAGCCAGGAATCCCGCAGGCACCCATTTCCACACAAATCATGCAGAGGAGCAAGCCACTGCCCTCAGGGACCCTGGCCACCAGAGAGTCTCTGTGGAAAAAGGCACACAAATGCTTTCCTGCCGTGTGGGTCCAGGAAGCAACCTAATCTCCCTCAGACCCTTCTCCTCAGGCATCTCAGAGGCCAGAAGAGGGCGCATTGTCATGTGCATGTGTTTGTGTGTGTGTGTGTGTGTGTGTGTGTGTGTGTGTGTGTGTGACAAAGCTTCACTATTTCTCTCCCTATCTAGGTGATTGTCAATCTTTTATAAAGTTGGAAGTCAAGATTAACCATAGTAGACGGACCATGGAGTTTGGCTCAATTCTAACAGTCAAGGGAAGGCATTGAGGCTACAGAAATGAGGTGGGAATGCAGGGGTCACAGGGTCAGGGAACAGAGGGTGGGTAGTAAAGGGTGGCACAATCACGGTCTCCTTTATGAGGGGAGCTGTAGCCCATAGGATGAGTGAGAGCAGTCCAGCAGGGGGCGCTGTGGCGGACTAACCGAAAGGTAGGATTGTAGTGGAGATGGCAAGAGTTTCTGGAAGCTACTTAGAAACTGAAGTAAAAGGGTTCAGTGAGGAGGAAAGGATTCTCTGGTTTTTCTTCTGGGTTTTCTTCTTCCACACGGGTAGAACAGGATTCTCTGAGGTAGATAACACTAAATAGGACCTGTCGCGGGAAGCAGATGGCGGGTTTTAGTAAGCTCTTCTCGCATCTAGAGGAGACCTCCCTGCATATTCTTACCTTGAGCTCAACACCGTTACATTCATCACTAGTTGTGTAATTTTGTGTTTGTCATTTGCGTTTTCCAGAAAAGTATTAGCTCCGTGAGGGTGGGACAGAGTCTGCCTTATTCTCCAGGAAATCTGCGAGGCTTGCCTTGTTGGCATCCAATGAACGTTCATTTTGCACAGATGCCTTGGCCCTGTCTTGCCCATAGGGAATCTCCATTGGGAACATCCGTTCAGCTCTGTAACCTCCACATATCCCAAACAGGATCCATTACTAGCTTCCCACACTGGAGTTGACCGTTATTGGGCTGGGAATCAAAAGATCTGGGTCGAAGTCCCACTAGTTACATGTCTTACTAGCAAGAGGTTTACCGGGAACCCAGATGTATGATCCTAAAAGTGCTAACTAGCCCGAAAGCCAGGCCAGAGAAACACAACCAGCCCAATGAACTGCAGTGAGCATCACGTGTAAGGTGTTGGCACCAGAATGCCTGATGATGGCTCAGTTTGTATTATTTCATTTTATATTTATTTTTAAAATTTTGTGCATATCTGTGTGTATGTGTGTGTATATGCAAATGCACACACGCACACGCAGGGATGTATGCATACAGCTGTCAGTCCTCAGATGTCAATCATGTTTGTTTAAGACAGGGTTTTAGTTGACCTGGAGTACAGCAAATATGTTCGCCTGACTGGCCAGTGAGCCCTAGTGCTCTACCTGTCTCCACCTCCCTGGTGCTGGGATTACAGGATCTTGTCACCAAACTCAGTTTTCTGGGGACCAGATCCAGTTGTTCAAGCTTACAAGGCAGACACATTACCAACTGAACTATGCTCTAGAACCTCATTATTATTATTGCTATTATTTTAATGATATGGTACTAGAGGAACCTCAGAGCAGACTCAGGATCTCCAAGAAAAGTTTCTTCCTAAATATTGGTCTGCTTTGAAAAGGATTTCTCTAGGGGACCTTTTAGAGGCACTTGGACTTCAGCGCTCCCTGGGAAAGAGTCAGAGTTAAAGACCTGGGGTAGAGCTTGGAATTGTAGGCTTGTGGGAGAAGGGCTAGCCTCAGCACAGAGTCTTGTTCTCATCTCAACCTGCAGTGTGACCATGGATGACAAGACACTCATCCTAGTGGAGAATCGAAGCTTTGCTCTAATTGCTGCCTCCAGGGTGGGACTGAGAATTGCAGGATTGCTATAGACTCAGAAGACCAAAGCTGGTAGAGGCATAAGGCCACCGACCTATGCAGAGATACTATGAGACACAAATTCAAATCTCCAGATGTCTTTGCTTTTATGATTTAAAAGGCTGAAATGGAATCTGGCTCTGAACATTGCACTAGGGCCCCACTCACCACTTAAGCTTCTGAAGTAAGTTGCCCAAACCTCCAAGACCAGTGTTCTGACAATAAGAACAGCTGTGTGTGTGTGTGTGTGTGTGTGTGTATGTGTGTGTGCATGTTCACATGTATGCAAGTACATATGTGTGTGCATTTGAAGACCAGAAGATAACTGTGGGCATGATTATTCAGGCATGTTTGTTTGTAAACAGTATCCTTCCTTGAACCTGGAACTTACCAATTATGCTAGGCTAGCTGGAGTGAGCCCTAGATATCCACTTGTCTCTCCCTCCCCAGCACTGGAATTACAAGTTTGTGTTACTGTGCCCAGCTTTTTTTCTTTTTATAAAATATGCATTCCAGGGAGCGAACTCAGGTCCTCATGCCTAAAAGGCAAGTGCTTTAATGCTTTCATGACTGAAACATCTCCCTGGCCAGCTTTGTTCATTCAGTCCTTGCTATTCATCAGACTTGTGCCAAGCACTCCCCTCCCTGCCCAAAAAACCACCCACCTTCCTTGCCACTCTGCAATGTGAGGACGTAAAGTAAAAACAGGACTTACCCAGGGTCACATGGCAGTGGTGGGTATAGCGGTGTTTGGATTCAGGCAGTCCTGAGTTTAGAACCATCCTATATAACTGCCCTATAACCATCACAGTAGGTTTTCTCTTGTCCTGAGAGTGTGTTTTCTGCAGCTCAGTTCCTCTCCAGCTGCGACACTTCTAATCTAGAGTTCACGTTGGGTCTCCAAGTAATGTCAATTGCAAAGCAGGCAGTGCGCAGAGGACTGCTGTGTCCTGGGGAGAGGAAATATTTAGCTCTGTGAGTGTAAATGGTGCGTATAGGTTCTGCAAATTGTCCTTCGGGGGCTCCAGGCTGTGCTTGCAGGAAATACTCAAGTGTCCACTCTGGACAGGATAAGCCCCAGGAGGAGGAACAGGTGCCCAGCTCCTGCTTGCTCGGTCCAATCAATAGCTCAAGCAGAGCTAACTCCCAGACCTGGTGTCACCCACAGAGGCCCAATGCAGCTCCAACACCGCAGTGGTGAACTCTCTGGCCATGGCATGATGTATCTCAATACTAAATAACCAAGGTAAACATCGGGACATAGGAATTAAATCTGAAAGTGTGCCGACCAGCAGAACGCAGCATGCAGAAGATTGTCCCAAGCCTCATCTTAAAGTAACAAATGGCTATGCTTCCAAATTAGTGTTTTTTAACCCCTCTTGAAACCGCTTGGATTAAAATCAACTTCCAAAGAAGCCTGGAAGCAATACGCCGCAATTTCTCCTCTTGACATCCATCTTCCAGCTGTTGCTTTGCTAGGATTAATTTGCCTCTGAGGGGTTTCAACACCCTCCTCCCTAGTGGATTTTCAGAGCCTGTAATGTCATGTAATCGGGACCATGTTATTTTTGTCTGAATCTCCAGGAGTGATGTAAGAGGGGAAGGAAACTAGCTCACTCCCAGCCATTGGACCAAAGGTTAAATTAGTCTTGGCCCTTCCCCAGCTGGACAGATCACTGTCCAAGCATTTACTGCACACACAGGCAGAATGGAAGTTCTCCCCCTTTCTTCCGAAATTGCTTCCCCTAAGATACCCTTCCCTACCCACAATGCCCCAAGTAATATGCCCATACTTCTGTCCCATTCCATCTCCTACCATCTTCCTGGTACCACTTATGGAGCCTCTGTGTGTAGGACAGTCGTGGCATAGAGATGTGAGTTTATGGGGTAGGACTTCTGTCACTCAGTGGCTGTTTGGAGGATACACTGCCTGCTCCCCAGCCTTGTCAGCCATGCAGAAGTGGGTATCACATAGACCTCAGAAACACCCTTGTGGCTCTGTCTGTGGTTTCCAGACAGTCTGTCAAGCCATGTAAGCTCCAACTGCTGCCTATCCCAGAAACAGGCCCACTTGCAAGACACACAGGACTGTCAACAACCTCAGGCTTGCACTTCTAGCAAGGCAGTCCGGGAACCCAGAAATGCATCTTCAAAGAACATGTCTCCATGCTATTTGCTTTGCAGCCTAAGTAACTGCAGGATTGATCAGTGCCTCTTGAAAAATACAATGGGCCTGGTGTCTGTCTGTTTGATTTTGGCCCTTTTCTTTTGTTAGCAAGCAGGAAGCCATCAAGCGGCCTTATGGTTCAGTACAGGCTCTTGAGAAAACATCTCTCCAGGAAGAGGAGACACAGTGACACAATGAAGTGAACTGGGACTGTGGAACTCAAAGACAACTGACATTTCCTGAACGTCCTCAAGTCCGCGCAAACCACCATGCGTTATTTCATTCAGCAGATCCAGGACTGGGGTTCGTTATCTCCCACTTTCAAAGGTGGAATCCTCTTGTGCAGAGTCTGGCGAACAGACCCAAGGTACTGGAGGCAGGGTGAGGAGGCTGTCTGAGGGGTCAGGATGGGCCTGCCGAGCTACTTCACACTGTGTCCCAGCACTGGGTGACAGGCCCAGTGTCAGCTTCTTTCTCTGTGGAATCGGAGCAAAGGCACACTCCTGTCCTGCAGACACAGGGTCATTGGAACACGGAAGGTGCCCACCAGAAGGTCACCACAGGGATGTACTCTGCAAGTTTCTTGTTTGAGTCCCGATCTTCTCTAAATACCAACATCATCAGCTGCCTGGGCATCCGTCCATTAACTGTTCATTCAAGAGCTCAGCCCTCAGGTAGGAGCTGAGCAGGTCCCATGTCCCTGTTCTCCACCCCTGCGAGACATAAAATGAGTCGCAATAATCCAGGTGTGGTACAAGCCTTGACTCTCACCACTCAGGATGCAGAGGCAGGGGGATCTTTGTAATAGGATGACTGAGCCTCTGTGTTTGGAACTGGCCTCATCTGAAAGATGACTCTCTGTTTTCTCAGTTTACTGACTGGGTTCTCCACGATTTGACAGTCCACAGCTGCAGGGTCAGCCTCTTCTGCTACTCAGGGGCTTCTGACCCTTTCAGAGCCAGGGACCGGGTGGTACGCAAAATAGCTTCAAGCGAGCAAAACAACACTTTTTGTTTTCGTTTTTCAAAGTTTGCTTTTTCTTCAATCAAACACTTTTACTGAACTCTTAAGAACCTTGGAACAGATTCTGGGTCAGCACAAGGTTTGAACAAGATCTTTGCCAGTGGGATGAGTCCAGGGGTGGGGATCTCCACACCTCCTTTCCTCCAAGCTTTCCATTGGCTGAGGAGAAAGGATTGGAATGCAGTCCCAGACAGCACATGGTCCAGAAGGGCAGGAGTCATTGCTATCCCTTCCATCAAAGGAAGCGATGTCAACCGGGCAAGCGCAGGCATGTTTCCACTATTTTCTCATGAAAACCTACCCCGGTTCTGTGAGTCAACCGCAGCTGTTTTGGAGGAACACTGTTAGACACTCAGGTACCAAAGCCAAGCTGTCAACGGCACTTTTATCCCGCCACTGTTCTTCACTGACTTTCGTATATTCTGTTCTTTCATTTCCCCACCAACCAACACTCAGAACAATCAGGACATAGGAGCAGACTTAGAGTCGTTTCTACTAGTCTGAATGTAGATGGAGATTAGCGTGTGTGGTTGAAAACAACTGTGGCAGCCCCCACAGAGCTTAGAAACGGCTCTTGGCTTAGCCAGAATTCTAGACGAAACCAATGTCTTTTCAGGGAAGTTACTGTCAGGAAACAATTGTCCAGTGAGTGGTTCTAATACTCACCTCAGGCATTTGGAAAGCTGGCCTTCGGGTCTCCCTGAGCACTAACTATGCCTAGCCTTGCTTTGTTTCTGAGACCATATGGGATGTGTTCAGCATAGTATGGCCACAGATGGCACATGACTCTCAAAGGAAATTTTTCAAAATTACCACTCCAGACTCCTGCCCAGGTAGGTGAACTGATCTGGTGTGTCCAGAGGGAGCCTGGAGACCTCTGGTTTGCAAACATTCCTATGAATCTGTTGCATAGAAGGGTTTGGGGTCTACCTGCACCCGCCCCTCACTTTGTCCTGGTTTAACTGAGGGTAATACCTACCTAGTTGTCTCAGGGACTTAGAGTGTGTGTGGGAATGGCCTGCCACTGGCGTTCGGTCACAGACTGGATGAAAAGATGTGTCTGCCACTCTGAGAGCTGGGGCTTGGCATGTGCAGGCAGCCCAAAGCCTTGTCACATGGAGCTGATTTGTCACAGATCACTCTGGAATCATTCAGTTGTGCATGAGAGAAGTAGTGACCAGGGCTGCTCTCACGAATCCTAGGGCTTCCCTCAGACCGAGTCTCCAGGCGAAACTATGCCCTTCCTCTGTCCCACATTGCCTAGATGGAAGTCTTTATCTTGAAGTCAACAGAGCAGAGACACCTCCAAGTCACAGATCAGAGGGCAGCTGCGGGGTGGAGTCACAGGCCAGGCAGGTGCAACGACCTCAGAATACCAGTGCTGACTGGACCAATTGGTATCTGTAGCTGGTTGACTGAAGAACTTACCAAGTGAGTGAGAGATGGCTCCCAGCCCTGGCAGCAGGCGACTCTGGACAGCATGTTGTTTCCTTTAATATGGATCATCGAGTGTTTGGGATTTCCTGTTTTCTGATCAGATATATAATAGGTTAAGAATTTTTCTCAAGCTCAGCTACGTAGCTGAGGCTGAGCTTGAATTTCTGATCTTCCAGCCTCCACTCCCAAATGTTGACATTATAGGTTTTCAGCAATGTGCCTGTTTTCATATGGTTCTGGGGAATCAACCCCAGGGCCTGCCTGGTGTGTGCTAGGTGAGCGCTCTTACCAACTGAGCTGCATATCCAGCCCAAAATATCCTAGTCACTTTGTCTCCAGGAGTGGAGAAAACATTTCAAGAATACAAACAGAATATAAGATTTCCATTTAGGTATAGGAAGTAACTGAAGTTTAGGAAGGAAAGGAAGAGAAAGGGAAAGGAGGGGGGAGAAGGGGAGTGGCAAGGAGTGAGAGAGAGGAAGGAAGGGTCTGGAGTTTGACCACCTTAATCTTCTTTTTGTTTTACTTTACTGGGTAAATAGACATATTTATACCTTTTTTCTTTTTCTTTTCTTTTCTTTCTTTTTTTTTTTTAAAGAAAAGGAGCTATTTTATTTCTTGTTACAAATGAATTGCTCCAAAGGGTAAACAGTGAACTATGGCCCAGCAGGCCCAGCGGCTGCCACTAAGAGAAGGGGAACTACATTAAAAGTCTTCTAGTGGTGGCAGAGAGCACTCCAACTCCAATAAATCATAGACATTCTGCCTTTAAACACATAAAGACTTAATTTCTGTGGGATCTTATAGAGACAAACCTTAAGGTGCAGCTTCTGCAGCATGAAATGGAATCTGTATTGACTGATGAGATTTCCTGAGAGGTTGGGTCCTGCGTCCTTTCACATAACTGTGTTGACTCTGAACCCAAGTTGTCACTACACACTTTTAATCTGCATCCTATTCTCCTCTTCAATTGAGAATGGCTAACCCAACCAAAGGAACTGATCTGCAACTTACCCATGAATCTTTGGTACTGACAGTGAACAATGCACTTGGCCTTTCTCTTTTTCAGGGCCTCTAGTCTCACCCAAGGCTCAAAACTGAGCAATTTGAAAAGAGAATCTTTATTGGTGCCATGTTCAAAGCTGAGCAGGTATCCAGGTGGCCAACTCACATTTCAATTCTCTCTCTGGAGGATGTCAAGACCTCTGCTTGGTCTCACCTGGTCCCTCCTGCAGCGGGGAACAACTCAGGTTCTATTGCTTTGTTTTGAGGAGACGGCACATGTTGTCTCTCTTACCCTTGATGTTTGTTACTCGGCTTCTGTAGCCATGGCAAACACCCAAGGCAAAACACTTTCTGGTTCATGGCTTCACAGAGTCCAGACAATGACTGGACAGGTTCACTACTTCAGAGCCTCTGGACTGGATGCCAGGAGACACCTCATATCCAGGAAGTGGACCAGAAGAGGAAAGGGAACAAGACCCCCGTGAACTAAGTTCAGTTTGTCCTCAAAACCAGTTGTAGTGTATTATTTCTTATTATTTCTCAGGAGCTAGTCACCAGTACTGATCTGACAACAGATAACCCGCTGAACTAAGAACCTCCCACTCGCCCACATCTCCAGCAATGCCATTGGGGGGACCAAACCATTAGCACATGGGCCTTTGTGGGACACTCAACATCTACATTGTGGTGTCCCTTGCTTTTTCTTTCTTCTGCCTATTTTTCCCTTTCTTCTGTCCATCATTCTTCCTTCCTTCTTTTCTTCCTCCCCTTTATTTTTCTTCCTCCCTTTTCTCTTTCTTGCCTTTTGTCCATACTCATAACTTACCTTCAGACCCAGGGAACTGAGGCCTCATGAAAAGCCTCCCTCACCACAGCTAGCTGTCCTCACCATCCGGAGACTGGAATTGATTTCTTTTCTGGGGAGAAGACCACTCGCACTGCGAACATGGTCAACAGTCTGCCTTTTCTCTTTCCATAAGCTAGGTGGGCCTTCTGAAGTTGGCTAAGCATGATTTGCTCTCCAGGCCATTTATACTTTCTTTTGTTTTCTCAGGAACTTGTCTGACAATGGCAGACATTATCCTGGCATCAGGGACCAAGCCACAACCACCTCATGTCTGTTCTCCATCAAGACGAAAGAGACCTCACTTAAGGAACAACCTTGTGAACTCTGTATTCTTGTGAGTGGCACTCAGTACCTGCCACAAGCATCCAGCCATGGAGCAGGAAAGACATTTCACAGACTATCCCTAGCTATCTCTAAGCGATGGCGGGCCTGAAGAATAGCAATGATGCATGGTGTTATTGTGAGAACTGGATCACCCCAGTCTTCCAGAAGGAGGTCGGTAGTCTGAAGCCAGCTGAGCTGGGATCCCAAGCTCCATCCATCACCTTCAAAGCTGGTCCTGCATAGGGCTCTCCTGGGGTGGCTACACTGGGCCAACATGTCCCATTTGCATTTCTTTGTTTTCAGTGTTTGCCCTTTGCACGTCACCACCTGCTGTACCCCAAGGTAAGAGTCCATCAACATGTTCTCAAGAGAAGATTCCCCCTCTTCCTTTCCCACAGCTCTCCTCCCAAAACCTCAGCCTCCCTCAGGGGGTGTTCAAGGCATGGTTCTTGGATGAATTTTTGAAGCATTTCTTAAGTGTTAACTTAGCCTCATTAAGTTGTGTTTATCTGCTACCCCAAAGTACTCTATGTCATTTTGACCACTAATGTATGTTAAAAAGAGAATTTTTTAAAAGTGTGTAACAAGATATACTGAAACAAGCTCTGGATTCATACTCCATCAGGGAAGCAAAATACCTGGAAGTCATGCTGTTCTGGAATATTCTAAATGTATACGTACTGTTCACATACTCATTCATCTACAGCAGAGGCTCTCCACCTTCCTCAGGCTGTGACCCTTAATAAAGTTTCTCATACTGTAGTGACCCCCATCCATACATTTCTTTGCTAATTCATAGCTGTAATTTTGCTACTGTTATGAATCATAATGTAAATTCATATGAGATGTCCTTCTATATATGTGAATGAATGAGCAGTCTCCACTTACAGTAAATATTTTTGGAGATGAAAGTTTGTCAATGGGGTCACGGTCCACAGGATAAGAACCACTGCTCAAAAGGCTGCCTGGACCTTCCTGCCTCCATTCCAACTCTGGAGAATAAAGCAGTATTGCAAACTTCCTAAAGTGCTTGTTTTTGATTTTATTTTCAAGAGATTTGCTTTTGTTTGTGTATACATATGTCAGTCATATGTGTGTGCTAATACCTGCGGAGGCCAGAAAAGGACATCAGAGCCCTTGAAGCTGGAGCTGTAGGTGGTTGTGAGCCACCTGATGTGGGTGATAGACAGGCACTGAACTTGCTTCTCTGCAATAGCGGTGATGCTCTTAACTTCTGAGTCATCCTTGCGGCTCTCTAAATTGCCTGCCTCTTAAAGATTAATTGAAAAGTTACCATTGGTTTTTTGAAGACATTCTTTTTATTTTATGTGTATTGATATTTTGCCTGCATGAGTGTCTGTGCATCACATGTGTGCAGTCCCCTTGACATCAGGTCCTCTGGAACTGGAGTTACTGATGGTTGTGAGCTGCGACTTGGGTGCCGGGAACTGAACCTGACTTCTCTGGAAGAGCAGACAGTGCTCTTAACTGCTGATCTCTCTAGCCCCTAATACTTGATTTAATTCAGTTGAAAATGTAATCATCTCTAAAACCCTTGGGAAACTCCTCAAGATTTTTTCAATTTCTTCCTCCGGACTTTGCAGGCAGAATGAGGCCACACTTGGCAGGTATTGGGACCTGCGAGGACCCCTCAGCACTTAACTACAACCGTTAGGTGTCATCTTCTTGGAGCACTAACTGAGCCAGCAAACTCAGGACTGATTTTTCTCTCTGGCCCCCAGCACAGCATCTGTGCAATGCATAAAGATTTTACTGGAGATCTGGGGAAAGGAGTGTGAAGGATGGGATGGTGGGGTGTTTTCAAGGGAAGTGTGGGCTGGAGATGTCTGGACACTGAAGAACTTGACTTTGTACATCAGAACAGTAACCCAGTCTGGATCTGGGCTTTCAACTTCGACAACCACATATCCCTTGGATGAGTGCTGAACGTGCTGGTCTTAATTTCCATATCAGTTGGTGAGAGCAGGCTAACTGTGGACTTCTCCAGTTCTAGCATGTGCTGCTTTTTATATGCAGCATGGTAGCTGCATCTGATTCTATCGCTGCTTCAACTGCTGACTGAGCCTCTGCAGTCAGCACTGCCCGCTCGCTGCTGATGCAGGGGCCTAGGAGATCCTTCGCATGCTGCCACTGCTGCCTCAGCTGCCTCCAGGTAGAGAGGCAATTTTTCTTTTAAACTAAGTCTCCATCATTCTATTTTACCAATAAACACTCAGGAGTCAGATGCTGGGGTGAAAACCTGCTAGCTCAGAGAGGCAGAGAAAGCAGCCAGCTGACCTTCCTCCTCCTCTCCTCTGTCCTCTCAGAAAGACAGCTTTCTTCGACCCTGTCTGAAACAAAAACTCCTCCAACTCCTCCTCCTCCTGCCTATGTTTCTCTGTCTCTCCCCGACTCCCGACTTCCCCTCACTCTCTATGATCACTTCCAGTCACCTGGTTGCTGCTCTCCCTCTTGACCTATGCTCATCTGGTGAGACTCTTTCCAAGCCTTTCTCTTGTCTCTGACAATCATGTTTTCACACCGTGCACAAGTATGTTTGAGTGTGTTTACAGTCTAGTCGGTAGGATCTTTGTCTGTTTATATGTGCATATACATTGAAACACATTTTTTTCTCCCTCTGTTCCTCTCCCACGGAAAGGAATTAAGTATAGTCTGCTCTGCTAGAGAGCAACACAGGTTTTATTTAAAGCAACACTAAGGCCACCTCCTCAGTGACAGTCTGCACTGCTATCAGGATGTCTGCTTGTGAGCTGCCTGACCTCTTAGATTCGTTCTTCTGAAGATCTCCTACCTATTCACATTCCTTGCCTGGTTTTCTGCTGGTGTGGTCTTTTGTACTGATTTGGTGTGCGCTCTTGATTCTTAGACATGGATACTTTGTGTGTTATGTATATTTCAAGTGCTTTATTCTTGTATATTGTGTGCATATTTTCAAAGACTATTGAGTACCCTTTACCAAGGTCAACAATCCCCATAATGTGGGCCTACTGTATGTGGTAATTTTATCCTCCAGTTTTTCTTTCTAAATTAAAATATCTATCTATCTATCTATCTATCTATCTATCTATCTATCTATCTATCTATTTTTTTTATTTGTGTGTGTGTGTATGGTGTGTGTGTGTGTGTGTGTGTGTGTGTATGTGTGTGAGAGTGTATGATGGGTGATGCTATACATGTATGTGCATGTGGAGGTCAGATGTTGACTTTGGGTAGCCCCTCAATGATTCTTCATCTTAGATATTGAGGCATGGTCTCTCACTTGATCCCAGAGCGTTCAACTAGTCTAGCTCGACATTCTAGGGCCCAGTCTCTTCCTCCTGGGCCCTAGAATTACAGGAGGGATGAAATGCTCATGTGGCATTAATGTGGCTGCCTGATGTTTGAACTCTGGTCCTCACACTTGAGCAGCAAATGCTTTACCCACTGAGCCATCCCTTGACCCTCCCACTGTTTTAAAAGAGAGGATATGCGGTGCAGGGGATCGGCAGCTTGTCCTGGGTCTCAGACATGCAAAGCTGGATTTGAAGCATGCCTGACTCACAATGGATCCAATCTCATTGGATCTCTGACTAGTGACTTCCCTGGACAAATGCAAAGATTATTATTTCATAGCTCAGGTCATTTAGTGACAGGAAGTGAGAAAAGATTCAAGTTTAACCAGGAGTTCTCATCTGTGTTTTGAGGAATGTCATTAAACTTGACACGGCAGAAAAGGCCCAGGAAGGATATATCGAACCACGAGCCCTGCAGAAAAGACCTAGGATAGGGTGCTTGGAATCCGTGAGTGGAGGTCCTGCCTCTGGCCGTCTGGAAGTCTATTATTCTGGCATTGTTGTCTGTATGCTCCAGTGTCTTCGGAACTGTCTTTCCCTTACTCTCCCCATCCCTACAACCACCTGTTGCCCTTGACTTCAGGCTGATTGCTGTGTGGATCCTGCCCTGCTCTGCTCTGTTCTTCCCTGCCCTGGGCTCTGTCTTCCTGTCCACAGCTCTCCTGGGGATTCCAGCTGAGCAGCCATTAGTCCACTGGTCAGCCTGGGATACTGGAGAAACCTTGATGAAACTCACGGTCTTATGGTCTCAAAGGGAAGTAGGAAGCCTGGCATTGAGCCTCTCCTCTGGAGCTGTGCCTCTCCCTGCAAAGTCCGTTCAGAATGGAATAGGTTCTTGCGGCCCTGCTGGCACCTTCCTGGTTTCCTGAAGTACACTTGGGCACCATCCTTGCCTGGTGGACAGGTGCTCTCCTCTCAAAGAAGACTTTATACCCTTGGGGCTTTCTGCTCTAACACATCTCTGTTGCTCTCACCCCTTTCTTCTGAGACGCTGTGTGCCAAAGCGAGCCAGCATAGGGTTCAGGATCTGAGTTTTAGACAGGCCTGCCTGTGAATCATCTACCTAACTGCCACTGGACCAAGAGAGATGCCAAGATGTGGTGCCATTGGATCACTACCTCGTATGTAGTGGACCGCATGGTAAATCAGTGTTCCCGCTCTCTGCTCCCCTATCAAAATTTATCCCCATCTTCCTCTGCCTTTCCAAGAAGCTCCTCTTATTGAGAATGGAGGATTAGCACATAATGTTAAAGAGATGTGTTTTACTTCCTGTGTCAGACAGGAAGTGAGGGAGGTGCCCCAGGATTGACCCTTCTCTTATACAGTCCCCACATCCAGCAAGGGGTCAGACTCTAGACGTAGGGCCTGCTGCCTTTGTTGAAGGTATGGAAGAAGGAACAAGCACAAGGAATCTCCAAATGGAAGTGGGCATGGGCTATATGGGAGGAAGCAGAGAACATTGCATAGAATAGGAAGTATGCCGTGTGGGTGGGGGTAGGATGGAAGGGAGACCTCTGGAGACTGGAGAGTGGTCTGGCAGAGGCTGAGGGTTGGGGATCCATCATTTCTGTGTAGTCAGGAAGGACTCTGAGTTCTGGCTCCCGCATCGCTGTTCTGACATCCTCTCCAATCTCATTTGTTGTCAATAAAATGGGCTTACTCATAGCTCTCGCCCCAGGGGGCGGTGAGATTTAAGCACAGCAGTGTAATGAAGAACTCTGGTGAGCACAGGGGACACATGTGGAGGAGAGACACAGCCCTGAGGCTGCAGAGCGAGGCCAAGAGCGTGGAGTCAACACACAGCTGGGACCAGAACCCAGGTGCCTGGATCCTAGCAGGGGTCCCTCCCACAGCATTGGGGCCATTCCCAGAGCCCTCTAAATTTTCAACAATGCGAAGGGATTCTTCCTCTAGTCACACAGAAAGCCCGCACTCAGCCCCAACTCTGAGGCTAGCCAACTGGCTGGGACACTGGAGGCAACCCAGAGACGAAGTCAAGGGACCCAAGTGCTGAAAAGATAATTTGTCCAAAACCCAGACCCCTGGTGTGGCTTCACTGTGTTATTTATTGACTAAGAGCAGGAGAATGTGAAGACACAGAATGCTAGGACCATTAATAGACGAGCCGTGAGCTGTTACTGAGTCTACTCCCAGGAGTAGGGGGCTTTTACCCTCTAGCATCTGGGTTAGTTTTCAGATACATAATCAGTCAGCTTTTGGAAATAATCTCTGCATTCCAATTGCTCACGTCACAGAGGACGGAGGAGGGAAAGGCAGAGCTTCAGAACCCCATCTTCCCCAGGGCCTAGGGAGAGGTACCTTCTGCCTTGGCTAGCTTCATTCTCAGGCAATACCTGGGGCTCTCCACAGTCATCCATCCTGACACCCCAAAACCCCTGTTGTCACCCTCTGAGAGTAGGAACTTTTCCCAGCTTGGTTCCAGGCCAGAGGGAGAATTCTGCTTTCCTCTGTGAGAGGAGAGAGGCTTGGGGCTGCACACAACTGGAGCCCTCAGGCCCCTGAGCAGGACTGGCCTTCAGCAAGATGTCAGCCAGTGTACACTGGGCCTCTGGGTCAAGCCTGGCAGAGAGCAAACTCTGCAGAGCAGGCCCAGGCTTGTCTCAAGATCAGCTGCGGCACAAATACTTGGACTGTTCGAGACTTCAGAGAGAACATCTCTGGAGAGCTATCAAGAAACAAGAATGAGTTTGTCTGGGGAAAGACTTCTGAGGTAGGATGGACATTGGAGGGGGGCGGTGTCCAATGTACAAAGCATTTTTTCTTCCTTTTGAAGACTGACTCTAATGTTTGTAATTAACTATTATTAATAAATAAAATAATTCAAACTTAAAGTAAGACAAATAAACAACACTCGGGACCGCCCCTTCCCCCAGTTCACTTGAACTACTTGAAGGACATCGACTAGGCCATGGTGAAGAGGTGGGCCTTGATGGAAGGCCTCTCTTGGGTAGAGGACTGCAAGGAAAATCCCGGCTAGTTGGCAAATGCTTGCTGCACAAGCAAGATTGATTTCCAGTAGCCATGTAAAAGACGAATGGATCATTGTGCATAACCTCAGGGCTGCATGGACAGAGACAGATGCGCCCCCAGAGCTTGCTGACCAACTAGTCTCACTGAACCAGTGAGTTTCAGATTCAGTGAGAGACCCTGTCTCAAAAAAGAAGGTGGAACGTGATGAAGAAAGACATGTCGCCTGAAATCTCCTGTATACACCTGTACATGTGCACACAAATGTACATGAACCAACACACCCAGGCACACACACCCATAAGAACATGTCCATATGACACACACATGCATATATGTGCACATATACAGACACCACACACACACACACACATTCATGCATGCACACAGGCATCTGTTTTTAATGCCTGGATTTTATTTTTTTTATTTTTATTTTTTTTTAGTAAATTTTATTAAATTATAAAAGTTTCCATTTCCGCCCCCCCTCCCAACACCCTCCCACTCCCCCCACTCCCCCCCTCCTTCCCCTCCGTCCCCCAGGGCAGTCAGGGTTTCCTGCCCTGTGGGAAGCTCCAGCTCCCTCCCCCTCCCTCCAGGTCCAGGAAGGCGAGCGTCCAAACAGACTGGATCCCCAAAATCCAGCATATGCAGAGGAAACAGGTCCCAGTGTCATAGTCAATGGCTTTTCAGAAAGACCCCGGGCCAGCCACAGTCAGAGAATCCGGCCAAATTCCGAGAATCTGGCTAGATCACGTCCTCGTTCAGTCCCAGTCCGACTGGCCCTGGTAAATTCTCATCAGATCCGTTCCCTTGTATCAGTGGGTGATAGCATCCCTCGCAATACTGATTTCGTCTTTCATGTTCCTCCTCCTTCCGCTCCCCCTCCGGACCTCGGGGGGCTCAATCCGTTGCTCCAATGTGGGCCTCCGACTGTAATGCCTGGATTTTAAAAGTCACAATGGCCATCTCCCACACATCACTGTCTTTTGTTCTCGATGTTTCTTTCTACAAGACTTTTGTTCCAGGCTTAATGATCTGCAAAACTATTGTTTTTGCAAGTTAATCTTATAAGCTAAGTGATCATGTGTTTAAAGGTATACTAATGGGCTATGAAGATACTTTGTGAAACTTTCTAGAAGCATCTACAATTAGTCACTTCATTTTATTTTTCAGCAAGGTACCAGCTTTCTCCAAATGGCAGCCCAGGAGACAGAGGAGGAAAGGCACCATACTGAGGCTCGGAACCCCAGACATAGGAACCGGCCCTGTGGGAGTCATTTCTCTTTTTGGCTCACCTTCTGTATCTGAAAACTGAAGGCAATAGACTAAATATTCCCAGTGCCCTCTTTACTTCTTAAAATACCATCACATTGCCACAATTCCTGCTGAAATCAACCTTCTGTTTGAAACATGGTGAGTCTTACTGTCCCCTGGGAAGTCAGTTTCTTGTATTCAACACGTCTGTATCTCTGAAAACCAGGAGCATGAGTTGAGCCATTTCAAATCTGGATGGATGACCAACTTTAGTCTTGGTCAGAACAAAGAGGAAGAGCAGCAGAGATGAGAAGTGCGTTGGAGTTACAGAAGCCCCAGTGTGGACTGCTGTCTATTAGCTTGGATGTGCCTGGCCCAGGACAGCCCTGCCTTGCAGAGGAAGGAAAGCAAGGTGTGTGTTGGAGAAAGGGCAAGGGTGGGGCAAGGGTGGGGCGGAACTCCAGTGTGCATTGCCTCGGGGGTTCTGCTGTCCCAGATAGGAGGAGGAGAAACCTTGATTTAGGGCCTAGCTCCTGCCAAAATACAAGTGTTATTGAGAAAGCAACACTTCTTATCAGCCATATGCCCTGAGTGTGTGTACGCGCATGAGTGGACATAGAAACGCTTACTATGGGCAGAATTTTTAAAAATGTGTTGTAGTAACATATACAAAACATAAAACTTCCCATTTTAACTACACTGAGTGCATAGTTCTGTGGCATTTAGAATATCACCCTGTAGACTGCCATTACCACTATCTGTCTTGATGATAGATAAACTCTACACCCATGGAATACTCAGTTCACCTTCCTCCCTCCAAACCCCTGATACCCTTCCTTCCTTCCTTCCTTCCTTCCTTCCTTCCTTCCTTCCTTCCTTCCTTCCTTCCTTCCTTCCATACTTCGAGTGACTCTAGGAAGCTCATCGAAGCAAAATGCTTTAGCATTTGTCTTTTTGTAATTGGCTTATTTTACTTTACATAATGTCTTAAAGATTCATTTAGACACTCATGTTTTAGCTCATCTCAAGATTTCCTACCTTTCCAGGGCTAAGGTTGCATAGTATATATAATAATGCATGTATTAATACAGAACATATAATTTGCACATTGCCAAATACAATGCATAGGATAAATGTAAGCACTTAAAGCAGAGACTTAGTCACTTCGGCATGAGGGAGGTGGGGGAAGCTTTCAGTACATTTTCATGTTTAACAAGAAGAAAATAGTTGGGATTCACTACAGAGAAAGAAATATAAAAAGAGAAATACATAGCCCCTTGCTCATCATGTTTTACTTACTTATCCATCCCTCCACAAATGAATATGGGCGGCTTTTGCCTTTAGTTCTCATGAATGCTACTGCTATGGATATAGTGTACGCACATCCGCTCAAGTCTCTGCTATGACAGGCTTTCATGGTCCTGAGAGGACCCTGTTTGGCACTTTGTGGCCTCAAGGGCAAATGCCTCAACTTGAGGATTTTCCACAGCTTTCCATGGAGCTAGCCCCCTGCCCTCAGGACTTTGAACCTGTTAACACCCTGGCACTGACCCCAGCAAGTTGAGTCCCATCACCCTGGAGGCCCCCTAGTGGGCAGCTGTAGCCACATCTACAGGTTCCCCTTTCTTTCCAGGACATCATGGCAGCACTACAAAAGGCTTTCTTTTTACAAGAGTTGTGGCTTCCTGCCCTTCAGCAGAGGACACATGTGTGACTCAAACCCACACAAATAAGCACATATCTTGGAGTCTTAATGACCTTCAAACGCCGAAAGAATTCACTTGGAGGGTATGGGATCCTCTGTTCTGGAGACAAACCTTAAAGGTTACCCAAACATTTCTAAACAATGTGTTGAATAGACAAGATTCAAACTGTGGCTTAATTTCCTGAAAGGAATTCCCGACGAGCTCATTTAGTACAAAGCTCTTCCAAAGCTGCTATCTTTGAGGGTTGGAGGGAAGAAAAGATAAGTGTTTCCAATATGTATGTGGCTTTGGCACTCATTTCTTTGTTATCTTTGAGAGGGAGGGAATAGAGGCCAGATCAGAATTCCTGGGTCATCAAGCCCTGAGCTAAGCCCTCAAGATTGAGTGGGTTTCCCAGATTGGTTTATTTGTCCTAGGTTTGTAAAGGTTATCAAGGAGTCTTATGGGCAAGCCTTTTATTTAGTTTGCAAGAATAACAGTTTTATGTGGGGATGAAACCACACAAGCAACAGAGGAACTGTTCTAGGCTCTTGGGAGGTTGCAATATGCAGTCCTTCAGGCTTAACTGAGGGGGAGATGTTCCTGTCTGCAAGGACCACCTGGACACCTGGAGCCTCCCTAGTTGGGACCACCTGATAGTTTTGGAGAGGAAAGATTCTACTTGCTATTTTAAAAAGATGTGTGTGTGTGTGTGTGTGTGTGCGCGCGCGTGCGTGCACGTGTATATGTGTGCATACATGCATGCCATCCATCTGTGTCTACCTATGAAGGCCAGAAGAGGGTGTCAGATCCCCTGGAGCTGGAGTTCAGGTGTTTGTGAGCTGCCCAGCATGGGTGCTGGGAACTGAACTCTGGTCCCATGGAAGAGCAGTAAATGCTGTTCACTACTGAGCTCTCTCCCCAGCCCAGGAGACTCTTTTCAAAATTCTTCTCTGGGTCAGTCTGATCCCCTTCCTAAGGACTTTCATAATTTCCACCCCTAGGCTTTAAAAAGTTACCACGCTTCTCACTTAGATGGGACCACAGCAGCAGCGATAATCTAAAAACAGTAATAACCTCAGTCCAGCCACCACTTACTCAGCCCAGTGTGTCAAAATCTAGGTTAACCACTTACCCTGACCCCTATGTGTCCTTTCAAACAGAAGGAAGCCAGAACAACTGATTGATGTTAATTTTCTAGGTGTCAGTGATTGACAGGTGGGAGGGAGCTTCTGGGTTCCAGGTTCTGCCTATTATAAATAAAGCTGCTATGAACATAATTGAATGTTGTTGGTGGCTGCTTGTCTGTAGTAGGCGGTTGCTTGTTTGTCCTGGCTGCTCAGACCACAAAATAATTACTCAGAAACTATATTATTTGCAATATTGTTTGGCCAATAGCTTATGCATATTTCTGGCTAACTCTTATAGGTTAACTTAACCCATTTCTATTAATCTGTGAATCGCCATGTGGCTGTGGCTTACTGGCAAGGTTCTGTCCAGCGTCTGTCTCTGACAGGGCTACATGGCTTCTTGTGATTTCGTCTCCTTTCTCTCAGTATTTGGTTTAGTTTTCCCCACCTAGCTCTATTCTGTCCTATCACAGGCTAAGGCAACTTCTTTATTCATTAACCAATAAAAACAACACGTATACAGAAGGACTTTTCACACTAGTTGAGCAAGAGTCCTTGTGGTATGATTGAGCATCCTTTGGTTATATTCCCAAGAGTGGTAGAGTTGGGTTTTGAGGTAGATTAATTCCCAATTTTCTACGAAACTATTATCTTGATTTCCAAAGTGGTTGTACAAGTTTGCACTCCCACTAGCAATAGAGGAGTGCTCCTCTTGTTCCGTATCCTCACTAACATGAGTTATCTCTTATGTTGTTGATTTTAGCCATTCTGATAGATGTAAGATGGACTCTCAGAGTTGTTTAAGTTGCATTTCCCTTATGGCTAAGGATGTTAAACATTTCTTTAAGTATTTCTCAGATATTTGAGATTCTTCTGTTGAGGAGTCTCTTTTTAAGATCTGTACCCCGGTTTTTAAACTAGATTATTTAGTTTTTTGATGTCTTGTTTCTTGAGTTCTTTATATATTTTGGAGATCAGTCTTCTATTGAATGTGGGGTTGGTGAAGATCTTTTCCCATTCTGTAGGTTGCTGTTTTGTCTAGTTGACTGTATCCTTTGCTTTACAGGAGCTTTTCAGTTTCATGAGATCTCATATATTAGTTGTTGATCTTAGTGTCTGTGCTACTGATGTTCTATTCAGGAAGTTGTCTCCCATGCCAATGTGTTCAAGGCTATTTTCCACTTTCTCTTCTATCAGGTTCCGTGGATTTATGTGGAGGTCTTTGATTCACTTGGACTTGAGTTTTGTGCAGGGTGATAGATATGGATTGATTTGCATTCTTCTACATGTCGACATCCAGTTAGACCAACACTATTTTTAAAGATTCTTTTTTCTATTCTATAATTTTGGCTTCTTTGTTGAAAATCAAATGTCTATAAGTATGTGGATTTATGTCTGTGTTTTCAATTTGATTCCATTAATCCACCTGTCTTTTTATGTCAATACCATGTGTTTTTTATTATTATAGCTCTGTAGCAGAGCTTAAAATCAGAGATGGTCATACCTCTGTAAAGATCTTTTATTGTACAGAATTTTTTAGATATGCAAGTTTGTTTGATTGTTTTTTCATATGAAGTTGAATATTTTTCTTTTAAGGTCTGTAAAGAACTCTGTTGGAATTTTGGTAGGGATTACATTGAATCTGTAGATTGCTTTTGTTAAGATGGCTTTTTTTTTTTTTTACTGTTAATCCTACTGATCCATGAGCATGGGAAATCTTTCCATCTTCTGATATCTTTTCCAATTTTTTTCTTCAAAGACTTGAAGTTCTTGCCATCCTTTTCCTTGCTGGGTTAGAGTTACCCCCATGCTATTTTCTATTGCTTGTGACTATTGTGACAGGTGTGGTCTCCCTGATTTCTTCCTCGGACTGTTGGTTGTTTGTACACACATAAGATTTTTAAACAGCCCTGGAGCTTTTGCTCTATCACTGAGCCCAAACACAGAGAGGTGTCTTCTTGCCTGGCTTCAACACAAGCTCCACCCCGGGAGAGTGTGAAATCAGTCACTCCCTGAGAACTACTGCCCGAGGGACAGAGACTTTCCATCAGCTTGTTTTGCTTGTTTGAACACTTACGATGGGGCCACACATGTCATGAGTGGTCTCAAACCATCACAGAGCAGTAAGTCAGGTGGGCCATTTTGTCACCCCAGTTTAGAGGTAAGGAAACTGAGGACCTGAGTGGTTAGTTTTTCAGAAGCACTTGACTAGATGCTGGTGGAAACCCTTTGGAGTCATTTTCTTGGATGCATTGCTCTCCTCTGTGGAATGAGTGTGTGAAAACTGAACAACAACAAACTCCAAGGGAAGCGATATGTGTGACAGCCTCCGTTATCTGTGTCCTTCACTCTTCCCTGGACCTTAACCGACGAGCCTGTCACCCACCTTCCTGTGTCCTTCACTCTTCCCCGGACTTTAACCGACAAGCCTGTCACCCACCTTCCCAGGCAGGCTTCGGCAGCGCAGGGCTAGGAGTGGACAGTGAGTACTTCCACTCTGTGTACTGGTGGGCCTCACACTTCCTTCAGGATCACCTGGGGACCTGAGCTAACTGTATGAATACAGTGTCTGGGTTTTATACCAGTTTACACAGACCGTCTATTGTTCACGAGTGGCCAGCGGAGACTGAGGTTTCTGCTGTTCCACAAACTACTTCTCTCTTCTTCTAGGTTTTTCCCCAAGTTCTGGTTAGCTCAGCACTGAGTTCCTGCTTCTCACTACTTATCCAACTCGGGGGAGTAATGAGAGCCTTCACTTTAAGTGATCAACAGGAAGGAACTGAAGTAAATTCAGCATCAATCCATAGGCTGGACACCTCTGTCTGGAATCACAGAGGGTCTTCATAGGACCCCAGAAACCCTGTCTTTGGTTGCAAGTGTGGCAGGGCCTGGAAAACTCTCTGGTCCAGCTAGGAGTGCTGGGATTGGTCTGCCTTTTATGCTGCTCTGGACATTGAATATGAGACCTCAGTGTTTCTCTAAACACAGAGGGAGACAGGGCTGAAAAGAAATCAGGCTATTTGGGCAGTAGAGATGGCTTAGTTTCCTAAGTGTTTGCCTTGCAAGCATAGCAAGCAGAGTTTGACCCCAGATCCTATGTAAAAAGCTGTGAGACACACGAGTCCACTGGTCAGGCAGCCTAATGGAATCATTAGGTTCCAGGTCAACGGGGGACCCTGTCAAAAAAAATGAGGCAGGCGACACCTAAGGAATGGTACCCAGAGTTGTCCTCTGGCCTCCACATGCACACACACACACAGGCACATACCTGCACACACATGGGTACCTGCATACACATGAACACATGCACACACAGAAGGGAAGAAACAGGGTGAGAGGTTCTTGTCCAGCTTCTTCAGCTACCACGTAGAAGGGGCAGCTCTTTCCATGGCTTCCATCTCCTCCCCCATGGGCTCTCATGATCATTATCACCCCACCTGCTCCAGAGGAACAGGAGGAAGAAGCAACCTCAGTAGTCCCAAGACATGTAGAATGTGTGACTCTAAACAGATACCTGCCCATCCATTGGACATCAGACTTCATGCTGTCTCAGCCATCTGTGAGGACCCTGGCTCTCTAAACTACATTCCTCAGGGAAGCCTTGGGTGAGAGAAGCTTCTGTCAGGAGACCAGACTGCTTCTGAAGACTTCACCCAGTAAGAGGAAAAAGGGGGTGGAGGCTGGTTCGATTGTCACACAGGTTTGAGCCCTGTGTGCTCCGTACACTGCTCAGCCATGCCGGAGGGTCATTGCAAGATCTAGAGGCTCTGAGTGTCCTAGATACAATGCTCACCCCTGGACAGGCTGGAGGGGGAACGTGGGGGACCTCCTGGAGTAGCACAAGGTCCCTTTCCTCCCAGTGACCTCTAGATGCTGAGCTAGATTGAGATGAAGGTCGGCTTGCCTGGCAGCCTTTGATGTGAAACTGCTTGGATGAGGTTTGCATTAATCTTTGACCAGGTCTGGCTGGGCCACCGCTGCAGGGCTTGAGCACTCTACAGCCTCCGACCTTTGGGACCCCCTTGTGTCTCAAACTCAGTCCTGAACTATTATCAAGTGGGCTGCAGCTGCTTGATTTGTGTGTGTGTGTGTGTGTGTGTGTGTGTGTGTGTGTGTGTGTATGTGCACGCACGAAGGCCAGAGAAAAATCTCAGCTGTCATTTCTCAGGAGCCATTCAACTTAAGTTTTTTGGGAGTCTTCATGGAACCTGAAGGCTGGAACAGTTGACCAGCCAGACCCAAGTATCCATGTGTCTCATGGCCTTTTCTTTAAATGTAGGAATTGGGATTGAACTCAAGTCCTTATGCTTACAAGCAAACACCTTAAACATTTCCCCAGTCCAAAGGTCCTAACAGGTTTCTTTCTTTTTTAAGGTTTTTTTTTAATTTTTTTTTTTAGATTATAACAAGCATTGCATAATTTCCCTCTTTCCTTTCCTCCTTCCAAACTCTCTCATGTACCCCTCCTTGTTCTTTCAAATGCACGGCCTCTTTTTTTTCATTAACTGTTACATTGTGTGTGTGTGTGTGTGTTTGGGGAATATATTAAGATTAGGAATACACAGAAACATATATACGTGTATTTGTTTCTGTATATGTGCACATGTGTATCATGTATTTCTCTCTGTGTGTTTCAACCTGCTCAGTCTGTATATGTTACTTATATGTAGGTTTTCAGGACTGACTACTTAGTATTTGAGAACCAATTAGTGTGCTCTTCCTTGGGAATATCTGTTTCTCCAATCCTCAGCATTCCTTGGTTGCCTGTAGTTTTTTGTTTTTATTTATCTTTTTTTTTCTTCGAAGGTTGAGTCCTTTTGGGCTTTCCCCATTCATGCCAGCATGTCTACCAGCGTCATTCTTGTTCAGTTCTCTTAGGCAGCCAATTGGTGAGATTTTAGGGGCGTAGCTCTAAGAGGCCTAGGAGACAGCCTTACAGCAAACTTCCTGCTCCTCTGGCTCTTACGAACTTTCAGACCTTTCTTCTGCAAGGATCCATGAGCCTTAGGCACAATGGTTGTCTTATAGTTGTATCAGTGGGGACTGGGCTCCACAACTGCATTTTGATTGGTTGTGATTTTCTGTAATAGTCTTTGTTGTAGAAAGGTTCCTTGATAAGGGTGAGGATAACCCTTACCTTTGGGTGTAAGGACAAACACATAGACCGTGGTTAGGGATTGTGCCGGTTTTGAAAATTGGTGGTTATAGATTCTCCTCCAGGATTCATGACTTCACCAGTCCTGGGTAGTAGTCAGTCAGGTTTCTAGTACTAGGCATGAGCTCCCTTTTGTGAAGAAGGTCTTAAGTCAAATTGAAGATCTATTTTTTTTTTTTTTTTAGCACCAGATGGCTTAATTTCTTTTCACCATGCTCTCCTTAGTCTGTGTCTAGAGGTAGGCTTATGGTTTTAGATTCAATGTTTGGAGCAGTATAAAGGGCAGAACAACTCCAGCCTCCTGGATGAACAGTTCTCCAGGCCCTGCCACACCTGAGCTAAAGGCCAGATTTCTGGGGCCCTAGGAAAGCATCTTCTGTGATTCTAGAGAGATTTGTCCAGCTTGTGGGTTGATGCTGAATCTATCCCAGTTCCTTCTTGTTGGCCACTGAGAGTAGAAACTTCTGGCTCTACCCGTCCATACAGCACACATGCCACGAAAGTACTTGGGGCCTCATGCCATGAAGCAAGCATTTCACTGTGCCGTCTCTCTAACTGCTTCTTATTTGCCTTCCAACCCCTCCGACACAGTGCTGCTCTATTCGTTTCATCACACCGGCACTCAGCTAGTGCCATGGGCAAAGTTGCAAAACTAGGACGGAGCTGAGCTATAAAAGCTGTACCACCTTGGGAAGGGGCTTGTGAGATGGTAAAGAAAGCCACAGTTGGCTGACTTACTTTATGCTGTGAGATTTGCAAGGTAACAGGCCCAACTAGCTTGTCTGTATACCCATCACCTTGCCAGTGTCTAGCATGGCGAATGAACATTTGTGGAGAGAATCACAAAGTGGGACGAGAAGGCTTTCCTCACAGGCTACTCCTCTGACTACAGCCTCTGGCTATTGCGCTGGGTGCCCCTCCCCTTGGCCTTGTTCCATTCTGCTTACTCAGTGTCAGTCCTTCCATGTGTAGGGTATAGAAAGTCACCCAAGCAAAGTCCCTTTTCTCCAATACTTGCTCGAAAGTTTAATCTGGATATTTCTGGATCAACCACAATATCCATGTCCGAAGCCCTAAGTCAAGATCTACCCCTACAACTTCGATCCATGCCTCAGTTTCTGGGGAGTGGCCATTTATCTCCCTTCTGACTTGCCTTTGAAACAATCATTATTTTCTTCTTTTAGATTCATTCAAATGGTGGTAGCTTCTTTTCGTTCCTTCCTCTCCATCCTTAGGACCCACACTAGTTTTGTATCAGACTCTCTTTCTCTGACCTTGGCTACTGTCACTCTATAGCAAGTCCACTTCCAGGGCCTCTGGCTGGGCCTGTTGCCTGCATGCTGGACCTGCCTGACCAACCTGTTAGTCTTGCCAGGCTTGCCTCACCTCTGTCTCTGTAAGGTTTTGCTTTCAGCAAGACTGCTCTCCCATACTAACCTTAGCCATACTGCACATATGCGCGCGCGCGCACACACACACACACACACACACACACACACACACACACACACACACTCGGAATAACTGTGTTCCAAAGGATTCATCACCCTAGGCCTTTCTCTTGCTTCATCTACTTGATGTGAGGCCAATTCATAGGAGCGTGGCCTTACATCTGCTTCTGGCCCATGGGGCTCCATTTCCATATTCCATTTGTTCCTATAAGGGCCACAGCAAGGAATCCCACCCAGTCCAGAGCAGAGCATCTCTATCTAACTCCAGTTTGCTTTGGGCAAAGCCATTGGTTCATGTTTTGTCTCTTTTGACCAGAACCTCGACAGAGATTCTGAGGGTTGAAAGTGAGGGGTGTGTAAGTCCTAAGGGTGAGACCCATTCCCCAAAATCTTCACTCTGAGGCTGATGTAAAGGCTCAGCAGGTAAAAGTGCTTGTCACATAAGCCCAACTGCCTGAGTCTGATTCCAGAAACACATGGTGGAAGAAAAAACCACTCCAACACGCCTCATCATGTGCTCTGGCATGTGCATTCCTATCCCCACGTCTCTCTGTCTCTCTGTCTCTGTCTCTCTCTCTCTCTCACACACACACCAAATGAAATTTTAAAAAAACCCAAGCTTATTATAAGTAAAAGAGTGGACCCCGAGAGCACAGAGGATTTCAGTAAGCTCTAGGCAGCAGTGCCGTCCGACTTACAGCCGAGAAGGATCCCATCAGCTTTCCAACCTTCGATTTTCCTTCCCTTTGGTAAAAGTGCAGCTACTGAGAAACGCCCCGCAGCAGGAGCCCCAGTGGTGAGCTCAGGGAGCTCAGGGTGTGTGAGTTCCACATCATAGATTCCTTTGAGGTTTGTCCCCAAACCTGAAGTTTACATATGTCTATATTTATGTGCCACAGAAAACTGTAAACACACAAGTTTTAAATAGTGTCAGAGCACAAGTTTGTTTGTTTAACCTTAATGTATTCTATAAAATACCCTCCCAGACTTCGGCTCAGTCACGTAAGAGTACGCCCCAGCCAAAAATCCCGGCTAAGAAGGAAAGACAAAAATGGGCTCAGTGGGACAGACTCACAAACACAAACAGTCCCGAGGTATACACAATATAAATGCTTTATTGCTAGCACAGAGGTTTCTTTTGAAGTAAATTAAAAGTCATAAATCTTCATTTTCACATTCTACACTGTGGTTTGAAGGGAACTAGCTGGTTAATGGTGTGTTCACGTGGGTGCGCTGCAGGAAGAGCTCGAAGCGCATGTCAGGGCTCTGTCTGTTGAGCACATTGTCGTTTGTCAGTAACAGTGAGGAGAACTTGTTTGAAAATATGTAGACAGACAGGTTATAAATAGAAAACTGAAAACTGGTTTGGTTAGAAAGTGGAAAACCGTTAAATAGAGAAGACGATAGATAGGTGCCCATATTCTACACCTAGATTATATTTGGCATTATTAAATAAATGTTGTTTACCCAGGTTAGAGACTGGCTTCAATTTGGCAGCTGGGGAGAGAAGGGAAGGAAGCCAGCACTGCCCACACCAAATGAGGTTCACTGGAAGGCAGAGGGAATGGAGGGATGGGGAGGAAGGAGTGTCAGGCTTGCTTCACACCTCCTCCCTGAAGGCTGAAGCTCACTAGTTGTGTGTGGATGAGCGGGCCACAGGGCATGACAGATGAGGCCTGGTGGGACGTGGTAGTCTTGGCATACTGGTGCTCTGCAAATAGAGAAGGGAATCATCAAGCTGAGCCATTGATAGCAGATTCCAGGCACCGTGTCATAGGCACCGTGGGCCCAAACCAGATAGCACTGGAGTAGCCAGTACTGGTACAATGGGGATGAGGATGCAGAAGAGGCCACGACTCTGACTCCAGCAATAACTCACTTCTCAAGACTTGCCAGCTGGCTTTGGAAACAGTCATTCTTCCAAGACCTCTGGCATTGCTAGTTTCCTGAGTCTACCTGAACTGTTTCAGTTAGTCTTAAGATCAGCTTTGGAAAATATCTCATTCATCAGTGGAAACAAGGGCTGTGGTCCTTGCTCTATTCCAGAATAATCAAGAATTTCACACACAGACACACACACCACACAGATTATCTCCAAACCATGCAGTAAGCTCAGGAACTATGAAGTACATGTGATGACCTGTTACCTTCATTGCCATCTATCTATCTAGTGGTTCTCAACCGTCCTAATACTAGGACCCTTTGATATAGTCCATCATGCTGTGGTGACCCCTAATCACAAACGTATTTTCATTGCTACTTCATATCTGTAATTTTGCTACTGTTATGAATCATAATGTGTTATCTGTGTTTCCCGATGGTCTTAGGCAACCCCTGTGAAAGGGTCATTTGGCTTCCAAAGGGGTCATGACCCTCAAATTGAGAACTGCTGCTCTAAAAACACACACACACACACACACACACACACACACACACACACACACACACTGCAGAAAGCTAAGAAACTGTGAACTACACAAGATGACCTCTGAGCCCATCTGCATCTTCTTTTTGCTGTGTTAATTATGGAAGTAAGAAAAGGACATACTACATCCCTACCACTTAGAACATCTGCAGTGTACCAGCTCCTGGCATTTTTAGTCTGCCCTGGCTCTAACTAAAACCATTTCATGTTTTGCTTTGAAGAAATGGATAACATGAAATGGTAATTTGGCTGCAAAACCTTGGAAAATTGTTCCCGGCCCAAACATCTGCCCTAAATGAGCTCAGCTGAGGTCTCCTTGGAAGAGGGAGGAGAGAGGAGTGGGGAAGAACTGGAAGGAGGAGCGTGAGGACAGTGCTGCCCAGGCAGCCCTTCCTCCAGGAAAGCTCTCCGGGGTTATCCCATCCCATGCTCCACACAACACTGGCTGTGCCGAGCACTCCCCCGCCTCGGCTATCTCCCCACTGTTTGGTATGATTAAGGTGACTCCTTCCAGAGTGTCTCTAAACCCTGCCTTGCTGCCCTGTGTCAAAAGCGCGGACCTGCCTGCTAATGTCATCAATTCAATGTTTAAAGAAGGGCTGGGCTCAACTCTGTACTCCTCAGAGCTGGGCTCGCCAGAGAAAGCGGGGGAGTGAGCAGGGCTTCACCTTCCACCTGGGCCTCTTAGGAGTTCTTCTGGGGGATCTTCACTGTCACGGTCTTGACTTCGGAGTACTCTCGTAAGCCAAACTCTCCCCTGAAACATACAAATGACAGATTCAAACATCAGCGGCCCTGGGGATTGTGCCTGAGCTGGGGTGGCATCCTCAAGAAGGTGAAGCTGTCATCCATGAGCAGCAGGTCACTGGGCTCTACACACAAACTCCTAGTGGACAAAGAGCAAAGCCTTCCTCAGTAGAAAGCTGCCTTCTCATGGGCAGATGTCCTTTCTTAAAGGATCACTGGTTTTCAGAGCATAGGAAAAAAGGAGGTGACTCCTTGGTACCCTGAGAACCAGGCCTGCGTTAGCCAAGGCAGGATGGCTCACAGCTGAGCACCATGACAGCAAAAAGCCAGGCCCAATATCTGCCTGGGCCACGTTTCTGCCTCCTGTGAGGACTGGCCCTGCAGGAATAGGTGTGCCACTCTGCAGAACCCTGCTCCAGCCTCTGCAGACCTCCAGCATCCCCATGCTGATAGCCTACTTAGAGGGTTGCTCTCTACCTCTGAGATGGAAGTCTTAGACCAGAATCCTTACCAGTATACAAAGTTCCCATTTCTCATTCCTTACACTTCCTAAAGAAGGATAGGACAGTCAAAGGCCTACTGTGTGAAGACAGAAACCACCTGGACCACCTTAAATATTGCCTTGACAAGTGCTATCCATGGCCCGACAAGGCTGGGGAAAAGATTTAAGAAGTAATTAAGGGGATCATTAGGGAGAGCTCTCCACAAGAGTCTCCTTAATCACTTCTCTCCTGGAATTGTGGCTGGTGACAGGTGCAGGGCTGTCAGGAAGCATTTACTGAGTTATCACTGACAGATTCAGGGAAAGCAAAGCCAGGAAACTGATGGGAGCCCGAGTATCTCACAGGTGAATGTTACACAGAGGAAGGCTCTGCCAGGGTCACTTCTGCTGGAGCGTTTCTGTCCCCAAGGAGCCGAGCTCATTCATCTTGCTGTCTGACCTCCCTAAAACTGTGGGCTTGCTACACTACCCAGCACACCGAGGACACAGAGGGAGAGGAGGCAGAGGAGAGAGGCTTCCTCACTTCTACCCTGGTGCCACACTGTCTCCCTCAGGGAGGAACTACTCAGAATGGTGTCTGTATGTGAAAGACCAGTGAGAAACTGGTCTTCTCCATCAGTCAGCTGCAAATGATACAGTTCCTACAGTTGTAGAAGCAAGACCTAGGGTAATGGCCCATCCTGTTCCTTTTGGGATCTCATGACCCTCCATGTAGCTCCAGCAGCATTGCTAGTAGCTCTTCTGGGCACCACACCCAGTTGACAAGGGCCCCTGGAAAACTAACAGGAACTGAGAAAGACCACAAGTGCAACGTTACTGTCTGGGTCATTCTACTTCAAGAAGTATGAACTGGGCCTTACCCTTACAACTCCACCCAGGCCGTAGGTGCCTACTACCAGTTTGTTCTGGCTTTCTCTGAATTTTTTCCTGCCTTAGGACAATTCTGTGCATATCTCCTCTTTAGAACGTTCTGTGCTTTCTGGTGGCAGTGAGGTTACCCCTGCCTTCTAGTTCCTTATGTATGCTCTTGGGCAGAAGACTTTCTTCCCACTCTTGTCTCCAAGCTGTGAGAGAGACCTATGAGGGCATATCTATGGAATCAGAAACAGGTCACAATGGCTGCATTCAAGTGTCCCCACTGGCTCCCACCATGTTTGTGTGTGTGAAGCTATGGTGGCCTTACTGGCTGGAGGGTCCTTGTCCAGTCCCAGGCATGGATGAATACACAGCCTGCTCAAAGACAAAGGTGACTCACACCTAGAGTACAAAGGACTGCTTTGTGCCGAGGTACCAAGAGGGTCAGTGAGAGTCCTCGGAGTAGTGTATCACAGGCATGATGGAGCAGAAACAAGATCCTGGAGTCAGTGAACAGGAAACCAGTGACCCTCCACTAGCTAACTGAAGGGCTTGGTTGAGCTATCCCTTTCCTCTTGGTGCCTAGTCACCTCTCTTGTGGCAGTTCCTGTGCCCCAGCATACAGTTATCATTCAAAGAGCATGACTACACTGTGGCTTTTACCCTCCCACACTGAAGGTTCTGCTTCTGTAGGTCTTGGGAGGGCGAGCTGGTCATTCTGCACACTCTCTGTAAAGACTGTCCAAGGGACTCTAAAATCTTTGAACTTCAGATTCTTAAATCTGTTCACTACAGTTAAAGTCTGTGGCACATCTAGACCCTCAGTTATCAAGGAAGAACCTCACTGCTGCTCAAGAGGCCAGCCCTTCCTTACTGAAGCACCTTCATCTCTGATTGGCCACCATCATCACTGCATACCACCTCTTCGGGGCACAGAGACCCTGACAAGACCCCAAGCCTGCTTCTCCACAGACCAGGCTAGTTTCTGAGATGAAGCAAGGGGCCATACCCAGAACGAAGGAAAAAAAAATGTTATGTTTTGGAGTCACCCAGCAAACCATCTTAGGAACTATTGGGTTTCTGTTTAGAGTGTGCATTTCCCCTAGTTTCTATTTGGCTTGCTGCAACAGTTTTCTGAATGAGGTCCCCACACCACCTGCACCAGCACCATTCCAGAAGTTTATTACAACATGAAGATCCTGGGCTGTAGTCCAGATCTACTCAACCAGAGTCTCTGAGAGTGGGTCCCCAGACGAGCATATTTAACAGTCCTAACCGCTCAGACCACAGATGACTTCTGTGCACATACATGCTATGTATGCAGGCATATGCATGCATTTGTGGGTGCATGTATGTGTGCATGATTTGAGAAGTTGCACACCATCCCATCCCATTTCTTATTCTTGCAGTCCTAATCTGCATTGTCTAAGATGCCCACAGCTCTTTCTATCCCTTTGGTTTAGTGTGAACTGTAGCTTTTCACACTTTTTATCTCTGGGGACTGTGATAAGCAGGAGCAAAAGGACAGAAAATGAATAGGACTTTCCGGGCAGGCAGCACGGAGAAGCACCCCTCTAGCCTCTGATGGGGGTGGGGTACCCATCAGAAAACCTGTAGAAAGCAGATCTCTTATAGCTCGGAGAAACTGAGGCTAGGTAGTCCGCCTTTCTTTCAGCTTGTTTGTGAAAAGATCACTTCCCATCTCTGCCTCACCTCGGGGTGGGCAAGGAGACTGGGATGTGAGGCAAACAGTTCTACCCAGAGGGAAGGTGAAGCAGATTCTCTGCAGACTATCAAACTAGATAGAAGGCAGACCAGGCTCTTTTATTTAAAGTGTTTCCTATTAGTCTAGGTCACTAAGAGAGAGAAAACATGTTTTGGGAGTAAGGTTCTGCTTCTGTAGGTCTTGAGAGGGCAAGCTGGTCATTCTACACACTCTCTGAGATGACTGTCCAAGGGACTCTAAAATCTTACATCGCAGCTTCTTAGTTGTGGTCTGTAATGGCTTGTGCTATAAAAAGGGTTTCTGAATACTCAATGGCCAAAAACTTAATTCAAAATCAAATATACAACATCTGAGGCTGAGGCTTTCTAGGCTGTGTTTACCCACTGCATTTTGTGGCTTCATGTGTGCCTGCTTGATTCTGAACATGCAACACACACTTAGCACTGTATGTGCCTTCATGCCATCTACACACACCTAGCACTGTATATGCCTTCATGCCATCTACCAAACTCAGTGCCTCAGCTCAGATTTCAGACTACTGTTTGCTATGAGGCAGATAATTTTGTTATGAATCACATGTTTACTGGACATAAAAGATTTCTGCTAGAAACATAATTTTTATTATGAAAAAAGAAAAATGAATAAATGTATTATTTTTCTATCACCCTCCCTCAGCCTATAAGTAGCAAATGAGTATATCTTTGGATTATATTGTTAGAATGTTTGATTTTAAAAATTGCTATCTGAGTTTTACAAAAATTTGTTAAATGAATTTTGACTTTGGATTGAGACAGAATTTCCAATAAGTTCTGAAATGGTCCTAAACATGCTTTTGCTACTGGGCATCCATGTTTATGTGAAACAGTGTTCTCAGCTTTGGAAACTGTTGAAGATGTTCTTTGTCCTACAACAGAAATTTAATTCTTTATGTAAAATTAGACAAGCACATCCATCTCATAAATAGGCAAGGTTTCATCTTTTTTTTTAGGTTTCATTAATCTTTAACAAAAAGTAAAATGACATATATTCCATATAATTGTTTTTTAAAGACATTTCTTTATGACTATTAGGAGATATTTGGGTCATATATCTATTTTTCATACTTACATACCCAGGTGTTAATAAAAATTTCTCAGGCAATAAGGGGTCACAAATGGAAAAAGACTGAGAAACCCTGACTTATGTAAGATGCAACAGTCTCACCAAAGAGCACCAGCCCCTCATGATCTTTTAACTACAGTGGGAAGGCCACATCGCCAACGCATCTATAAGGAGACAGATGCTGCTCTTTAGGTTTTCTTGGCTGTTGTTATATATGGTTTGACAGAGCTGAACTGCCCCCAACCAGCTTTCTAGCAGAGGGACATTTCTTCTGGGAAGAGATCAAACTTACATAACATCAAAAGTCTGAATCCCAGCAAGGCCTGTTCCTGATGAGGGACAGGGATAGCCTGGGACTGCGCTCCATTACCCAGAGGACATTTATTACAAGTTTATATTATACTGGTGATTCACCCTGTTAATGATCTGTAGCAAAACACCGAATGAGAACAGTGTTCCCAGGACCAGTGACTGTCCGGACACTTTAGAGAGATTAGTGAAGACAGCCACAGAGGCCGGAAATGAGCAAGCAAGTGGAATGCAGCCTCAAGTGGGGGCAGAGAGTTAAGGCCGAGAAGAGGTCCTGTGTGCAGGATGGTTTGGAGCAGCTGATGGAGTGCAACCCCTGGGAAGAGGATTCCAGGTGGGTTACAGTTCTGCTGGGAGAAAAGTGTGGAGAGCAGAGGCACAGGTGCACCGGAGGGCAGAAGAACCGGGCCACTGACTGCGAGGTAGGAAACGGCTACACTTGAGGAGCAACCTGCTTCTGAAACAAAAGAAGGGCCACCATCCTAGCAGCTCCTCCTTGATCGCCACTGGTAGCTTCACTTTCTGGATGAAAGCTTTCCAGGCACCACTACATGTTTAGCTACTCAATCCTAACATATCTGCAAAGCAGCACTCCCAGGCAGGTGCTATAATTATTTTCACCATCTAGAGAAGGACATCAAAGCTTAGGGAGAAGGCAATTTCTGTCTACAAAAATTTACAGAGGTAGGAAGCACAAGTGTCAAGATTTGCAAGCAACATGACTTTCCAAACTGCTCTTAGCCTCAAAGTTGTTCACCCAAACAGCCCAATGCTGAGAGGCTAGACAATACCAGCCAATGCCAGCCACAGAATATGAAGTTCGTAGATCCCCTCCTCACGTTTAACGGGGTCCCTGCATATCCCTCAGACAGCATCCCTACCTTTCCCACAGTACTTCTGCTCACACTTCCTCTCTACTATCTTGCTTTGGCCTCCAGGCTCAAAAGAATATTCTCCACTTGCTCAACTACTCCCCTTCTTAAAGGCCAAGTCAAACCCAAGTGCAAGACCATGGTGAAACACTGTCCAGACTTTCTCCCTCGTTTCTGGGTTTCTCTTTCACTCCAGGGTTTCTGTCCTGGGGCCCTTCTGATACCCGCAATGTAGGTTTCATTTACCCAACAACATTCTAAGTGCCTTAATGTGCTGAAGTCCCTGAGACCAAGCCCAGTGCCTTGCTGGCAATGTTCACTACCAGTTAGTAGACTGTGGTCTAAACATTTGCTATTAAAATGTCATTCAGTAATGGCAGAAGGAAGGGGCATGGATGATGTTCCTTCTTGTGAGTCACAGGGTTCAGAAAACAGATCCACTCTTTTCAAACGGAGAGACATAAGTTTTATAAATGGGGGTGCCACCATTCAGTCCCTGAAAGTCACTAAAAGAAAAATCAATTTATACTGAAGTCTGCTCTGAGGAGTCTCTTGTCTACTTTCCTTCTGTTGTAGCCCTGTTTCTACAGATCATCAGCATCTCAGGATAACTGTGCTCGTTTTGAAGCCTGTTCCAGAACAGTCCTTGTGCTTGGCCCCCAAGGTTCCATGGCTGGATGCCATGAGACTATCTGAAACCACTGAGCCTTAGAATGTCAGACCTGACACTTACTGGCTGTGAGACTGGGACAAGTTGCTTGACCACTCCACTCCTTAACCAGGTCTCCTGCACGCAAAGTATATCTATATAGCCACACAAATCAAATGGGATAATGCGAGGGAAGGAGTTAGCACAAAGCCAGAAACACAACAGACCCTTAGCCGAGGGCAGCTGCTGAGGTATGGATGTTTGTGTCACTCCAAAATGTGTATGTTGGAACCCATTGCGCAATGTGATAGTATTAACAAGAGGGACCATTGGGAACTGATTAACTCATGAGGGCTCCACCCTAACAAATGGGATCAGAGCCCTTCTAGGACAGGCTCCAGCACACTTCCTTTCCTCTGAACTTCATGAGGACATGCTAAGTGCCATGTGTGAGAAATGAACCCCTCCCAGATACCGCATCTACCAGCACCTTGACCTTGGACATAGCTTCCAGAAGCATGAGCAGAAGTTCCTAGTGTTCACACTGCCAGAAGAAGGCTGGGGTGCAGTGCTCCAGTTACTAATGTAACACCTGCTACTGTTAGTGCAACCTTCTTCCACTCTCTTCTCCACTAGGCTCTGCCAAGGCACCCCTTATGTGCCTGGCATCTTAGCCTTACAAACTGGTATCTCCCCAGTTTCCAAGCAATTTCCCTGAAAGGCCTGGAGATGTTTTCAATTTGTACCTTCGGCAACTCCTTCCCTGACCCCATGTCCTAACTCTAGTTCCAACTTTAAAGGACTTACAGGCCTGAGCAGGTGGGACAGACAAGTGACCACGGAAGGAATGGCAACCAGCAGTTAGCCCCTGGAAGCTCCAGGCGTCATGGGAATGCACAACCGTGGAGCTCGGAGCTCTGGCGGCTTTGTTCGGGAGCATGGAAGTAAACACGCCAGCCAGGCTTCACATACAGCCTCATGCTCCAGAGAAACAGCTCGAGGTTTCTGAAGCTGTGAATGCAGACTGCAATGTTCCTGCGGCAGGATGTGCTCCTTGGCTTGGCAGCTGGAGAATGCCAGCCCTGAGAACTGCAATGGTGCGTTCTCTGTGGGCTCCTTTCTGCAGACAACATGGAGCTTTTCCCTTGTCCTGACAAGATGCAGCTGAATAATGGATCCATTTCTCTGTCTACTCTGAGTGTGAGGGAGTTGCACCTTGCTCACTTTAGTGCCATGTAATACTCAGCTTATGTGAGTTCGTACTCAGTAAAATGTTAGATTAAGCTGGTATGGTGTAATCTCAACACCCAGGAGGCAGGCAGAGGCAGGAGGATTACTGTCAGTTTGAGGTCAGCAGACACTACAAAGATCCAGGTAATTCTCGGCTGCAGAGTGAGACCCTATCTCAAACAACAGCACAACAAAGCTTATGAATGGAGGCGTGGAGGTGAACTGTTTGTTCTGTGAGCCCTCTGTGCTGGCACATTCCATCTATATAGACACCAGAATCTCTGACACTTACATTTCTCTGCCGTTTCCAGACATCTTGAAGCCCCCAAAGGGGCTCTGGGCATTTAAGGCATTGTAACAATTGATCCTGAAGGAAGAAAACAGCATTGTTAATACGAACCTATCTCACAGAAATAATCCAATTGGTGTATTTCTTGGAGAAAAAAGATTTTTCAAAGTGAAAAGATAAAAGGACTTTAATTTTCTGGTCTAGTTGATAAGAGTGTTTTCTTAGGTTGACGTCCCCATCCTTGCAGAGGACCCTTATTAGCTACCCTGGCCCCTGAGAATTATAATGCCCTGCCACAGTTTGGATGTTGTTAATCCCTTAAGGATTCACTTGTGGACATCTTGGTCCCTGGGGTGGTGATGTTGGAGGATGAGGAGGAACTGTTAAAGCTGGAGCCTGGTGGGGGTTTCTTAGCCACTGGGGGAGCTACCCCAGAAGCCAGGCATTAAAGTAGTTCCTCCTTAGCTGCTCTAAGCAAGTGCCACCCCTGAATCTTGCCTTCTGGCTTGTCTGGCCATGTCCTCACCCACCACCATCCGCCATGCTGTAACAGACCAAAGGCCCTGCAAGAGTCTGACCATGCTCACTGGACTTACAGCCTCCCTGTGGACTAAATAAAACTCTTTGAAATGGAGTTAGCATTTCACGATAGTGATGAACTGTGAGCTAGCAAGGCTCTTTATATCATCAGTGGATATAAGTCTTACCAGACAGTCCCAGCTTGCATTGCAGAAGACACCGTGAGAGCCTTGTTGATGTCATTAGTGAAGACGGCTGCTACAAGTCCAAAGTCTGAGTTATTGGCTCTTTCTATAACTTCATCCATAGTCTTAAACCGCAGGATTTCCTGAACAGGACCAAAGATCTGCAACAAAATTATGTATGCAAAGACGAAAAGTGTTAAACTTGATTACTGTCCTAGCACTCTGGCAATCCCAGGAAAGATGTGGCAATTGTAAAATGCCTGTGATACCTCCTCCTTGGCAATCCGCATGTCATCAGTGACGTTGGAGAACACGGTGGGCTCAATGAAGAAGCCCTTCCTTCCCAGTCCTTTGCCTCCACACTCCAGCTTGGCGCCCTCGGCCACACCACTCTGGATGAGCTCCAGGATCTTGTTGTATTGTTTCTTATCGATCTGCAGGAGAAATCACTTGATGACTCTCAGAAGGCCTTCCATGAAAATAGAAACATGCACATTCTCGTGAACCCCTGTGTAGTTTTCTCCCCCAATGTCACTGCATCCAGTCAAATCATATGAAATTGATATTACCTACTCAATTCTAAATGGTGAAAAAATAGAATTTTTATGGTTGCAACTAACAGATGGAGGAATCTAAAGAATGCTAATGACTATCTAGCCTGAAATACTAGGTCAAGATTTTTTGGAACTCATCAAAATGCTAGAGACTGCCTCAATGATTATCCACAGTTTCTATAAAGAACAGTTACTTCTGTCCACATGGGTTACACAGAACCTCTTTCACTAGCGCTGCCTTAGGTGCTGTTGGGTTTATCTTAGAGGAGAATCTAATGCATAGTTGCTGTCTTTAGAGAAGTGAATTAAACTTCCCAGATGAAAGAGTCTGATTGAAAACAGAAGCCAACACCAAAGCTGTCGTTCAGTCATTATGGTGAGTGACATAAGCTATATTCACCCAGGTTTTCTTAGCTAAAACATCAACCTTCTCAACAGAGGTACCCAAACTGAGAGATGGTTTCCTTTACTAGAAAACCCATGCTTAGTGATGCTGATGAGTTTAGACAAACCCTTGCAAATTATGACCCTGACTAGATTAAAACCACAGTTTGTGAACCATCAAGGCTACAGCCAGGTTGAAGTTCTCAAAAGCAGTCTGCTGCTCAGGACGTACATTTATGACGTCTCCATTGCACCACAGTGTAGTGTAGGCACAGTAAGAAGTAACTACACGGCCAAAGAGGAACTCAGCCAACCTTCCATCCTACATGTCACAGACCATTGCAGGGACAGAACTGCTGGCAGCTGCTGGCAGCAGAGAAAGGGGAACAGAGTCTGAGAAGGAGATATCCACCTTTCCTCACCTGAGCATCTAAAAGTGGCCAGAATGTCTAAGGTGGGGCTACATTACCAAGATCCACCTTGCCATGTCCAGAAATCTCCTCATAGCTAAATCACCCCAATGTTCTCCAGAGATTATATTTAGTAATGTAAAGAGAGGCAATACGTCAGTGCCGACATTTTCAACTATGAAGACAAGACACAGGAATAAGGAGGCAGCTGGAAGTGGAAGAGACTGTTTTGCCAGGTTCCATTAGCATCAGGATTTGTGCTGGCCCAGATTAAGCTACACAAAGATAATGCTTATGGTTTCTTACCTGAGGACCCTGCTCAGTGGTGGGGTCAAAGGGGCTCCCCACAATGCGCCTCTTGGCCCTTTCCACACTTCTTTTCACGAACTCCTCATAGATGGACTCTTCCACAAAGATTCGAGACCCTGCAGTGCAGCACTGGCCTTGGTTGAAGAACACGCCCTGGTGAGCCTGCTCCACAGCGTAGTCCACTACAAGAGGAAGCATCGTATTCTCAACACAACCTTGCCTATGGCCTGTCTAGGTAGCACCTTCCTTTCCACTCTTCAAAGGTCCAGGAATAATGTCCTGCTCATCACAGCCTATGCCAGTAAGTGGCTCTGGACTGAGAACACAGACAATGCTTGCTATGTAAACTTGGATAACATTGCTTCACTGAGACTCTTTCTTGTTTCTGCAAACAGAAGGACCAACCCTCATCACTGTCACAGGAGATTTAAATTTCACTGTACAAAAGACCCAGGATCATAACTGTGAATCTTCCAGGTGAGCAAGAAATGTAATGGAGACTAACAGAAGCCACCACAGCTGACTATTAGCATACATGAATATAAGCCTAGAGCTTACCAAACCTTTCCAGTTTTAACGGAAAATCAGAAGTCAGAGTTTTAATGTAACCCTTTAAGATTAATGTAATGGTTGGAAAAGGAAACATATATTCTATGTGTTTGGCCTATGACTGCCCACTTAAGACTTCTGATCAACTTGATCTTGTATGTTTAATGATCATTTTGGTGATTACCTGTAATGGCAGTGCTTCTCTGTAGATACTGTATCTCCTCTCGATATAGAATTGTTCAACAGCAGTGCAATAATGCTTTCCCCTCCTTTCCGATGTCTTACACTTCAAGGTAATACTGACAAGTCTGCATGCTGGTTGCTAGCTGACTGACTGAGTCAGTGGAGTGACAGTAGACTGCCTGCTCCTCAATAGGAAGAGGCACGAAATCCGACTATTTCAAGATTGTTTTTTATTGTTTTTAATTATGTGTAGGTGTTTCTGTCTACACATAGGTATGTGCACATGAGCGCAGGTGCCCTGAAGCTTGAGTTAGAGACAGTTGTAAGCCACTTGACATGGATACTAGGAATGGAACTCAGGTCCACTAAAGGGCAGCTAGTGCTACCTCTCCAGCTCCAAGATCTCTTATCTTGACAAGAAAGCTAAATGTGAACTCTGCAAAGTCCATGCTGGGAGGGGTTTCACTCTATGCACGTTCTCGCTCCTGACTTTTCCAATTACAGAACTGAGAGTTGCATGGAGGGTGTGAAGAAGAGAAGGAATGGCTGAAGGGGACTTTGGGATTTCATTCTGGAGAGTTTTTTAGGGTAATAGTGCACAGATAGGTGGTCTCTTCCTGGAAGGGTTTCCTAGGTTACCATTCTATGTTTCTGGTAAGGTTTGACCCACCCAAGTCCTGAGAGCAAGGTAAAGGGATTAGCATGAAAGTAGAGGAGGTGGTATGGGTTTGGGAAAATGTAGCCAGTACTCCAGAAGCAGCATTATGTTTTGATGACTGGCCAGTCAGTTGAATAGATGATAGACCTGGCTGAAAAGTTTCAGATTTCTTGAATCTAACAGACTATATTTGAGGTGTCAGAGTCTTAGAATGTTGTCCTTTCCCTTACATATTAATGGATAAACCTTCACCTTTTTCTACTCCAATATATAACACCAGAAAGTGAAAATGGCCCTAGACTGTTCAGTGTTGGCTAGTTGTTCTTCTTCCTATATTAAATGATCATCTCTTCAGAGACATTCTGGAAAGAAGTGGGCAGAGGTGGGATTTAGTTCAAAATGTGCCCCTCCTCCCTACATTTATGGGCTCTTGCTTTGGTGGGAAGCTGACAGTGATAATTTGAACTGGACAAAATGAAATTTGAAATTTATGCCCTGGCAATAGATGGCTCAGAGTTTAAAAGCACTGCCTGTTCTTCCAAAGGTCCTGAGTTCGAGTACCAGCAACCACATGGTGGTTCACAACCATCTATAATGAGATCTGGTGCCCTTCTGAGAAAGAGAATTGGTCATTCATCCTCATCAACTTAGACCATGAAACCCAATAAGGACAAGTCAATAGAACCGCCATATACAGGCTGACCGTGCATGAGTCAGTATGGCCAGGGCATAAATTTCATTCATTTTTAATTTTTACTTCAAAGATCTCTTGATGTCAAGGGTGGCTATAGAAGAGGAAGGGGAAGGGTAGCACTCTGACACACGTGAGAGATCCGTGGGCCACTTACAGTCAGCATCTGCAAAAATAATATTAGGACTTTTCCCTCCAAGCTCCAGAGTTACTCTCTTCAAGTTACTTCTTCCTGCTGCTTCTTGAATCAGCTTCCCGACCTGAAAGGAAGGGAAGGCAGAGGGTTGACACAGCTTGCACTGCTGCAGTCAGAGGTCAAAGCCAGCTCCAGGTGACAATGGACATGGTAGTCAAGTGACCCTAAAGGCAAAATAATCCCAAGGGACAACTTTTGTGGTCAGCTTGGGAGGATGAAGAATAGACAGCTGGGGTGCAGTTAAATACACATGTTGAAGAAGATGAAAGGATGCTCTTCTTTCTCCATGGAAGACACAGGCCAAAGATTCTGTTGAAGATAAATAATATGCAACACATGACTAAAAGTTTCACCACCACATTACAACTTTTCCTTGGGCTATAGCTTCTGGCGGGGCAGGGGAGGCCAATCATCAAAAAACTGTTCATTTATCTCCAAAATTACCAAGTTTTATGCCTTTACCTCTACTTTGGGTTAGAGTTAAAGTGTTATAGATAGTCGAGAGTCTGTTTCTAACTAATATGGAAATGCCTATTCATCTAGAATTCAAGCGAACAAGAGGCTGTTTAAAGAGAAAACATTTGACACTAAGTGGATATCAGTCAATAAACTGAATGTGTCAAATGGAAATAGGGCTGTGCCATATAGAGGCTCTGCTCAAGAAAATGCATGTTACCTCGGGGGCTGAGGATGCTTTCCGAGGAAAGACTAAAGCTGCCAGACCCCTCAGGATCTGCCTAGGCAGGGATGGATGCTTTGGGGATGGCCTATATCCACTCACTGATGCCAGCAGGCTATAAAGGCTCTGTCCTTGGCTGCGGTGCTATATATGCCCCCACTATGTCTGATGTGGGTGGTGACTAATGTTGTCGAGCCTGCACTGTGATTTATCTTCTCCTTGGCAGAGATTCCTGATGGATGTCCCATGCAAAAACTATACCTCAGTGATGGCCTCGGAGGATCCACCTGCAATATGGATATCATACTGGAGAGCACAGGTCACTTCATGGAAAATGCTGAGCTGTCATGCAGTCTATACAGTAAACTTGGTCCTGTGCCGAGGAAACATTACTTGTATGGAATTAATTCTACTGAGAAATAAAACTTTTAGAAGTCTTGAGAAGAGAAATGCTATGTTTATGTCTATGCCTGGTGTCTTAGCTGATTTACTAAAACTTTACAGCAGGATTATAAGTTCTCAGGCACTGGAAAGGCATGGTTAAGAGAAAAGACCCCAGCTAGACTGCCTGGAGTTCTCACTGCCTTATACTCAACTGGGATCTTAAGAAATCAGCAGCTCTCTGAGCTTTGGTTCCCTCCTCTGTAAATGGGGATAAAGACAGTATGTGCATTCGCATTTAGATGTGCTGTGATACAGTGATTTCATACAGATGGCTCTTAGAACTCAGACTAGCACACAGTCAAACAGACTTTTGCTGTGTAAGTGTCCACACAACCTATCCACATACAAGGGTGAGGAGCAAGAAGGGCCTGCTCTTCAAAGTTCAATGCAGAGACATCCAGGTGGCTGAAACAGTAGGTACCACTAGACTTTCAAATGTATGTCTCCCCCAGGTCTCCCCAACTATTTACTTGCATGGTAACTACTTCAGGAAAAGCTCCAGTTGCCAATGCTGTGCAGTGATTGGGTTGATGCCTCCACTTTCACTGTAATTCTGCCTCACTATCATTTTCTTTTACGGAAAAAATGACCTCATTCTGAGAAAACAACCCTTTTTTGTGGTCACAAGGTATTTGTCCAATGACAATCTTCATGTCTACAGTAACTATATAGCCCATGATCATCAGAGAAGAATAATTTGTTGTTTTTAGAGAAGTCATATCTCTGAAAGACATAGAATTAGTTTCTTGTTTTGCACAAAAATGTTATTCATCAAGGTGTAATAAATGCTAAAATATGGTCATAAATATTAATGAACTGATTTGGTTCACCAGCTGAAGTTCTCCTTTGCTATCCTTCCAGCTTAGGTCTCTTCTGCCTCTAGGCAAAGCACTTAGGAAGACTTGGGCTTGGTAAAGGCTATGTTTCCAGAAAAGCAAACACGCTTTCTCTCTCTTCTGAGAACACACACAGACACAAAGGAGTCCTGGCCCTTTGGTCTGGCAGACAACAGTGTGAGGTAGAAATTATGACTAGAGCCTGAGACGCCAAGCAGAGGAAGAAGAAACCTGTCTGTGGTAGTTCAGGATCCAGCTGCTCTTCGACTCCATGCATCACCTATGAGGAGTCCCTGAGGACGTGGCCATCTGTGACTGTTTGCTCTTGTGAGGAATTTCAATGTTCTAGGTTCTCTCTGCTCTTTGTAATTGATGTGGGCATATTCTAATGCCTTAGGAGAAAAGCAAGTAAGTGATTTGTCAAAGAAGATAGTTACTGAAATTCATGAACATGTCATTCATGGTATGAGTCTAGGGCAGACATTTGCATGTCCTGATTCATTTATGCTGCCCATAACCCCCTGGGGGAATATATTATCTCATTCTAGAGAACAACAGATTTAAGAGACAGAAACTAATAAGCATTAATTACCAGGTTACCTAGCCGGTTACTAACAGACTGACTATAAGGCCCAAGCTTAGGGGCCCGCCCATCTCTCCTTATTTTGAACTCTGTTCTACCTCATTTTCTATGTCATTAAGGAAGCAGTGTGTGTCACAAACCACCAGTCTTATGATGATACTAAACACTACAAACTGATGGGAAAGGAGAACAGTAGCTTCTGTATTTAAAACAGAAGCTGCATCAAGGAGAAGTCATGGATTTTATACTGAGCAAGATATTGAATAAACGGTTAAGGCAGGTAATGAAGGTACCAGTCAGCTGGCACTGCTTTTCCCACTCCCCGACACTCTTCAGGGATGAATGACCACCAGGCTACTCTGTGAGGTGTCAGGTTTTGCTGCTAGGTATGTTGTCCAATGATTATTTTCATGGCTACAGTAACTATTCAGTCCATGATCGTCAGAGAACAATTTTCCTGTGCCAGCCTTTCCTTAGAAACCAAGATTATTTATGATAAATATTGCAGAGCAAATACGGGATGAATAATGCCTTTCTTCTTTGTCTCTGGACGAAGGTCAAGTTGCAGCTCAGCCTCCAGCAGAAATTGGTAGCAATGAGAGAACCACTTCTATCTTGGGTGGTCTGAGAACAAAACAATTCTAAAAATCCACCTGCTACAGACTGCCTTCATTCAGCACATACTCATCGTTCTGCTGTCTGCCAGATGCAACAAGGAACTCGCAGCCAGAACGACTCTTATGTAAACTTAGGTATCCAATAAGTGTGACTGTTTCTGGAGTGCACTTTTGAAAAATCAGAGTCTAACTTAATACTAGGACCGAACAGATTAAACCATAGCGGTACTTACACATTAATGTCATTCTCCACTACAACCAACCCTGTCAGGCTACTCAGCTCCTTCCTTGTGTAAAAGGGCAAGGAGGCAAGAATCTTCATTAATTGCAGGGCCAGGCATCATATGCCTACCCATGCTGTTCTTAGTTTATACATCTGACAAATATACCACAACACATGAATCTTCCCTGGATTGGAGAGTAGAGAGAGGTTAAGTAACCCCAAACAGAAAGTATTCCTTATTACCATTACCACAAAGGGAAAACAGAACCAATGCAACCCCAAAGCAGGGGAAGATGAAGTGCTTAAAATTAGAGTCCAGGGAGAACCTGTGCTAATATGTCTGCAAACCATGAAAATCAAGCTAAGGAATTACAGACACAATTTCTTGGAAAGGTGTCATATCAAAACCTATGGGATTAGCAGGTCTAAGGACAATGACTGAAAACATAAGACAAATCCATGGATTGACTGCCCTTCTCAGGTGGGAAGGTTTGGGTGTGATTCCCCAGGAGCAAGTTCCATACCCCTTCCTACAGGTCCAGAAGGTGGGAAGTGCCTGGTGAATAAAGGAGGCTTAAGGATCAAGATAATGGGTAAACTGTATGAAAGTCAGGCCTATTTGAATGAAATAAGCAATGTATAGATGAAAAGAGAACTATTGTACAGGTTGGGAGACGAAATCTGTAAATGGCATAAACAGAGATCATAAGGACCTGCTTCAGTCCATCATCTTTCGCAATCTGTAAAGGTGTCACCACACACCCTTATCGTTCCTGTCACATCCTGGGATGATGCGCCTGGGAAGGACAACTGTATGAGGTTTATGGAGTAGTTTGGTTCTTAAGAATTAAAAGTCCTAGGCTTGCCGGGTGTGGTGACCTACACCTTTACAGCCAGCACTCGGGAAACAGAGTCACCGACCTCTGTGAGTTCAAGGCCAATCTGATCTACATAGCTAGTTCCGGGTCAGCTAGAGTTACATAGACTGCCTTAGAAAATAAAATAAAGGAAAAGAAAAGAAAAAAATGCTGGGTATTATAAAGTGCGTTTGCTCCTACCAAACTGAACTTCCCCTTCCCTTCCCCTGGTTTCAGCTTCCTCACCTGCAGAATGAAAGCTCAACCAGAGCAGCAAATTTGTCCCTCAGCCCTCTGGTTAACTGCAGTTTAAATTACAGATGGGACTCCTGGGGCCTGTACTCACTCAGAAACTGTTTCTCCTGCTGTAAGAGCAGAAGTAGCTTTTCCCAAGAGCACCACAGCTGTTCAGGATGGTAGGAAAGCTGGTCTGTTTTGAGTTTCCCCACACAGCGTTCCTTATGAAAGAGCGATAGTGTCCCTATCACATTGTTTCCTAAGGCTGCACTCCCTGCAGAGTCTCGCCTCTATCTGTGCTCCCCAAGCAGGCACGGTGTGAGTGGGGGTTCCCACACACATGTGAAACTGGGCTAATTCTCAGCAGGAATGTTGGCACAGGCCAACTCTGCCTCCCATACTTGTTTGAATAGACTTCAAGATTGATATTAGGAGTATCCCTACCAGAGCCACAGTACTCCGGAATCCTGTTCACAGCAATGCAAGAGTGAGGGGAAGGTAATTTGGTTCTTCACAAAGAAAATAATTTGTTATCCAGGACAAAAGAAAAAAAAATAAAGAACACAAAAAGCCTTTCAAGGCCATGTTTATACAAGGTGTTTGGTCTCTACAGTTTCTGAGGTTGATTAAAAATTTTCATGAATTAATTAACTTAATTAAGGTGGGTCCCTTCTCAGAGCTAAAATGCCTTTTAAGAAACAGAAAACAGACCTGTACAAAAGATCTCAGTCCACTTTCTGAAGATGTTGGTTTTCTCTAGTATATGCTCATTTCTTAAGCCAAAGCTCAAATACACAGACTCTGATTCTTCCTTTTTCCTCCTAAGCTTCCAGGGTTGTATTTCCTGGTTCTAGTTTAGATGGGAACGACACAGAAATACACACAGTGTGCATGTCTGGTCCTTCCGAAATACCAAGAAACAAACTAATCTGTTCAATTCTTACCAGAAAGGAAAAGAACAAGGCAACTTTCCAGTGAAAACAGCAATTTCAAAACACTATCTGTGAAATGCAGATCATGCAGATTCTAGAAATCAATACAACCATGAATATGATTCTGGCCTTTGTTCCCATGATCCTCCCCACTACCCACCTACCACTGAAACCCCACAAAACCACAAGCTCTTCCTGGAACCGACCCTGGGTCTTCATCTGCAGGCCAGGCTTTCCTCCCTTGGCTTGCTCAAAAGTCCTCACAGACCTCCGTCTGCGCACCTCCTCTGAATTGCTAGCTTCCTCTCTTCCACTTTTCCCATAGAGCTTGGCGCCTTCTCCTCCATCTCACTGTGCTTCACCCAGAACTCTCACCCTGTACTATCTTACCAGCTGTCTGTCTTCCTCACAAGACTGAACTTGTCAGTGCAGGGGCTTGATCTGATCTGATCTGGTGTGTGTGTGTGTGTGTGTGTGTGTGTGTGTGTGTGTGTGTTTAATTTTCAGTCACATTTGTTGAGTCAGTAAGCCCCAGCAAGGCTTGTAAATAAAGCCTCTGGAAGTGAGGGCAACAGAGGTGAGAAACTGGAGAAAGCCTACCCAGGCTGAGTCTGCAGCAAGCAGGGTCTTGAGCACCCCTTTTTCCTCTAGCTTCACCTCTCACGCAGGCTAGAGGACTCACTGCACAGTTAGAGGACTGACTGTAGCTAGGAAGCCAGGGCTCTCATAGCCCTTTCTGTGTCTGGGCTCTAGAGCTGTGACTATTTTTCAAAACATCCCAAGAGTATTCAAATGTATCACTACCACTACAAACCACTGGAGCAGGCTGGGGACATAGCTCAGTGGCAGGGTGCTTGCCTAACACATACAAAGCCCCAGGTTCAATTCCCAGAATTATAAAAGAACCTGGGGGAGGGGTTTCAAAGAACAAAACAAGCCAAAATCCATCTTGAAGGACAGCCTTCACCTGTCATCACAGCCCCATTCTAATGCTGCTGTTGACTGAGTGCTTCTTCTATGCTGTATGTTTTCACACACAATTTTAATCTTCACGGCAACTGTGAGAGGCCAGAGTTATAATTCTGCTTTATAGTTGGAAGAAAACAGGACTCAAAGAGGTTTATAACTTAGTGACTGGTCCCCATGGAGTGGCAGAGCCTAGACTGGACTAAGAATGCCACAGGGTGTTTCGGGCTTTCCCCACCATGGCCTCTCTCCAATGGCTCCTCTTCTCTATATGGACTGGGACCAGGGCTCCTCTACTATGTAGGAGTTTGATAATTATGCACAGGATCTTATGACCAACTTAGTCTAAACCAGCTGTCTGCCCCACTTCACCATCCTTTTGTTCCATAACACTTTTTTATTTTAGATAAATAAGCAAAAACTCAAAATTTGATTTCTTAATTTACTTTGATAGGAAGTGTGATTTACTCAAGTCAGAAAGATGCATGTCACTGGGTGATGGTGCACATCTTTAATCCCAGCACTCATAAGGCAGGGGCAAAGGGATCTCTGTGAGTTCGAGGCTAGCCTGATCTACAGAGCAAGTTCCAGGACAGGATCCAAAGCTTTCATTCTCAAAAAAAATGAATGAAAGGAAGGAAGGAAGGAAGGAAGGAAGGAAAGAAGGAAGGAAGGAAGGAAGGAAGGAAGGAAGGCTGAGTTCAAGGGACAGGCTACTAAGGACCTGGTCATTCAGCCTCAGCCTGGAGAGAGGACTACTGCAGAATTATTGCTTTAGCAAATTAGAGTAGAAACCAGAGCACCTCAGACAGAAGAGACAGAAGCACACATCCTCTTAGTCTTTAGTATTCATGATTTAAGAAATTTAAAAAAGAAAACTAAAAAATAAAAACCTGTACAGTTGAACATTTTGTCATATCACCATGGTATTTTTTCATTAAAAAATCCTTTGATTCACTATGGGATTTTGTACAACCTTAGGAAAAGGCCTCTTTGCCGGTTTGTTTTAAGAAAAATAAAAAAGCTGCAACTGTCCCAGACCACAAGCTGCCTATGAGGGATAAGGCCAGAGAGAGAAGAGAACTGGCCTGATTCATCAGTGCCGCCACCGCAGCAATGAGCTTGCATCATATAACAGGACAGTCACCCAACTTGGAGAAATGAAAGGGGAACCCCACTGTGTGAATTAGCATCAGTGGTAACACAGCTGCTAGCTACAAACATTGCCTTGGCACAGATCAATCAGGACTTTCCTGTTGTCTGCTTTGATGGTCTCCCTACTATCTTGTTGACTAATGATGAAATCATAGTTTGTTAATCTAACTGAATAAAAAATAATACATTATATCAAGCAAAATGCAAACTGTCTTCCTGTACTTTGTTGAAGATGTTTATTGACTCTGTGTTTATAAGAGGCCTTTCATACTCACTTATTAAATATTTACATGTACTGCTTACGTATTTAGCTGCACAAGGAGAAGTTAATCCTATCTGTAATCTGAGTACTGAAGGTTTTTGCTAAAGTAAAATGGAAAGCAGCCACTTCAGCTAAGCTTCTTGTTTCAGACTGTTGCAAATGTTTTGCGATGTGTCAATAGCTTCCTTCTCCCTGGAGCAATCCTAACAGAAGCCATGATTAAGTCTACTTTTAAGTGACATGTTCGATCTAGAAGAATCTATGTGATTTCCCAAGTAATCAACAAAGTTCGAAAAGAATAGATGAATGAATAAATTCTAAAAGGGGTTTGGAGATCATGTGACCATATGCTTTGCCTGTGAGCATCCTCCACTTGCTCACTATTAGTGAAAAGTTAGCTGAAACCATGCACACTGGAGTGTGGTTCTCACTGAGGAACATGTTCTTTTCAGTCAAACATGTCACAAGTCTCCTCTTATAAACACAGAGTCAGTAAACATCTTCAGCGAAATACCTGATTCTCTACCAAACTATCTGGCTTTCCCCCTTGTCTCAGTCAGTGTTCTACTACTGTGAAGAGATACTATTCAAGGCAACTCTTACAAAAGAATTTAACTGAGGATAGCTTAAAGTTTCAGAGATTTAATCCATTATCATCATGGTGGGGAGTATGGCAGCACATATGGCACTGGAGCAGCAGCCGAGAGCTGCAGCTTGATCCACAAGCAGCAGGAAGATAGAAAAAGAGACTGGGCCTGGCATGGGCTTTTGAAACGTCACAGCCTGTCCCCATAAAAACATCTCCTCCAATAAGGCTACACCCAAATCCTTCTAATCCTCTCAGACAATTTCACTCCCTGGTGACTACGTCAAATAGATGATTTTATTGGGTCTATCTTATCCAAACCATGACAATCCCCTTTATCTCTCTTTCTCATACACTATCTCTACTTTTAAAGCTTAGTTGTTGAGTACTTTCTCCTGTTTTTATACAGCTGTTGCCATCAAAATCATATCCTGTGGTGTTGGTGAATAGAAACACAGGTAAACAAAACAGAACAGTCTCAAAAGAGCCAAACAAATATGGAGAGTCATGCTTTAAAAAGACACAGGGTAATCCAGTGGAGGAGAGCATCTTTTCAAGAAGTGGTGGTAACTACAGCTATTCATACTATCAAGAAATAACACCGACCTTTACCTCATAACAAACACAAGAATTAACTCAAAAGTGCACATACTTCAATGTAAAGCAAAGCTAAAAATCCCCAAAGGGAGAAACAGGAGACAACCTTTGAGTTCTAAGTCAGACAAAGGTTTCTTAGACATAATACCAAAAGCCTGATCTATAAAAGAAAATATGACTGGACTGGATCTCATCAAGCTCAGGAGCAACTATTCTCCTCCAAACTACTGGTAAGACAATTATAGAGAGACCACAGCCCATGGGAAAGATCTGAAAAATATAAACAACTGGTACCCAGAATATACAAAGAACTCAGAGAATTCAAAAGTAAGAAAACAATGGTTCCCTTCCCAAGGGGCAAAGATTAAAAGAAATCTCACCGAAGGCAATGCATGGTGACAAATATATAAAAGAAGCAGCTTAATAGATGAGAATTCTAAGTGAAACAACACTGGTATTAGTACCATCCAGCTATGGGAATGGATTAAATTAAAAAGACTAACCATATCAAGCGCTGGTGAAGATGTGCGGGAGCTGGAAGTGCTTCTACTGCAGGTAGAAATAGAAAAGGTATGAAATCCTTAACTGGCCATGACATATGACATAGCCACTCAATCCCTAGGTACTTTATACACACACTCTCTCTCACACACACTCATGCTTGCATGCATGCACGCACATACATACACACATGCACACATGGGTTGGGGAGGAAGCAGGGAATATTTGTCCATGAATTGCTCACAGAATGTTTCTATTTGTGCTAGACCCAATTGGGAAACAACTCAAATGTTCATCAACAGTAGACAGAATAATCAAGCTGTGATCTATACACAAACTGAAATATTGTTCAGCAGTAAGAAATAGGAGAAATAGACAGCAGCACAAGTGAATCTCAAACGAATTTTCTGAGAGAAAACACCTATTGATACTGTGTGTGTCCGTTCACATAGACTTGTAGAAAATGAAAGTAACTTAGTCGAAATGCATAAAGTACACAGAAATATAGGGAGTGGGGTGGAGGGAAAGATAGGAGAAGGCTTCTACGTGTGATGACTGCATGGCACTCTCTGACTGCAGTCGGGCTCTCGCTATCATTGGCGATGACTACACACACCTGCTGTACCATGCTGTACACTCTAAATATATGAGAGCTACTGTACCTTGAGTATGCCTCAATAAATCTATTAAGAACAATATATTAAGCAAGTAAAATGTCATGGTGTAGGTTAACTGTGCCATACCCTTGTGGACTACTAATGTGAAGATTACATTGAACTTTTGTGACTGACTAAGGTATGGTTTAATAGCTTTTACAGTAAAATAGATGCACTGGGATAAATTAATTAAAATGTAACATAACCAGAGTCTAAAAGGAATAATGAAGAGAAGTAAAAGAAGTTAAGTAAAAAACAGAAACAAAACAAAAATATATTAGTGCCCAATGACCTGAGATTTCTGGAACACATGGAGGCAACACTTAAGGTCTTTTTACTCCAAACAAGAGTCAGGCGTCACAGAACTGAAGCTCACTAGAGCTTGCTGAGCAGCATGGGTCATCCAGGAAGAGCCTATTAGAATGGCTACAGGGAAACTGTGGGTCTAGAAGACAATGTGGGTGGTCTTCTAGTGTATACAAGTCTTGTTTCAGCACAAATTAACACACTCAGCATTGTGAAGTTCTAAGTGGTTGTGGAGTGGGACCCAACTAACCCAAACCAAGTAAACCACTGATTCTTGACTATGGGTGAAGAATTCTTAGAAAAGCTTATTAAAACGAGGATTCCCAGACTCACTGCCAATTCCAGCTTAAGTTAGAAGCTCTGGGGAGCAGTCCCGGAACCTGAATTTGAATGAGTCCCCACTATCACCACAGTGAGGTGTTCCTGAACAACTGCTGAAAGCAATATCTACATTACATATTTCTTCTTTGTAAGTCCTCCTTGCCACAGAATTTCATTTTGGCAAACCCTGGTTCAAAGAGTAGCCCATACTCTAGACCACAGCAAGGAATCCTAACTAAATTTTTCAATGGGTACCAAACTCTTTTCCTGGGCTACATTCTAAGTTGTCCACTAATTAACCTAAAAGGTTTAAAAAGAGCTTATTATGCAAGATAGCACTTGGTCAATTTTCTAAAACATGAAACATACACTGCTTACTAGAAGCCAAAAATATCTGTAAACTATTTATGACAGCCACAAAACAAATACAAGGAGAGTGAAGCTGCCAGGGAGAGTGGGAATTAGCCTGCAACAGACATTCTGTGCAGATGGAAGTTTTATACTCAACTAGTGTTTACTGAAATCGTTCAACGTGCCAAGCAATAAGGACAGACTTTTCAAATGTATTGTCCCAACCACAAATAAGCCAGTATAGAGTTACTACAGGCCTGCCAAACATGAAAATGAAGGACAGGAAGGAGGCCAAGATCACAGAGTGAGAAAGATAGGTCCTAACCCTTGCCTGGGAGAATACACTGGCTCTTGTTTTATACCAGTGGTTCTCAACCTGTGAGACACAAGCCCTTTGGGGGTATAAAGATCCTTTCACAGGGGTCAGATATCAGATATCCTGTATATCAGATTATTGCATTACAATTATAACAGTAGCAAAATTGCAGTTATTAAGTAGCAAATAAATAATTTTATGGTTGGGGATCACCACAACATGAGGAACTGTACTAAAGAGTTGAAACATTAAGAAGGGTTGAGAACCACTGTTTTATACCACATTTCCCCAATCACAGAGTGTCCTATAAATGTCACTCAGAAGTAAGTAGGAAGCTAGAGTGGTGGTACACATCTTTAACCCCATCATTCAGGAGGCAGAAGCAAGCAGGCAAATAGATCTCTGGGAGGGTGGAGGTCAGCCTTGTCTACATAGCCAAGTTCCAGGACAGTAGGCTACACAGTAACACCCAGTCTCAGTTCCCCTGGCCGCGAAGATCCTCTCCCAAACAAACAAACATACAAATAGCAGATGGCTGGGTATGGCAGTACAAGCCTTTATCCAAGTACTCAAGAGGTAGATCTCTGCCAGCCTTTCTCGACTATAGTGAGTTCTAGACCAGCACGGTTACTTAGTGAAACCCTGTCTCAAACAAAAAACAACAAGAAAAACCAAACCGAACCAAACAAACAAAAACCTAGGTAACAATGATGGCTCTCCTTACTGACACTTTGCTAAGAACCGGGCCCCATACCAAACATTTCACTGCAGTTTCTTTCACCCTTTCAAGTCAGGAAGTAGGTAAAAATCATTCCTAACCTACACAAGGAAATCTGAGGCCTGCACAGATTGCACAGAAACAAGTCCTGTGGCTAAAGTCATACAACCGTCATAGGCATCTAATCAAGTTGAGGTTTTAAATACAAATCTAGCACATATAATCTTAATTGTTCTTTAGTGTAAATTGAGTCCTATGTTTGAATTTATTACCTAAAAAGTACTTTATCTACTGCTTTCTGGAGCAAGGCAAAGTACAGTACATTTACAGTGTTCTTTCAAGTTGCAATGATCAGTACTTTATTTTCTAAGAAAAAGATCAAGGGATATTAACTCAAGCTGAACTAGGTTAACTTCCTAAGTGAATATAAAATTCTAGGAGAGTTTTTGTTTGCCACAGGCTAATTTAACTGATCCTCAACTGTTTAACTCCAGGTTCTTTGCTTGTTATGTATCTGCATAGCTTTGCTGATGGAAATTAATTTGGTCTAATGTGGCTGAGTATTATAATCCAAGGACTAGGAAGAAGATTTTAGGGAAACAGCTACAGAGAAAACCCTCTCATTTATCTATTCCCACATGCTTTGTACTCATCTTAAGTAGCCCAGCAAGGACAAGGATGTACCATGTTCACCAGTCATTGGGTGATAAGATCCAGTATAGGCAGGCTAGACCTTCAACTATGGATGACATTAGGAAATCAGACATACACTGACTCCTCAAGAGGTCCCATCTAGTGTGATAAGCTTTTAAGTTGCGTTTGGCTCCCTTCCCATCTTTCCATAGCATTCCGAAGAGACTTTGCTGGAAAAGTGCTGGATTGGTATATAAGCTGAGGCTTTGGAATTTTAAATGTCTGTCAAAAGTAGGATTATTGGAACTTTAATTCCAGTATCAGAGAGTGGCAGATAAATGACCTGTACCAGATCAAACAAAAGAGGTACTAAAGATGCAATCCTAATTTGAATTTTAGAAAAAATGAATTGGAAACACTGGTGAAAGCCTTTCAGAATTAAATACTTTTAAATGATTCTTGCAATGAAGTAATTTCCACTAAAAAATTTGCATCATCTAAAAATATGTTCTTTGAGAACTGGGCACAGTGGTTCACATCTGTATTTCTTGAATTCTCTAACCTCAGGCTGTAGGACTGTCATAAGTTTGAGGCCAGCCTGGTCTGCAGAGTAAGACTACTTCAAGCAACAACAAAACAAACAAATGAATAGATAAGTACCCCCTTTTGAGATGCTATCCCAGAGTTCAATGAACCCTGCCTGCTACAGACATGTACAAGCTTGTGGTCAGAAAGCAGCACATACTGTCTGGCACAGGGGCATGTAGCAGAGGCAAGTAACTTAACCTTCCCAGCTGAGTTTAACTTACCCCTGCACCTCCTCCGGCTGCTGAGGTGATGTGGTGGGACGACAAGCACTTGGCTGCCATTACTTGTTCAATCAATATTGACTATTAATATCCAAAGATTAACGCCTTCATAAGAACCATTCATTTTCTACAGTTTTATTGAGATTCATTTCATACCCTATAGGACATTCCTTTTGATGTATGCAATTTAGACATTTTAGTTTATTAACAGAGCTATGTAACTCACACAAATAATTACCGCTATCTAAACACAGGACAGTACAACACAAGCACAAAAAATTCTATATCCACTTGGTCACTCAGCCCCTGGAAATCACTAATCTGTGATTTGACTCTGTACATTTGCCTCTCCTAGACACTTCTCAGTTAAGTAGGACTATAAAATAATGACATAGCTTGACATTACTGAATTCTTTAAGTGTCATGTCTACACAATTGACCCATGCTATATCTATATCTATATCTATATCTATATCTATATCTATATCTATATCTATCTATCTCCATTTTAATTATTGAATAATATACCATCTGAGGATATATTACATTTTGTCAATTCATCATTTGATAAACATTTGGGTTGTCTCTACTTCAAAGAATAATGTTATAAACAGTTGTGCATAAGTTTCTGTGTCGGGTAGACTTTTGTCAAGTGCTCTTATATGTCTACTGAGATGAGCTCATGACTTTTGTCTTTTATCCTACTAATACAGAGTGTTAAACTGATTATTTTTCTGTAGTAATCTAACATTTTATTCCTGGATAGATTCCTATTTGGCTGTGGCATATAATCCTTTCTAGATCCTGCTTCATTTTGTTTGGAAGTGTTTTATTCAGGATTTTTGCCACCATAGTCATGTGGGATAAAGATGTAGGTTTCTTGTGATTCTGTTAAACGGGCTGCCTGTATTTTTCCCTCAGTTTTTAATTCAGAATTCTTTCCGATGGCTTGGTTTGTAGATACTACTTTCTAGTCTGGTCCTAATTGGATGCACGTGTTCTTTAGCATCTAGTCTTTAGCAAATACTTTGAAAGCAGCAGACTCAGTGCATCCAGGAAGAATACTTCCCTTTCACATCCACATTTTGCTTTGTATGTTTCATACATTGCAAAGTTATGATAGCAAGTACAAGTCAAATAAAAGTGACTTTGGAAACAGAAAATAAACTCTTGACAAATATAAAATTCAATCACCCTTAACTCTAAATTATCATTCATGTCTATTAATCTAATACGAAATCAGTAAGAGTCCATTTAACTAAATACCATTAACTTTGCATCACCTGACTTTAGAAAGCTTCTAGACCTGCTGTCAGGTGTGCTGGCCATCAGCCACATATCACTATGGAACACTTGCAACATGCATAATGACACTAAGCTGTGTTATAAATGTAAATCATACACCAGATCTCAAAGACTTCACAGGGAAAAGAATGTAAAATGTGGAGTCACTAATTGTATAGTGATAGGCTAAAATAATGTTTTACAAATATGGTATTAAAATGTTACTAAAGCCATTTGTTTCTTTTCCATTTCCTACTCTAATTGACAGACACAGCTCTCATTCTTCCTACTAGGTTGCAACACTGCAGACCTGAAAGATATCTCACATTCAGTGTGGCTGTCATCCATGAAGTTCCAACAAAGATACCTGTAACTCTGGAACAGTGCAGGTTTACAGAACAGGAATGAGAACAACATTTCTAGTTCCACAGAATTCAAATTTCAGCATCTATGAAAAAAGTTTTACTTGTACACAGCCTCACTCATTAGTTTATTTCTATCAGGCATGCTCGGCTTTGGCATAGTGGGGTAATGCAATGGAGAACACATATGGCTTGCAAAGTCTCCAGCACTTATTACCTGGCCTTTCACAGAAAGCTGTGCTGACCTCTGCTCTGTAGCATCCATATGGCTTATAAGGCAGTCAGTTGCCACTTGCATCTACAGACCCCGGTGACAGGGAAAGAAGGGAAGGTTGTCCCTGTATTCTCCACTAGGCTAGTTCAGAATTCCAGCTGCTTTCCTTGCTTCTGTTTTATATTCCTGACTACAAGTAATGTCCAGAGCCTCTGAGGTAGTTTTTACACAGACAGAGTCACCAGTAGTCAATGTGCATCTCTGCTTTCACACTCACTGGTGTTCTACAAATGAGACTGATGTTGCTCCTTCACCGTGGGTGTTGAGCCTATGGGTACTATTTGTAGCATTTATTTATGTATTTATTGCGTATATGTATGTACACACACGTACACCAGAGGACAACCTCAAGTGTCTGCCATTCCTCAGAAACAATCACTTTTTTTGTTTTGTTTTTTGAAACAGAGCCTCTTCCTTTTCCTTAAACTTTCCAAGTAGCCCAGGATGGCTGGCAAGCAACCCGAGACCTGCCATCTCTGCCTCCCCAGTGCTGAGATCACAAATGTGCACCACTGCACCTGTATTTTTGGTAAACCCCTTTACTCATTCACAGGACTGTTCCTCAGTGGTTTCCCGGGTACTTACCTCAGTAGAGCCTGTAAACGCAATCTTGTCTATGCCAATATGAGAAGCTATTGCTGCCCCTGCTGTTGGTCCATACCCTGGCAGAATATTGACGACGCCAGGTGGAAAGCCAGCCTAAAGAACACAAATTGGAGGACAGTATGTGTGAGCATCCCCTTGTAGGTCGGCTGAACGCTGCTTCACAGGTTCCACAAGAAAGAGGTGAGGAAACCCCCGAGGTCAGTTTTTCCTACCTCCTTGATGAGGGCTCCCATGTACAGTGCGCTGAGTGGTGTCTGCTCTGCCGGTTTGATAACCACTGTGTTCCCGCAGCACAGCGCGGGAGCAATTTTCCAGGTGAACATCAGCAGGGGGAAGTTCCACTGGAAGGGAAAAGCAAGGTTAGCAGGGGGGATGTTCCTTCATTACTTTAATTTCCAAACTGTGACTTGTCAGATTTTGAAAACCGTCCTTAACATAAATCCTCTCCACTGCCAAGTGTAGACCTTTGGGGTTCTGATGACATCTAGGCTCTGGCCTTGAAAATCTCTTTCTCTGTATGGTACACCCCAACCATCCTAAAGAAACCATCCTAAAGAAGCTGAAAGGGAGTAGGGAGTCATTTTCAATGTTTGTTTAGCTTTACTTTTTATTTTGTTTACATATTTCTAAAATTGGGCTTTGTTCCAGAATTTCAGTATGTGAATTTTCCCCTAAATTTAGGATTTTTACACCAATATTTTCACACTGGTATGAAAATGTTTTATGTATATGAACTAGAAACTAAAATTCTACCTATCAATTATTTTTGAGACAATGTGAATTTCAATGTGGCATTTTTGTATGTATTGTCATAATGTACAATTATAAATTGTAGAAAATGTAATTATCAATGAGTATACAAAAATTTCATCAGCCTCCTTCCTACTACAAAATACACCTACAGAAACCAAACTAAAATATTTTTATGAATATATGAACATAGGGATTAACATGGTATAAACTGATTTTAAATATTAAGCTTGTGTGGGCATAAGCTCAGGCATGGACTCCTAACTATCAAGTATCATTAATAATTTCATTAAGGAAGAAAACAGCACTCCTGATCCTCTGGTTTCAGCCCCTGACCACACTGTGTTTGGGCCTGAAGCCTCAGCTGCCATGCTTGAAGGATTCTCACTGGCTCTAGCAAGCTGCAAAAATATACAAGTGTCTTGCCTTCACCAAACACCCAATTTCTTTCCTCCTTAGTTGTTTATAAACTTAGGAGTCCTTGGTGATGTTTTAATTCCATCTACAGTGTGTAAATCTTGGAGGCAGTAATTGAGGGAGGGGCTGACAGGCGTTCTTGTCTTGTGAGGGAAGCTGCCACTCTGAGGATGCTTACAGAGAAGGTGGCAGACACAGGGGAGGGGGATTCCTCCTTTCTTCATTCTCTAATGAAGGTCACGAATAAACCAGAGTTTATTGATCATTTAACAAATACTAATAAGCCCCTAAGAATCTTTGGTCCCAAATTCAAAGATTATCCTTGAGTCTTTCCTCTGTTTTGCAAGAGAAAACTTCTTGTCTTATCTATATTGAGAATTTAATGTCAGCACCCCCTGTACCCCTCCCTATTGAAATCCCAGTTGGAACTATGAGCCAGTACTGTTAGAAGCTTGGGTGACGCCTTGTATTGTGCCAAGGGTGTGTATGGGAGAGAGCGAAGGACAGTGTTTAGTGTTCCAAACCAAACACTAGTCACTACATCTATTTTTCTTTACAAGACAGAAAACAGCAGGGAATGGTTTCAATTTTGATTGTGATGTTAACTGTACTGCTGTGACTTCTGGAGCATCTTCTCTCTAGATTCTTGTGAAAACAGACAGTGGGAAGTAAGGGATTAAGAGACCATATAAAACAATATGCTGGCAAGACGAAACACAAACAAGCAAATACAAGCCCACATTAATTTCCCATAAGCAGATAGACATTCATAACCAAGGGTGGGTTATTCATACACTGTACTTTGCTTTGCTTATTTTTATCAGGAGAATTCGTGACTTGAGAACTCAACTCGTGGTAATAGGCCCGAAACACTGTTCACCTGTTCAAATAAGCATTTACAGGGAGGCTGTGAGAGATGTCAACAGCATGAGCTCGAGTTCTTCTTCCCAGTGATGGAAAACACACATCACCAAGGACCATGTTTTATGTGGCTTTAAGAGAATTGGGTCAAATGAAAATAAATATGAAGTGTGAGAAGATACACTCACTGGGATGATCTGTCCACACACTCCAATGGGTTCATGTCTCGTGAAAGTAAAATAGTCTCCATCTGGAAAACAAGAAGCATGATCACTCCACAAAACGGTTTCTGTTAGGGGAAAAATTCAGAGGGAGAACTTAGGTCCTCCCTAAACTTAGGTCCTTCAGTGAAAGCCAGAAATGAAGTTGAAGTACATACTACTCGCCATGCACCAACACTGGTATTTGGTATGTGTTCGTGTGGGGGTGGCTACAGATAAACCTACCGCGTGGACAGAATGTCAGATGAGAGGACATTTATGACAAAATGAAACAAACCTAAGATAGGCAAAGCAGTCATGAAAGAGGAACCTTAAAACTGGAACACATTAAAAACTCAATTTTATCTTAAATACATATAGAATAGTTAAACTGTTTTAAATGCTAAAGTACCTCAAGCTTTTAAACAGCTTACTGGGTCTTTTTCAAAATTAAAAGCCACTAAGCGAAATGCTATTGAGAACATTTTTTATTCCAGGCACCTGGAAAGTGTGAGGAAGGAAAGTAAGACATATTCCCTCTCATGCAATGCAGTTGTCACAGGCACAACCTGGGTCCTGGGAACACAGGCAGGCCCAAAGTTCCACCTCAGTGAGGCATGACAAGAGGATGCCCTTGTACCTTAGGGACTTGGAGGAATAGCTGGAGACACTGACCAGCCTTGATTATCTTGTAGGAATAGTAGGCAGTTTGAATAATGATCTAGGAAGCCCAAACCAAATTTTTTAGGAAAATGCTGTTGCTTTTTTTTCTGGGTACGTTTAAAAAGATAATTGAACCACATCTTCGTTTTCACTTCTGATGCTGGCCTCTGGTCACTTCATGAATGGTTTGTCTGTCAAAAGCAGAGCCCTCAGTTCCCAAGGAAAGTGAACCTACAGCTAATACTCAGGGAAGCCTCCCTATTGGAGATGGGATGAAGGTGGGGACAGGAGGGTGTGGGTGAGACAAAGATGAATGACTCATTAAGTTGTTTATCCTTGTCTCTCAACACATCTTAACCACTGACGTTTATCACCCAGGCTTGTTTTAGCTAAGTTCAAAATTAAGTTTTTTTAAATAAAGTTTCTTTCTGCTCATCCCCTTCCCCCACCTTCCCACCTCCACCCTTCCCTGATCTCTAGTCCTTCTTCTCCAAATTAGCTGCTATCTATGGCTTTCATTTCTCTAAGGAACTTTCACTTATAGGAAAGTTTATGTGGAGCCTCTCACACAAGTGCAATCAAGCTATTGCCTCCCCCTCTCCTTTCTCATGTAAAGCAAACTGCAACTCAGTCCTGGGCTCGAAAACAGGACTGCGGTGAACTCTCCTGAGGGTTATCAGGTGGCTTTCTGCTTACTCCTTACTTGCTGTAGACAACGCAAAGGTATGTATCTTAGTATATCTTTGGGATTTATTGATTAAAGTATATGTGTCTTTAATGCTTTATTAAATGTTTGCCAAATCATCTTTTATAAAAGTTATAAAAAATTCTAACAACATGTTACAGTTTCTACTCTTTAATCAGTTTTCTGAATATCTGAATTTTAGTCAATCTGAAAGCTGAAGAATGGCAAATTGTTCTAATTTTGAATTCTGTTTGATATGTTTAATGATATTTAAGGATGAACATACTAACCATTTTCAATTTTTCTTCAAATTTAAAACCTCAGCTCTTTTTCTTTTGGGTCTTTCATTATTTTAGGTGTTTGAGGAACACTGTGACTATCAAGGTAACTGGTCACTGCCATATCATTGTGGCAATAATCTTCACCTTGTCTCTTGGGCTTCTTTAACATGTACTGTCTTAAATGGAGGAAAGAAAGGCAGGCAGGCTTTGTGCAGGTGGGACAGGGAGCTGGTATGTAGAAACTATCCCTAGGATGGCAATATTTAGTTCAAGTGGTACTTTAAAGTTCAACTTGACTGCAGGGCGGTGTTAGCACATGCCTTTAATTCCAGCACTCAGAAGGCAGAGGCAGGAGGATCTCTACGAGTTCGAGGCCAGACTGGTATACAGAGTTAGTTCCAGGACAACTAGGGTTATTACACAGAGAATCCCTGTCTTAACACCCCCCCACCACCACCACACACACACAAGAAGAAGAAGGACGAAGAGGAAGAGAAGGAGGAGGGAAAGGAGGAGGAGGAGGAGGAGAAGGAAAGGAAGAGGAAGAGGAAGAGGAAGAAGATTCCAATTCTGTATGAGACAAGTCATGAATTTTCTGAAAAGATACCATCAGCTGTGCTAGGACAAGCCACCACTGCACTCTCTAGAAAGGATTTCCATGAGGAACAACAATACTGATGATTACTATATAAAATTCCATTGGCAAGGAAAGCTCCCATACTAAACTATAATTTAGCTAAGGTGATGCACTCAAGTAGCTAAATATAAAGCACTGATTTGGAGGGAGGTATTGATCATTGAGAGGAGGACAAACTACTGCAAGAAGTAAAGGGAAGATGAATTGAAGATCTCGATATTTATTTTAGCACAACTGAAGGAAACAGGTAGTTCAAAGCAAATTCACTAGTCATTCATGTGAGCACAACACAGGGATTCATAGGTTTTCCATCTCCAGCCTACACATGCAAGATTGTAAAGGTATCAGGTGATGTTGAAAGCTACTGAAAAATGAAAATAAGGAAAGGAAAATGTAAACAATAATAGCTTTAGAAGCTGATATTAAGGGGAGTAACTTGACCTGATAATTGTGTCTTAAGAGAAAGAGAGTTATAGAGGATAAAATATACCTGATAATCTGTTCATAGATTTGATACACATGGAGCTAAGGGCTGGCACAGAGAGGGTACTGACTCTTCCAGTCCTCACAGCTGATTTCACTAAGTCCTAAATAAAGATACACGGGGTATCTTAGATCTTGAACTTTTTTCAAGAAAACACTGAATGGAAATAATAAAGAAAGGGCCCTGTCCAAAGGACACCCTCAATTAGGTAGCTGTGATTTCTGGAGAACATGAAAGATATATCTTCTACCAGGCCCCCTGGGAAGGACTGAGGGCATTTAGAGGCCCTTCATAGTTATCAGGATCCTGCTACAAGTCCCCCAAGCATCTATATTAGGGTCACCAGGAGCCAGTCCTTTGAGAGCCAAATCTTTCCCAGTATCACTAGATCAATCGTTTGATTTGCCAGGTTGGCTCATTCCTTAGCAATGAACACCGAGTTACTTGCTAGCCTCATTTCAAGGATAATTATCAAGTGACAAGTTTCAAGGGTTAGTAACATTTTTCTTCACACATTCTCTAAATCTAAGAAATAAAATAAAACAAGTCTACTCACTTACTACTATATGGAATTAGCTTTGCAGGCTACCCATGCTGTCTAGATGCTGCATGGTGCCTCTCACACTTCAATGTTCAAACAAAGCACCCTGTGATCTTGCTGAATAGATTCTGAACCCTCTGGTCATGAAGAATGTAAGAACCTTACAATTAGATAGTCTATTGTGCTATGAACCTGGTTGAACAGTGCATTAATATCTGCTGAGTATGCACACACAGTAGGTACATTAAGAAAAGACTTTGTCCTGGAGGCGAGTACAGAATAAATCTCTTATATTTGTGAAAATTAAGCCACTTCCCTATGTTCTTTGTTGGGAATTTGATAAAATTATACAGGGGAGAAGGGAGAGACAGACAGAGAGATAGAGACAGAGAGATGAAAACAGAGAGATATTAATATTTAGTTAATTAAAAGTTTAAATATTTGGGTAATTCCTTCAAGGAAAACATTGCTTTTAAAAGCAGAGACTATAAATACTTTAAAATGTTTAATGTAGCTTTTATTCTCATTTTATGGCACATCCTGCACATAAAATAAAGCCTAATGATGTAATTATAGCCAAAAAATCTTCATGTGTCAGAAATGAGATTTGTGATATGAATCCCAAGTTCCCGATAACAACCAATGGCATTTTAATAGTTGTAGTGAGTCTTCTGTAGCCAGTATCAATAAAATGAGTTCTTTAGCAACACAAGAATCTACAGCATAATTCAGTGAATGGGCACCATCTTCCTGTCTCTAACATTCACACAGAATTAGTCTGGGGTTGAGGGTATAGCTCAGGGTTAGGGCCTTTGACTGAATTAGAATTACTCTGGAGAAGATAACAAACTTTTAACTAATCCAAGTAGTTAACATTTAGACCAAAAACATAGAACTAATCCATTCTGCACCCTAGTAGATTCCAGTGTATGTAAACACTATGAAGACCTGTCTGAGCATTTTGCCACAGTACAGATTCCGTACAATGAAACTTTACATTAGCAGGACGTGGCACTAACACTGTTTCTTCCAGGAATCTACTGGTAGATTCTAAGAAGTAATAGTACATGTTCCTGAGTCTTCCATTAATAGATTTCAGATCTATCACTCTTTCATTACACAGTCTTGAAAAGAAGTTAGTTTTCTCTTCTGCAATTGATTCCTGTGTCTATAAAGTGAGATCAGCCTTATGGGTCCCTTGGGTTCTCTCTTCAAGAGGTTCCTTAAGAAGAGCTGACTTCACAGCTTCCTGCCACCATCCATTTAGCTCCTGTAACTACCCCAGTTCTTATCAAGTGAGTTCAGCAAACAGCCCTCACTCTCACTATGATTAAACAGAATTTCAGATTTCACCCATGCATTCACTATTGACGGTACCAGAGTGAGTTGACTGAACACAAAAGCTTTGCGTCTGATCATTATCTGCATTTTTAGCTCAGTCTTCAGTTTAACAGGTAAAACTGGAGTAAAATTGAAACAGATAAATAGCTACATATGACCCAGGTAGTTTTTAACCTTTACTATATGTTGGCATATAATAAAGCCATTTTGTAACAAAATTCTGCTTAATGTATGGATTCTGTTTTCCTCCTTACTATAAAATCAATAAAATCAACAGTCATTCAGAGGAAAGTAGGGCACCACAACTCCTCTTTCACTCTTAGCAAACTATAAATAAGTTTGATTCCCATCACAAGGAAGAAAGGGCAGGGAAGGAACAGAGAACTCTTGCTTTGAGTCACAAAGATCAAAAAGGAGGAAATTATACTTCTCAGGGCTGCTACAACAGAAGAGATAAAAAATGAACAAAAGAAAAGTATCCAATAAATCGAAGTAATTATTATTATTAATCATCATAAGTAGGAGTTGCCACAGGAGGGTTAAAGCACAGAATTTATGATCAGAGAGAATGGCTCTACTGAGTGTGGGCCAGGGAATAATGGATAGTGTTATAAAGAAAATAGCACCAGAGCCCTTTTGAATCAAACAGTAGCAGCTAATTGTGGGTCCTAAGAGAGATGAAATAGAGGGTGGTGAGCAAAACTCCGAAGTAAGAGGAAATGGCATCTTGTTGAAGGTTCAAAAAAAATGATCATCTCTTCTCTACTTTCCAAATTCTTCTAGCAAAAGGCTGTCCTTCAAGGCAAACAAGGTAGATACTTGTTCTCTACACCTGATTGCTCATCTATATTCAAAGAACACACAGTTTGGTTCTTAGACCCGAAATTTACTAGTTAAGTAACCTTGTTGAGACACTAAATTCTCAGTATCTCATTAGGCATACACTATTTAATTATAGTTTGTTTTAAAGAATCACAGAGTAAATATACCCTAAATGTAAAAGAACACTTAACATGCTCAAGTGCTATGCAAATAATTACTATTTTTGTGTTATAATGCAAAACAAAAACTGGAGATGTTTTGCAGAGAAACACAGGTAACACATAAAGACCACATAGCCTTCCTAAATTCTGAACTTCACTATGGAAAAAAACAATGAAATCAAATTGATATTGAATTATGATATTACAAAGGACAAATGGAAATGGGATGAACAAATCTGAGAATAAATATCTAAGTAATTATGACCTCTCTTACCTAGTCTTACCTCAGGATCCCCCTAGCTTAGTCTTATTAGACTGACTACCATGAGGTGAGTCCTCATGTCCCCTTCATTTGGTCTCTTTCCTATGAAATTTATTCCATCCAGTTGCTAAAATAGATCTCCTTCTACTGAATCCCCTTCTGCTCCAAACACTTCAGTCCTGAGGATCTAACCTAGCTCTTAGCTAATCTCTGCATGTTATTCCCTAGCTGACTGATAAATTGATTTAAGTGGCTCTCCACGCTTTTATCTATACACATAAAGAGGGACGTTGTCAGGATTAGTGACATAATCTGTTTGGCCCTATACTCAGTTTAAGCTGCCACAAGTGTCTCATAGCTACATTGTATCTGGCTGCTCTTTGTGCTTGGAGAAGTATTTTAGGCAGAGCTCCACATTTTCCTCTTTGATATACTCATGTTTCACATACCTACAGGAATGGTCATTCCATGAATTTTATCAGCCCAGCCTGCATAATATCGCAGGGTTTTGATGACTCCCTGCAAATCGATATAAAAAGCTTGGAGGAATGGCTTTCCACCATTTAGAGATTCCATGGTCTGTAGGAAAAGAAACAGAGAAGAATTAAGTCCTCAGAACTTGGCAGTGATATACTGTAGTGAGTCTAATTCTACAGAAGAAGAAACAAAGAATAGAGGGAACACAGCTAGACATGACTGGTGATGCACACTTGTTCACCTCTGCTTTCCCAAACAGGAAGGTGTCCCGTCCTAACAGACTTGCTTGAGTTACTAGTAAAAGACCACAATGGACATACACGTGCTGTTCTTGTTCCTGTGTTTTCCTTACCCACTGTCCAGATATATAAACACAACGCTTCTTTAATTGATGATAAAGAAATGTTCTGCTTGTCAAACCACCTTCTGTTATATTAATGGTCAGAGTGGAAGGGGGATCTTTTCTGAGAGTGCACTAGTAATTCGAATCCACAAAGAGAAGCAGGGATGTCGGTTTTGTATGCATTCAATGTGGATATAAAATGTTCTACACAGCTGCCAAGACCCCTGCTGAGAAGTGAAATATTCATGGTGCATAGCAAGCTTATTTATTACCACCAAATAAACAAGATCTCCTCTGGGGAAGCCCAGACTTTAACAATTTAAAGACTGGTTTTTGTAAACATTTATGTTAACAACCATTATCTATTAAGAGTAAAGTATCTGGTCCATTTATAAAAATAGCAATAATAAACAGCTTTACATTATAAACATTATTTTAATGACATGTTTCTAAATTGATTAAGTCTGTTACAAAAACAATGATCACTGGAACAATGAAGTAAGACTACTTTCACTTGAGACATACTAGGCTGTTAGAAGTTTAACAAATGAAATAAACAAAATGAATATTTATAATTTCATGTTTCTCTGTAACAGGACATTATATAACATGTACTGGTATAAAATTGTTTAATTACTGACAAAGCTAAACCTGAAATATTTTCCATTTGAAGTTAAATAACACTATTACTGACGGCACAGTTCCCCTACTTATTCCACAAAACAAAGCTCATTTTTAACTGCTACTTGTCACTCTACACTGGCTCACTTTATAAGAGAAAAGTCAATAATTTCCCAGTCCTTCTAAGACCACTTATAAGTTCACAAATTAGACAATACATTCTCTAATGTAGTTAGCTAACAAAGAGTCAAGGTCTACAAGGCAGAGAAAAGAATGGAGTCCAAAACCAACAGAGGACCATCCAAGGATGGATGACATACACTGCCTACATCCCTAAGTGGTTCTTAGCTTCAGAAAGTCTTCATTCTCAAAGAAACTAGCTATTTAGAAAATATTTCTTTTTATTTGAAATGTGTGTGGTGTGTGTGAGGGGTATAAGCACATGAATAAAGATGACTGTAGAGGCTAGAGAGCTGCTTCTCTGGAGCTGGATTTCAGGGAGTTATGAGCTTACCTATCTGGGTTCTGGAGCCAAACTCAGGTCCTCTGGAAGAGCAGTACGTACAGTCCTCAAAGTAACTTTTATTTTAAAAAAACAACAGCAAAAACAACCAAAAGCACCAGATCAGAAGACATTCCTGTGTGTGCTGTGAGTGTATGATAGTTCTAGTGAGACGAAGTGGCAATCTGTCTCATAATTATAGGACATGGTAGAACAAATGGAGTAGAATGCATGAGGCTCCACATCCTTCTTTTCCTATTTGATTTGAAAAAAAAAAAAAGCCGCTTGGCATTTGTCTTTTGCAAACAGCCTGGAGGTTCTGTTCCTGATGTTTTTGTTTTGCTTGTCAAGTGGATGTGTTTTGCTTTGCTTGTGGGAGGTGTGAGGAAATGAGAAGGAAGATCCTTAGCAGTGATGCAATGCTATGGCTTTTTTCCTTCAAACTGCCACGAAGAGCTCCCCAAAGATCTCTCATATTTCATATCCATACTATAGACTTCATTAACTCCCCTACCCAACAACACTTCACAGAGTACATTGTAGTTGAGGGGTCATTTTGGAGTAGAAACATAACTGCTTTCTTAGTTTACTTACTGCAAGAACTGCCCTGTCCCGTTCCACCAAGTCTGCAAGCTTGTCCAACAGACGTCCTCTTTCAGAAGCATCCATCCTTCTCCACACTGAACCAAGAGAGAAGGCCAGGCGGGCTGCCTGCACTGCCTTGTCTATATCCACCTGTGAATTAAAGAAGAGGCTCAATTAAGAGAAACACTCGATATAGAAAAACTACCTGCTGTCATCAAAGAAGTGATGCTTGCACCTAAGTGTAGCATCTAGAACACATATCCGTTGTTTTGCTGTTACTGGTGGTTATTCCACAGGGAATTTTCTAAGCAACACTTACCTTGTCTGCTTCTTGAACTTCACACACTTGCTCTCCTGTGGCTGGGTTGCAGACAGGGAACACTCTCCCACTCTCTGAATTCTGCCATTCATTATTAATAAAGATCTACAGAACGACACAACAAAATGGGATATGAGATATGGGAGATCAGAAGCCCGTCAATGGTTCAGCAGTATGGAGGTGTCATAGTAATATCAGTCCTATACACCTATTGGGACAGACATATAGAATCTGAAGTGTTGAAAGACATTCAAAACAGTACCAAGTCCAGTCTTACTCCTAATGCAGGAGTATCTTCTCTTATCAGTTGCTTCATCCAAAGATAAAGAATCTTAACTTCAGTGAACATCCGACCAATTAGAGTGTCCATCCATGAATAAACAAAGAAAGACAGAGCATCTTGTGTACGATCCCACACCAAGGTTAACAGTATTGGTAGTTCAATTTCTGGTCATTATCTATGGGGTAAAACCCTGGGTTAAAGAGATAATCACTAGAACTTTCAAATCAGTTTCTCTGTTGCAAGACTTAGGGAATCTTCAAGGAACCTGAATATGTCTGGAATAAGCATTTCCCTAATTATAGTCAGCTCTTGAATTAAGAATTAACTATGCTACCTAGTCTAACTACCGAGTTAAACAAGTCATAAGCCACACATGTTAGCAAAACCAAAGAGTTTCTAGAACTTTCAAGCTGTCTAAGATTTTATTAGAGGAATGCTTTTCTTACATTTGAAAGGATTTTAAAGAGCTCATCAAAGTGTCCCATTCCTTAGTTTTTCAAATAACAACACTGTCTACTGGATTCAAGTTTAGTTTTTAAATTTTCTAGTGGAGTGTATTTCTAAGATTGCATGACTTTATTTCTTGGAAGTTTTCTAAAGATCAAATAGAAAATTACTTTAAATTTTTTTACATTTGTTTATTTTCGTGCCTATGCATTTGGGGATATATGGGTGCCCACTGCTGCATGTGTGTGGAGATCAGAGGACAACCTATTGGAGGTCTATTGTCTCTTTCCACTATGTAGGTTTTAGGGATCAAACTCAGAAAGTCAGGCTTGGCAGATAGTGCCTTTACCCACTAGCAAAAAAAAAATTACTTATATTTCAATAGAATAAAACTAACTTTCTTCCTATTGGCACTTCTAAGTCCATTCATCATTTTAAAAATATTTAACAAATTTATAAGAGGAATTTAAAGTCATCTCCCTTTCTCTGGATCTTGAAACACTGTACTAGTTCATTACCTTAGGATTGATTTTAATACCACTCACCAAAGAGTTCCAGTTAAGGCTTTAAAAACAAAAATAAAAAAGCAGTGAGATCATGGGATTGTATAGAAATGAGTAAGTCACCATAGCATACTACCCTTCAGTTTTCTAGTTACACTGACTACAGTCAGATATTTCAAGAAGCTAGAAAATGGTGTAGGAGGCCCTTCTGTATTTATATTGCTTTCATTGGTTGAATAAAGAGACTGCCTTGACCTTTTGATAGGGCAGCCCTTAAGTGGGGAGAGTAGACAGACAGAATGCTGTGAAGAAGGGAAGTGTGGCAGACACCATGCTTCTCCTGCCCAAGACGGACACAGGTTAGACTCATGCCAGTAAGCCATGACCTCGTGGTGAATACAGATTATTAGAAATGGGTTAATCAAGATGTGAGAGTTAGCCAATAAGAGGCTAGATATAATGGGCCAGACAGTATTTAAATGAATACAGTTTCTGTGTTATTATTTTGGGTGTAAGCTAGCCGGGCGGGATGGGACAAAGGGCCGTGCGCTCCATACTACAGTTTGGCACCTCAACGTGATGTACTAAATCCACTTAAAAACTTGAGAGGGCTTAAAATGGAGAGAGAGAGAGAGAGAGAGAGAGAGAGAGAGAGAGAGAGAGAGAGAGAGATTTTAACACAGCCTTTTGCTGTTTGCTGGGGCATGCCGCAGAGAGATTTCCTGACTCGGCAATAGCAGCAGAAAAAAAGCCGAACCATTTTAAAACAAGGCTTCCTGGGCCCTGCTGCCAGTGTGAACTCCAGCTATAAAGCATTTCAATGACATTTGTGGGACCCGGGTGTTTCTGTGCCCACTAGGGTTGGGAGGAACTGGCTGAGACCATGCCTGTGACTCAGCGCTCCCTGCCTGGGCAGGTGGTGGGATTAGGTTTACTAGGCATGCACAAGCAGGAGAGCATGGCGGATTTCTGCTGCTTTAGAGAGAGATGTTTCCAGGCTACACAGTGCTCTGCCTGGCAGATTTGACTGTAACTCATATAAAAAGCTCATTCTTAAGAGTTAAAGTGCTGAGTGTGGCTCCTACCTGGTGGCCCCAGAGCTAGCAGAAATGGTAGGTCCACCATTTTGAAATTGGAGAGAGGTGGAGTCAGTATTCAGAGCAGCTGCAACCAAGCTGCTCAATATTTTCAAAGCTCTTCAAGTCAGTAGAGAATTAAAGACAATGCAATAGTTCAGATTCAGACATAAAAGACCTCTAAATGGGTCATAGTGATAGATAAACATACGTAGGCTTGAGAGAGAGAAGAAAAAGAGTATTAAAAAGTCATAAAGTTAATGCTTAAAAAAAGGGTAAAGTCTTTAAAGAGACAGAGTAAAGTCATAAAAAATAAGTCACGTAAAAATGAAAAATTCACAGAGAGTCTGGATTATGTTTATTGTGTTTTCTTTGAAATTTTTGACTGCGAAGGAGCTAAATACAGAGAGACACTTCATTGTGTGATCTGCTAAGCTAATCCAACATGTATATTATAAAGCTATCTTGACTTCAGAATTTGGGTCTAAGGATATGATGTTTTCACAGAGGATGAGACCCTCTGGATTGCTTCTAGACTAATATGGTATGATAGACCACACCCTCCTGAAAGCTTGCTGTGAAGACCCTCAAAAACTTACTTTACTCAACTGCTGACTGAGAGGAACCTAGCAAACAGGATACACTATGAAAGACCTGATTAACAGCACCCCCATATAGCACGAAGCAGTTTGGAGATAGAAAACTATGTCCATATTCCCAAATATTATTTATAAATGTTCTTTTACATTTAAAGGGAGATATGATATAGATATGAATAATTAGCATTGGTATGGATTTTGCTTTATTGATATAAATTTAAGGTCAATTTTTCATATGTATATGTATTTCTGATCTTGATTAAGGTATTGTGATTGTGTAGTTCATTTAAAAAATGTAATGTATAATTAGGAAATATAGATTGTTAATGGATAATCATCTATAATAGTCAAGCTTGTAGTCATGTTAGTTAGATTTTCTAGATATATAAAGATATATTTCAGTTAGATAGTCATTCTTCATATCTTTCAAAGACTACAGAATATGGCATTTAAAATATTTTAATAACTTAGGGCTTTTCATAACAATGAGACACGTCTGCTCTGGCAGCACCAGCTACTTCAAGAGGAAGATGGGCATCGAAGAGGCTCCTTATGGAGTTTGATAGCCATTTGGGCAAGAAACTGCTCTTGCCTGGACTGTTGCATAAACTGGACACAAAGAACCTGCAGAGAGAGGACTGTTGAACTTGCCTAAAGGTGAGATGATCCTTTGAGGTTCCTGATTCATGCAAGAGTCTGCGAGACATTCTGCAGGACACAAAAGAAAGTGACTGAACTGTCTTTGAAATTTCCAGGTTCATGGAAATGTCTGCCAGATACTATGGGCCTGTAGGCTGAAGATGGATGCCCCCAAGGTACAAAAGAACTTTGGGTAACTGTATAGGCAGCAAGATGTCTCTATCATTTCTAGAGTTTTGGAAGTTGCTTACTTCTTGTTTACTTAAGTAATATTATATCCTTCTGGAGTCTTTGATGGAGTTGAAGAATAGATAGATAGTTACAGTTATAGTTTTCCATTGTTATGATAAAAGATAAAATATATATGTTATGATAAAAGATAAATATATATATAATATATATAAATATTATAACTGTAATTCTTGTTTGATAACTATCTTGTTATATGTAATTTTGCTATGTTAAAGTGAAAGCCTTTCTTTTTTGTTTAAACAGAAAAAGGGGAAATGGTGTAGGAGGCCCTTCTGTATTTATATTGCTTTCATTGGTTGAATAAAGAGACTGCCTTGGCCTTTTGATAGGGCAGCCCTTAAGTGGGTGGAGTAGACAGAACAGAATGCTGGGAAGAAGGGAAGTGTGGCAGATGCCATGCTTCTCCTGACCAAGACAGACACTGGTTAGACTCATGTTGGTAAGCCATGACCTCGTGGTGAATACAGATTATTAGAAATGAGTTAATCAAGATGTGAGAGTTAGTCAATAAGAGGCTAGATATAATGGGCCAGGCAGTATGATTATTAGAAATGGGTTAATCAAGATGTGGCAGTTAGCCAATAAAAGGCTAGTTTAAATGAATACAGTTTCTGTGTTATTATTTCGGGTGTAAGCTAGCCAGGCGGGACGGAACAAAGGGTCCCGCGCTCCATACTACAAGAAAACATTTCAGAGGCATCACCTTAGTCATATTTTTTGAGTATTTTTATTGAATACAGTTAAGAATTCAGAATTAAATTTCTTTATCAAGGGATAGAGGGAAATGAACAGAGAAAGATACTTCACAATTGTTAGACAGAAGGTGGAGGCACAGACACAGGCATACTTTGTATATTTCAGTGATGATTTAAAGGGCTATCTAGTGAAAAGTTTGACTAGGAGTCTCCAATATAGATTTTCTTAAACTCTAATAAAAGAATTAGCCTGTGGGTGTACCTCAGTGACAGAATGTTTGCCTCATGTGTATGATCCCCAACACTGAAAAAAGGTTATTAGCAATCAACAGTGCCCCTCCCCACAAAGCTAAAAATAAAAATCACTCAATAGGAAAGAGTTAATTACTTAGGAAATGTGTAAGAAGTCTATGTGTAAGAAGTCTACCATGGCACTGGGTATCTTGTTTTCATAGAAAGATAATTGATAATTCTTCTTATCTTTATGGTATCTATGAATAAAACTTTACTTGATACAATAGTTATAAAATTAAAAATGAAAGCTCTTTTAATTATAATATTAAAAGGTGTCCATCTCTTCTACAAAATGATGAGCCTTGGAACATTTCAGGAAGATGGCAATGTGAGAACACAGGGACAAGAAGAACCAGAGCCCTGACCAAATGCAACTTGGCAGAGCTGTGTTTAAAAATCTGGACTCAGTATTTCAGAGGAGGGTGATGTTCTAGACTCACACATGACTTTGCAGGTGACTGGGTTCACAGGCAGTGTTTACCTCCGTTGACTATGATACCTAGGTCAATATAGAATACCGGTTTTACTCACCAAGCCTCTTATCTTGTTCTCATCATCTCTATAGTCTCACTCTTAAGTTTTTCAAAAAGTAATTAAAAATGTAAAAACTTGCTAAAATATTAGAAAGGATTCCTTAGAATCAGAAGGTAAATGTGACTACTTTTCTTGGTATACAAAGTATTGATACTATGAAGGGATTCCCAATGGCCAATAGTGGGCTCTAACTCTCCTTCTAGAACGCAGTGTCCTCCTTCATAGTCCACACTCAATGTCTACACTGTTCCCTTCGCTGCTCTGTGTCACAGTTGTTACTTCCTCTAGCTCACTAGTTCTACTTTCTTGGGACTAAGCTGCTAGTTTCAGTGTTTCTATTTTTATTTCTAGAACTTCTTTGTTATTCAAATAAATAATGATAGCAACAGATTGTTACCCATGGAATGACAAGGGAATCTGATGATATTGATGATATGGTTTAATGAATAAGTAATTAATAGGTAAAATTCCTTACAGTCAAATTCCAAGTAACATGTGTGAAGGAACAGGGGCATTAGAAGCTCAGCAGCTGTTAAATTTTGCAATATCTCTATGGCAGGAACAAAATCAGTGGTTGATAAAATTAGTAGGAAAATTCTTAATGAAAAATTGAATATTCCTTTCTTCATGTCTTAAGAATCTCCCTTTCAGAAAACTAACTTTACATTGTACACTTGGCAAACACCACCTTAATCTGATGATCAATCCTGTGAGCAGAAGTGATGAGACAAACTGGCATCTGTTTGCTCCTGATGTGAAGCCCAAGAGACACGAGCTCTCCTCTGAAGTGTTTTCCCCCAAAGATACAACTTGAATTTAATCAGCAAAAACCCTGGCTAATCTAAATTAAACAACACCCAACAAAAGAGCTGGCCCATGCTTTTTCAAAGTGCCAACGTCATAAAGGAGGAGAGGACTGTTGTAGACTACTATTTTAATGTGTGTTACATTTGTTTATACTGTGGAACTTTTTTTTTAATGATGAAAAGATGTGTTGCATTTTTTTATGTTGCATTTGTTTAATTCTGTGAAGCTGTGTTTCTTTGTTTGCCTAAACAGCTGATTGGTCTAATGAAGAGCTGAACAGCCAATAACAAGGCAGGAGAAAGAATAGGCAGGGTTTTCAGACAAAGACAATAAACAGAAGGAGAAATCTGGGATGAGACATGAGAAAAGAAGAAGGAGGATTCCTGGGGCCAGCTATCCAATTACACAGCAAGTCACGGAGTAAGAAGTAAAGAAAGAAATTCAGAAATAGGGATGGTAAAAACCCAAAAGAAAAAGGTAGACAGGATAATTTAAGAAAAGTTGACAAGAAAAAAGTCAAGTTAAGGCCAGGTATTCACAAGAGTAAGTCTCTGTGTGTGATTCATTTGGGAGCTAGGTGGCGGGCCTCCCAAAGAGTAAAGAGTCAAAACAAACAAAGAATAAACACAACAATAGAGAGCCAAAAAGGCACAGCAAATGTTTCATCATGTCACCATGGACTAATTCCTGGGTCAGAGGGGAAAAAGAAGAGAAGAGATAATGAGACAATTGGTAAAATATGATTAAAACTTTAGAGTTAGACACTAATATTATATCAATGTCAATTTCCTGATTTTTTAATATTTTACTTTGGAATATGAGAACATCTAGAGAATCTGGGAAAAGATTTAACACTAGTTTTTCAAATTCTTTTGATCTGAAATAATTTTAAAAGAAAAATATCGAACAGTTACAAGTCCTTGATTAGTGCCTATTATTTTACTATATAATTTCAAAACAAATATTTTGAATGAAGAAATAAATGGCTCAACACCTTCCTTTTTCTAAAGCATCCTTTAAATGTGAATTTGTGGAAAATAAAACAACACAAAGTCTAACTTAAAATGTGGACCCCTGTTGCCAAAAATGCTTAATTTAAGGTTTCCATGTTATTTCAACTTAAAGTCTTGTTAAAAGTAGGAAATTTTGCTTTATGGCGTGATGAATTTCAGGGTGGATGTAAGGAAAGCTGTGGACTTTCCCACTTTAGAGGGCTTTCAAAATAGAAAAGATATCTGACTCCCTGTCTATCACTTAATTTCTTTGTAAATGTACAAGCATTCACTTTTTGAGTTTTTTGAGACAGGTTTTCTCTGTGTAGTTCTGGCTGTCCTGGAACTCACTCTGTAGACCAGGCTGGCCTCGAACTCAGAGATCTGCCTGCTTCTGCCTCCCAAATGCTGGGCACCCTCATTATGGTCTTGATCTCTTTGCTCATATTCTTACTCCTCCCACTCTTCAACTGGACTTTGGGAGCTCAGCCCAGGGCTCTGCTGCAGGTCTCTGCCTCTGTTTCTATCAGTTGCTGGGTGAAGGTTTTATGGTGACATTTAAGATAGCCATGAATCTCACTACAGGGTAAGGTCAGTTCGGGCACCCTCTCCTCTATTGTTTAGGGTCTTGGCTTGGCTGGTGGAAATGCAAACTTGTACAACTACTCTGGAAATCAATATGGCGGTTTCTCAGAAAATTGGGAATCAATCTACCTCAGGACCTAGCAATACCACTCTTGGACATACACCCAAAAGATGCTCAATCATACTACAAGGACATTTGTTCAACTATGTTCATAGCAGTATTATTTGTAATACCTAGAACCTGGAAACAACCTAGATGCCACTCAAGAAGAATGGATAAAGAAAATGTGGTACATTTACACGTTGAAGTACTACTCATTGGTTAAAAAAAAGTCCTATCTTGAAACTTGCATGCAAATGCATGGAACTAGAAAAAAACATGCTGAGTGAGGTAACCCAGATCCAGAAAGATGAACATGGTATGTACTCACTCAGAAGTGGATACTAGCTGCAAAGCAAAGGATAATGAGCCTATAGTTCATGATCCTAGAGAAGCTAAGTAACAAGGTGACCCCTAAGAAAAACATTCATAGACCTACCTGGAAAGGGGAGATAGACAAGATCGCCTAACAAAATTGGGAGTATGGGATTGGGGGAAGATGGGAAAGTAGAAGAGGAGGGAGAGGAGAACTTGAGGGGATGGGATAGTCAAGACAGAAGAAGGACAGAGATGAGAGCAAGGAAAGAGATATTTTGATTGAGGCAGCCATTATGGGACTAGCAAGAAACCTGGCATTAGAGACACTTTCATTTTTAACACTGAAAAAAGATGAGATGTCCCTTACTGTCATTCATTTGTAATGAATTCGTCAGTGTAGCCCTTAGCTCCATTACCTTTATCTTTATAAATATTAAGTTATTTTGTTTGCTTTTTTCTTGTGTAACACTGTCTCACTACTAGTTCTTTTTAATAAGTCAGTATTGAAGTTGGATAACGCTAGCCTTTCCACATCCACCTTTGAATCTGATTGCTGATGGTTACAAAGTGCTTTACTAGAACTTTTGTTATCTTATTGAATCTACAGATCAAGTTAAGAAGGGTCATTCTAATGTACCAAGTCTTCCTATCCATGCACTGTTCCTCCATTTGTTTAGATCTCTTTTGATTTACTAAATCAAAAGCTAAACTGTGGCTTATATTTCTCACAAAGATACTGAAGAAAAGACAGTTTCTCTCACCTCTGCTCCCTCATTGATACTGTGTGTTGTTCTTAATGTTAAATTCCATTGGCTTGTTTGTGGTATGAAGTTGTTCCTGCAACCTTGTAGTAATCTCTTGCTGGTCTTAGGAAGCTTCATGTTTGGACTGAGGTGAACTCTAGAGATTCTACAATAATTATTTCATTTCTTCCTTCCCAGTCCATATACTTTGTATTTCTTCTTCTTAGCTCACTGTTTAACCAGGAATTCATTACAATATTACAGATGAATGACAATAAGGAACATCTTGCCTTTTTTTTTTTCAGTGTTAAAATGAAAGTATCTAGTTTTTCACTATTAAACATACTGATGGTTCTACATTTTATATAAATATTCTTTATTAAGTTAAGGACATTCTGTTTCTGCCCCTATTTTACTGAGGGATGTTTTGTCTTGAGACAAAAGATTTTACTAAGTACTTTTTTTCTTTCTGTAATGATACAACTTATTTTCCTTATCAGATCATTGATGAGATGTATTACATTAATCATACTTTGGATAGTCTAGTATACCTGAAATATGGTCATGAATCACACAGTAATTAGAGTGTCTAATTACTCTTATATGTTATTTGATTAAATTTGCTAATATTTTGTTGAATGTTTTGCAGCTATGCTCATAAGGGTCTGCTTTGTGGTTCTTTTTTCTTATAGAATCTTTATATAGTTTTGGTATTTGTATAATGATAGCCCTATAAAATAAATTAATGTTCCCCTCATTATACTTTATGGAATAGAATGTGAAGAATTTATATGTTTGATACAAGTCACCAGTGGTAACATCTGGATTTGATGCTTTTAAGTTTATTAATTACCAGTTCAATTTCTTGAATACATTTAGGCTTATTTAAATTTATTTTTCCTTGTTTAAATTTTGACTGAGTGTGAATTTAAAAGAATTTTTTCATTCCACTTAAATTATCAAATTTGTGATTTCATGGATGTTCATAATACATTTAAATTATCTTTTCACTGTCCATGGGCATAGTAGCCTCTTTTTTTCATTCCCAATACAGTAATTTGGAATTTATCATTTATAATTTTGGTTGTTTGGTACTCTTAATTGTTTTATTTATTTATTTTTGAAGAAACAGCCTTTGATTTTATCATTTAAAAAAATTTAGTTAACTTCTGCTATAATTTTTAAAAATTATTTTCTTCTGTTTATTCTAGACTTACATAGTTCGTCATTCTGTTTTCCTAAAACAGAAACTTAGATTTTTTTTAGTATGTGCATTCAACATTATTTTGATGTTTTATTTTTATTTAGTTCAAAATATTTTCACTTTCTCTTGAGATTGTTTTCATTGGCACTGGTGTAGTTTAGAAATACGTTGTTTAACCTCCAAGTATTGCAAGAGGGTGGACTGTCTAGCTATCTTTTTGTCCTAGTTCAATACCCCTGTGGTCTGAAAGTATATTTGTCTTATTTCTACTGTTTGAAATTTGTTAAATGGTGTCTATAGTCCTGGATGTGGTCCATCTTGCCGGCTGTCCTCTGAGCATCCTGCTGTGCTGAGTGGAGTTTATTTTACTGTTCCTAGAACTAGCACCAGCATTTGCCACTAGAGAAAAACCTAGATTTTGTATTTTCTTTTAGCTCTCTATTTATTCTCAGAGCATTGTTCTTTTCTATTAGTAAAAGTTACAGCTGTAAGGATATCTGCTCTTAGTATTTCTCTTTCATGCTATAATATTTCATATTATAACATATAATAAAGCACAGGTTGGAAAAATGTCTTTAGAAATGACATTTTATTCATGTAAAAATTCCTAAGAAATCTACGAAAATAAGATTATAAATTGAACAAAGTCTTAGGATGTAAGATCAATATATAAATCAAAAATCTCTGGAAACTGAAATTTGAATATATACTTATAATGTGCATATATGCATATATACATATTTGTCCATGATCTAGTTGTATGTATGACAAAAAGAATCTTAAAAGACATCATTTCCTTCATTGATGAAATCAAAATCTTGTGTAACTTAACTACTTCCAGCAGCAACTACTAACCTCTTAAAATACAGAAATTTAAAAATACTTGCTTAAAGAAACATCTGAAAAAAGAAGAGCTATGGATCATGCTTACAATGCAATACCTCATAAGAGCAAGTGACCTGCACAGTCTCTCTAACATCCTTCCCTGTGAAATAAATTGACAATCATAAATGGAATAATTTGGAACTAAATGGGGGAGAATAATTAAGCAGAGATTTTGTTTTATAGAAAGAGAAAAGCCCGTGTTTATTAAAGGGCTATTCTAAGTCTGTAATTGTCTGTAAGTACTACTGAAAACTTACAGAAGATGTGTCCTCTGCTGTTCTGGGATTTATAACAATATTTCACAGACTAGATTACTTTCAGGAAAGTTAAATGATGTAAGACAGTCTGTGATTTAGTGCTAAGATGGACAGCAGAGATAAGAATTCCAAATGTTCTCTACAGAGCGGGGAGGACTGGTGGGCTAGTGTGGCTGAAATGTTAGAAGGATACTCCAGGAGAGAAGAACTGAGGAGGGAGGATGACCTGGGGTAGGGCAGGGGAGGTGGAAGGCAGAAACTCTATCCCTAATAAAATGATTCTGCTGGCCTGACAGCCCCTCTTGGTTGACTGTGGTCCCTTTCTGAGGACCATCTGACATCCTGGCTCAAGTGTGACGGAGAAGAAAGAACTCTGACCATCCAGAAAGTTCACAGAATTGGGCTTCCTCTGGCTTCTTAGAACCAGCCCCTACCTCAACATTATCCTCAGGGTAGAAAGACTGGCCCAGGAATCATGGAAATCCATAAAAACAATAGTGAGTAAATCCAAGAACACATAAAAAGCAGCCAAAGTCATAGAAAATAGGAAGTCATGCCAAAGGAGAAACAATTTTCAGTGTTACCAACTAATCCTACATTTACAAAGACCAAAGATGAAATGGGGTGAAAATGCTTTGAAAGAACAGAAGAAGTGCACAATGATACAATGCCATATAATGATACATACACAAAGTCACTAAAACACTGCTAGAAAAGTATGTTTAAAATAAGGTTCTTTTAAAGTATAAGAGGCCCCAAAGCAATCTCAGAGATCTGATGTTTTAAATACATAGAGAAGAAGTTCGTAGATTAAAGTCAAGGAAACAGGGAGGGAGAAACTACATCAGAGCAATAAATGACTAGAGAAGACATTCAAGGTTGAGAGCTGAGGGAACAGAGGGAAAGAGAAAACATGAAGACAAAGGGAAAACTCCACCTCCCAGGAGAACTCAACGGAAGACCCACCATTCTGAGTTACTCTGACTTAATAACGAGCTCTTTTTCTTTTCTCAGCATGAAAATATGCTAGAAAAAGCAAGGCCATTCATCAAACAGAAAGTCTGGGACATGAAAACAAGCAAACAAAAGTTGACAGCCATATACAATGATTATGCTACGAGAACTCTTAACTCGCTGTAGGCTTGAGTCATGCTCTTGGCTTGGGCAGCCTCTACATTTTGCTAATACTACCCCCAGTGGAGGAGGAACTGCAGGAGTGTGCTGATGTTTGGTAGTGTCGTACTGATATTCATAAGTCTGTGTCTTGGTCCGTAAGAGTCTGAGAAGCTATGCAAAGAAATAGAAAAATAAAGACCTGGAGCTAGACCCTGGACATCAACAGTCTTAGGATGTATGTAGGCAACATACCTAAAGAACTTGGGAGGGGTCAATGGGGCTCAGGATATATTTTCTTCTTTATAATACCTAGCAAATCTCTATTTGCATTGTTATCAGTGCCTTCCTGTCTGTGTTTGCATGTCTATTAACCTCAAAATTTCCCTGTATGGTTTCTTCTCTCCTTTTTATTTTCCAAAAATCTGAACACAGCTTAACTCAGGAGGCTGTGTTTCTTAGACATGGGCTTCTATGATTTCTTTTCATTAGCACTCTCCTTCCTTCCTCCTTCTCTCTGTTTCTTATCTCTTTCACCAGTATTTGTTGAGTGTCTACTCTCTTCTAGACACTGTGCTCACTAGGGTCTCCTAGATTTGTTTTCCTTCTTCTCTAGGCCAAGTGCATTATGTCTCTCAGTCTAAACACATCTGTCTATCTCTGGCATATGATCCCATCAATAAGAGGGCCAAAGAGGGTCCTGACTCACCATACCAGCAGACAAAGACCAGGGCTTCCATATCCACATCACATCATGTGCAAATAGTTTTTAAGGGGGAATAAATGACTCCTGAGACCAAATCACTTGTAGAGAGCAGGCTTGGGTAAAACAATCCCAATTCTGTACAATCTACTGTCCCATAATTCCTAACTATGCTACTGTCATCTTAAAGAAACCATTAAGTAGGTGGCCTTGACAGAAGCATGTTGAAGGATAGCATCTGAGACTCTGTTGGAACAACATGGCATCAAAGCCAGGTACACACACCAGTGTCAGTTGCAGCACAGCCCCAAACTGGAAGAAACCAGACTTGCCATCGTGTTGCAGGAGAAGGCAATGGGAACTGCTACTGGTCCTGGTTAATGTTCATTTCTTCCTGTTCCACTTTCTATAAACAAGGTAATGCCTATACAAGCTCATTACTGTAAACTGAGCACATTTAAATTGGTAGTAAAACCAGAGTATTTACTCTAGTGCGTGTATAAAGTGCCTCGTCCAAGGTTTTGGAAATGTTTCAAGTTTTGAAACCAAGCAGCTGGCAGCTTTACAAGCCAAACCTTACACTGAAATCCCTCACTCTGGAAAGTCTTTTGGTGTCCCGTGTCAGGTAGTACCATTCAGCAGACATTCATCTCCTCCCGCCCCTTGGATTCTTTTGCCATAAATTTGCATTCACGGGGCTCTTCTAACTCTTCCAGCACTATGGGTTCCAATGGCTGTTGATTAAATGTATGTATCCTGTGCATTCAATCTGACTTTCATTATGGTCACTTCGTAAAACCGCCATGGGCCGGACAAGCGATGACACATAGCAAGAATCTGGAATCCCTGCAAAGTCTCAGATGAGATCTTTTTTTCTCTTTCTCCCTCTTTATTAATAGTGACCATTCTGTGGCCTAGCTCTAAATCAGCCAATGTATTTGACAGCAAATGTTCCTATCTATGGATTATATATAACCCGTCCTAAACACCAGATGAAAAAGGGATAACCCCAAGAAAGGAAGGGCTTGCTTCCATGTAAATCATGTTACAAATTGGACAACACCCAGAGAGTTCATTGTTCACCCTCAATTGTGAAGGCCATTCCCATTTACTATTCCCCTGGAATGGATGTTAATTAAGGCCGACTGAGACCATAAATCACCCTGAGAGTTTTACAATGTAATCCAGCATTAAGCATATGTATTTAAATAAAAAGTAACTTATTAACCACTAGTGCTTTTCCAGAAGTTGCTGAGGCCATTTCTTTATAATAGAGGCATGTCACTTTTCATTTTTGAGGAGAGGAAATGAAAGAAGTATTATCTTCTTAAAAGGGTAATAGGATAGTTAAAGAATTCATGACGCTTTATTAGGAGGAAAAGAAGAACTGAAAAGAATGAGGGGAAAGAAGAAAGCAAAAAGTTTAGAGCAGACAGTTGACACCTATTTCTTATCTACTTTATCATTACTTCTTCATTTGGTCTCAAGCATTTACTATGCATCTATTGTAGTTAGGTACCACGTAAGGCACTAGTAGGTAAGACCAGCCCTGCTCTTAACATTAAGTGTTCAATTCTGTGGCTGGGGAGACCAGCCTAACTGTGGCTTTAATAATGTAATGTTTAGCAAGTATTCATTAATTATCCCCTATGCATCTAGGCACATGCTTACAAGATGATGTATCTATGTGTGTGCATGTTCATGTATACAGGCATATGTGCATGCACAAGTGAGCATGTAATCATGGAGGCCAGCAGACTCCTTTCCCAGGCATCCTCCACATTTTTTTTGCAGTCAGGGTCTGTTACTGTACTAGAGCTTACCAAGAAGGGCTGATTGGCTGGCCAGTAAGCCCCAGGCATCCACCTGTTCCTGCATCTCCAATGCTGGGATTATAAATTTATACCACCATGCTTAGTTTTATTTTATATGGGTTCTGGGGATCAACTCACATCCCTATGTTTGCAAATCCAGCACTTTATTAGATGAACTATTTCCACAATCCAACCAAAATGATATGTTTTATATTCAAATTGTATATACTAATATCAGAGAGGTAATTTGTGTGCTTCACTGAAATCCAACCAAAGCAACCACACCTGCCTGACAGAAGGCAATAGGTCACTCAAGGATTTGGTCTTCGTCAAAGAAAACCTATCTCTTTGAGCCCACAATTTCAGAGGCAGGACTTCTAAGGTTCATGTTTTCAGGAACTGGGCTAAAAATCTAGATGCATGGTTCTGATGACACTTTGCAGAGCAAAGCAACCTGCAGAGACACAAATAATCGTCTAGGGAAGTGCTTTGTTTTAACCCAAAGTATATGGATAATAGCAACCCAGAAAAATAATCCAGAGCCGTTATTATGATTAGTTACCCACAATGAACTAAGAACTTTCACTATTTCATTTGATTTATATAACAATTTGTGAAGTAGACACTGTTTTACTTTCCCATAGAATAAACTATGGTTGTGTTACAAGCCCAAACTCATGCCACAAATAACTCACATAATAAAAACTTGAATGTAGGTCTACTGGACAAAAGGTTTTCCGTTCTACTCAGCATTCCTGGGTTTCCTCCTTTTCTCTGCCAAGCTGACAACCTAAAAAGATCTATGTTCTGTCCAGTCAAAGGCAGCAGGAAAAAAGCATAACTGGGGAACTCACTGTAAAGTCAAACGTAAAAACTGGTTATCAAGGGAATAATGAAATCTAACATTACTCACATAGGCTGTGCAGGCATGGTTCTAGACACTTCAGAGAGGTTGACAGTTTAAGACTCAGGACTGTACAGGAATGGGTTCTTTCTGTTCTACAGATGACGAAGCTGAGGCTCGGGGATAAAGAACCTGCAAGCAGCCAGGAACGCAATAGATCTGGAATCTAAAACGTCAACAACCAGGCACCTTCCCTCAGCATGAGTGTTGTACTGGAAACAGGGCGAGGATGATCTGTGAGTGGCATTGTACTATCCTAAGCAAGTTAACCTCTGTGTTTCTTCCTCTTTGATCTGGCATAGCCAATCCTTCTAGGCTTCATCCATGCCTAACCCTGAGCAATGATGTGGAATACTGCCATTTCACTATGAACTCCCAGATATCATATTTTCCATCAAGTACATGTCCATACCTAAATACAGATGGGAATGGGTGCCTCTGGGAAGAACCAGCAATTGTGCTAATGGTAGATAGTGTCATAAATTCTGTAGCCCTAAATTCCTCCACAAATTCATTCAATCGCTCGTACAAAACAGCATAATGCAGGTGGCTTACAAATAACAGAGAAAAGTTCTCTCCGCTTTGATAACTAGATTAAGGCTCAGTATCTAGTGAGGATCCATGTTCTGGTTCACAGATGACGCCTTTCCTCTTTGTACTCTCACAGCAGAATAGATGGGTAAGGTCTCTTGTATAAGGACATAGTCCACTCATGGGAAACTCTGTTTAATCACTTTTCAAAGATTTCATCTTGGTAATAGGATTGCAACAAAAAAATCCGGGGAGCGATATAGACATTCAGACAGTATAGCACTCTTGGTCCTCCCAAATTCCATATTAACACTACAGCAATTCTTAAACAAAACATAAACTTTTATGAGCCAGAATATTTTAATATGCTGTTCCCTTTCTTTACTTGTTAAAATATTAAAGTAATGGTGATCTTTCAAAATACAGTTCAAATACAACCTCTGGAAAAGACTTCCCAAGTTCCTCAGCCATCTGCTGCCTACCTATCACATTATCTTGTATTACTTCTATCGATGTTCCTACTATGCTGTTTGCTCTTTAAGGACACCTATATCATCTTTATTTTTATAGCTATCTGAAAATGGAACCCTGGCCTTAGTAGATGCTCAATAAATGTTTGCTCTGTGTTGATACTGCATAAGTAGTAGGAACTTCTTCCAGTAGGAACTATAATAGCGTGTTAATTAAATAATAATATATTAATAACTATAAGAATTTAAGTTTCTTAGAATCCTAGAGACATTCTATCTCACCTTTGAGACAAGCTGTCCCTTAATCAGCACTGAACACCATCTCATTTATGTTGCTTTGCTTATTTTCTCCTTTTATCTTGTCTAAATTCAAACTCCTATTTTATGGCACACTATAGGACATCATCGGTCTGTACTGTTTTAAACCAAAATGTGACTTTAAATAAATCTTGTGACCACAAAAACAATGTAAGAGGCCTGCCTTTGCCTCCTAAGTGCTGGGATTAAAGGCATGTGCCACCACCGCTGGCAGTGCCAGAATCTTGTTAAAGCCCTTAGGAAAGATGAGTCACAGGCTCTCATGAGTGATACATAGCCTGGGATGCCAAATGAGAATTGCATTTTCCACAGCTGACCACCACCAAATGTGTAATGTAGCCAGTTCACAGTTTAAATGTGACACACTGTGTCTTATGGGTTTATTATAAGGAGATATTACTTTAAGACATATTTTTTGATAGCATTGTGGAAGGGCAGAACGAGGAAGAGAAGAAGCAGAAGGAACAACACTGGCAAGTGACTCTGCTTTTCCAGCTTTTAGTGTCTTCCTGAGAGTTTGAGTCTTGGTAACCAAAGAAAGGCTAATGTATAGCATTTTGACAAAAATCCTTCCCATCCCTTGACAGACACTTCCTATTGGAATTTTTGAATAAGTTTTAAAATTACACTTTAGGAATCTACTATCAACTAACTGGGAAATGTTGCTTGTGATCAAACCTGTTGTCATTTCTGCTAGCCTTAGCATTCTCATTCTCTTTACATCTGAGATCCCAAAGAGCAAAAACAGCCACCAGTGGGCGCTTGGTATGATGTCTTATCAGAGGCTGTGATAATGCACAATGTTCTGTTCCTAAGTGTGCTTTGAGGTTTCACCGCCATTTAGACAACAGTGCTGAATTCATGTTCTGCCTTCTGTATTCATAAGGAGCTTGTGCCATTTCCCCATTATATCTAGGTTTTAACAGGTAATCGATGATTATAGAGACATCATAAAGAATGATGAAATTTAAGTAGAAGAGTTCTAAAACACAAGTCAGCTGGGACCCTGTCCCACACTTCTCCCAGGAAAACTGACTTTAGTTTCTGGCATGTAACCATCTGTATGGCTATGGCAAGCTAGTACTCTGACAGTCAGGCTTACTAAAGCTCTATTTCAATATCTGCTCATGAATATCTTTGTCTGGTCTAAATATTAACAGAGGCTGGGTTTGGCTAGGAAGAGATAGTTACAGAGCTGGGAGGGGGTTTAGGCAACCTACACATAAGATCCATTCATTTGTCAATGGCTGTGTGCCCCCAGTGAGTGGCAGAATAGAAGCCAGAACCACACCAGTACTTTTCCTATATCTAAGTTTTCTGATGTCCACTTGGAAAGCAGGCTGGATAGCCAATAAAGTGTATAAGCTGTTCCTCTCTGCTTTTTCCACAATTTGTTAGAAACCTTGATGTAGTCCCTCAGAAATTATTCAACACAAGGAATTTTACTCACATCTACGGCCCTTTGTCTTCCAGCACAGCCAGCGCAGGAAGATAGTAACTTCACATTTCCTTTTCAAAGGCACAATATGTTAGGGAAACCTTGGATTACCTCGGGAAATGTGACACAACTTTAAATGAGGAGCCGGGACGTTTTCATGAGTGCCCCTAGGTGTGGAAGAGCTGTTGTCAGGGAGCAGAGAGCAGCCAGAGTATGATGAGCCTCTGAGAGAAAATTCTTTCTCTGGGTCCTCTAAAAAATAACTGTGTGCTCTTAAAACCACAAACCTCGATACAGGAGCTAGAAGGAGAGACTTCAAAAGCAATCTTATCCTAATGACTTGGCCCAGAACTGGCTTGGGATGACCAGAAGAAAAGGGGAATGCCCAACTTTGACTGCTTTTAGGAGCTGATTGACTACATCTGAATGGGTAAGTACCTTTTACACTCCCCTCCTCTGTAGAATCTGGGCATCCAAAGCTGAGCAAGAGAAACACATCAATTGCCAAAGTGTTTATGAGCCAGTCACAGCTGTTTGGCAACAGTTTCCCTTCCTGGCTAAGGGAATGAAAATAAAAATTCACATTGGCACTTTACTAGAGACACTCAGCAAAGAGCATCTAAAAAACTCTATACTGAAGTATAATTCCCTTCTGTAAATATTTTACAGCATCCTAGAAGCTCAGCACCTGGGAAGGAAATGGCACATAAAATACTTTCCTTTCAGAAATACTACCTTCCCAGAGGTATGCTTGCAGGAAGTCAATAAGGACAATGCACCACAGTGAAGGCGTTTTGCCAATCAGAAGTGCCCCTTCCCAAATCATAAAGGAATAGACAACTCATAGTCGCCAGGAGAGATGTTCAAATATGCAAGTGGAGAATATGACTGTGCTACCAGGCTAGCCAGGAAGAGCACAAACATGTGTGCATTAAAGTCAATTCAAGACAATCGTGCTGCTCTATGCAATTTTATTTGTTAAGAGACCACTAGAGTGAGAAGTAAAACAGCTGCTGCACAAGCATGAGGACCTGAGTTGGAATCCCTAGCACTCATGTAAAAGCCAGATGCATGGTGTGTGTCCGTAAGTTCAGTATGGGGGTAGGTTGGGCAGAGACAGGTGGATGCTTGGAACACACTGGTCGGTCAGTATAGCCAGTCTGAGAGCTCAAGGTTCACTAAGAGACTCTCTGAAGAAATAAAGTGCAGAATAACTGAGAAAGACATCAAAGTGGCCCTCTGGCCCTCCATATATGAGCGTATGCATGCACGTGTGCACGTGCACACGCACACACACACACACACGTACACATGCGCACACGCACACACACACACCATTCCCCCCCCCCACCGCCCGCGCTAACTGCAAGGTAAATGTAGAGTTGCTTTATTTATCCTTACTTGATGACTGTTAGGAGAGTTGTACCTAATGTATGCAAAACAACGTAAAGTAGAAAATCCACCAAGGGCTGAAGTAATTAACCTTGAAAGTACTTTTTAAAATCTTTATTGTAGAACACCCTAGAAAGGGACTACCAGAGCTAAAGGTCTCCATATAACTATCAGTCTGCCTATCCCCACAAATCCAGAGCAACTTAGCAAGTTACCTCTTGAAGCTTTGCTTAAAGCTTAAAGTCTCTTCCATAAAAAGGGCAAGAGTGACTCATCTACCTTACTAAACTGGTAGGCCATTAATGAGATAGAATATCTATGTGCCTAAGGCTTAAAATGAAAGGGTCCTCTCTCTAAGTACCTTGAGGAAAGGTCTCAGAGATCCATTTAATTTCTCCTACATCCTAAGATAACAAACAACGTGAGAAAATACCCAAAAGATACAGTCAGTAAACCATGTTCGTGGGGAAAGGGGGACAGAATAAATGTTCAGATTGGCTATCAACATGACAGATTATCTTAATGATTGCAATAGGTTGGTTTTTAATCTCATCAGTATGCTTTAGCCATGCAAGCTGCTTCACTTAACCAGTTCTGCAGCAGCTCTGGAGGGCGAATCAGGCTTAGCACCCTTTTCAGCTCACAGCACAGTTGCCATGACTACAGTATAGACAGAGGTAATCATGAATTTTCTGACTGGGAAATCTGAACTCTGAGCGAGGAATTCTCTAAACAGTAGGTATGGATAGGATTTAGGTGGAAGCCATTTCCTATCCTCAATCAATCCTTGACACAGGCTGCCGTGTTATATTTCAATAATAGAAAGCTTTGCTATGTTTCTAGTAAATGCTTTAAATTATATGCATTAAACAAACCCTGTAGTATGCAGTGCTGTGGGGAGTTAAATATTACTTAGTTTGCCACTGAACTGCATTTGAATCATCACTGGGGAGCACCAGTTAGTGAATCAGTAAGCAGATCTATCAGTTTGCACACCAAGCAGTTCTCTGAAGACTTACTGGACGCAGACATCTCTACTTGTAGGTCTACCAGCTGTCTTGGTGAAAGTGCTTGATTGGAGCTTTCTGAACAAGAGGCAAGTGCTGGTGGCCATCACACTACAGTGTTCTGTGAAGTTAGAGCCTTTGGGCATTATAAAGGCAACAAAAGTCTTTGTAGCTTTTAGAGACAGTATCTCAGCTTACTTTACTGATAGCTAAGAGTCTAAAAATACAAAGTTAAAAGTTGATAGTGAAGCTCAGGTCTTTGATAGTGAAGATTAAACCCCCTCTAGAAATATCTACCTATGTAACTGAGACAGAAGTGAGGACTTGCATTCTATACTTTGCTTCTCACTAAAGCATCTGACTAAGAAGTAAGAAGTGGTAAAACACACACTCTCTCCTCTTCCCCCACCCCCAATGGCATCATATACATACATATATATATAGACACCTAGATGACTGATGATGTTTTTCCCTTTAAAGTCTATGTTTTGGTATTACGGAGGCATGACCTTTGTTCAATAAATGTGATATTTTATTGACAAAAGCATGTTTTCTTTTTGTTTTTGTTTTGTTTTATCAAGCTTGCTTTGCCATGGCCTAATTTATCAATTCTAACTCAAAATCAATTAAAAATTTTAAATAATGGACCCAATAGTGTGTGATCTAAATATCACTTACACTCTGTCCTAAATTTAATGACAGAAAAGAGAATAGGCTTTCCAGAATGCAAATAGACTCTTAGAAGTATTTGAGACACACAAGGTCACAAGAAACAAAAAAACCAAAGGAAATAGTTTAAGACAATTGTTTTCCTGAACTGACTGTAAGTTTATATTTTAAATCAAGCATTGAATGACACCAACATGCAGGGCTGACATAAGCTGTAATAATGAAGGGAGGAAGAAGCAGGACATGGCAGTAAGGCAGCAAAGATGCACTCAGTTTCTGGGATGGCCATCTAACCGCAAGGTCTCTCTGAAAGTGAAAGGACACTGATGAAAGCTGAGAGACAAAAGGACAGTCTGACAGTCATCAGTCATATTCACCAGGGGACAGTACATTTCGGCCTGCCTGAGGTGAACAGCTAGCTCCAAATTATCCGGGAAGCAGTTAGACATTCCTGGCCTCTTTGGAGGTTGCTTGAAATGCTCAGGGCTATCTCAAGGCATTTACAATAAAAGGTCCTAGGAAATTCTACAAACACTGTGATCCAGGTCAGCACAGACCTAGTGGATCATAATTCCAGGCACTGTGCACTGTAAAGGACATTCCTACATCAGTTGTGACCACCCAGCTCTCCCAACTTCTTTCAGGCACAGATCGTGTCTTACACTCGTTTTGATCCGCTGGAGGGCTTTCTAGGTTTCCCACCCCCCGAATCTCAATCCCCTACTTCTTCCTCTCTCTCTCTCTCTCCCAGTGTCCGTCTCTTTCCCTCTCTAAACACACGCACACGCACACGCACACGCACACACACACACACACACACACACACACACACACACACCATGCTTCCTATAGTTCCTCAAAGGGTCAAATTTCCACATGCATAGCAATTACTGGAGAGCATAACTAGGTGAGTCATGTAAGCATTCTAGGGCTCAGTTTTCTCATACAAAATGTAAGATGAAAACACTTTGCCCAGAGGTAATACTGATTGAATAAGGTACTGGATTACAGAAAAGCCTGTCCCAGTGTGCATTGAGATGCTTTACTGATTTTGATTCAAGATATAAATGATCAATTCAAGAGGCCGAAGAAATGGTTCAGCAGTTAAGAGTACTTGTTTCTCTTGGAGAAGATCCGAGTTCTGTTTTTAGCACCCATATGATGGCTAACACCAGTTACCCTGTAACTCCAGTTCCAGGGCATCTGACACCCTCTTCTGGCCTGTGAAGGTACGAGGCATGCCTGAACATGGCATACATACATACAAACATACATACATGTATACATACAAGCATGCATACAGGAAAAAATCTACACCCATAAGATAAAAATAAACATAATAATTTCAAGGCAACTTATGAATGTTCTAATCACCATATTCTCTGGATTTGTTCATTCTTCATTGCTACTTGAGGATCCATTGCCAACCATCACAGAGAGAGCTGGAGAGGTAGAAGAGGCTGTCCCACATATAACTGGGCTCCCTAGATGTCCTTCCTATTGCTGTTGGAAGACAGGCTAAGAAAGGTGCTTCCCAACAGTCCTAGCCAGGAAAGGGGCTGATCAGTGGCCAAGGAAATGGGCTTTGAGAAGAAAAGCTTGGGGAAAGGGCTGCATCGCCACTGGTAGTCTTGAGTAAGCCCAATGGAACATGATTTCTTTTTGTCTTCTGCCTGGAAACAAATGTTCTTTGCCTATCTTCCCTGGGTTTAATTAGTCTTCTGTCTTTCTCAGGATTGACCGTTCATTTGCAAATGGAGGACATCAGAAAGACTGGTGGGTGTGGGTGTTGGAGTGGAAAGAGGTTGGAGTGTTTATTTTCAAAGCCACAGGGGTCCCCATTTGAAAAGCACCCAGCTTATCTCAATGTTTTTGTTTGTATGATTTTGAATTGGAAGGTTGGAGCAATTCATTTAGGAGATTAAGCTGTCCTTACAATGGATCTGGTTGGCCTATCCAACAGCATTGCTAAGGGTTAAGAGAAAGAAGTCTTTCCAGGGAACTCAGTGGTCCCAGTACAATTAGAAAGGATTCTTTGAATCTTCCTTCATTTTAATGCCAATTACATTTACATAAACGGGTGTCTATTTTGCAGCTCACAAGTAAGAGTCATAAGCCTTCTGTCCAACACTTTAGGGTAGCCAGTTTCAATAAGATACAGGATGCCCGGTTAAATGGAAATTTATTAAGAAGGGAAAAAATGAGTAAAATTTCAACCTAAGTATGTTCCAAATCACTGAGAAATCCCGGGGTACACTTAACACCAGAAAGTTACTTAATAATTCCAATTCAAATTTAACTAGATATTTTTATCTGACAAAATTAACCAGATTTTCTTAGGCCACCATGTTTCAAGAACGCTGAATGACAAATAGAACAGGTATCATTTCATTTTTGCACTTAAAACTTAACTCTTGGCAGAGCCGGGGAGTTTCATCAGACAGAATAACTCTGATGATGAATAAAGTGACATCATAGAAATCAAGTGAGTTTTGACTCTCAGGATAAAGCTAATTCTAGCCATGAAAGCCGGGTCCACTTATGGGAAATGCTCTCATCATAGAGAAACTTAAGGCCAAAGAAGCAACCAGCACTTTCAGTTGAATTAGAATACTTCTTTTCACTTGTAAGCTTGTAAATTAATTTCTTCGTTTAAGTTGCAAAATAAACATCATGTGCTAGAAGGGCTGAATATTCTAAGACTGAAAAGGTCTTTTGAATCAGTAAATGAAGGGTTTCTCATTTCCTCGTGACAATAAATAAAAGGCAATCATTTTCATATACTGTTGGTATAGTTATAGTGAGGAAATAATGGATTTTCAGATGGAAATGAAATAATTTCTAACATAATTATGTCTATTTTATACTTAAATGATTCTTTTCTCTCTCTCTCTTTGGCTTTGGCAAATTTGCAAAAAATGTGCAAATATGAAATGCCTCCCCTATCTCAGGAATTACTCTGTAATATTATTTACAATGATTCATTCCAAACATCCTTGACTTAAAAGGATGATGAACTAATAAGTGCCAGGTTTCACAGTTCATAGATTCTGCTTGTTACCTTAAACTCGCATCTAATGTTTAGAAAGACTTAACATTTTTGAGATCTCAATGCTCATTAGTTCATTCATTCACGTCTTTCTTTTTCCATTCCCCTTCCCTTTTTTTAATAGGTACCTTTCAAGGAGAAGGAAAAAGAGGAAAAGGAAGGAAGAAAAAGAGGGAGGTAGAAAGGGAGGACAGAGGAAGAAGGAAAACCAAACATTTATTTGGTCAAGAAGTTGCTAATTACAATTTAAAGGTTAAAAAATGAGTAGTTGATTGTGAGATAAACTCATGTTGGCTATAGGACTTCCTACGAAATACCACTGAAAGTTGCCACTTGACACGGAATCCTCTTCAGAAAAACTAGTCCTAACTACATGATACTCCTATATGAGAAGCGGCTGGAATGTCAGCTTCACTCCCTGTGGCCCCATCTGGCCTGAGCACTCTCCCTGGCATGATAAATCACTGACAGGGCCCTTACCTTCCTGCGTTTGATCTCAGCTCAGCAAGATGTGGTTTTGATGTGAAGAACTCCAGAACTCTTAGGTCAGAGACAAATCGCAGTGGCACTGACCTGCCAAGTGCTAAGTCTCTATTAGACTGTGTGAAAAGCGGTGAGCTTCTGACAAGGTTTCTCACCTCAGAGTTTCTGGGCCCTCTGTGGCTTTCAGGAACTTAGCGTGGCAGAAAGGCTGCTGCCACAGCTTAAAGAAGAGGCTGCAAACCTTTGCTGGCTATCTTAAGGAATAACCACAGCAGCCACTGCTCTAATTTTGAGGGCTGTAAACCTAGCAGACATGAAACAGGATTTCTGTTGGGCATATTTTCATATAGAGAGCTCTTTTTACATAGCAAAATATTATCTTTTAATATAATTTAAAAAACCCAAAAAACAAAAAACCATGAGAATTCCAAACTAATTCTTATTCAATGAACTTTACTGCACTGCAAACCACTCATGTATAGGAGAATCATTAACAGAGGTTTTTGTGGACCACTCTTTGGTAATTACCACTATACCTTTGGGAAAGTATTCTTAACAAAAGCATCCCAAAATTGGCCCCAGAAAGACAATTAAGTGTGAACAAGTTCAGTATTGTCCTTCCTGTTCTCTTAACCCCAGGTTCTGGGTCTTAGAGAGTGGGGAGTTTTAAAGCATCAAGATAGGAAGGAAGAAGAGTTCTTCTAGTTCTTTATATAAGTACATAAATAAATATGCATCTCATTCTTTCCCCTTATTTTATAGTAATAAAATAATGTCTTGGAAATTGTCATTCAGGATCACAAAGTATCTTCCTATTTCCAGGACCTAATTTACTGGGACACTTAATAAGCAATCAAATGATTTGGCTCATCCATTAGTTGAGTAAATGCATGTTGTATGAGGAATCACTAAATGTGCACACCTTAGAGGCAGATCCCTGTCCTCCAATGTCTCACGCACTGCCTCGTTCACTGCTATGTGTGTGCCCTCAGTGAGAGGGTCTACTTCAAAGGACTGTGCAAGTCGGTGAGACTAGAGGAGGTTCCCATCCCAGGATGAGTGTTTTTTCTTGAGAAGAAATGCATAAAAGATGGTTATTTCAAGATGATACCTTAGCACTCACTTTCTAGTTGACATTATACCAATTAGTGACCCCACAAATGAGAGAGGCAATTTTATTTTCTATAGTGTGCTCATTAATTAGTTCATTCAAATACAAAAAAATTGGGCTACAAAATATATCAAAGCAACCATGATATGTGGTCTTAGGAAAATCAGTTTTCTCCTATGGAGTGTTAGTAGGTATATAAACCACACTCCAACATGCCCAGGAGCAGCTGAACAGCACAAAACTGATTCCCTGTTTTGAAAACACTTTACGTTTTGTTTTGGTATTTTTTTTTGTCTTAGTGGTTCTTGTATTTTTTAATTTATTTGTCTTGATTTTTATTTTCTTTCTTCTTTTTTTTTGTTTTTTTGAGAAAGAACATGAAACTGGGAGGAGTTGGGGGAGGGGAAGTGCTTTAGGTGGGAAAGCATTTTTAAGGAAAAATACTAATTAATTTCAAAACAGGAAAGTCCAAGTCCAGAAAAAAAACTAGTGTAAGCATAAGCAATAGTTATACTCCTTGGTGTAACAGCATCAAACATATACATCACTTAAAGAAGTAAAAGATAAAAATCAGAAGTAAATCTCAAATATTACCTTTTGGGAGGCTTCTTGCATGAGATTTGGTGTGCTCAGAAGCTATGTGTATTTGCTACTGCAAAAAATGACAGTAGAAACTCCAAAAGTTGTAAAGTTAAAATTGGTATGAAATTTTAGTTGACTGAAATTAGAAGGTTCCCAGTAAGCAAAAAGCACACCTCACAGCTCCACATCATTCACAAGTCTTTCTCTGAAGACACTCACAACAGAAAAGCAAATCAGACCCACACCATCTTCCTGGAAAGCCAAGCCAGTGACTTTGTAAGTGCTCATTAAAGGCAAAACATTTGTTTTTCTTGCCCATATTTGTGTACAGTAAATTCTGAACAATGATCTCTCTCCTTAAAGCAGATTATCAAGGGCCCCCCAAATCCCTGTTCTGTATACTTCTTTTCTAAGCCTTCTCTTTTTCTCTGTTGGAATTCCTGGTAATGACACCTGAATGTGGGCAAACCTCATTAGTCGCCCTGCTGTTTACAAGACAGGATTTATGCTCAGTGTGCCAAACACAATGACACACATCACTAAATGCCTAAAACTACCACCCAGGTTCTAATCTGAGAAAAATTTCACTCGTTACAAACACCTATCAGTGTAGAGGAACGCGAGAGAGCAATTACTGCCAACACATGTAGTCCTTTAAGAGTACACCAATAAATACCCATTTGCAAAGGTTAATTTAATGCAACCCAGGCTGTTATCTGGAATAGTATATGTCACCAATTCAATCCATTAAGTAATTACTAAAATCTCAAGAGGGCTCATAGAAGTCAAATGTGGCTATCCCAGGTTCATTGCTTCTGGTTTCCCTAAAGGCCATTTAGGTCAACAGCTGGAAGAGAGAGCCACAAAGGTTGCCCAGGCCAATCAGCCGTTTTATGAAAAGAGGTAAATGAGTCTAACCAGGGTTGCCCATCACCAGAGGTCTGCCCTGAGAGAAACTCCTTGAGACACAGAAGAGAAGCACAGGTAAGAAGAACGGGAGACGGAAAGAATGAGGAGGGGCAGGCCTGTGGCAATGTAAAGCAGGAAGATTCCTCTCTAAAAGTGGAGACCAAAATTTAAATGCTCTAAGATCCCACGAAAGGAGACAACTAGCAGTCAACATTTCTTTGCTTAGGATTTTTGAGCCATTCCCAATGAAAACATAGACACCTCCTCCTTCTATCACTGACACGACTTAAAAAGCTTTGACTACTGCCTGGATTGCTCTGCTCTGTGTTGATGCTCAGATCCATGTAGTAACCATGTAACCTGACAGGAGTCAGCACTCCTAGCCAGTCAGAGGGAACATCTCCACCCAACTCTTCTGGAAAGTAATTCTCCACAGAGGTAAGAATAAAATTATACAAAATAATTGGCTTGGGGGGGCGGGGTCAAAAAAGATTGTGAAATACATGTGAACATTCAGCAGCCTCAGAGCACACATCCTCATTGCCAAGGGGATCATCATAACCATGACAAAGAGAACATCTTTTAAATGAAAAAGAAGTAAGCAGACAGGTGTTGTTCGGGGCAATGTGTGAGGCCTAGCCTGTGAGAATCCCCAGACACCTCTGCTTTATCATCACCTGCAGAATCACACCTACCCAGGTGGTTCATATCGTGACAGATCGTCTCCGTTTACTCCCTTGCTTGGTATTTTCTCTTTAACCATTCCAACTGTTGCTACTAGTGGCTACAGAAAATACTGATCAACTGGAAGTTTGGTATTTGTAGTCAAAGAGCTGGGTTTAAAATGTACTGTTAAAAGTCAGTAGAGCTGATGGTCCAAACTGTATTGCTTTCTTAGAGTTCTTGTGCGTTTCTTGCTGTTACCAACAGCAAAGAAGAGAATCGCATGCTGGCATTGTTACCTACTATAGTGGTTGACCATGAAAAGGTATTTAATTTAAATATGCTCAATATTCTCACTTGTGAAAGGGAGCTGTTACTATAATATTCATATTATAGGATTTCCATAATAATTAAATATACTTATATACACATCAGCAGCTATTAATAATAATTATACAGCAGCCATTCAGTCAACAAACATTTCCAGTGCATCTGCACGGCTACACATGGAGCTCAACACTTCTGATATACCTTGATATATAAGAGCTTGCAATTCAGTGATGGAATTATACAGAAAAAGTATAATCTCTAACACAAAAGTTGTACAGTTTCAAAGAAATACAAATAAGTAATATGGGCTCATAGACATTACAAGTTCACTATGAAAAAATACATTGTGTGGCCATCTTCGTTAGGTGTTACAAGGCACTAGACCCAGAGGGTCTGGAATCTACATCACGGTCAGAGAATCTAGTAACAACAGTCTTTGCAATCATAGGCACAGCTGCATGCATCCTATTGCCTACAGAATCCAAACATAGAGGTAAATGTGTAGCACCAGCTTTGACTTTTAAAACGAGTTACAGTATATTCAAATGGTTTATTTGAATAAACTATGATTTATTTTCAACTCTGATGCTAAGAAATAATTCAAATTTTTACACAGGCAGGATAAAATACTGTGCCAAATTAGTTGGGTTTTTGTTTCTGAGATTTTATTTATTTTATGTATGTGAGTGTTTGCCTGAATATATGTCGTGTGCCACATGCATGACTGCCCAAAGAGCTTAGAAGAGGGTATCAGATCTCCTGAGATTGTAGTTACAGATGGTTTTGAGTTGCCATGTGGGTGCTAGGAATTGAACTCACACCCTCTGGAAGAACAAATAGTATTCTTAATCACTGAGCCATCCCTTTGGTCCCTGAATTAGGTTTTGGTTTTTTTTTTTTTTAAGAACTTTGAACAAGACATTATTTTTCATGTTGTCACCTATACATGCTTTCTCCAAAACGTATAAACATGCAGCTTATAATTAAAAACTTGTTTTATTTACCATGGCCTTTCAAAAATGAGTGGTGTGTGTGTGTGTGTGTGTGTGTGTACTCACAGAAGAGAGAAAGCATGCAAGTTCTCTAGCGTGAGTACAGTAATAGCTGACATCTAACACTTACAGCTATAGGTAATGTAGGAAGGCAAGGAGAATTTAATTCTGGTATGAGTGAATTGTAATCATCAGTGTCTCAGGGTTTTAAAATAAGTTCATTTAAAAGTAGACTCTTAGTTTAGGGAAACCAATGTCCTTAAAAGTGCCCATCAACTTTTTATAGTCCCACAATAGAGAAGACCAGACTTGGAGACCACACATTCCAGACTTCCTAATTTATTACAAAATTACACAGAACAAAATTAAAAAACAAAACAATGTACCCATTATTATATCTGACTTTCCATACACTATGTCATTTGTCTTTCATATTTATGTGCCCTTGCACATAAACCATATACCAATTCCAAGGAGATTAAGACATGAATACAAAAATCAAAGGTTTCAATAATAAAACAAAACTTTCAGAGCAATATAAAAACACCTCAAAACGCCTAGAGGTGGTGGTGCATGCCTTTAATCCCAGCACTCAGGAGGAAGAAGCAGGTGGATTTCTGTGAGTTTGAGTCCAGCTTGGTATACAGAGCTAGTTCCAAGACAGGCTCCAAAGCTATACAGAGAAATCCTGTCTCGAAAAATCAGAAAGAAAGAAAGAAAAAAAGCAAAAAAGTCAAAACACTTGAAATTACAACATATTTCTTAGTCAAGAAACAAAATTTCTTCATCTGCATTGAAAACTTATTGATAATTAGACAAAAAAGATGGAGAGAAAGAATATAATCAGCAAGAAAATGTTTGCATATTATATATCTGACAAAGGATTGCATTCCTGAATATGAATAAATATTATAAATCAATACTAACACATACACATGGAAAAACGAACAAAAAATCCTAGCCAGTTTACATAAGAGACAAACCAAATGTCAAGTGAGTATATAAGAATCTTCATCTCACAAGAAATCAAGAAAGTGCCAATCACAACTCTCTCCATATAGGGTTGCCACGTCTGGCAAGTATCAGAACCCAAGAACAGGCAAGGATATAGAGCACTGGGGACTCTAGTGGACGATAGACAGTGGAGATGGAAACTTACATAATCATATTAAACAGAGACCTGGCATTTCCAATTGAACTGTTTGAACAGTCACGAGCCAGCAAATCTCCTGTATACACATATTCTAGACGCTCTCTCATCAGTTATACAAGGAGACATGCTGAAGACTGCTCATCACATCATTTTTATAGCAAAATATTGAAAATATTTTAAATGTCAGTAGTTGAATAAATTAAAAATTAGAATATAGACAAAGTATGAAACAATATAAATCATGACAATGAGTAAGTTGTATGTATACCTGACAACACAGGTGAACCTTGGAAATATGATGCTAAGCAAAGCAAAATATATCATAAGATATATACAGCATAATGCCACTTATACAAAATATTGTATCACAGAAAACAACACACTATTTATGGGTACGTCTATGTGTATGGATAAGATAAAGATTAATGCCTCTGAGGACAAAGGGGAGGGAAGGAGCTTGCAGGAGGGTCTCAGTGCAACTCTTTACAACTTAGTAATTGCAGATGGTCTCCAACTCATGTGGGCCTCACTCTAAATTTTCAGTTTTATGCGGAAAAGCAATATGCATTCAGCAGAAACTATACTTCAAATGTTGCTCTTTTCCACCCAGGAAATGCCCTCGGGTGATTATGGATGGCAGTGACAGCTCTAGAAGTTAGGTGCACAACTCTTCCTCTACAGTACACTGTTGCTAAGCTATGATGTCAGATAGGTTAGGCACGTTAACAAATTTTCTATTAGAGGGAGCTTCAACTTGAGATGAGGAGGAAATAATCTGTGTTGTGAATTGTTATCATATTAATACACACACATACTTGTGTTACCACCCATACTTTTCTATATAATTGATTCCTCTTGAATATATCTAACACTACAGCGATTGTTCAACCAAGCCTGAAAAGTCTCCTTACTTCTGACTCCCCAAGCACTTGATCCACTTGTATCCTGTCATCAGAATGGAAGTTACAGGCGCGCACCCTCACTCAGTGGCTGAGCGGGAATTCTCTTCAGGTTCTTTCCATGCTGACCATTTTGTGCCAGACAGTAACTACCAATGCTCTGCACAAAAGAGGCCTTTACAAATGCTAAATTAATCAACAAATGAGCAATTTTAGATGAGGAAAAGGATAATTCTGGCTACAGTTAATAATAAAATTGGCCCTAGGTAATACAATTAGATAGCTTTCTCTGGAGCTAGAAAGATGGCCCAGCAGTTAAGAGCATGTTTTCTTGCAGAAGACCTGGGTTTAATTTTCATCAACCACAACCATCCATAACTCTAATTCTAGTAGAATTCTAACTCTAGTTCTACCACCCTCATTTGACCTTCTTGGGCACCAGACACGCACATGGCACACAGACATATAGCCAAGCAAAACATTCACACATATAAAATAAACAAATCTAAAACTAAAAAAGAAAATAGCCTCTCTTCTAAGTTACATTGTTATACCACATATCAGATTCTACAGTACAGATGAGACAGAATTGCTCAGTTCAGAGTTGAAAAGAATGAAACCAAAGTTTTGTATTAATTCTTGCTCTCCCCAAACCAAGGATTTGCTGAGGAAGTTCAAACTTTACACCTATGGAAAGAAGGCCTCCAGTTGGGTCCATGAATGCACACAGGTGTTTCCTAATATCATTTTCCCAGCTGAAGTCTTGCTACTGCATCCTCTTACCCTGACCTTTTCCATCATCATGCCCAGTCTATAGGCATAGTCTATAGTCCCTATTTGGTATAGGGACTGGTGGCTGAAGAAAAAGATTGTTTTCGTCTATTAATGAGTTTGTTAAACTCATAATATCTTGCCAGACTTACTTCTTATAGGTAGTTCTCTTTGTAGGAAGAGACTTGTGACCTACAACACTTTGTCTTGGTTTACTCTTCAGGAAATCCTAGAAATGGCATGAAGCAAAGGGCTTGAAGTCTCAAACTAGAAATAAGCAGATGGCTGGATGGATAAAATTATAGTTAACTATACAAATATAATCTATTTTGAATTGCTTTCTCATATTTAATAATCAGTATTAGGCTGGGTGGTAGTGACACACACCTTTAATCCTAGCACTCTGGAGGCAGAGGAAGGCGGATCTCTGTGAGTTCGAGGCCAGCCTGGTCTACAAGAGTTAGTTCCAGGACAGGCTCTAAAGCTATAGAGAAACCTTGACTCAAAAAAAAACAAATCAAGATACAAACAAAACAAAACAAAAATAATCAGTATTATGAGGAATTTTCATATTCATGTTCACCTAAATTCTTATAAAAAAGAGGAAAATGCTTGCTGTTTCATCTGGACAGCACACTGTATCTTTCTGGAGATCTAGCAATGAAGACACTTCTACTTTGGCTCTCCCAAAGTCACATAGTGAATGGGTAAGAAAGTGAAGAGATGACTGCTCGAGGCACCAGTGCCCAACTGCTGTAATGGGAAGGCTTCCTTCTAGAATAAAAATGAGCACGGTTACCACAAGACATTCTAATTTTTAACCACACTGCAAGGAAGGCAATTAACTCCCAGGTGTAGTCTCAGGGAAGCAAGCATAAAGGGCCCAGCAGAAGTCAGGATGCTGCAGCCACCCAGTTATGATTCCTACAGGGATTTCCAAAGCCCGAAAGTGTCTTCAAACATGGACTTACTGTAAATACACTAGTAAGAGTTGAGATTCTGGTAGTTTGCTGGCAGAGAGCTCGCCTACTAGAAATGTTCATATTTTAAAATGAAATAATTGAAATATGATTCAATATTAAAGCAAGACAAGTAATAAATACCATAGATAAGAAAGTCACAATTTGGAAACTTTAATATATTTGAAAGGTTACATAGAGTAGGGGTTTGAGAATGTCTGATAGGCAATTAAAAATTAGCCAAGGTGACATAACAGCAATCAGCTCTATAGGCATTAGATTTGTGTTTGACAGGAAATGAAAGGCTTCAAATTACCTGTCATCATAAATAAAGAAATTAATAAGAGGCTAGGAAGGCTGTTAATCAGTCACTGGCAAATGCTTTTACTTTCTGGAAGGTGACTGTCCTCTGCCTCCAAATTCATGCATTATCTTGGACAGTCAAAACCAATGAAAGTTTCTTCAATTTCAGATTACATAAATCAAAGACATTTTTCCACTGCCAAAAGATAACTAACTTCTGAGATCTGGCTACATCTTCATTCAAACTATTTTAAAAGTATTCATAACTCAGCATTTATGTTCAGTCAATTGAGCATATTGCATGCAATATATTAATGTTACACCTTGACTCATGTATCAGATAAAGAATTTGCTATTGAAATACTAGCTGGGAAATTAAGTTAGTAACTTTTTGATAAACATAAGACACCTGAAGAAACATCCAGAGAGTCTTTCTTAGTGAAAAGTACATTGTGCACAAATGAGCATTCAATTCTGATCTTTCTTAAATTTGGCAGCCTTCAATTTGGAACTACAAATGTAATTACAATCCAGATGAAATTATTATATCTACAAAAACACATAGAATTTCACAAGCTTATTGTCAGCCTAGGTACTTTCTTGTTTAGTCCTGAGAGCCCTAAGAAGCAGGTACTACTATTTCAATTTTGATCAATGTAAAAGTTGAAACTCAGTAAAGAAACTCATTGAGAGAAGACACTATACATACTCTTGACTACTGACTTTCCAAGACCTGGTACTATACCTGGCACCACATGCTTAATATATGCTAGCTGGCCAGGTAGTTAACAAATGCATGCCTGACCAGTATTTGATCAAAAACCTATTTTAACTCAAAGCCCTTCTCTTCCCATGTCAAGAGTTTGTAAACTTTTTCCAAAATGTGGGCCATATGGTCTCTGCTATAAGGACTCAACTTCTGACACTGCAATGAAACCATAGACAATGTATTACTGAACAGGTGCGGTTGTGCTGCAATAAAACGTTATTTACAAAACAAGGTGGGCTGTGTATAGTCTGTGGACCACAATAAACTATTAGTAAAATAGCACAAAACACAAAACCACATATCAGTATATGCATCTCATTATTTCATTGAGAAAGACTCAGAACTGGGAACCATGTGCTAAGACTTGAAATACCTATTGGCTTGGTCATGGTTGGATCATCCAGTTTCACTAATGGAAAAGAAAAAGAACCAACTCTACATGTCTGTCTTTTCTTAAGCTTGACTATACTGAAGTTAGGCCTCACAGAACAGGTTCCCAAGTCTATACTGAAATAGAAAAAGATTGTTCAACATTCAGCACATGATGGTTCCACATGGTAACCCCGGTACCTGTAGCAGAAAGCACTGGAACAGGTCTCAGGAGAATTATCCAATCCAAGTTCCATGATAGCACTTCTACTCTTTGTTTGATAAAAGCATCAAAAAGTTGTATTGCTATTTTTAAAAAGTATGATTTTACTGTGTGTTTGGGTATGAAGGGGGTGTCAGATATCCTTCTTGACTACTTTCCCAGTTATCTTGTAAAGCAAAGTCTCTCACTGAACAAGGAACTCTCCAATTCAGTCAGACTAGCATGCTAGCTAGTCCCAAGACTCCCATCTCTATATTGCCAGCTGTCACACCAAGTTTTTAATGAAGGCTAAAGACAGGATCTTGGGTCCTCAGGCTTCAGGCTAAGTATTCTATTGACTGAGTCATCTCCCCAGACTCAGAAAAGGTAAACAAACAAACAACAAAAAACAAGAAAAAAAGAACTAAAAGTTCTCTATAAATAAACAGGTATCTAGATGGATAATTTATTATCAAAACAGAATAAATATTTGGAATGAAAACTTAGAATGCAATCCATGCTAGCAAGATCCAAGGTCCAGAAAAGGCAAGAATCATGACCAAGAACAACAAAAATAACAAACAGTGAATTAAAGTCAAGGAATCAAAAATTATAAAGGTGGAACTGGAGATACAGCTCAGTGGTTTTAAATCACTTGTTGCTATTGCAGAGGACCTGGGTTTGGTTCCCAGCACCCAAACAAGTGGCTCACAACCACCAGCTTCAGAAGATCTGATACCCTTATCTGGCCTCTTTGAACACCTGCACACATGTAGTACACATACGTATACTCAAGGATGCCTAAATACATATAAAATAAAAATGCATCTTGAGAAAAATTATAAAGGCGACTCTTTCAAATGAAGTAGATCGATTTCACACTCTCCTCATGTTTCCATTAGAAGCGACAAAAATGAATATTTAATCTTTCTACATTTTAAAACAAGTGTCATAGATAGGAAAAGGATGCATTCTCAGTTTTTCAAAATCCAAGGCCAAGTTCTTCCTTATCAATCATTCCTATTTTTATTCTCCTTCACAAGATTTCACAGGACTAAAATCTGTGTATGTTCATGCATGGAAGTGCTAGGTAAATCTTAATAAGCCCCATGAAAATGCAAGTGGCACGGCAAACATTATCATTACATCGATCAGCTGATCGACTGCTACGCTGAGAAGAACATTTTGGCACTCAGTCTTTTAAAAAAGACTTTAAGTTCCTAGAAGGCAGGTGTTCCCTAATCCAGTTTGCACTATTGTTAAGAGTATGGTCCCTCAAAAACCCTTTGAACAGAGTTGGAATTGAGCCCAGAAAAAAAGACCGCACTTATTAAAAGGGTGTGAAGTGAACAAATAGCAGAATAAACAATAGGCATCCAAACGCACATTTGTTCTAATTTTTCCCAGTGAGCTGCCTTTTGTGTTTTCTCCTCTAGTGCAGCATACCAGTGCCCAACAAATGTCCTCTTTCTGGATCCTTCTGCCTCTCCGCAGCATCAAATGCTGGGAGAACACAGAACCCTACATGTTGTCAGTTACGGACATTTTTCAGTTGCTCACGAAAAGAGGGAGCCAGTGGTGCTAGAAGGAAAGATGGAGCCAACAGAGAAAGCAGAAAGTGGAGTGGAATAAAGAGAAACTTTTTACAGACCTGGGAATCTGGGAACGGGCGGGAGAGAGAGGGGAGGGAGAGGAAGAGAGGTCCCACAGTCAGGAGCAGTGCCTAGGAGAATGCTAAGCCTTAGTTTTACAACGTGTATGTTTCCAGAATATGGCCATCAACACAAAAACCAGACAGATGAAACAGAAATCACTCAGAAAAACTGAGAAAAGTACAGCTAAAGGCAATCAGATTCCATATTAGCTATTAGGCAGTCTTCAAAGAACACAGGGAGCATACGTTCTCTCCACTCCACCCTGGTGCCCTCCATGCTTCATACCAGTATTCCTCTCTCTTGACTATTAGTCTCAAAAAACAAACAAATAAGCAAACAATAACCCATAATCCTTAATAAGGATCACTGAAAGAAAAATAACTTGGGGACTAGGTTCCTGTATTAGGAGAAAAAGAAAATAGACATATTCCAAAGGTATTAGTGTCATTTATCTTTTGTATAAAATGGATACTAGAACTTGGAGTCAGAGACTTAATTTTTAGTGAAATGCAACTGCTTAAAAGCAAATAGAAAGCCATACTCAGGCTCTTTCAGAGTGCTTCTAGATTGAACTTCCCTTTCTTAGCATTTTTACAGAACCTTTGACACACAATGGCATTAACATAATATTGACTATTTCCCCCATTCTCTTATTAAAAAATGCAAAATTCTTTTTAGAAGAAGAAATAAAATGATGAAAATTATAGAAAAATACAGAATCACAAATGAAAAATATTCCAAGAACACTTTTCTAAATTCTCATAATCTGATCAGCTATGTTGGTCACTAACTATATTGTCAAATCACATGGAAAAATCATATTGTAGATCATTGAGTAAGGACATGTTTAACAGGACAAAATGATGAATGATAAATCTATTTGCCTCATAGTACCTTTACTTGATGCACATGTTTTGTTTCCTGAGAAGACATAATAAAATTTACATAGCCTTTTAACATTTTTCCTAGCAAATATAATAGCACTAAAGGAGTGCCCATCTATCTTGTTCATTATTCTGTTTGAAATTTATAATAAAATTTTCCTCACGTTTAATCATGAATTTTTTTTTAAAAAAAAGAAAAAGGACCTCCCAACTCTTCCTTTTGAAGAAAAAAAAAATCTTAGGCTATCAAAAGAGCAGTCACTATTCTTTCTGTTAAAATAAAATAAGCCAAAACGGCTTGTTGGTGATTCCTGTCTCAGAAAATTTAGAAGTCTCACTAAAGAGCCGAGGACAGAAGCCGCTGGGAATGCTCACAGATAGCTGATTTTACACGTTTTTGTGAAAGAGCTCGCCTGTGGATTAGTGTTACTCACATTTACGAGGGTTGTTTGTCAAGGCAAAAATAAGGTGCCTCCTCCCCACAAATTAAAGAATCACGTTACAATCCATTATTTCATTTCTGATTGTTTTTCTTGGTAATAAGTGGGAAAGTGGATCCTGGATGAAAGTCTTCATGGAGCTAAAAAAGACTCCGACATTAAAGACTCCAATTAGCTATAAATCAGTTGTCCTTCCTACTGGGGAAGAACAAGAGAGAGAAGAGAGGGGCGGCTAGAGAAAAGAATTGGAGAAGCTTCCAAATGAAATTCTGAAAAAGATATCTACTGCAGACTTTCAGGGTCTGTTAGGACAAGCTGATCAAAAGTAAGTCTAAAACAAACCCTGGGCAATCACGTGTGCATCTTGCCTCTTAAGATCTCTAAAGCGCAGCAGAAGAGGTTAGGGACCCTCATAAAACAAAACTTTTATGTGAATGCTTCCCTGGCTTGTTCCTAAACCCGGAGATGTGCCACACACTGGCACTATTGTTATGCAAACAATGCCTAAAGGGCTATAACCATTAACGACCTCTCATTAAAATGGCTTTCAAAAATTTGTCACAGCATCTAAAAGCTAACAGGTACATTAAATCCACCTAAATCCACATTCAAAAATACGAATCCTACTAGTTCTAATTCTGAAATTCAATGCAACAAATTTTCAGAAACGATGTTTTTGCATTTCTCTTTCAACCATTGCAGTGTCAGAGGCGAATAACTTAAGTTCTCTACATTTCGTGCATCTTCTAATGCCCACGGTGGAGCACGAATTAGTTGTAACGTGTGTGCACGCTGAATTTAAGTTAATGGGTGTAAGTTTGAGGAAGGGATGGGAATCAAGTAAGAGAATTCTCAAATGAACTCCCAGGAAATGTGGCTTTAAATGCTGTGCCCGCCTCCTTGCTATAACATACATTCCCTTTGTGTACGTATTTCACAAATTTCACCTCATGGATAAAACAGATTCCCCCCACCCCAAGAAAGTGTGTGTGGTGGTGGGGGTGGGGGTCAATTTACATTGGGTATCAGGTGCGTATTACTTTTTAACGCGGTTTAACAACAATAATTCCTCCTTGGCAAACGTAAGACGTCAGAATTCGTTAGGGGAAAAAACTGAGCTTTTTTCAGTGCAAAAGTGAGCTCGCTAATTTGTGCGAATTCAGTTGTTTTCTCTTTACTAAGATGTGCATTGCCTACAAAATCCTGAAGAAATCCTGGCATCCATCTACTGTGCCTCGGCCGGGTTCCCGCGAAATCTGTGGGACCCCGGTCCTGACAACCCCTGCAGCGACCCGGCTCTGAGGGAAGCTGGTCCCGCGCAGCGCAGCCCGGACCCGGAGGACTGCGGGGCAACGCGGGACTGCAACACCACCCTGGCGGGGAACCCCAGTCTGCTCTGAGACTGACGGACCCGGACAACCGCACGCCTGTGTGCTCTGAGGAGACCCTGAGGAACCACCTCTCAAGTCGGACCCTGGTCTGCAGAGGAGACCCGGGGAACCCCAAAACCGTAACTCCGTCTGCTCCGAGAAAACTTGGGGGACCGCAGAACCGGACTCCAGGCTTCTCTGAGATCCGAGGGACCGCAGGACCAAGCCTAGTTCTGCCCTCGGGATATCTAAGGGACCCCAGAACCGGACCTCGGCTCGCCCTAAGAAAACCCAGGGGACCCCAGAACCCGACCCAAGCCTGCTTTGAGGAACCCCACATCTCCAGTGAGCCCTGAGGTCGTCACCGCCGTCCGCCACTGACGGCGACCCCCGAGCTGCCTCGTGATGGGGGCCGGTTCCCGGGAGACGCTCCCCGAGCCGCGGCGGGACTTCAGAAGCCCGCATCGTCGTTCCCACGGAGGCACGGGGGTGACAGGCGACCTCTGGGCCCCGGCCTCGGAAGACATCCGAGGGAAGCTTCTAGAAAGCGTCCGCGGACGGCTTTACCTTGGTGTACTTGATCTCCAGGTTGGGTGTGGGCGACGGCAGGAGCTGCAGCGAGGCCATGAGGGCGGCGGGGTCGGCCTTCACCTCGCCGGGCATGGCGATCTCACTGGAAGTCATGGGCAGCCGCGGGTGGGTGTGCGCGGGGCGCTGAGCGGCCGGGGCGCGCTCGCTGTATATAGGGCAGGTGTCAAGCGGGGCGCGCTTCTTATTGGACGTGCGGCCCATGAGGACGTCCCGCCGTGGCCCACATTTGCATACGGCCCGGCGTGCGCCGCGCGCCCGCACGGTCAAGTCCGCCGCGCCCCCGGGGGCCTCGACGGCCGCTGTACGGCCTCGCGCGCGGGACCCGGCTTGGAGAGAGCGGCCCTACGAGCCTAGTGGCCGAACGGTCTCGGTGAAGAGGTGCCCGAGCTCAGGTCCCGCCGAACCCCGCGCCCCTCCGTTCCCCGCTGTCCCTCTCCTCCCCACCCCCGGGTCCCGAGCAGCCCGAGGGACCCTCCGCCCAGCCCTCCCACGTAGCGCGAAGGGCGCGTGGCCACGGGGTGGGGTGATAGATGCGCCCCACGCTCTCAAGGAGAACTTTCTGGAGCAGCCGACGCCGGCCGCGCTGGCCACCCGCCAGGCTTCTCCGCCCAACTGCTGCCCTCTGCCGGCCCTGCGGCCTAGCGGTTCCTCAGTGCCTTGGGGTGTGTGGTTCCGGGTCCCTCTGTTCTCCTTCCAGCCCTCTCTTCTCCTCATTCCAACCACACCCGGAAACACTTGGGATTTTCGGTCTGGAAGCAACTGCCATCCCGTCTGACCCCCAAGTTGAGCTTCCACCTCCATTCCTTCTCCTCAACAAGCGGCCTATTAGATAGTAGAGATGGCGGAAAAGATGGGTACCAATCAAGAAGCTGGACAGCTCTCTCCAGATAGGCTTAGAGGGAATCATTGGGCAACTATTGGAGCCCCATATAGAAAGAACTTTCTAAGACTTTCCGCCTCATCCCTGTGAAAGCCTCACAAACCTTCTCCATTTTGTATCCTTCTATTTTTTTCCATGGAAGATTCTGAACTTCTGAGCAACTGCTTCTTTCTCCCCTCATGTCGTTTTCACAACCCCTTGACTCAGAACCATTTTTTAGCTTATACAGAAAACATGGATTTTAAATATGTTCAACGAAAGTTGCCTAATGATTGGTGCTTAGGTGCTGTGTAGACAGACAGAATGCTGTGGTCTTACTGAGTTTGTGAGACCAGATGCAGGCACTGAGAATTCAGATTATCTGCCTGACGTGACCTGAGTGGAGTGCTTCGTAGAGCAGCAATGGCCTTAATTTAGGTGGTTGAGAGATTTCCGTTCATGGAGAATATCAGTGGCCAAAGACTTTGTCTTAATAACAGAATCTGCTCGTGAGAATCTCTTTTTGTTTACGCTGTAGAAGACCAGATACTGAGGAAGAAGGAGGAGAACTTGGTGGAGAGGTGGCTCCGTTGGTAAAGTGCTTGTCTAGAATTCTATGTGTGCTAATTCCCAGCACACACAGAACCGGGATAGTGTTGCATGCCTGCAGACTCAGTATCCCAGCACTCATTTGGGAGGTGGAGGCAGGAGGATCAGAAGTTCATCCTCCCTTACACGAGAAGAGACCAAAGGCCATATCTTGGGGTGTGGGTGTGTGGGGGGTGATCTCAGGATTTGTTTTTTTGTCTTTTTTGTTTTTTTAAAAAAAAAGAAAAAGCACCAGCAAAAAACAGTTATTTTTTGTTGTGTTCGTGTCCTGTCCTCCCTCCCCCGAAAGGTATTTTCCCCATCTTCTAGGCAGGGCACAGTTCTCACACACAACCTTTCTTCTAGACATGTGCATCACCAACTCTAAGAAGGGCTGCTCTCAGAAGTGCATCAAGGGCAGGACCGGTGCTCCAGCCAGGCAGAGGCCGAGAATCTGGGAAGCTGACCTTTGAGCGGCTGTGACCAGAGAAGTGAAACCCGCCCAGGTAGAAGTAGGCACACTGCAGGCAGAGTGTGCAAAGCACCAGGACAGAGCTGTTGGAGAAAGTTCAGAGAGCATTAGATGCAGCCAGAGGAGCAGGAAACCAGGCTGCTAAGGCAGTTAAGCCCAAGTTGTGGGGACGCCAATGTTTGTGGGGACCTTAATGCTGAGGTTCTGAGAAGCCAACAGAAACTTTTGAGGAAGAAAGAAAATGGGGGAAACTTGTGTTGGGACCCACAGCTGAATAGGTCTGGAAGGACGGTCACGTACTAGAAACCACTGGTTTTGAGTGGTCTCACATCATAAGCCTGAGTTTCCACTTCTGACCTATTTCTTACTTGCTAGCTCCAGTTTGAAAGGACAGTATCCACGGACCGTAAGATTGTCAACATTTGTTACACATAGATGGACTTCTGTCTTGGACGATAATGGAGGCTACTCCCAGATCATGCTCAATGACAGCCGGTTTAATTGTTCCCTCATGACTCCTTCCCCATGACACTTTGTAATCACACAGTGGGTGATCAGCACAGGATCTGAGTCCTCTGTTGTTTCCCATCTGTCTTCCTCAGTTCCTAAAACAACGTGGGTCACAGTAGCGCATTTCTATCGTCTGCTCTGAGCCAAAGGACTACAGCTGGCCACTTCCACTAGTGGAGACAGCTTCCCTACCTTCTCAGGGTAAGGAACACTTGTTCTCTGAGGTGGTAAGCTTTGTTGCTTGTCACGTCTTTCAATCTGCAATTTACATTCAAGGTTTTCTACAAATGGTTTCCTTCATGATTAAGATGGGATAACTCCCCCATCTTAAATGCAAGATTCTGGCCACATTTGGACCAACTTCTTGACTTCAAGGTGGAACAAATTTAGCAGGAAACAGAATATTATAGCTATAGTAGTTCTTTAGTCTACATTTTTTTCTTTCTTTTTTTTTCCCTTTGGTTTTTCCAGACAGGATTTCTCTGTGCAACTCTGGCTGTCCTGGAGCTCGCTTTATAGACCAGACTGGCCTCGAACTCACAGAGAACTGCCTGCCTCTGCCTCCCAAGTGCTGGGATTAAAGGCGTGTGCCACCGCTGCCTGACTTAGTCTACATTTTGCAGACCCTCAGGACTTACGTTCCTCAGTGTTAAAGACCCTCTCCATACCCCTCCTCAATGTTTTCATTCTTTCCTTCATTTCCTTTATTATCTTGTTTGTCATCTCATTGAATCCATTGATTCTGTAATTATGAAAACAGTTTTCATATTTCTAAGTTTGTTCTTTTCTCCTTATTTGGTTACAACATATTCCCCACCACCACCACCATCAGTACAGTATTTCTCCTCTCTGCCTCTCCAGTCCGTACTTATTTATTGTTTAGGACACATCTCATTTGAACCCCCCTTGCACCAGGAAAACCAAACTCCAACATGCTCTGTTTCCTTGTGAAAACAATTTAATAGGCCTAGTGGAGCCAATACCCTGGAGTTGTAGAGGAGAAAAATAAATTCTTGCCTTAAATTTCCTCACCTGAAAAATAGAATGCAACCTTGTAATTTTAAGGCATGGGTTTTATGTGAAGGTCGACTTTAAGGCATAAAACCATAACCATTTGGGCTGCATTTTAGCTGCTTTTAAGACTATGCAAGTATTTATTAAGAACGATGCTTTCAAAATCAACAAGGGAACCCAAATGGGACATAAAGATCCCTTTCCAGGAAGGAACCTTTGTTTCGACAGTAGCTGCACATTCAGCAAGGAAGTCAAGCCCCTATCTACGTTCTGGAACAATCCCAGTGTCAGATGGCCTGCTTAATGGCTTTCCCGTTTCCATCACTAACGGTGCCGACAGCCTACCTTTTTCTAACTGATATGCTGACATTGTAATTTATCTTCAAAAAAATAAATCACATGTTATAGCATTTCTATCATCCGGGTTAATCGAATCAGTTCCTTAAATGTCTCTAAGTCTAATGATTTGAAAGAGGCACATTGTTTGAAATATTAAAAAAAAAACGGGGGGAGAGGGCTTGGGTTATATGCAGAATGATCTCAGAGCTTGTTTCAGATCTAAATGTCTCCTAATGGTCTCATCCATCTCCAATGGGATGTGCGTGGCCACTTTATTTAAAATCTTTCCTGAAAACTCTGACAAGCTTAACACAGAGTATATTTAGAGGGAAATACATTTAATTCATTAACAAATGCTTATATAAAGAATTTTGCCTATTTTTACCCAGAAATGTTTAATGAAGTATTTTGGACCCATTATAAAAATTCTATAAAATAAATGCACTTATTTAACATCGATATTAACCCTTTTTTATTGACCATCTAAACACCCATTTAATTAGCTCTTCCTCCTAATGCCCAGAAGAGGCTGAAATTGGGGCATTTATTGGCTATAAAAATTCTCTAGATATTAACTCCCTCGTTTCTTAATGTGGTCTCTGGTCACTGTATTCCACGAAAAGGGAAATCTGTGGTTTCAGGAAGCAGGTCACTGAATGGTTATGACTCCAAAGCTCTGCTTCAATACATAGCACACCACTTTCCTTTTGAAAGGGATCCTCCATGTTTGGGGGACCCCAGGAGACAATTTTAAAAGTGGGAACTAGATTTGTGTTTGTTGTAAGGCCCAGTTCTACTTCATGTACGCTCTACAGTGAGTGATCCGAGTACGCAGGTGAGTGCCACCCTTTATCAGCAACCACACTTTAAAGGGGGGGGGGGGGGGACATGAAGAGCCCAGCTGGCAATCTGTTCCGCCAGGGCTGAGGAAAAAGGCATCAGCGCCCTCTGCAGCTGACGGCGCATACGTGCAGGTGAATGTGTCCGAGTTTAACCTGTGGATTGTGTCTGATACTAAGACATGTTGGGGATTCCGTCAAATTTTAGATTGAAGTTGGTTTAGAATAAAAAGTGTTATTAAAAGATTTTTTAAAGTCAAATTTGTCATAGAAAATGTTCTGCTTAGAGCATGCTCACGAGAATTTAAAGATAGAGCCGTGTGGGCCACAGATTAGGCACAGCTATTTCTAGTACTCCATCAGGTTTTGCATTTATTGTGTTAGGGGAATTGTGGGTGCACATGGTGTGCGTGTGAAGGTCAAAGAATAACTTTTGAAAGTTGTTCTGGTTCCTTTTTTCCACCACGTGGAGCTCCAGGACCAAACTCAGGTAGTTGGGCTTGGCAGCAGCCACCTTTACCCACTGAGCCACCTTGCCAGCCCAGGTAGGGGATTTTAATAGATGTTTTTAACCATTTAAGTGCTTGGCATATAATTCAGGTTTTTTGTCTTTCATTCTCCTGAGTTTATATTTTCCTTTTGACTATTAAAACCCCACTTCTATAGAGACATCTTTATTCTTAATCACTTTCTGTAGAACTCTTCAATCCTCAGCATGTCCTTCCTTCCTGGAGTGCTGGGCTTATGCAGACATTCAATTCTGAGGATCTTTGGGGCATAAGAGATTCTCATGAAAACAGTAATGTTTGGGATAGAGACTCATTCATAGCCACTAGAAAACAACACTAAAAGACCAACACTTGGTGTCCTCTGTTGCATTCTGGGAGGGGCCACTAGTTGTCTTTGCAGCAGAGGAGGAATGCTAACCACTTCTCAACTATAAATTCTGTGTGGAAGGCACAGGGCAAAACCAGGAGACTTTCATGGCTAGGACATGAACATCCCGTTTGGACACCCAAAACCAAATAGCAAGGAATCTTGCTACAGACATACATGTTCCCCTTCGGGGGAACTATGACTCCCTTGAGACTGTTGTTAAACCTGGAAATACTAGCCTATGAAGAACACACAAAAGCACACACACAAACCTGTGTGATGTCCCATGGCCCTAGTCCTGTATTTGTAGTGAGTTTGAATGACAGTAACTAAATATGCAAAGCATTGGAGAGCTGCAGGACAAAGGTAGAATGACTGTAAAAGAAGGCATCAGAAAAGACAAAGTCCCTCATTTGATTTCGCCAGGGCCTTCTATGGGTTTCTTTGTGTTTCTGATCACCATAGGAACAGACATGAAGCCTGAAAGATAAAGACAGGAGTTTCCAACATGAGGTCCAACAGAAAACACCTGTGATGTTTTTCATGCATGTGTGTGTGCTCATGTGTATATCCTAGAATGTAGAGACCAGAGGACAGCCATGGGTGTTGATCCTCAAGAAGTTATCTACTTTAACATGCTTTTAAAGATATAGCCACTCATTAGGAACTCGCTGATCGGGCAAGGCTGACTGGACGGTGAGTCCCTGCTTTCTCCTTGTTTCTGCCTCCCCAGTACATGGATCACAAGCATGTGCCTCAACATCTAGCTTTTTCCATGGTTTCTGAGGACTGAACTCAGGGCCACAAATACTGTAGCATACCGACTGAACCAACTGTCTCTACAGTGCCGCCTTGTGAGGTGTGTGTGTGTGTGTGTGTGTGTGTGTGTGTGTGTGTGTGTGTGAAAAGGTAACAGATATAACCCATCTTTATAAACTGGGATTTCCAGAAGCAAATGCTGGGAACTGACAATGCTTGTAACTTCCTGAATCCAAATGATGTTATCTCAAGTACGTGACCCTTCGCTGAAGGAAGAAAGAGAGGAAATAGAGGAGAAACCAGCGTGTTTTCCCCACAGCAGAAAAGCAGCCATCTCTCGAAGTTGTCAGTTTCCTTATGTGTATGTATTTGGTCATCTTACTCTTGCTGAGCTGGGAGCAGGAGTCAGACTTAATGGAACAGTTCAGTGTTTTTGACCTTGAGTCTAATTATACTCATTTAGAGAATTAGAAAAAAATGTATGAATGCCTGGCTCCACTCCAGAGACATCAGTTGTTCTCTGTTCAGTCGGGTTTGACTGTCAACTTGACACAGCCTACAGTCACCTGAGAAGAGAATCTCCACTGAGGGATTACTCAGATTAAATTGGCCTACAGACATGTCTATGGGGGAACTGTTGTGATTGTTAAGTGATGTTGGAGGACCCTGGAGCGTGATTAATAAAGACTTAGAGAGAGAAATTGGGGTTCATCCTTAAGATCCAAAAAACAAAGCAGCCAGCCACTGGCTCGTACCTCGACCTCAGTTGGAAATGGCAATCCTTCCTCCAGGAATCTCGGAATGAGACTGTGACCGAGCACTGTCTACTCCCATTTTATAATCCTCTCTAGGACTGGGATTAAAGGCGTGCACCACTGGAATTAAAGGCATAACCACCTGGTTTTTATTGCAACTAGTGTGGCTATTGGGATTAAAGGTGTATGTTACCACTGCCTGGTCTGTAGGCTGACCATTGGGACTGTTTTACTCTCTGATCTTCAGGTAAGCTTTACTTACTAAAATACAATTGAAATGTCACTACAGGGCCCAACCCACTATGGGCAACCCCACTCCTGAGCAAGGCATCCTGGATTATATAAGAAAGCTAGTTAGGCATGAACCTGGGAGTGAGCCTATAAACAATGTTCTATGGTTTCTGCTTGAGTTCCTGCCCAGTCTTCCTTCAGTGATAGACCGGGAACTGCAAGTGTAAGCCAAATAGACTCTTAGTTATTTTTGGTCAGAGCATTGTATCAGAGCATGAACTAGAATACATTCAAAAGGGTCCCAAGGTATTGACTGGTATTCAGATGGGGGCCTGGATGTGGGTGTTCATCACAGAGGTCCCACCCTTCCGCCTCTGGATCAGAGCGGGGTTCTGTGCCTCCTCATCTCATCGTTCTCTCTCTTCGCTATTTTAAATTTAGTATCTGAAAAACAGATCGAGTCTCAAATGGACTGACCTTTCCACTAATGTATTTCACCTAAATTAACAGAGATGATCAACTAATTTATATTGGAATTGTGCACTTTCCAGTTCACATTTATCAGCTCTTAAATGCTTGATTTGGTGATGCAATTTAAATTTTTTATTATTACCCTTTAAATCTGAAGAAATAGCTTCCGTCTAATTAGTCAAACTTACATATTCAATTAATAGATTCATTATAGGCTAATGAATATGGAGGCAACACAGGGGCAACATCTGCTTGCCGTGTGAAGTTCAAACTTTTCAGTTACAGAAGAGGAAGCAATCTCTTATGTAACTGAAACAACATGAACTTTCCATTTGAGAAAGCTCAGAGATGGCTCCCTTTTGGGAAGAATATGGGAATCAGAACTAAAAGAGAAACATATCTGAAATATATTTTGACCCAAAAATATAGTCTATATTGTCATGCTAAACAATCACAATTTTTCTAATGCAAATTTTTAAAATAATATGTGCTTAGGAAAATACATATATGAGGACACAATTAGTATCATAAATTAAACATTTTAAATGCTTTATTTTACTTTGAGCATGTGTGTGTCCTTGGGCATATGTGGAAGTATACCTCCTGCTCTTGAAACTGTGGAGGTCAGAAGAGGGTGTCAAATCTCCTGGAGCTGGAACCTCTGGCTGCTGTGAGCTAGCATGTTGGTGCTAGGAATCGAACCCTGGTCCTCTGGAAGAGCAGTGTGTGCTCTTAGTCACAGAGCCATTTCTCTGGCTATGAATTAAACATCTTTAACTGTGGTATGTATTAGGCTCATTCAAAATCATGTGATTTTGCAGTTTGAAGCAGGTGTCTTGGCATTATCTGGGAAACTAGACGTTCTTGAATTCAGCTGTGTTTGGAGTGCAGACAATTCAGAAAACAAAAGGGAACTTCCATACATGCTTAGTTGGTAGACTCTTGGCTTCTTATTTCTCTGGCTCTGAAGAGGTCATCACTTACATTAGCTATGAAAAAATTGCCAATTTCAGGAAAAGCAGATGAGGACTGGAATTTACTTGAAAAGCAGCCATAGAAGGCATCAAGACTACCGGGTGGGGAAAGTACTTACACAATCTGTGGTGTCCTCCATGTCAAACCAGGACTGATGTGTCTGGGGCTGAAGAGATAGTGTGGTTGGCAAAACAACAGGGTATTATGGCATGCAACTGTAATCCCAGCACTGGGAAAGCAAAGATGGAGGATCCCTGGGACAGGACTTCCTGGCTAGCCAGACTAGCCCATTAGGTTAGCTCCAGGTTCATGTTAACCTCTGGCCTTCACACACAACCACACACACACACACACACATACACACACTTACACACATACAAATACACACATATAAGCACAAAACGATAAAATTCATCTCTTAAGTATTTCAGAACAGCTATATAGTACTCTACTTAGAAACAAAATAGCTTTATAGTTCTGACATGTACACAGATACTTGTATTAAACATCACACTTCTTTTTTAAATATATTTTTTGTTTTTAAAAATTAAAATGTAATTATATCATTTCCCTCTTCCCTTTCCTTCCACTTCCCCTTCCATGTAACTTCATACTCCCCCTTAAATCATGGCCTCTTTTTCTTTGCTGTTGTTACATATATGTATAAACACATAAATATAAAAATACTTGGTGAGTCCTTTTAGTGTTGCTTTTATGTGTATGATCTCAGGGATGACCACTTGGAACTGGATAACCAGTCAGGGGGTTCATCCCGAGGGGTGTCTAATTCCACTCTCAGCAGTCCTCAGTGCGTGTGGGTCTGTGTGCAGTACGGGACCCATGAGAGTGCCCCTCCACAATAGCGTGTCTATTGGTGTTGTCATTGTTCAGGTTCTGTTCAGGCGACCATTTTGTTGAAACTTTATGTAGCTTCCCTGTAATTTCTAGGAGACACGATTTCAAAGCATAATAATGGTCATCCGACACAATCTTTCCACCCACTTTTCCAAAATGTTCCCTGGGCCTTAGATCCAGGAGTTGTTTTGTAGGTGGATCCACTGGGTCTGGGTTCCCTACGGTCAGTCGTTCTCTGCACTTTGTCCAGTCTTGGTTTCCTTTAATGTTCTCTGTCTGCTACAGAAGATAATTCTTTGGTGAAGGATGAAAATTACACTTACAGCAAACATATTTCTTAAGTGCAAAGTCCCAGTGTCCTGGCTAGAGTATCAAGCGTGTGTTTACCAAATATCTAGAAATGAATTACTGAAACATACATGAGCTTGTGCTGGAAGGCTTCCTATATGCTTATCGCTAGTAGCTAAGCCCAAGGGTGGGCAGGTGTGGGATCAAACTTGGTCATCAGTCTTTATAGTAAGTACTATTTCCCAGGGCTGGAGAGATGGCTCAGTCATTAAGAACACTTGCTACATTTATGGAAGAGTTGGGATTTGCAAAGGGTCCAGGTTTGATTCCCAGAACCCACCTGAAGGCACACAACCACTTTTAACTCTAATTCTAGAGGAGAGTTCTCTTCCAGCCTCCTCAAGCACTGCACACACTGAACCACTGCAAGTGGTTCACAGACACAAAAGCAGGTAAAACACCCATAAGTATGAAACAAAAAAATATTTTTACAAAAAGTTTTATCCCTTCAGTTGATGCAGATTCTAAAGAAGAGAGGATTCTGTGGATAACTTTATTTCAACACATTTGAGAACTAAGGCAAAGCAATAACTACATAGAATGTATAACTTTACCCAAACTGACCCAAGAAGAAATAAAAATAGAAATTTGCCTTACTGATAAAGAGATAAGATCAGAATTATAAAACTCTGATTTGTGCCAAGGGAAACTCCTGGTCTGTGATTAAACATTTCTGGTTAACTCCTGGTTCCATTAAACATTCAAGGCAGATATTCTTCCTGGAGAAGAGATCGCTCACATTCTGAGTTTGTCCTAATCCTGATACCAAAACCACACTATAAAAGATGAAGGCTATATATAGGTCAACTTCACCAGTGAATACTGTTGAGAAAAGAAATCACACATGCAATATTAAGACACTCAAGAGAGCAAATCCAAACAATCATGAATAAGATGAGCTCTTCCAGGAAAGCAAGGCCCACTTAAAATAAGAAATCGGATTGTGAGAGACACACTATGACCAGATGAAAGAAAAAAGTCACATGACCTTCTTAGGAAGTACACAAGAAGTTCTTAATAAATGTCAACACCCATTCATTACAAGAAAAAACAGCAAATAACTAAAAGAGGGAAGTCCCTTAATCTTAAAAAAAATTTTTTTTCTTCAACAGTACATAGAGTAAGCATGACCCTTAAGGTAAACCTGTGTTTTGCAAGATTTAGAGAATGATCATACTTTTGGTTTTGAATGAGTAAACCAAAAGTAAAAGAATAAATAGCAAACATCAGGTAGATAGACAGACAGAAAAACAGGGATAGATAAGAGATAAGTCATCAAAACAACATCAAGTTGAATGCCCAAAACATCCAGCAGAAATTGCTGAGAAAGCCCTGCTGAGATAGCCAGTGTGTCTGGCAAAGAAGAGTGTCCCCAAGAAAAAGAACAAATAACAAAGATAACATCATCAAAATTAGGCAAGGGCCTACAAATATCCAGAAGAAACTGATTGGGGAAGTTGAGACAATGGACTAAAATTTCTAATTTACAGCACCCTTTTAACCATGGATAAGCTTCCATAGCTGAATGTTCGCCTTTTTTTTTTTTTTTTTTTTTTTTTTTTTTTTTTTTTTTTTTTACTATGGCCTTGGGATTAACAATAGTCCCCTCTGTTGGAAATGGTTTTCCTTCCTGCTGCTTTCAAGGACAGGATATTTTTACTCTTGTGCTGCTTTGCTATTCTTTTCCCCTTCTCTATCATTGAGTTAGAGGAATTCAGGTCATTGATAGACAAGGGGTCTTGAAGGACACTTGAGGCAAACATGCTTAGAATATGGGGGAGAAGGACCAACCCCACTTCTAGAGCCAGGTTCTCGGTGAGCTCAAATGGCACAGGATGATTTACCAATATGGTGTACATCACAATCTATATTTACTTTATGCATATAAAGTTTAACAATGTAAATCTGTAGTTACTTATATATATGTTAATATGTTTGTTCAGAAAACCTGCTTAAGTTAATAAGAGCAATAGTAAATATGAATGGAATAACCACGTTTGAAGGCTCCTAACTGCAGTTCCAGTACTCAGGAGGTAGAGGCAAGAGGATCACAAATTTGAGGCAATATGTATTAAGAACTTGTCTCAGAAAATGTAATTTAAAAGGTGTGTGTGCTGCCAAGCATGATGGTGCATGTCTTTAATTCCAGCACTCGGGAAGCAGAAGCAAGTGGATCTCTGTGAGTTCAACATCAGCCTGGTCTGCATTGTGAGTTCCATAGTGAGACCCTATCTCAAATAGATAGATGGGTAGATAAATAGACATTAAAATGTAAATCTACCTAAATATATATGGAAATATAAATTTATATAAATTGCATGTGTATTTACGTAGATTCTATATGTTTACATAATTTATGACATACCTATTTATATCATATACCTATAGGTAATTAGACATTTATATTATAGATGCAAATGGCAACAGTTTTCTTTTGATTTGCTTAACTGTTTCTTTCATTAACTAGAACTTTCCCTTTGTCTTGTTATATTTCATTGGCTATAGTTTATCATTTCAATGTGAAGAACCAGTTTTCCATTTACCTTTGGGACTTTTTACAAATTTACTTCTGAATTTTCCTTTCTGTTTCATTTCTTGAACTTTCTACCATCCAGGCAGAAATCAGGCTTGTTTTGGGTTGTCCTTCCAATTTCCTTCTAGTTGTTTTCATGCCTTTTCTCTGATTTTATACATATTTGACTCACCATGACTTTTATTCATACAACTGGTTAACATTTTTGTCAGACCTATTTGTTTCTTGCCATTTCTAATTTTCTTGTAAGGCATGAAATAACATTGTTCTGATCTTAATTTGTGAATTCTTTTAAAATTAATTAACTTAATATTTGATATGCATGCGTGTGTGTGTGTGTATGAGCTTTTGTGTACCACAGATGTGCAGAATCTCTCAGAGGCCAGAAGAGATCTCCATGCGCCTGTAAATGGAGTTACAGAGGCTGTGAGCTACTGTGTGTGCATTGGACACTGAACCATGGTCCTTCTAGAGCAGTAAGTACTCTTAACCACTGAGTCATCTCTCCAACACCTATTCTTTAGTATATCAACATCTTTTTTGAGCCCGTACCATTTTCAAGAGTCACTTCTTCTATGGATGCTTATTTTATTGAACTCATAATTCTACCAAGTTTTTAAATTATTTCTTTCTTTTATTTATTTGTTGATAATTTCACACTTGCACATGTTGATCACACCCACCCACCCACCCACATTTACTAAGTTCTGCTTGAAGCGATTGTGGGTCTGCTTCTCTGACTGACCATATTTTCTTTTGAAAAGATTTCTCCTGGATTCTTGACTTCTAGGGCATAAAAGTGACCTCAGAATTGAACCATGGACTTCTTTTCTTTTTTTGATGCACATGTTTTTCCCAGTCTTATGGCCTCAGTGTAAAATGCATTTAAAAGTTTTGCAAAATAGTCCACGTGGGGGCGAGAGAGAGCTTGGTTGAGGTCGAATGCAGCTTTGCAGAGGCCAGATTGCTTTCCTCAGAAATCTCACTACATTTTGTTGCATAGACTTCCCCCTAAAATGTCCCTATCTAATTCTCAAACTTGTATTTTACCTTCTGTGGCAAACGGAGGCTTTGCTGATGAGATGAAGGTAAAGATCTTGAGATAGAGAAGGTACCCAGAAGTAGTACAGCTCTTAGAAAGTCCTCTAGTGGGGGGCTCTGAGGAGAGAGGGGCTCGATGATCACAGCAGATTTTGGAGCCATGTGCTCTGAAGATTGAAGAAGGGACCAAGAGTCAAAGAAGGCAGGTGGCTTTCAGAAGCTGGGAGAGACAAAGGGATTCATTGTTTCTTGGATCCTCCAGAGGGAACAAGGCTCTGTAAAAACCTTGATTTTATTTTGGGAAAATACATTTTGGACCATTTAGCTCAGAACTGTAAGAAAATAAGTTATGCTGTCTTTAAACCACCAAGCTTGTGAAAGCAGCAAGAACTGCCGTGCATAGCTGCCAGTCTGTATCTTACACCTGGAATGATATTGATGAGAATCCTTAGGTTTAGGCTCCTGTGCTCCATGAAGTACGCCCCTGAAGCAGGGAAGAGCTGGGTGCCAGTCCAAACTGCCCCAGACTCAAATCTTCTGTACATTTTCTTCCTTACTATAAAAAAAGGTTTTCAAATTAGAGTGGGAGCTTATGTCTCTTCCTTGACTGGTTACTATGGAATACTTTATCCTACCCATCTAATTTTCATTTGTTTCATAAGGGATTGGGGGATTCAGTGACATAGTCTCCCAAGCTACTATATTTACCCAGAATCTTTATTGTCAATTTTTCCCCTTGAACTTGGGTTTGGGTTTTTTGTTTGTTTGTTTGTTTGTTTTGCTCTTGACTCATCTTAAAATCATGAATTAGGAATTGCCAAAATTATCTTTTTGGAAAAAAAAGTGTATATTTTCTTTTTCTATTTTTACATGTGTGTGCTGTATATGTATTGCTATGCATGTTTGTGTATGTGTGGATGAACAGGTACATGCATGGGTGCATATGTATGTGGAGACACAAACTTGATTCTAAGAATCATCCTCATTCACTCTTACATCTTATTCAGTGAGGCAGGGGTTTTCAATCAAATTCAGAAGTCTCTGATATGAAGAACAGTACGACTCCCCTCTTCTCTTTCTTCTGAGATTGAAAGTACATACATGGACCCACATATCCAACTGACATTTACATAGGTTCTGATGAATGTGACCCAAACTCTGATCCTCACACTTCATGACAAGTACTTTAACCATTAATACATCTCTTCAGACTCCCCTAAAGAAGTCCATTTCTATGACATTTGCACTACTTAAACAATTCTTGCTTTTTTAATAGTAAAATATGCTCATAGGATTGTTTTATTTTTTATTTTTAAAGAGGCCTGTGTTTCCTTACACTTAACATTTTCAATAAAAAGATTTTTTATTATTTTTAATAGTCTCTGGTGTGTGTGTGTGTGTGTGTGTGTGTGTGTGTGTGTGTGTGAATGTTTTTGTGTGCAAGCCTGGTCCAACTGTCCACACTAGGCTCAGTTTACTGCACTGCTTTGATTCTGTAGGCCCTTACTCTAAACTGAGACATGAACAAATGCAAACAGTAGTGGATATCTGGGAGTGGAGACTGGCAATAGGAGACACAGGATACAGAGCAAATTTTGGAGAGCCAAATCTTACAACAGTGTGGAGAATGGGGTTGGAGTAGAAGAAAGCTAGATCCAACAGAAGCTAGATCCAAGTAGAAAAGTGTGAAAGCCCGATTTTAATCCATCACAATGGAGCTAGAGAGAATTTCTGTGGGAATTCCTTCAGTCAATAGCCTTTAAGATCCAGCCCATGTGGGTGTGGTCTCTTATACTACAAATGCAGCCATAAAGCTTGCATGCTGTCTCTTGGCTGCTGGATTCAGTTCCTGTTTCCTCACCCATGCAGAGGACTGTGATCTGTGAATCTACCCCTAAATAAAGAACCCTTTATTATACTCAATTTTGAGCTAGTGTGGTACTACTTTATAGTGTCCATCTTCATCTGGTGCCACATGAATCCCAAAAAAGCCCAAAAGGTCCACAGCCCAGAATATCTCCCATCCCCACCTGCCTGGCTTGATTTCACCTACTAAGCATTTTTTTTTTGTCAAAACCCTGCCACAGTGGAGCTACCATGAGATGACTAGAAAATTTCCAGGCTCGTGCAGGCTTCTCCCCCTTTTTCCCTGACTTCACAGAGACTTGTGCAGTTTCTGTTTTGTGTTCCCTGCTTGAAAACTCTGAGTTCCTTGATATTCTGGTCACTAAAAAAACTCTCTCCATGTATGGAATTGATTTAATTGATCTTAATTTATCAAGCAAAGCATATTTGTCAGTATTTAAGCAGGTCCCAACATGGAACTGAGCAGGATGGTTCACACCATGCTGGTCTAGTTTCTCCTCAGCCAGTTGCATCTCTCTGCTACATGTCTGCAACTCCAACACCTGCCGATCAATAAAGATGATTACATCTACAATTTACTGCAATGTCATAATGGAGCTAACTTTATTTGAGTAATAAATAAATCAATGAATTTGAAAGTTATATAATTGCAGACAATATTACCATCCAGGAATTTAATAACCTTTTTGCTTATGCTATGGAAGGTATTCTGCAAGGCTTATATAGTTTTTCTGATGCATCCATTTATTGGATATTGGGACTTAGCTTTGTTTTTCATATTATAACCTGGAGAAAATGGTTTGATGACAGAGCCAAGAATCGGGCACTTTTAGAAATGATACAGTCTTTACAGACTAATAATAAACAGCTGGCTGACAGGATTAATACCATTGAAAATCAAAAGTTGGATGAAAAAATTGATACCATTGAAAAGAATAGCATTAATTTGACAGATCAAATTTAATCCATGTCAAAGGGTACTGAGAAATTATCTGAAAGGATTCATACTGTTGAATTTGACAGTTAAAATCTGCTAAAAAGCTATAATAAGTTAGCAGATAGAGTATCTCTCTAAAAAGGTAATCTGCATGCCTTCTAAATGATATCTAAGGATGAGAAGTTATCCTTAATGAAAAAAATTTATACCTGGAAGTCATATTGCAGAATAAGGACCAGAGGCTAACTGACTCAATAAAAATAATTAGAAATATTCATAGGTCAAGAGATTCAGGCTTTCAAAAGACAGTTGTAAAAAGATGTGAAATAATTGAGGAAATTATTGGAGCTGATGAACAGGGAAATAAGGTATAAGGAAAGGATTTAACATCACCAGTACTTATCAGAGTCAGAGATAATTTACCAAGGGATTTAGCTTCCTACCCTGTAATCAACTCTGACAAACATCAAGTTCTAAATGCCCAAAAGGACCCAAGGAATGTAGATGGAAACCTAAAGGTATGAATCATCTAAAAAAAAAAAAATTAAGCAAGCAGCAGTATCTTATGGCTTATATTCACCATTTGTTAGGGAGGCGTTAAAGACATGGACTTCAATCAATAAGGCTACTCCACATAATTAACTTCAATTAGTTTTAGCAGTCCTGGAAGACAGGTCACAACTTCTGCGGAAATGCTTTTTGCAAGAAGAGGCAAAAATTTTAGAACAACAGTGAAAAGCAAAAGGATTTGGAGCTTCCCAAGATGAAATTCTTAGCAAGGGCACTTATGCTGACGCATAGGATCAAGCTCTTTATGATGAACACATCTTGTCCCTATACCACACAGCAACTTTAAATGCTTGGGACAGGATTCAAGAACTAGTAAAAAGAATTGAATCGTATACCAGGGTTAAACAGGGTTGAAGAGAACCTTTAGTGATGTTTTACAAGGATTAACTAAGGCTGTACAAATAGGAATAACAGACCTAGAAGCTAAACAAGTACTTATTGAATCTCTGGCTTTTGAAAATGCCATCTAAGAATGCAAAAAAAAATATTTGGGTCTTTAAAGGTTTGATCAACATCAATGGATAAATGGATCCTGCATACAACAAACATTGATACTTTTGACTATATTACTGAGGCTTGGGTAGGACAAGCAATTTCCAAAGGTATTAGGAAATATAGTACCTTTAATTGTGGTAGAATAAGACATTTTAAAAGGGATTGTAGACAATGAATTATTAGAAATAATGTCTCCTCTGGGAATAGCAAAAATAGAAGGTATCAATCTTCTGGATTGTGTAGAAGATGTGGCAAAGGCCGACATTGGACCAATAAATGTAGATCAACAAAAGACAAACAAGGCAACCTGATACCATCAGGAAACTCCTTGGGGGGCCTTTTGCAGGCCCCCAGGTCAAATGTGGTCTGGTCATTCCCAGTCACTGTGGAGGACATTATCTCACCAGGAAAATAAAAAAAAAATCATTACCTGCTGTAAAAAACCAAGCTGTTCTGGATGATGGAATAAACATGGAAGATAAATTAAAAATTCCAATAGGAAATAAGAAACGTCTATTTTGGCAGACTTCTATAAATGATCAAAGACAAATCTAAGAATGCATATAAATAACATTGTAATTGAGGGATTACTAAACACAGGTGTGGATGTGACTATCATTACTCCAGAATCTTGGCATCCAAACTGGCCTCTTCAAGAGGCAGTTGTTCAATTTCTAGGAATAGGAATCCTATCTCAAGTGAAACAAAGCATCAGATAGGTTGGATGCATAGGGCCAGAAGGACAGAGAGGAAGGCTGAGGCCATATGTGACTAACATCATAGTGAACTTATAGAGTCATGACCTGCTTCAGCAAAGGAACACACAGATTAACATTCCTGAAATCTCAGAAGCATAAGTTTCTGGGAAGGATATTATAAGGCAGTATAACAAAAGGTCACTATCCATTTAGGCTGTACAAGAACACAAAAGAACTAACAAAGCTTCAGATGTACCAAAGACCCTACCTTTAAAATGGTTAACTGAGGAACCAATATGGGTTAAACAATGACCTTCAACAGAAGAGAAACTAAAGGCTTTAGAACAGTGGGTACAGGAGCAACTAACTGCTCACCATATTAAGGAATCAACCAGCCCTTGGAATTCTCCTGTATTTGTTATTAAAAAGAAATCTGGAAAATGGAGAATGGTGACAGATCTAAGAGCTGTCAACAAGGTAATTCAACCTATGGGCCCTCTACAATCTGGAATTCCTTTGCCCTACCTAGTGTCTAAAGGATGGCCTCTAATAGTTACTGATTTAATAAATTGTTTCTTTACTATACCCTTACAAGAAAAGGACAGAGAAAAATTTGCCATCACAGTGCCTACTTATAATAATTCTCAGCCTACTAGCAGATATCAATGGACTATCCTCCCACAGGGAATGTTCAGTAGCCTCACCCTGTGTCAATACTTTGTAAGTCAGCCATTGAAAATAATATGTAAGCAATTTCCTAAATCTATAAATCACCATTACATGGATGACAGTTTGCTATCTGATTTAAATGCAGATACCTTAGAAAGAATGTTTGAAGAAGTAAAGAAAGTTTTTGCCTAAATGGAGATTACAAATTATTCCTGAAAAATACAAAGAGGAGATCCCATCCCTTACCTAGGTAATAAAATAGGTTTACAGAAAACTAGAACACAAAAAGCTCAAATTAGAAGAGATTGATTATGGACTCTTAAGGAGTTTCAAACTTTGCTAGGAAACATTTCCAATCTGTGACCCACTGTTGGGATTATACCTGATTCAATAATTCATTTAAACAAAACCTTAGATGGTGACAAAGTCTTAAATAGTCTCAAGGAATTAATAGCTGATGCTGAGAAACAATTAACTTTGGTTGAAGAGTAATTACAGAAGGCACATGTGGATCAGGTGGATCAGAATCTTAATTTATTCTAGTCATATTGCCTTCTAGAATTTCTCCTATAGGAATTTTAATACAGAGGGAATATATTATCTTAGAGTAGACCTTTTTATCGCACAAATCATTTTAAAAATTAAAAACTTACGTTATCTGAATAAATTATAAAAGGAAAATTGAGACTTCATCAACTAGCAGGAATAAACCCAGCAGAGATTATAGTACCTTTTACTACTGATGAAATTAAAAAATTATGAGAAGACAATGAACCTTGGCAAAGAGCCTGTGCTAATTTTTTTTAGGAGAGATTAATAGCAATTATCCCAAAAGCAATAGAATTATCCTTATAAAGAGAACTACTTGGATCTTTCCCCACATTGTACTTGACACACCAATAACTAGAGCCTGTACATTCTATATGGATGCTAATAAATCAGGAAAGGCAGGTTACAAATCATAAGATTTAAGTAAGGTGGAACAAAGCCCTTATAATTCTGCCCAAACTGCACAATTATATGCTATTCTCATAGTACTAATGGATTTTAAAGAACCTCTCAATATAGTTATAGATTTTCATTATGCAGAGAGTTTTTTGCATATTAAAACCACTAAATTTATACCAGATGATATAGAATTTATTATTCATTCAGGTTCAAGATATAATAAGAAATAGGCTTTGTCCTATACATAACACACATACGATCTCATACAGGTCTGCCAGGTCCTCTAGCACAAGGTCATGCAGAAATTGATCAGTTATTAGTTAGAAATGTGCTGAAGACCTCAGAATTTCATAACAAAAACCATGAAATAGCAAAAGTTTAAAGAAAGAGTTTTCTATTACATGGCAACAAGCTGAGGAGATTATTAAAGGATGTCCTACTTGCTCTTTCTATAACTAAACACCACTAACTGCAGGGAGTAACCCAAAGGGTCCTCAAAGGAATAAACTCTGGCAGATGAATGTGTTCCACTTTGCAGATTTTGGAAAATTAAAATATGTGTACCACACAACTGACACTTATTCAGGTTTTCAATGGGCAACTACTTTGAGCTCAGAAGGGGCTGACTCAGTAATCATGCATTTATTAGAAGTTATGGCCATCATGGGTATACCTGCACAAATAAAGACAGATAATGGTCCAGCATATGTCTCTAAGAAAATGAAACACTTTTTTGCTTATTATAATATAAAGCATATTACAGGTATACTAAATAACCCTACAGGACAGGCAGTTATAGAAAGATCAAATCAAACTATAAAGGACATGTTAAACAGAAAGAGATGTAAAATACTCCCAGAAGTAGACGCCATAATGTTTTATTAACCTTGAGTTTTCTTAACACAAATGAGAAAGAAACAATGGCAGCAGAGAGACATTAGATAATAGCAAAAACTTCTGAACTAAATCAGTCAATATGTTTTAAGGATGTTTTGACCTCACAATAGAAACCAGGAGATGTGCTACATTTGGGGAAGGGGTTTCTCTCTTGTTTCCACAGGAGGAGAAAAGTTATGGATACCATCAAAATCAATAAAGATTCAGTTTGAAAAAGAGAAACCTTTTGAGAAAGAGAAATGACAGCTCATCCACAGAGGTGACAATCATACAGGTGGTAAGAAAACCTCACAGGAGTTGGGGCAGGGTTTTGTTCTTGTCTTTGCAGGAAAATATTCATCTTCAAAAAGCCAAGAGACAAAAAAAATAAAAACCAAGAGACCCTGGATATTTAGATGCCTAAAGAAGAAAAAATAACTCTCCAGAAAAGTTCACCAAGCAAAGTGAAATATGACTTATGAGGACAAGTCATCTTCAGGGTAAAATATCATTACCTGTATATATATGTATATCAAAGACCACTTGGAGCTTGCTTTCTTCTTGGCCTTTGGGTAAAGAACTGCCCATGCTTTGACCACTGACAAAATGCACAGTGTCGGGACAGGACAAGCAGGATACAAGAAAAAAGACTGCCAAACCTTGCCAAGACAGGGTATGACAGTTCTGAAAATATTCCTGCCTCTGAAAATGGTCTGTCAGTTACTCTAGGCCTTAGCCAACATTGGTTGATCCAATGTTGCAAATGAGACTTTGGGCAATTACCCAGGTAGCCAGTTGTCTCTGTCATTTATTGCATATTTTGGAAGCTTCTTGATTGTACTTCCTGTTTACTCAAGTAATATTATTTCTTTTCTCAAGTCTTCAATGGGGTTGAAGACTTCATAGCCGCAGTTACTTTCTTTTCATCACTTGACCAAGCCATTTCTAATATAAGACTTAGACTCCTAGGATAGGATAATTATTGAAATATTTAGCATGTGCTTCTTGCTTGATATTCTTTATGGTGGTTGCAATTCTAATTTTTTATACTTGGTATTTTTCTCATTGTATATAGTTTTCTATCAGGCTTAGAACTCTCTTATTTAGACAAAAGGGGGAGGTGCTGTGGGAACTCCTTCAGCTAATAGCCTTTAAGATACCAGCCCACTTGGGCATGGTCTTATACTATAAACACAGCTGTAAAACTCTCTCTCTCTCTCTCTCTCTCTCTCTCTCTCTCTCTCTCTCTCTCTCTGCTGCTGGATTCAGTTCCTGTTCTCCACCCATGCAGAGGACGGTGATCTGTGAGACTACCCCTAAATAGAAAACTCTTTATTACACTCAATTCTGAGATAGTGTAGAACTACTTAATAGCATCCATTTTCAGAGAATAGAACAAATAAAGGAGACAAGACAGTTTATTTGTTGATAGGACACATACACTGTGTTTGCTGGAGAGTGGCATTAATGATGCTTCCATTGAAGCCCCTGGCAACACCTCTCATGGATATGGGGATACAATAGGAAGATCCTCATCTAAGAAGAAGATGAATTCAGTCTGGGGAGCAGGAAGTTGAAGCATTCTTAGGACATTTGTGTAAGGATGTGATCACTGATCACTGTATTACAGAAACAAAAGTAGAGGATAGAGTTGATATTGCTCAAAAATGTAGTGGTTTTGTTTAGAGGAGTGTTTCACTGTGTTGCCTTGGTGGACCTAGAACTCAGAGATCTATCTGTCTCTGCCCCTCAAGTGTTAGATTAAAGACATCTACCATCATACCCACCCAGCTCAAGGGTTAGAATATGAAAGAATTAAGAGCACAGGAAAGAGTAGTGAATTTGCAAAGTCAGTCTCTTTTTCCTGTCACAGAGAGGCAGGAAAGAAAGGGTTTATGGAAAACAAATCATCTACAAAATATTATTCCTAGAGTAAAGATAAATGTAGTTAAGACCAGAAGGAGGAACAGTGGAGAAAGAGACAGTGGAAGGCGCTCTTGTCAATCACAAGCTCTACTGGGGATTCTGAAGAGGAGCTTGCCACAACTTGCCTGAGCACTTAGTTGAAAGTCATTCCCAATGTAGGAGAAGAAGAAACTACACAATGAGTGCATTTCCAACTCAACATAATCAGCACTATAAGCAAAGTACTCTTACCGCTTTAAAAATGCCTACATTGGATTTGGAGAGATGGCTCAGTGGTTAAGAGCCCTGGCTGCCCTTCCAGAGAACCCAGATTGGATTCTCAGCACCCAGTGGAGACTCCCAACCACCTGCAGCTCTATTTCAGGGAAGTGATGTTGTTTTTTGCTTCTGCAGGCATGGCACATATGTGATACACATATGCAGAAAAATACTCATGCACATAAATAAGAAATTAATATTAAGATTATCTGAATTGCTCTTCTTTTTAGTTTCCTATAAAGGAAAATATCTTCATTGCTTTAAAGTGGTTGAAATAAAAGTAATTTTTCATTGAGTGAAATAATTATTCTCCTATAAACATTTTTCTTCTTTAAGTGATACAATAGAACATATTCCAGAATAGCTATGGTTGTATGACAGACAAAACACATGAAGGTCACAGTATCTTTAAAGGGTACAGAATTACTTTCTGGCAAACATGAGAGAACGATCCACTCAGAAGCTCCTCCAAACACTAAGAGGTGTGTATAAGAAACTTTGTCCCAGGAATGTTTACTCCTCTTCTGCCAACAGAAGAATGGAAATAACACATGATTACACTCTGGATCAAAGTGAATCAAGTCTCCTTAAAGACACTGTGGATGGGAAATGATGGGGGAAACATTTATCAACAGTCATCCAGCAGCAGAGAGGGACGAGGTGAGAGGAGAGGATACTCTTGGCGGGGCAGCAGTGTAAAGGCTGTCGAATTGGGAGTGCAGAGTATTAGTGACTTAGGATGTCCCAGCTGGGAGAAACTAGAGATGAGATGAGAGAGATAAGCCATGGTCATTTGGCTGAAAACCTGCAAGGCTGGGTACAGATATGGGCTGATCTGATAAGCAAGAGGAAAAGAGGAAGTCCTCAAAAATTTAACAGGAGATTGGCCAGGTAAGAGTTTGAGATTGAGAAAAAAAAAACTGCCTGGGTTGTTGAAGATTGTTAAGACAGGTGCTTCACAAATTTGGGGCATGGATTGTCATGTGTCACATTGAACAGTGGCCCCTCAAAGATCCTTGGTCCTAATTTATAGAGTTCGCGAATGCTATTTTATACCAACAAGAGTGGTGGTGGTGGTGCAAATATGGTTAAGTTAAAAAAGTTTGGATTGGAAGAGTATCCTAGGTTACCCAAGAGAGACCAGTGAGTAAGTACTGAGTTGTGGGAGATGTGAAAACCTAGGGCTCCAGTCCTGCAGGGCACAGGCCACAAGCCAATGAAGGCAGCTGGCCTCTGGAGGCTGAAAAAGGTGAGGAACTGGGATAACTCAAAGATGAACAGCCTTCTAAAGATGTTTGTTTCAGAATACTTGAAGATACTGATGAAAACCATTAGTTTGCAAAGAAATGTATATATTATGTAAATGCATGATGTCTTTAAAATGATAGTGGAAGTTTTATAAGTCCACTCACAATCATCTATGGGGATTCTAGAGAATATCTGGATCCCTTGTTAAAAACACCTTGGAGCTGATAGATTATTTCAATGTATACTTAATGCATATAATAAAAAAAGTCTAAACTGTATTGATGAGGTAAGGAAAGTGGTTATTATAGCAGAAGTTCAATACCTATCATGAGAACAAAGTTCTATCAGTGTTAACTCTGGGTTTTGAAACCTGGGAGAACAAGGGAACAGGATTGTCAGCAAGAAATGGAGAAGGTGAAGGATTGGGAACAGGCTCAGTCAGTAAAGATAAGCATAACAACCTGTGTTCAGACCCCCAGAAATCACACACGAAAAAGAGAAAGCTAGACATGTTTGAGTGTGCTTAGTACCCCAGTGCTGGGAAGGCGGAGTCTGATGGATTTCTGGAGTTCACTGGTCAGCCAGCTTAGCCTAATTGACAAGTTCTATGGTAATGAGAGGCCTGTCTATAAACAAACGAACAGAAGAGACGGGCAGATTCTTGGAACAGCACTTGAGGGACAACGCTCTGGCCTCCACATGTATGCACACACATCAGAATGTATACTTCTACACAAATGCACACCTTCATATACTTGCACTCACATTCACAAGGACCATCCACACACAAACAAATGGAGAAGATGGAAAGACAGGCAAGTTTGCAAGGAAAAGACATGGGTTAAAATTCATGGTATGGCAGCCACTGTGTGAGATCAGAATCAAATTCTGAACTTCCCAGGCCTTGGGATCTTCGGGTGGGGCATAGAATAAGAGGAAACTCAGAGATCAGAGATGAGGGCCAAAGAGAATAACTAAAGTGTAGCCAACAGCTCTGTTGGTCAGGAGCTATTTTGCTAGCAAGGAATGGAGTGCAGACAAAGGGCCTGGAGTTGCGTTTCACTGATCCATCAGAAGAGGGCGTAGCAAGCATTCTGGAGGAAAGCATGGACTCAGGGTCTGGAAATGCCTTGATGTGGATTAGGACTTATCCAGGGCTGTTTATTCCAGGTAGACAGCAGAAAGCCCATTTCCAAGTCGTTAAATGCAGTGACAGGGCTGGTGAGAGGGCTTAACAGCTAAGAACCCTTGCTGTTCTTCCAGAGGACTTGAGTTTGGATGCAGATCTCTTTGGCATGGCATGTCTCTAGTTTTCTAGGACCTGTGAATATAACACACTTGGTACTTTTTCTGAGTCTCTTTTATGCCTCCTTTCATATCATCATCTGCCTGACTATCATATAAAGGAACACAGAATGATGTTTATGAAGTGACTTCTGTGGTGTCTCATGGTGCCGAGTGCTGTCTGCATGGGGTCAATGGAAAACAAGCTTAACCTATCTAATCTCATCTGCCCTGTATCACACATCAAGAGGGTGTTACTCGAAACCATAACCACTCACCTGTGTTGCGAAACTTCTGACGCATGGTGTTGTCATAAAGGAAAGGGCTGTTTGGAATCCAGAAAAAGTACTGACAGAGAGGAACACTAGTGTGTGGTAGTTACTAGGTGTCCTATAAATGATGATAGACAATCCATTTGCTACTCAAAACTGGCCTCTGAGGTTTACATTAGAGTAATCTCCTTTGCACAAGTGGGGAGACTGAGAGACAAAGATGGTAATTCCCTACTGAAAGTTCCCTGCCTGCTAAGCGGTAGAAGAGAAATAGAAATTCAAGGTCTTCAAGATCAACCCTGAATTCTAATCTCTCTCAAGAATAAGGAAAATATCTTTATCACTGCTTGCCCTGAGTGCCAAGTCATGACCAGGGAACTGGTTCCTTTCATGGGTAGGTCCCCGAAGTTAATCAAGTTACAACACAATCAAGCCAATGTCTGAATCTCCTCCAAGACAAAGTGATGAGGGTGAAGATGTTGGGCTTCAAGTTACAAAGGTTTCTTGGTTACATAAGGAAAGGAATAGGAACTGCCGAGATTTATCTGGAAGACAAGTATGAGGACCAGGATCATCTAAAGCAAGGGAAGAAACACAGGGTGAAAACCTGGTTGAGAAAAGGGGAGTAGGAATAAAACAGAGTTTCAGGATAGAAGGTATCAACTTTGGGAAGATGTATGTAAAATCGGGAAGGAGAGCCCATACTATAGAATATGAAGTAATTCCTTCTTTTGGAGGGAGTAGCCTTTAGGTAGAAGGAGAAGCTTGGTTATAAGGTTTTGAGGAGCTGATGAAGGCAGCCAGTTCCTTGGTCCAGTCCGTGTTTGCTAAGATTCCAAGATTCCTCACCTGTATGATTCCCTGCCAAGGAGGAATGCCCAGGTGCTAACAGGAGTAAAACAGCTGCCTTTCACACTGTAAACGGAAAAGTAGGCATTTGGTTATAAGCCAAAGTGAACTTAGAATGTGAGTCATTTTCCAGGACCTTTGTTTTTCTTCCTGCTTTCTTCCTCCTCTTCTCTTCTCTTCTCTTCTCTTCTCTTCTCTTCTCTTCTCTTCTCTTCTCTTCTCTTCTCTTCTCTTCTCTTCTCTTCTCTTCTCTTCTCTTCCCTTCCCTTCCCTTCCCTTCCCTTCCCTTCCCTTCCCTCCCTTCCCTTCCCTTCCCTTCCCTTCCCTTCCCTTCCCTTCCCTCCTTCCCTTCCCTTCCCTTCCCTTCCCTTCCCTTCCCTTCCCTTCCCTTCCCTTCCCTTCCCTTCCCCTCCCCTCCCCTCCCCTCCCCTCCCCTCTCCTCTCCTCTCCTCTCCTCTCCTCTTCTCTCCTCTCCTCTTCTCTCTCTTCTCCCTTTTCCTTTCTCTCCCTCCCCTCCCCTTCCCCTCTTTTCATATTTTTACTTTGAGCCAGGGTCTCACTATGGATTCCAAGATGTCTTGAAACTTAATCTTTAACCCAAGTTGGCCTTGAACTTTCATTACCATCTTTGTATATGGGCCTATCTCAGACTTTTGAGAGACAGAATTGCTGCCATCTTCCCAAGCATGAAGACAACATATTGAGTCTCAGTCAGTTCCATTCAATCAAAATCCTGCTTTCAAAGAGAGTCATTTTTAGTATACAATATTTTTATTCTTTGATGTAAGTTTAACTTTGTTTGATGTAAATTCCATACATTTATAAATGTATTTTGATCACATCCAACCTTTCCTGCCCTTCCCCCAAATCCTCTTCTACAAATCCCCTCCAACTTCATCTCCACTCCCTCTTCCTCCTTCACTCACTGAGACCTGAGACTTAGTGCTGCTTGCATGTGAATAGCTGAGGGGCCTTCCACTGGAGTTTGAGCAACCTACCAGTGGCTACACCCCAACTCTCCCTTCCCCAGGAGCCTTCAGCTACTACTAGGCCCTCAGGTGGGGTTGAGGGTTTGTGAACCCCTCCTCCATCCATGCTGAAATACTAAATGGCTTGATCTTGCTCACAGCTGCTGTGAATTAATGCAATGGCATGGCATGCACAGAAGTCCGCCTTTCACACAATGCTCCTCCCCATCCTTTGTCTCTTACATTCTCTCTGTCCCCTCTTTCCTGATGTTTTCTTGGCCTTGAGTGTACATGATGATATAGGTGACCTACTTAGGGCTGAGAGCTGATTGTCACTTCTTCCATAAGAGAGTTTTTCAGACTTTCATTACTATCTTTATAAGGGCCCAAAGTTGTAGGGCTTCTATATACTAAGACTTGTTTCACTTACTCATAACTAATGATATTATATTCCATAATATTCTAGAAATTTTCTACTCTTCTTCACTTTCTTCAAGTCTCCCCAAGTTTCACTAGAGGTGAAGCCTATTTTTGACATAAAATATTCTGACAAGATACTTCAGTCTATTTTCTCTATCATACATACAAATGCAAAATCAGCCTCCCGGCTCTTCTTTCATCTAGACTTTTGACCCTGACCTGCCTACTGTACTTGAAGGAAACCAATGGACAGTAGTTCTAGAGGGAAGAACTAGAGGAGGGATTTATGTTCAGATCCTGACCTCACCACAAGATGACTGGAAGTCACGGGGGTCTTTATGCCTTATTATGGCAAAGTAGTTAGGTTATATATACAAAGAACCACCTTTCCCACCCACCTCCAATTCTGTGACCTTATTCATTCATCTGCAAGAAAGCAGGAGTGTTAATAGGTTAATTTCTTTGACAACAACTTGCCAAATGAAGTGACTGGTACTTAGCAACCAGCTGGTCCTCATCTCCGCTTCAATTTTACCCTAAGTTACTTGGTAAGATGGAACTTGTGTACATTCACCAAATTTGCCAAGGCTATATTCAGGAAAAGGCTAAGTGGTAGAAGAGAAATATTTGTCCTGGGCTCCAGGGCTGTTTTTCTTCAATCTCCTGTGTGCAGGACCCAGTGCTAAGTACATAGTCACTCAAAACTTAGTCCACTGTGGTAGCGCACATCTGTAATCTTAGCACCAGGGATGCTGAGACAGGAGGATTTTTTCATTTAAGATCGTGTAATTAAGCACTAGTTTAAAATGTTTGTCAAATGTTTGTTGAATTGGACAAAAACAATGGAGAAAACGAAAATAATAAATCACACTAGACAAGCAGCATAGGCAATATGTCCAGTCAATGTGTTTCAAGACAGCAGCTTAGACCACTTTTAAGTATTGTTCACAATTTTCCATGTACCAAATATAAAACATCTTTAAAGTTACAGGAAAATGTTCATGTGAGGATACTTTGATAACCATTTTGAAGCAAATTGATTATAATGTTTTCTCTATTGTCCTTCAAAAACACACCAAATGTCAACAGTCAGAAAGGCTTTGATATCATGGAACAAACATGCACTGGGGAGCCTTGCTTCATTTGGTCAACACAATTTCCATTAAACAAATTCTCTCTGTGCAAATGTTCATCATCTTTGGACCCAAAAGATCAATGGCTAAAGCTTGGGGGAGGGCATGAAAGGTCTGGATCTAAGGATTCTCTATCGATTACAGTAGCTCTGACTATGTTCCACTCAGATACCTCAGTCAAAATGAGTTGACTTTAAAAAGCTTTTTAACTGCCCATATGATCATTAATCGATGACTTTTCTATTCATCAATCCATCTGAGAAAGCTACTAAGTGGTGATGTGATTAACTATTTGGAAATAAATCTATCTTGGGTCAGCAGTTAAAAACTTCAGCAGCTAAAATCCTCAAGCCCAAGATCTGAGTTCAATCCCCGGGACCCACATGGAAAGAACTGACATTGGAAGTTGTCCTCTGACCTCCACATGTGCATCACGGCACATACACTCACATTCACATGACACCAAACAAATAAAATATTTAAAGAAAAAGAAAGGATGTAAAAAAGAGAAAAGCTATCTGAATAGACAGGGCTGGAGTCTTCAGATTCTGTGGATTAAACGTGAAGATGTGCACAGGTTCCTTACACAGCATCTGCCCAACAGAACTATGGAATTTCAAGACACACTTTTGGCTCTCAAAGACAAAGATTTTGCTGTCAGACAAACCTGTGCTGTGCACTGAGTTTCTATGTCATGGGCCATTCAAAACTACATTTTGTTTCCAGGTTTCTAGAGGCCATGGAGCTGTATTTTCCACTTACTTGTGAAGTTAGTGTTTTGATTTGTAAAATCACCCTCTGTAATTTCAGACAAGTAACACTTTCCCCTGCATTTATGTCTCAGTGTCTTCAGAAAGGCAATGGAGAGCCACGAAATGGTCCTCAGGAACGGACGCCAGGTCTTCTCTGAGGACAAGATAAGGAGTCACCTACCTGAGAAATAGATAGGTGACCTCTACTGTTTCTTTCTTTCCATCATTTCACAACAAATAAGCCATTAGGAGAAGAGCTCTAAACATTGCTCCTCTGTTTGTAATGGCCCCACAAGGATTATAAATATTTGGTGTAGAAACTTCTAGAAGAAATGTATTCTGCTGTGGCACTTTTATTGGTCCAATGGATGTTATATGTGACTGATGGTAGGACTGGAGAGTTAGTCCAGGAATTAGGACAACTTCCTGCTCTTGTAGATTGCCTGAGTTCAGTTCCCAGCACCCATACGGTGACTCACAACTACCTGTAACTCCAAGTCTTGGGGATCTGATGCCCTTTTCTGGCCTCTGAGAGCACCGAATGCTTGTGTACATGCACTCAACACACTCAAATATACACATAAATAAAAGTTACAATTTTTTTTTAAAAAAAATGGTTGGCCAGGAGACAGTTACTTGCTAGAACAAGGAGTTCCCAGGCTCCGGGGACTGGACTGAGGGCTAGCTAACACTCAATAACCAGCCGAGATTGAGGGGGGGATCTCCCCATTGGCAGAGCTCAGAAAACAAGCAATGAACTCATGTTCCATCTGCTGAGCAATCAGGAATGCTCTGCTTAGCTTCCCAGCTAGTGAAAGGCAAGGGGGTGGGAGATACATGGAAATACTGGAGAACAAAAGTCTTACTTGGATCTTTTCTAGTTCACTGTTAAAGTGTGAGGCATGAGCACTTTGCTTTGACTCCCCACCTTAGTAAATAATTTGGGTTCCTCTCATAATAACATTGCAGTCACAGCACTAAGTGCCTTGCTGCTTACACCAACTGCTGTGGCTGTGCACTGCTGTCGAGCCATGGGCCTGTGTTATTTTGCTAGTTTGTTATTTTGAAGGCGGGAATGCAGCGGCTCGCTCCTGGTCTGTGTGGCCAGCTGCTTGCCATCAGGAGAAGCACATGATTGGGACTGTGGAATCATTACAGGCCTAGTGACACGTACTGGACAAGTCTGTAGCCCCGGTCTTACTCTCACAGTGAGCTTCATTCTACTCAAGGACGTTCCCCCCAATTTTGTGTATTTATTCTACAAATAACACAGTGATAAAGGAACTCTGAAGGTACAAATTAAACTCCATTTATAATCTCAGATTTCCGTTCAGGTTTTGCTAAGTGGGATTTTATCATGTGCTTGAGCAATAAACAGTAGGAGATCGGGCTCAGGGGTCCGAAGACTGCAGTCAGAATCCTCTCACACTCATCTTCCTGCAGCATGACTTTGGGCAGGTCACTGCTCTTGTCTGTCCTCGGTTTCCTCACCCTTGAAGAGAGGGGTCTCTTCTCTAACTCAGCACATACCTGTGGAAGTTCTGTGTGCCATGGGCATACTAGGTCCTGAGTGAACCATGAATGCAGATTCTAATCTCCAGGCTCTCACAGCATAGCAGAAAACATGGACAAATAAGACCTTGCCTCTTATGCCTGTCTTTTGTACCTTAGAGGATTGTTTTGGAGTCTTAACAAGATACTTCTTGCAAATGTATGACATATTGTGATGAACTACTTTGTGTGTGCATGCATACATATGTGTACCTATGTGTTCATATTCATGCGAGTGTATGAGTATGGTATGCATGTAGAGGCCAGGGGACAACTTCTAGTGTCTGATCTTTCCTTTTTTTCTTTTCTTTTCTTTTTTCTGTCTTTTTGAGATCATGACTCTCACTGGCCTAGAGCTCACAATTTAGACTAGGCTGTCTGACTAGTGAGTTCAAGGGGTTCAGCCCATGTCTTCCACCCCAAGGCTGATTAAAAGCTTATACTACCATACTTGACTTTTTTTTTTAAACATAGGTTTGCGGAATTGAACTCGCATCTTCATGCTTGCAAGTCAAGTTGCATGTCAACTTTATCCACAGAACTATTACCCCATCAATGAAGAGCTATTTTTAGAAAAATACTTACAAATTGGTCTTCTGTGAATAATTTCACTGTGAGATGTTCTGTGTCTTCCTTGTAAACAAGAGATTTATAGTTTTATATATAAGAATGTAGTTAGATCTGTATATATGTATGTGTGTGTATATATATATGTATATAAAATAGTTATGGACTTTCAGTAAAATGGGATGGTATTTCTGATGCAGAATATTTGTCTCAGCTCTGTAGAAATGCACAGTGTTCTGTGTTTTGCCCCTTCTCAAAGGCAAATCCATCTCTCATCAGTCTCAAAGAGACACCATTCCTGACCAGAGATACAGACAGGAGGACCTCAGGACAAGGAAATCACAGGATATCATTGACAATAGTCAACAAGCCCAACTGTGAGGAGCTTTTACAAGCAGGCACAACTGAACTCATGGAGTGGCTATTTGTCTGAGTACAGTGCTGGGCAGCACGGGGCTGTTGTGAATGTTGTGGACGTGGTTATTGCTCTCTCTGTGTGTTTGTTTGCTTGTTTGTTTTAACCTAAGCTAATGTCTAAAAGCTTATTTCTGGGATTTTGTAAGTGCCCCCGTGCCAGGGTTTTTGGATAAAACAAGCTATATTAGACTGTACCACAGCTGAGGAAATCCTGAAGAGGGACAGTCTCTGAAAAATAGGAATGTCATAGCATCTGTCATAAGCCACATTCAGACCAAAATCTTATCAGTAGAATTAGCTTCAAAAACCATTCCCAAGGTTGATAGTTCTCCTGAGGGGAAACTGAGTGACACAGGGACCTGGTGGTAGTAACAGTGAATTTCCTTGAAGCCTTTTTTGTCCTATTTGTGAGCTCGATGTTGCCCTTAATCACGGGGAAGCCAGAAAAATGGCAGAAGTGAAAACTGAAGATGGCAAAGTAGAAAAATACTATCCCTTCTATAATGAAGGATCGGTTTCAAGAAAGGTAGTCCTGCCTTTAAGCATCCTGGAAAGAGACTAGAGCATCAAGGAATTAGGGATGAATTTGTAGGTCAAATTGAACTTTTCAATGACAAGAGTAATATTCATGAATTATAATCCTGGCGTCAGCCTTACCCAGAGAACTGACTCCGAGCAGAAGTTATGATCTGGGATTTATGCAAGTTGAAAACCAAGTGAGTCATACACCAGTGGCCAGTGTCTGCCTGAGGTATTTTCTTAAGGTGGTGGTTGTGAGGAGGCTGACAGACTTAGTGAAAGAGTAGTCTTATTGTTCACCAGCTTGCTACCTATCCTGATGTCAACAACCCTGTTAAAATGGAAGTGGGCATTGAAGATTGTCTGCACATAGATTTTGAATATACTAAGTCAAAGTATCACTTAAAGGATGTGATCCTTGGAAAACTTCACCTCTTATCAGTGAGAATAAAAACACAACACATGGAGTTACAGCTGCCCGAGAAAAAGATCACAGGAATTGGACCCAGCACCGTAACAGAAACAGAAACAATGGCTAAGTAAGAAGTAATGGATGGAGCAGCAGCAAACGGAGAATCTATTCCCATGGCTGTTCTTAGCAGGGTGTGACCCAATTCCCACAATGAGGGATGTGAAGAAGAAGTTTTCAGTAAGGTGCTCTTTGAACCTTTTGCTTGTTTATGAGAGACTAAGGGTACTTCAAGCAGCAGGAGATCATCCTGCAGAGAAAGCACCTGAGAAACTGAGAAATCAGAGGATAAACTCTCACCAGCAATTTGAATTTCCAGGATCACAGGCATCTGTGGGACTTCCTGAGATGCGAGCAAAATTGGACAAAGCAGCAAGAACAAGAGCTTTAGCCAAGAGGTGAACTCAACAGGTTAAAGTTGGTCGCAGCATGTCCAACTCCATGTCTGCAGGTCTTCCTTATCATAAAGTACTGTGTGTATTTTACAGTATGACCAAAGAGTCTTTGTGTGTGGAGGGGGGAGGGCGGGAAGGGGGACCTTTCCAAGTTTGATTTGTGTTCAACTTATTGTCAAAGTATCTCTTGCTGAGAAAAGAGCTGTGACAAAGTCCACTAACTCATACAGTGCAGGTTCCCTGGAGCCCTTTAGGCCATACCAAGAAACATGAAACGGCACTGCTATTTTTGAAGGAACTGGGATCTGAGTGCTTTATACACACTATCTCTGTGTACATGTTCACACATGGGGAAATAAGGAGCTGGTTCTAAAGGCTACATGAATAATTCAACTTAAAGAACATTCGGGTCTCAGCATCCATGTCAGGCAGTTCACAACCCTCTATAACTCCAGCTCCAGAGTATAGGACCCTTCTTCTGTCCTCCATGGGTACTATACTCACATGCACACACACCACAATACAACACACAGAGAGACATAATTCAAAATAAAATAAAATTCTTAAAAGGAAGAAAATGGTTTTAGTTATTAAAAGGTGAGGTGAATAGGGTTTGGACAGGAAGCTTAGCAGGAAGGTAACATTCTAGATGAAAAATTATTACACAGGAAGGAGTTCATTGGCAGAAGTGAGCAAGGCATGGTGTGAAATCCATATGTTTCATGTTGAGAATACTGAGGTGTGTATTTGAGCAGTCACAGAGGACTCATACTCATTGGTTGTCTTGGCCCATTTTCTGCTGCTGTAACAAAATACTTAAGGGTGGATAATACATAAAGACAAGAGGGGTATTCAGCTCATAGTTCCTGGTGAGGGGCTGTATCTTGCATGATAAAAGAGAGCAAGTTCGCCACTTTCACCATAGCCCATCTGTCCATAGAGTCATTCATTCAGCCATAGATGCATGCATAGTCCACAGATGGATGCATTCATTCACCAGGGAAGTTCTGACCCTCGGCACTGCCGCACTGGGAACCAAGCTCCCAGTGAATGAACTTTCCAGGGACCATCACAGTGGGAAATCTTAAGTATAAATTCTGGTCTTCACCTTAAAGATAATGGGGGAATGTAAGGTAAAAGGGCAGAGCCAGTGAAAGAAACACACCCTGATCCTGAGACCTGAGCCATTGAAAGAAATGCTTTAGTCTCTAAACCCAGACCCAAAGAAATGTACCCTAACTCTTAAAACCAGTGCCAAAGAAACATGCTTTGTTCCTAGATTCAGAATCAGTAAAAGAAACATGCCCTGGCCCCAAAACTAGAATCAAAAGGCCAGTGAAAGAAGCACAGTTTGGCTCTGAGATCAGTCATCTCTGCCCTGACCAACTAAATTAACCAATCTCTGAGCAGGGAAAAACTAACCAGCCCCCCCCGCCCCCCCCCCCACACCTTCTCCCTGAGAAAACTCAGCTCCTAAGAAGCCCTTTCTATAAAAGCCCTGCACCTGTTCAGTTTGTGGCTGTTCTTCTTGCACCCTGGTAGATGCAGCCACTTTCCTGGAGTCTTCCCTCCCAGTAAATCTCTTGATTGAGGTTTGGGTGAAGACCTTTCGCCGCCCCTGCAGGAGCATGAGCAGAGACAGACATGAACAGGGCTGTTAACACTTTTCCCCGTGGAAGCCTTCCCTTAGCAGTGCCAAGATGATACAACTTCACAGGAGAAGTCAGAAGAGTGGGGGGGCATAGTAGGGCTGTAACACTTTCACTGGCGGAGCCTTCCCCTAGCAGAGCAGAGTTGTGGAGCGCCAGAGCCCTAGGAAGCCCTTTCCCGGGCAGCAGAGCTGTCACATTGGGAAACCTTCCCTAGAGCAGAGCTGTGAGCTGCTATGCTAACTGTGTGTGGTCTGTGCTATCCCCTGGCTCCCTGCTGCCAGAGCGCTCCTCCACCCAGATCTGTAACACTCAATGTTCTCTGGTTCCCAACCGCCAGAATCCCCTTCCATCTGAGCTGTGACACCTCCAGAGAGTCACTGATTGTTACAAAAGGAAAAGGTTTAAAACAATTTTTTTAAAAAAGATTTTGTCCTTTCAAGCAATGTGATCCACAAGGCAATTCTGAGTGAGAGAGTGGGGGCTCATTTAGTCCAACTCAATATTATTTTTTTCTTTCAATTCAAAATGAAGGGGCAGGAGAGATGACTCAGTTTTTACGAGCACTTGCTGTCCTTACAGTGAATCAGAGTTTGTCTCCCAGCTCCCAATCACCTGACACTGCTGTTACAGGGGAATCTGATGTCCTCTGCTGATTGACCACATAGGCACCTGCGTGAAGGTGCACATACCCACACACAGATGTGCATAAATTAAAAATTATAAAAATATACCCTATAAGTTTCTTTTATTATTCCTATAAATACTGACATTTAGAAGGTCCACTTTGTTTACCAAAAAACAAAACCTTTTCTGTAATGTTGAGAAGCCACTTAAGTTTCAAGATCTGTTGGCAAATAACATTGACAACATAAATCATTGTGAAAGGGGGTAAGAATTTACAAAAATTTGTGTGTGTGTGTGTGTGTGTGTGCACATTAACACATTACAGCTATAAATTACAATGGCAACAAAAGGGTCTTATTTACTCTGTTCTGGTTAACCTGCTTACAAGAACTCAAGCCCCTACCTCTATTCTAACTAAGCCTACTGTGCAGATTCACTGAGTCTGGAACATTCCAAATACATGCTTGTAAAATGACCTTGACTGGTAAAATAAATCACTCTACAAGACTGACCATAAACATAAAATGTAGATCTAATTTTTAATCAACAGATTGAAAACTGAGGACTGAGGGGCAAACAAAACTATGGCCAATAAATACAAAAAAATGGAAGTGGCAATTATTATTAGAGTTAATATTATTTAGTAATAATTATTATTTAAGGTAATTATTATTAGAGTAGAAGACATAAAATGTTTAATGTTCAAAGGGAAAAGTTTACTTTGACAGAAGCACAGCTTACCACGTTGTATGAAAATTCATACAACAGCAGCGTAGGGTGCAGAAAAGCAAAACTGCATACAGCAGTTTCTCTTTCATATATACAGTTACACATGCATAGAGATCTCTGTGGTAAAGATATATATGTGATTATACTCATAGGCATATGTGTGTAAATACCTATATGTGTATATGAAGGAATAGATTTCAGGATTTGGCCTTGTGTAGTTCTAGAAACTATTTGGCTGCCTCTGAGAGATTTATTGCCTCATCCCTGAAGCCTGAAGTTCATAGGACAATCAGGAAGGGAATATGGGTGGGGTGGGTCACCAAGAGGGAGGCATCAAGAGTACTCTGGAATCTGCCATCGTCATCTGGGGTTTATGAGAACAGACTGATATCCACTGAACTTCATCAGTTCCAATTGCCTCTGACCTTGGATGAATAGCTGACAGAAGCTAGGAGGCTTCATTGTGGAGTTCAATATGCTCACACCTCGTGTGGGGGTTGAAGAAGCTGAAGGAAGAGCCAGGCAGCGTGGAGAGGCTGCAGGTGTGTATATAACCTCATTCCAGCAAGGTGAGCCATCAGCTGAGTGACAACACATGAACTACAAACCTTTGACCTCTGGAGCTGTCGCAAGAGTTTCTCTCAGGACGCACCCTAATAAGAGAAAGGAGAAATGGGGGGCATACACTTGGCTTACCAGAGTCACAGGCAACACAGCGCTGACACAGACAGCAAAACTTTCCACTGAAGCTGGAAGGCCTTTACACAGCTGCCATCTTGGAAGCTTTGACCATTTCCCCCCAGAATTGGAAAATATCAGCTAGATAAAGAGGAGCAAGCAGAACTCTAGGATAGCCCCGGGATTTTCCCGATCTAGTGTACATACACATTATAGTCCTCCTGAGTATGAGCCAGACTCTGTGAACAGAATGAAAGCTTGCCTATGCTGTGATTAAGTTATGTTAGAATGCACAGGGGCCACCTGATGCAAGATCCCCAAATCAGTTGACATTGAGGTGATAAGAGGATAATTATTCCCAATGGATGTAGTTAATTAGGTGAGCCCTTAAAGAGTACTAAAATCTCCTCAAAGTAAATGATTTCAGTCTGAAAAGCTCTGGGGAGGAGGTCACACTGTAAGAACCAAAAGACAGCTGCTAGCAACCCATAACCAATTGCTGGCCACACAATGAAAGCCTTAGTCTCTCAACAACAAGGAAAGGAAATCCGCCAACACCTTGAGGGCGCCCACACACTGACCTTTCTCTGGCCAAGCTCCAGATGATGGCATAGCAATCAACACCTTGATCTCAGCCTCCTGAGGTCCTGAGCAGAGAAGCATCAACACCAGGCTGGATTATCGGCCCCTCGAATCGCTGCCATAATACATTTGTGTTGGTTGGAATTAAGCTTGAGATAATGCTTGATTGCTGGTAATTTTGTTATGCAATGTAAGAAACTACTACACTAATTATAAAGCAGCACAAGTTTAAATAATCACAGACCTAGACTATATAAATATATAACTTTGTGCAATGCAAAGACAAACTTTGGAAGTTTCCAGAACTTTAAAAGTTTTGATCAAAAGAAAAAAAAAGCTTTGATCATATATCTTAACCCCATGGACATATATATATATATATATATATATATATATATATTGGTTTTTTGAGACAGGGTTTATTTTTTTTATTTATTTATTTATTAAGAATTTTCCACCTTTTCCCTGCCTCCCTTTTCCCTCCCCCTCCCCACCTCCCCCTTCCTCTCTAGTCCTAAGAGCAGTCAGTGTTCCTTGCCCCGCGGGAAGTCCAAGGTCCTCCCCCCTCCATCCAGGTCTATAAAGGTGAGCATCCAAACAAACCAGGCTCCCACAAAGTCAGTCCATGCAGTAGAATCAAAACCCATTGCTATTGTCCTTGGCTTCTCAGTCAGCCTTCATTGTCAGCCACATTCAGAGTGTCCAGTTTGATCACATGCTCCATCACTCTCAGTCCAACTGGCCTTGGTGAGCTCCCATTAGATCAGTCCCACCGTTGAGACAGGGTTTCTCTGTGGCTTTGGGGCCTGTCCCAACTTTAAAAGATATTTCAAAGCTGAAATCTTAGACAACACATTCCCTAAATATTCAGAAATCAAGCTAGACACTAGCAATAAAACTTTCCGGAATGAACATTCCTGAAATCATATTATGGACAGCCATTTGGTCTTATCCATTTGCATCTATGCAGCTACTCAATAGTGAACCATTTAATAATGTAATTAGCTAATAACATAAAAATGGAAGAACTTATTTAACATCAACTCATTCAGTACTCCAAAGCCATTTGGTGAAATTTAATGGCCATCCATGTTTAATTTTACATCTTAGCGAGTGTGGAGCTACAGTTTGGTGATTAAGAATTCAATCTGGAAGAACAACAAAATGAGATTTCTAAAAAAAAGTGAATGAGTTATCATTTGTTTTTATAACTGATTTCTCAACTTCTTTATGTGTCTTCTTTTTAGAATAATTTCAGAGATTAAACACTGCTTTAAACTATGGTACTTAGATTTTGTTAGATTGACAAATATGTTAATGTAGTTAAATTGGTTTTAAAATACATATTTTTACCTGGAACCAAAATCACATGCTGAGACTAGTTTGACCTTTGAGATGATCATCTTATTTTCCAATCATTTGCAGTGAAACAATGTTCCAGTGAGCTCTAAAATGTATACGGTGCTAATTGGTAAAATATTGACCTCAGTATTTTACTATTAACTTTCAAAATTATGTGTTTTTAAATAAGAAAGTACATATTTTTTTAAGAAAAGAATTTGTTCTGTTTTTTACAGAGGACCTGAGTTTGGTTTCCAAAACCCATATCAGGCAACTCCCAACTTCTTATAACTTCCTAGCACTGCTGTCTGCCTTCCCAGGGCACCCTCATACATGTGGCACACGCGCGCGCACACATACACACACACACACACACACACACACACACACACACACACACACGAGAGAAAGAGAAAAAGAGGGAGAGAGAGAGAGAGAGAGAGAGAGAGAGAGAGAGAGAGAGAGAGATGGGAAAGTCTATAGATATATTTATTTAAATGCCTTAGATTTCAGGCATGCTGGTGTACAATACACCCTTAATCCAAACTAGCCTAATTATTAAGATCCAGGTCAGCCAAAGTCAAATAGCGGGGCTTGTCTGGATAAGTAAACAAGTGTGTGTCTTAGGTATTAACAGAAACTCTTAGCATGTTAACAGGAGTGTGAAACAATGAATGGTGGATGTACCAAAGACATTGTGCTTAAACTGAGGAACCATACAAGCATGTTGGTTTTATTATTTATTACTTTTGTAAAGATTTCAAACAAAACAATAAGAAAAGGAAATAAGGAAATGTTCGTATTGTAAGAGAAGAGATATAAATGGGTATTATTCAAACTTTATTAATCTGCTACTTCAAAACATAAGTAATTGTGTTTGCAATGAATTGTGGCTACCCACAGCAGGTAGGCAGGATACAGTAGTAGGTCATCTGTTTTTGTAAGTAGTCTTGTTCCCTCTGTGGGGAAGAAAGAAACACTATAATGAAATCCTGTAATACATACCTATCTACCTTTACAGGACTTTGTAGAGGTTGTATTATTGCTTAATATGCACACGAACAAACTTTTTTTTTAATTCATGTGTATGCTCCTGCATCCAAGGCACACAACATGGAGGGCAGAAGAAAGTCTCATATCATCTGCCATGCACACACACACACACACACACACACACACACACACACATTATATTTACACAAACACACATACACATATCCCAGAATTAAAACTGTAATTTCAGTTACATATTTTATATTTTTAATCTTCCCATTATAGTTTGTTTCTTCTCCTCCTCCTCATTTTTATTATTATTATTATCATTTTTATTATTTTGGTTTTTCCAGACAGGGTTTCTTTGTGTAGCCCTGGCTGTCCTGAAACTAGCTCTGTAGTCCAGGCTGGCCTTGAATTCAGAAATCCACCTGCCTCTGCCTCCCAAGTGCAGGGATTAAAGGCGTACGCCACAAATGAACTTTAGAATTAAAGTTCAATCTTTTCCCAAGCCTAACTAGTGAAGCATCATTAGCTTTGTGATTAAAGTAACAGTTTGGTATTTTCCTCATCAGATACCTAGACCGTCTCTTTGTTTACTCCTTTATGTCTTCAAGTACAAGGGCATCATTTCCTCCCCCAAGGCTTAACAAACTTCTTCAAACTTCTCTTTTCTGGTGGTTTATCTGCACTTATTTTTGGAACTGGGATCTTGGACAAAATCTTATCCTTCTTTCTATGGTTCATTAAAGTCTAAACTGGATTTCTGTGTATATGCTGTAATGGCAACATGTATTTTTCACGAGAGTGCCCTGTGCCAGTTTAAGAAGGAACAACCCCCTTCTGAGTGGTGAGCCCAGCTCTGTGGTAACTTCAGAGTTGACACACTCAGGGTGGCCAACCTCTGGCTTGCCATCACAGTCCTAGATACCAGATCTCTAAAGTCAGAAACCATGACAAAAGCATGCAAAAAAACTACCTCAGCAAAATAAAATCTGGCTTTAGTTTCCTTTGAGACAGTCTTAACTCCCGACAGCTTTATTGCATCTCTCTGCTGAGATGTATTGAACCCCAAACGAGCCCTAGTTTTCAAGAACCACACTAACTCAGTGTAAAGGGAGTGGAAGAAATTGTCCATTTATTTTCCTTTGAGAATGAGTGGGACAGAGGGAAAGTGGAGGGGGAGGGACGCGGGGCGCTGCTACTTGGAGAGGCAGGAGGATCAGGAGTGCTGGATATTGGGGGTGGGGTAGGGAGGGTGACACTGGGACACAGTTGGGAAAACAACACCCATCATATGGCTACACTGTTTCCATGCACCCCTCCTTCAGTTCAAAGAAAGGTATTTATGGCCAGAAGGCTATAAAAACTATGAACATCATTGTGCTATGAGAAAACAAAAAAAAAACTTTTCCTGTGTATGTAAAGAGGTGCTGAAGGTCTGATGTGAAGAAAGGAGGAAGACAGGGCAGTGGTGAAAGTCAGCTGTTTCTAGTTTGCATTTTGGCCAAGTAGAGGCCAAGTAGATGTGTGTCCATAGAGCAGCCTTGCTCTTAAAAAGGAATAAGAAGTTAAAGTGAACCTGAGTGCTGAAGTCTGCCATTACAGATCAGAGCACTGAGCCTCAAACCTATAAGGAAAGAGTTTGGTTCTCACAAGAGGGAAGAGATAGAAGGTCTCAAAAAGCCCGACCAACTATGGCTTCTCAGGTAGAGCCCTCCACCAGAAAGACCCACTGAGGTAGGACCAAAAGGTGGGGAACTGTCATGACCAAACAGGAGGTTATTTAGACGGAGCATCCTTGAACCAACACTCCAGGTCAACGTCATTGCCTTTGGGTGCACGGCTCAGGGTGGTGACATCTGGAGATTGGGGATTTGTTTACTGTCATGTTTCTCCCCACAAAGATGAAAGGAAGACGGAGTTGCTGGAGTGAGGAGTCCACCAGAGCCTCTCCCCGAGGATGGCTGAGTGACAGGTGACTTCAGCTGCATTCAGCTTTCCACAGCTAGCCAAGTCCTGCAGCTGGAGCAGGGATCTCACAGGGCGTCTCACACGCCCAGTTCACATGCTGTAGGTCATCGAAGTTACTATTACCTTACTATAGAGAGGGCTGGGCATCTGGACGGGGCAGTGGAAAATGAGACTGGCTGCGCCCAAATGTGTCTTCCTTGGGATACAGGAAGGATAGCTAGAATCTTGCCCTTCCCATTCTGGCTAGTCAAGAGCTGCAGTTAGCATGAGAGGGGGGAGGAGAGGTGAGGAGGTGACATCACAAAGTAACTGTTAACAGCTTCAGTTGTTCCTAGCACGGGGCACTTTGGACACTTACAAACGTCTCGCAGCTGCCTGGTAAGGGTCTGCTACTGACATTTTACCGTGATAACGTCAGAAATGGATCTGGGAGGTCTGGGGCTCCGTTTTAATAGAACTAGACATAACCAATTTTCCGTTAAAAGGAGCTTGCTTTACTTATGCCTTATATTTATGACACATTTGTACAAGAGAATATTGCACAGTCATTAGAAAGATGAATTATACATTGGCATAGAAAGGAACAGAATAGATTCTAAGAGAGCAAAACCAGTTTGATCAAGTAAATTTCTCACTTTTAGGAGGAAAAGTATTGTACATATCTACTAATGAGAATCGTACAGGAGAGTATTTCAATTCTGGTTATCTCTGAAGCCAGGAGTTATGCTATTTTGATGTTTTACTTTAAATGTTTATAACTTTTTTGAGTTAATATTATTTTATATTCAGAAAAGTTTGTTCCCCCCCGCCAAAAAAAATCGAGGGGAAAAATGGAACAGCCAGATGAAATGGTAATTTGAAGTAAAACAACTTTGAAAGATTGTTTTCAGCATAAGAGAAACTTGGGCTTGTTTGGGGCCCTGGGATGAAAGTCAGTTTAGGAAAGAAAGGAGGTGAGGGGAATGTTAACTGGCTGGAGTCCCCAGAGGCTGGATCAGAAAGCCAGAATGGGGCTCACTGCAAAAAGAAGACAAAGGAAATGACACAGAAACAAACCGAGGCAAACTTTTGAGAAGGAAGGACATGAAAAGAAGTATAGCCGATGAACCTTACTTGTTTTTCTCTGGAACCCCTAGGGGAGAAATTAGCTGTGTGGGAGCTGGAAGGGCCTAGGGGAGACATGTGCCTGCTGTGGAGAAGGAAGCTCAGTGGGATCCGGATGACCAAGTGTATGTGGGAGAACTTGGGGGTCCAGCCCCAAAGCGATGGATGATTGTAATTCATGGTGCAATCGAGCCAGCCATGGACAGGAAAGGTTAACCGGGGAGCACTATCAGTGCCGATGCTGTGCCACAGTTACCTGCCAAGGGACAATCAATACAATGATGTGAGTTTCCCTAGAATCGTCCAGCTGTCCGGAAAGAGAACGCTTGAGACAAATCCACGGCCAAGCATACCCACAGTTGGGCTTGCGCAGTGAGGATGGAGACGAGAGTCAACGGGTTAGTGGAACCCGAGATGCAGGTGAGTGCATCATGAAGCCAGGCAAGCCCACAGTAAGAACGTGGTGAGAAGAGAGGCTGGCTTTGTGAGAATGCTGCCAGGCAGATTTCAGGAAGAGCACGGATGAAAAAACAATGAGGAGTGGACATTTCAGTCAGTGAAATGAATCTTAGTGTTAAAGACTTTGAAAGAGAAACAGTCCCAGGATATGATATAGTTTCCAAGTGTGAACAGACAGAACTGGAGTGGAGCCCAAGGGACAAGGCAGAGGGAGTAAAAAAGTGAGATCAGGGTAGGGGTGTCAGGTTTGTAAACAACTGGTGGTCTCCTGAGTGGGAAAAGGCAGGCACACCAACGAGAATGCTGGATCCAGGGAGGGTCACATTCAAATGGAATTAAATGCACATCGAAGGCTGGTCTTGAACACTCACTATGGAACTGAGGCCAGAGAGCCCAGCAACTTTAGTTAGAATTGTTAACAGCAGAATGGGTCAAGGTGTTGACTAGTGTGGAGCAACCTCCCAGGTGTCTGCCTTTGGGGTTTTGGTTCATTGTACTTTTTATTTTATTGGGCAGGGTAGTCATTTTGCAGGACTTTATCTCTTAGACTATTAATCCTTAGGAGAAGAGATCTGGTTTTTAATCTCCAGGGCCTAATGCTGTGTCTGATGCATGGCTAGTATTTAGTGAAAAGTTTTCCTGGATGAATGCATGAAAGGATGGGTAGGTTGGAGGGGAGGATGGATGGATTAATGAATAAATGAAATAGGATGGATGGGTAGGATAAAGACTGGTGGATGGATGGGATAGGATATAGGCTGATGGCTGGGTTGGGATAGATTAACTTATGGATAGATATCATTCATGGATTGATGGATGGATGGATGGATGGATGGATGGATGGAGTGGGTGAATGGATGGGATAGATATGTGGATGGAGGGATGCATGGATGGATGAAGAGGGTAAATGAATGGATGGGGTAGATGAATGAATGGGATAGATGGATATAAAGATGGGGCAGACAGATGTGTGGGATGGGTGAATGGATGGGATAGATATATGGATGGATAGATGGATGGGGTAGAAGCATGGATGGATGGAGAGGGTGGATGAATGGAAGGATGGATGGATGGATGGACGGACGGATGGGATGGGATGGCTACATGTATGGAAATTACCAGTAGCCCCATGCATCCATTTAGAACACTGAAGGGGACCACAAGGATCCCTCCCAAAGTGGAGAAAGGGCAAGGTGATGTTCACTGCTTACTTTCTTAGGGTTCTTGGGAGATTTTACTTGGCGGCTAGGGACAGAAGTGAGGAGTTACATTTGGATGGTAAGTTATGGTGATAGTGAATGCTAACCTTCACGTTTGCTCAGTCTCTGTCTCTAGGCTCTTCCTGCTCTCTCTCGCGGTCAGTCCTAACGGCTTCATCTGTTAGCTCCCTGGACACACCCTTTTCGAGTGGGCCCACATTGCTTCCTTCCTCCTATCTCTCATATGCACCTGCAGCTGCACTTCACACAAATAGGATTCACAGTGCTCACTATGGTCTGGTCTTTCCCAGCAAAATACCTCGATGGGTCCTTTTATTTTCCACATCCCATCAACCCTTTTCATTTTAGAATGCGAAGAATCATTAAATAGCTTCTACTTCTTCATTTTGAAACTTGTTCCTCAGCTCTAGAATAATGTAACACCCCTGTGTGGATCTGTGTATGGCTGTTTTATGCTCCCTTTAATCTGATCTCCAGCTCACAGCTAGGATTATCATTTCAATTAGTTAAATTTGTTCATTGACAATTTTATAAAAATTATATGCACTTACATTCTCTCTGTGAAGATTTTAATTTTTGCCATTGTTCTTGCTCCTCCTTCTCTTGGTACCCCACCTTTTCATGCTTTTCTCCCTTTTTTTGATTGAGCTATACATTTTTCTCCATTCCCCTCCCTTCCTTCCCCTCCCCTTCTACCCTCTCCGATGAACCCCATGCTCCCAACATACTCAGGAGATCTTGTCTTTTTCTCTGGCTGTACCACCCTGAACATGCCCAATCTCATCTGTTCATTGACTGTGTAATGTATACTTAGAGCCTTCTGTTTACTCTCTGTCCCTACCCTTCTTTATCTCACTCCCCCACCCCTGCCATCAAGCCTCCTTCTCCCCATTGGACCCCTTCTCACATTTATGTCTTTTTGTTTGTGACCCATTCGTTTTTGTTTTGTTTTGTTTTTTTCAAGATGGGGTTTCTCTGTGTTGTCCTACCTGTCCTGGAACTTGCTCTTGTTGTAGGCAGGGCTGACCTCAAACTTAGAGATCTGCCTTCCTCAGCTTCCTTCCATGTGGGGATCAAAGGCATGTACCACCACCACTTGACTTGTGACCCACTGATTTTAACCAGAGACTGTCTGTGTGGCCAGGGGTTTGGAGAAACTCCCTGGAGCCTGGTGAGCTCAACCCTTGTTAACACAACTGAAGAAAATGACTGTCTCTTGCACAGAATCCATCAGTTGCCAGTAGTTCATCAGGGACTGTTAGCGGAGGATGAACTTTTTAAAACTTGAAGATCTAGTGATCTCATTTGCCTGCCTAATCTAACTCCGATGATTTATGACACTTCTACCCTGACACACAATTCACGAGACTCAACAGAGTCTGGTTCCCTGACCCCAGCTTATCCTGCACACTACTCACTCCTTCATTCTCTCCGGAGGCTAACCGCCTTGGTGGGTGTTTCTCTCATTCTCTGATAGGTACCGTGTTGCCCCACCCACTCCACCCCTCAAAGCCTTACACATCCACTTCCTTCCCCATTTCAAGTGAGTAAGCCTTGTGCCTCCTGATCTCAGCTCAGACATGCCATCCTGGGAGACACTACAGAGATCTCTCCAGCAAGGTGAACCTCCCTTGTCATATTTGAGCACAGGGATACAGTCCCCCCCGTGGAGCATGCGTCTCAGCTGCAATTGTCTATTTGTGCCTGTGTGATTGTTTCCTGTCTGTTGGTCTCCATCATACTCAGTCCTATGACAGGCAGGGAAGACTGCCCGGCTTTTTTTGCTAAGGGCTGTGCTTGGCACACAGCAAGTATGCCATAAATATTTATCAGGTGAGTGGATGAACACTCCGAAGAACACCCTTTGTCTTTAAGCTGAAGTCAGAACAATAAAGTCCTGTTTCTCTGGTCTAGCAACCAGGACTTGGGCATAGCATGGTCATAGGAAACTCTCCAAGACAATGCTATCCATAATCACTTCTGCATTTTATTATCTTCTCCATGGCCGTGTAATCAGGAGCTACAGTCAAAATACTAGGTTCTACCCTGGGTTTTGCTATAATGTGACTTCTTTGCTCTGAACTGTAAACCTTACCTGCAGCTTAGGTGTTTGCTCGTGCCCTTGGGCTCTCCCCAGCCGCTCTCCTCACATGCTCTCCTCTCTTCTGCCTGCCTGCCTCCTCAACTGGAAAAGACTGGAGGCCTCCTGCAAAGGTAGGGGAGGGCCCCAAAGAGGAATGAAGCCCAGCAGGCTGCTCTGTGGGAGGGAGGAAGGGAGGGAGGAAGGGAGGGAGCACAATGTGGGTTCTAATTCAGTGGGACTGCCTGGGGGGTATTGAGAGGGGACAGCTGAATTTCATCTTTTCAGGCAAGCCAGCTTTGGAAATCAGGCCTTGCTTATTGGGCAGGATGTCAAATGTAGTCTATTGCCTGCAAAGACGTTGATTCATCAGATTTGAACTAGGTGCCTTAGTGAACCATAGTCACCCCTTTCTTCTTTAATTGGGGTAGCATACAATCTGACTGCCCTCCCTCCTGGCTCAAGGGACTAGAAGCTCAGCCCTCTGGTGTACATTGTTCCTTTCTCTGTCATTTTGATTCTTGAATCCTAAACTTCGCTCAGTAGGAAGGGAAACCATGAACAAGGGGGAGTTTTCGTCTTGGCCTGTAAACTCACCTCCTTAAGCCTTTCTGATGGCCCCTTGTGTTAATTTAGCTGTCTCTAGAGCAGTTCTCAGCCACTCTAGAGGACTTTCATGAAATCCCTGAGGCCATGCCAGCTGGAAATGAGGGTACTGATCTCTGGGACAACAAGCCTCTTTATCCCTCACACCCTCCAGTCTGGTTGAAAATCTTGGGCAGAGAGTGCTCACAGTGAAGGTATCCATAGCTGACCTAACAGTTCTAAATTAGCACCCAAACCACCCACTTCTGAATAGGGAAAACAAATCACCAGAAAGACAAAATTGTGTAACGTGAATCTCTTCGGGACTAAGGGTGGTTTGGCAACACGACCAACACAGCATCTCTTTTTCTCCTCTCCGGGGCGGGGGTGGCGGAAGAGTCAACAACAGAAAAAAAGCAGTCAGAGAATAAAGGTAATGATTAATCTATCAGGATCATTTTGAGGATTTGGGGTTATAACTCACTAATTCAGCAGCAGGCAGGGCAGTCCCTGAAAGCAGACAAAGATTAAGTCACAGCCTCTAATTAGGACAGCCTTTGCATAGCCAGTATCTCCCCAGCTGTCTCAGGGAATGCGCCAGGAGCTAAGGGTTCGGATTTGTTTTCTTTTTATGTGGTAGCGAAGGCCAAGGAGCAGGACAAGCGGGCCTTGGTGGAAAGCACACATCTGGCAGAAACTCCAAGATGCCTTCCCAGAAGGAACGCACCAAGAGGAGCCTCACACAGAGGCTGGCCCTAAGGAGCAGTGTAGCTAAGGAGACAGTCTCTGAGTTCCTGGGCACCTTTATAATGATCGTGAGTATTTCCTGATTTCCCCAGTTCTGATCTGATGCCACCTTCCTGGCTGCCAAGCTACTGAAACAGGCATTTGTCTTGATTTGTCTTCTTTGATTATCAGCTCCAGCCTCTTCCAGGAAGCAGCATGTCACTTTCTAGGTTGTCTGGCTATTTGGTGACCCTGTGAATTTCATTTTACTGTCAGGTTTACCCAGACAGCTGATGGGAGCAGAGGATGGGGGGGGGGGGGTTGGAGAGCTTTCCTCATTGTGGCTTCTAAAACGGCTATGTGATGGAAGAGTGAGTTGCTAGAAATCTCTTCTAGATGAAGAACTGATTTGTGTGCTCCGCTTGCTTCCCATCAGGTGGCTGAGTCACCTGGAATAAGCATTAATGGTCAATAAATATGAACAGCATGAAACAGGCTACCAAGAGAGGTGCCTGGCAAAGGCAGTGCTGTCAGATCATCTAACTTTAAAAAAAGAAACAATCACACATCCATTTGTGTGTGCGTGTGTGCGTGTGTGTGTGTGTGTGTGTGTGTGTGTGTGTAAGCAACCTGCTGGAGTTGGCTCTCCTTCCACCATGTAGGCTCAAGGGATGGAACTCAGGCCATCAGACTTGGTGGCACCTTTATCCCCTAAGCCATCTCACCACAAGGGATTGGGGGGGTGTATGTAGCCCTGTGTTGATTTCATATAATTTCCCCCTTTTGATTTAACTTGGCTTCAACAAATCTCTAAAGATCTTTCAATAGACAGTTAAAAAAGCTTCGTAAATGTTAATGAGGACTGGGCCTAAGAACCTCCACACAGATTTGTTCAGCTATGAGTGGGGTTGGGGGAAGAAGAGAGAGCGAACAGAAACTATTGTAGGTGACTAAAGCGGTGTGAGCCCTGGCCCCAGGCTCTTACTGTGCCACAAATAATGGACCCTGAATTCCTAGCTGAACTCTGACCCTTTGCAACGAGAAAATTATCATGGGACAACTATTTATTTTGATTTAACTTTTATAAAGCACCAAAAGACCCTACATTGGGCACATTTTCATTTTCTCAAGAATTTTAGAGAATTGTCTTCAAGTTTTACACATTAGGAAGTTCTTGGCTTTAGATCAGTGAGGGGGATAGGAATAGAATGAGTCAACTGAGTCAAGACAAGGAGAGTTAAAAGATAGCTTTAGGCTTCTTACCTTTCCCTGGCGGGAAGCTCCTACTTATTCTCATCGGAGTCGAGCTCAGAACCTCAGTCAGGGCAGTCAGAAGGATAAGAGAGAAAAGAAAAAAGGCCCCAAGTCTTCTTATTCCAGTCAGAGCTTTCTGGGAAATTGCCCTCTGCCAGATATGGAGATGGTTGGGTCTTCTTTTGGATAAAGCCTCATTATGTAGCTCTAGTTGGCCTAAAAACTCACTATATAGATCAGGCTGTCTTCAAACTCAGAAATCTGCCTAGCTCTGCTTCCAGAGTGCTGGGATTAAAGGTGTGCACCCCCCAATGACCATTGGGGCCATGATATTTGGCATTCTAACCCTAAAAAAGCATCACCACAGGCGGATTTCAGCCTACAGTGACTTATGCAGAAAAATGAAGTCAGACCTATATTAGCTCTTAGTGCAGGCAATAAAGAAGTGAGCTCAGCTTCCTTCTTACAACTGAAAATGTTTTAAACTCTTCCTTGTTTCTTAAGAATCAGTTTCATTATTCCATTGCTCATTGAGGAGGTGAACGCTGATTCTAGCCATTCACCGTTGTGATCATGCAGCCTTGCACCATCTTCCCCAATGTCAATATTATCATCCCGTCTCCATCCCCAGCGCTGGCCCCAGATAGGAGGGCTTGTTGTTTCCAAGGCCAGAAATTCTGAACCTCCACCCCTGCCCTTTTCAAGCTGGCCATAAACCCTGGAAATACTCCATGAGATTATAGGTCATAAGACCCCCATTTCAGGAGTCAGCATCATACCCTGGAAGAAGGAATGCTGTTAAAGAGAAGGGCAGAGAAGATTCTGGGCAAATGAGCCTTGCTGGCTCTCTGCTCAGTGACTTTTATTAACTTGTTTTTTGATGCCTGGAATCAACCCCAAAGTCTTGTATGCAATATGCACACACTTCGCCTCTGAGCAATGCCTCCCAACCACAACCTAGTTATATAGCCTTGCACAATGCTTTGACACTTCCTCATTCGGCCTCTTGATGTTTTAGTCTTGTTTATGTGGTGGTGTCGTCATAAGACAATTGAACTGAACTGAACAGTCCAGACAACAGCTGAACAGGAGGAGGTGCCTAGAGGGTAGATGTGGATTCTGCACCCCTCCTCTTAGCCATCATTCTTCTCTTCCCCTGTACCCCTTTACAGAATCCTTTAGGAGAAACATGTAAATTCAGGGTTTCCCTGAGTTCTCTGAGATGCACAAGCCAAACTAATGGTACCCCAAGGAGGGGCTTGTAGGAACCTCAAATTAGAATAAATCAGTCAGAAGCACAGTTCAAACAACCTGAAGTTCACCAATAGGGTCTGAAGTGGGGGAAGGTGACTCTTGAGGCCTGAGCTCTCACCCTGTAGGATCTTTTGATGTCTCCACGTGGACTGTATCAGTGCTGAGTTGGAGGGCACCTCTTTGATGTCTACTGCAAACTATATGGTTTGGTTGCCAGTGGGGAGCAATCCCACATTTTTTGGGTTCACTGTGATCTTCTGTGTTGATTTCTATGGTATGAGAACAGTTTCACCCACACAGACCAATTATTCCAGGAAGAAGCGAGACATAGACTATCTGAATGTTGCATGGTAGAAAACAGAACTTTATGTCTTCTGACTAAAGGTAATTCTGTCATGAATGATTAATTCCTATTGCACCAGATAGTTATTTGCTAAATATAATCTAGAACTTTGGTTGTCATGTTCTGTTTTGTCAAAGCCTTAAAGAGAAATGCAAAAAAGAAGTGTAATTTTTTTAAAATAATGAATTCCCATACAGCCGGATGACAGATGAGGCCCCTAAAGATGGAATCAGCATCGTCCATATTGTATCCAATACTTTCCCCAGCATGTAACAGCACCAAGGTAGGGTGGTGCAGTGGACTGGCTTCCTACATCACAGACTCACATGCTATTGCCGTCACTGATTTATGAAGTCAGGCATCCCTTCCTCCAAGCTCAGACATCCTTCCCTCCAAGCTCAGAGAGCCTTCTGCTCTAAAGTCTATACATGTAAGGCAGTTCTATGAGTTGCTACTGCCTCCCCAGCTTCTCCACTTAGTGGCTGGCATTGTCAGAAAATATTTCACTGATGTCCCTCTCAGCTCATTTCTCTATAAAACCTGGACAGAGTTCTTGTGATTTGTAACACATAGTTTTGCTCAAAGTCATCCCGTTACATTATTCCTGCTCTACTGGCAAATGCAAATCTTACCTGTATTTTTCTAGTAACAATTTGCCTATTGACAAGACCTGAGAGGGATCAGGACCACTCCCCGCTCCTTAGATCCCAGGAGTCTGATGGCATCTGCTTTTGTTGTAGTCCCTTCAAATGCATTCATGCCATAGTTGAAATGGCAAAGGCCTGTTGGTAGCCTCTGGGAAAGAAAATGAAAAAAGTCTTTGTAAACTGTGGCTCAAAAATCACCAAGGCATGAGCCAAAGAACGAGCTGAAATTTGGCCTGTTAGGCACTGGGACCTTTTAGACACAGACTTTATCCTTACTGATGTTAGGGAAAGGTTAGCAATGCATCCACCTTCTTGCCGAGGGAAGGTTTGTCATTTTAAACTGGAAAGAAGGGAGCCTGTGGCAAGTTCCAGACACGTATCTGGCTCTTTAGTTGTTTAATCACCAAGATAGCCATATTCGCTGTTGCTATGAGTAAATAGTTCTATCAGTAATAACAAGTTGCAACAAACAGTTGGCTTCCTTATTATCATCCATAAACAGTTGAGGGCAAGGGAAGGGAGAGACCTCAAAAAGATAAAGGTTCGCACTCAGAAGGTGTGGATTTCTTTCTAATTCTGGATCTTATGCTTGCCATTTCACTTCTTATCCAAGGCTGGAATCCCTTGGGGATACTGTATGGTAGGTCTGATCTCTTACCCCTTGTTCTCCACACACCTGCTTCAGCATTTCTGCAGATGGAAACCAGGAGCTGGGGGCCATAGGAACTGAATGGTGAATGGGTAGCCAGGCTGATGATACTAGGCATGGTAGCCAGGACCCCGTGTCTGGACACACATGAAATGCAGATATGAGGGAGTCGAAGGCTGGAATCACTTAGACCTGGGCTGGTGGCTTGGGATAGTGAACTGCAGAGGTTGTACTAGCCCTGAGATTCCCAGAGAAGCCAGTACTGTCCAATCGCCCCAAGCTTGGTCTCCTTGAGTCTCAGTCCCCTCGAAAGGAGCTAATATATCACAGAGATGAGAAGTCAGTGCACATGGTATGTAAAGTCTCTAGCATCAGAAATGGTCATAGAATTTTTTTTTGGGGGGGGGAACTCCCTTTCCCCTGTTCCTGCCTGGGAGTTCGCACATCTCAGACTCCTCCTGGGCATCTTGAGATGGCTTTCCTCTGTGTCTCCCCCCAAGCTCTAGGCAAACACAAATAGGACCCCGTAAGTACACAGAGACTTACAGTCTCTTCCTCTTCTGCACTCCTCAGGACCTGTCATGATGTTGTGTGATTTCTCAGAGAGGTTATATTTGCCTTTCATTGTTCTATGTGCTTGCATCTCTTTCCATACTTTTCAGGATTCTTTTATACAAAGCTCCTCTTAACCTTGATGCTGAGAGCAATGTCCCAGCTAACTTCCTCCTCAGGAAGGACATCCTTCTGAGGTGGAAGCATGGGCAGTGGGGAAGACCCTTAATTCTCCTCTTACTACCAAAGCCTCTTCCATATTAGAGATGGATCTCAAGAAAGCATAACTACTTTAAATAGCTGTATGCCCTTGATCTGTGCCCTCGAAGGAAATCAAAAGAGATTTTCTTGGAACACAGAATACAGAGGGGCAGGGCCATGGGCAGTGAGGAAGGGAGGAAGCAGACAGAGTAGGCCGCAGACCCACAGAGTACAGGCTTTTGTACTCCTTGTTCTTGTCCTCCTCTGTGACTGGTCCCTGTTGGTGATGGGTGTCACCAGATTCCTAGTTCCATTCTGGGCAGATTCTTTGTAAATTATACTGGTCAGAAAAGTTGTCACCATGAAGTGTGTGTGCTCCAGTTGGCAAGAACATTTCCTACCAGGGAGACTTTCAAAGGAGAATATGTGGTCAGCATTTCAAATGAAAAAAATCACCCTCCTGATTAAAGGAGACACCCACTTTATAGGGCATAAGCCCAGGTAATTTTGGTCTACTCCATTATTCAGAAACACTGAGTACCAAGATAAGGGTGGGTAGGCACATGTCACTGACCCTTCTTGTTGAAAGAGGAGCTGAGGCCCAGGCTGATGCAATTCTGTGTCCTTTGAATCAGCCTAGAGCTAGCAACCCTGCCTTAGGCTGCTGGGCTTCGCCTCTGCTTTGCCTCCTGTGAACACAGAGTTCTCATCTGGACTCTATCTTTCCAGGAAAAGAGAGAAGGGAAAGTGATCAGGTCAGTTGATCCAGATGGGGAAGCAGGAATAGCAAGGCCCTAAGACCTTTATCCAGGATCTGCTGGCCCTTGACTACAAGAGCTGGTCTTGATACCCTGACAGCAGCCATTCCTAAAATACCATCATTTGATAAGAATTGACCCCTTTCCCATGAAAAAAGAAAACGAGATTGATTTTTATAGCTTACAGACATTATTAAACACATTAGAGATGCTAAATGATGACTCAGAGCAAATATGATTGTGGTTGGGGCATTTGCTAGAAGGTCTACTAGCGGTTTGGGTACATCTTTGTTTCTCTAAACTCAAATGTACTCTAAGCTCTTGTAACACTTGAGTCCTGAGGTGATTCAACCATACGTTCATGGCTCTGAGGCCCTACTGACCATATGGCACATAACTTCCTTTTAGGTTTTTGGTTTTCTTGATTCCCCTGAAGTTCTCTTCCCAGCCCCACCTTCATCCGCAGCACAGGGTCTCATAGTTCTAGCTGGCCTGGAACTAGCTCTGTAGACCAACCTGGGCTTGAACTCACAGAGATCTGCCTGCCTCTGCCTCTTGAGTATTGAGATTAAAAGTGTGCACCATTACTCCTGGTATGAGGCCTCTCTGTCTCATGGCAAAGGACCTACTGAGAATTGGGTCTCAAAAGACCCCTTGTTCAACTTCTGTCTTTATGGGTCCGTCATAGCCTTTCTGTTTTCTCCCTCATATACTCTTCCAGCTCATTGCTTTGCAAAACCACCTTCGACTTGAAGCTTTGAACGATGAACACCGAGGGTCACAGGTAGCTAGAGCTTCCTGTAATCCTGTGAGTGGTAAGTTAGCAGGGTCTGCGGTCAGCAGTGCCCTGGCTCATTCTGCCCAAAGACAGTGCTACAGTTTAGATCTCAAATCCGACAAAAGCCTCTGTGTTAAAGGCTTGGTCCATAGCCTGTGATGCTATTGAGAGATGTAGGTAGGCTCCATGGAGGAAGTTAGGTCACTGGGATCTCTGGTTCCTTTCTTTCTTGTTTTGCTTCCTTCACCATATGACTCTGTGACAGGGTGTATTCCAGACCAAAAGACCTAAGGCAAATGGGCCAAACCATCAATTTAAACCTCTTAAGCCATGAGCCAAAATAAATCTTCCTCCATCTTCAGCTTTCTCTCCCTCTACTCCCTTTCTTGGTTTGTTTTGGAGACAAGATTTCATGTAGTTCAGGCAGGCCTCAATCTTTCTATATCTAAGTTGGCCCTGAACTGATCTTTCTGCTTCCAGATCTCACTGTTGGGATTAGAGGCATGTATCACCACATCCAGCCAATCTGTCCTCCTTACGTGTTGTTTCTTATAGGTATTTTGTTAGAGAAACACAAAGCTAATCCACACAGATGGTTGTCAAGGCTGGGTATGATCCTTTTTACACACATTTCTCTGAACCATCGGGTTTTTCTCTCCCGTGAAAGCACATGTGTTTAGGACACAGTGCACTCCCTGCTCTTGTCTTCTGGACCAATATTTATAGGATATGAATATTTATTTCAGAGCAAGACACTAAGGATATTCTGTAGCTTATGAAGGCTAACTGCCTTGCTTTCCATATTTAAAGCTCTGAGTCATTAGACTTTGGATGTGTGTTGTAGAGTGTCTGCCTTCCCTGTCTGGAAAGGCAAATGACCCAGTCCCATTTCTGAACAAACTTTCTGTTCTCCACATATTTTGATGACATCTTTGTCATATGCCAGTTCACATGTGTGTGTATGTTTCATTTCTGTGTCTAGACCAATCAGATCCAACAATGTGACTAATGTCTAGAATGTCATATGTTTGTTATAATCACTTTCTGATTATTTTTCATTTTTAAACTGTCACTATTTTTCAATATTGTCAACCTTTAATTCTTCTATATGCATTGCAGAATTAAATTATCGAATTCTTTAAAAGAAAATATGGAATTGAGTATTTTGTCTTGACTTCATGTGTCATTTTTGACACAACTGACAATTTCAGAATGTTGATTTTCTCACTCATGAACATCAAAGTGGATCACTAGTTGACTTTTTCTAGAATTTATATTTTGTATATGTCATATAGATTCTAGCATAGCTCTCTTGCTATTGTCAAGGATTTATTTTTCTGAAGATAATGACAGCTTTACTATTTTCTGTTCTCTAAGTATTTGATTTCTTTTACTGTCATTTTTGTGGCATAAACCTCTTGTGTGGTGTCAGTAGAAGCCATAATAATCTTATCATTTTATAGTCAACTTCATGATGTTTTTTGATTAAATGTGAATATCCCTAGGGGATTCTGGAGAATACTGTATAATTTAAGAGAACTCTTATTTAGGGCTGATTTTTTTTAATATTTTAGAATACTATTTCTGCATCAATGAAACACACACACTTATGTAAGAGTTTGAAATAAACACATGAGTCCCCTTTATAAGCTCATGTAGTCAATTCTGTTGATAAATAAATTTAGCATTAAATAAGTCCTGCATTCTTGGTACTAATCCCTAATTAATCCTACTACACTTGATATGTAATGCTTTATTAAATATTCAGATCATAAATTTTTAAAGATTTATTTGTTTTTCCTTCATATGTATAAACATTTTGCTTACATATATGTATGTATATATATCATGTGTACTCATGGTAACTGCAGAGACCAGAAGAGGGCATTGAATCCCCTGGAAGCAGTTGCAGATGGTCATAAGCTGCTGAGTGGGTGCTGGCAACCAAATCTGGGTCCTCTGGCAAAGCAGCAATGCTCTTTACTGCTGAACCAGCATCATAATTTTTATATATTATCTTTGTCTAGTTTTATTACTAAGGTTTCATGAGTCTCCTGAAATGGGTTGGAATTCTTTCTCTCAGACCTATTTTGTAGAATGCTTATTTTTTTTTAAATTTTCATTGTATTTCTTTATCTTTTTATCTATGTGGCCATGTGCATGTGTGGAGGTCAGATACCATTTTGCCAGTTCTTGCTTTCCACGATGGAAGTCCTGGGGTCAACTCAGGCTGTCAGACTTGGCAGCAAGTGTTCAGTTCTGAGACATCTCACTAGCCCAAGAATACTTTCGATATGCTGGGAATTATCTATTCCTTAAAGATTACTTAGTCTATAAACTGAAAAAAGGAGAGAGAAAGAGAAGAAACAAGGAGAGGGAAGATTTACTTAAACGTCATAGGTCCAGTTTAGATTTTTCTGTTCTTGATTGGTTTTTAAAAGGTTTCTTTGCTTTCCACTCCGGTGGTTTCTGCTTTGACGTTCCGTCTTCTCGCTGCCTCCAACAGCTCTCCTCACCCACATCCACTTCACTCCCCCACGCACCCTCTGTGTGCCCTAAGTGCTTTGCCTTGTGTGTTTGAGGAATTTGCAAATCCACACGACAAAGCTCTGACCAGCTATTCCAGCTCCTTGGTCTTGTTTCGTTTCTCAATTCTCCTTCAGTATCGTTATTACTGGTTTTTAAAAGGATAGGACAATTTTATTTGTCCTTCGACAGCACCATATCTGTAAACAATGCATCTCTATCATATGCATTTCAGGTTCCCATCTCTTTCCAGGAGCCCAGCTCTCCGCTCCCACTACCCACAGGCACCCCTCTTCAAGCTCTCTCCTTTTATTTTGTTGGTAATGTTACTAGTGCAGACTTGCTTACATTCATTATCAATTATATAGACTCATTTTCTAATTAAAAAACTAAAAGTCTTGTTAGTTTCTAGTTCGTTAAAATAATAACTAGGATTAAGCTCTCAGACTTAACTATCAACCCGTCCTGTGTGCTGCTGGTCAACGATTTGCAGTTTGACCATATTCCTAAAGCCAATGCTCACCTTCTCCATCCTTTCCATTTTGCTGAGTTCGCCCTGTTCTCACCAAAATGAATGTTCAGTGCATACATTCTATTTCACCCAATGTTATTTCGCAGGCCCGACACACTTGAATAATCAACTGTGCCTGTTTGGAATTTGCTTAGACCAGTTGTGTTCAGATGAAGTGGCTAGAAACCAGAGCTTCTGAGCCTCCAGCTTTGTCTTGACGGCACATCTCAAAGTACCACTCCTTGTCTACACAGACACACACACACACACACACACACACACACACATTTTTGGTTGGTGTGGGAAGCCTCTGCAAAGGTAAAATCTTTGTCCTGTCCTTGATGCTTTCAAAGAGGTAGACATGGAACAAACATGTCTCCACCTCTGTATGACTGTGCTCCTTGCTACAAGATCAACTAGAAGTGGCAATTTTTAAGTAGGTAATTTGCAGGCATCGTCCCAAGTCACTGTTAATTTCTGTGTCGGGTCTGCTGTCAGCCTTTAGGTCCTTACAAATCTATATTTTTTTGGTAGATAGTATGAGAATTTAAAAAAAATGAATTCTTAGATTTTCTATCATGTAGCTGAGGGGAAATATTCATGGTTTGTCTTCAATGTAAATATTTCCTGTTTTTGCCAATTGTGGAGAATTATTGCCTTTGCCACCTTGTCTTTCTTGTGATCTGTTTTGGAAATTGTATGACTTTCTCCATTTTTTTGTTTGTTTTGAGACAGGGTTTTTCTAGATCAGGCTGTCCTCAAACTCGAAGAGATCCACCTACCTCAGCCTCCCAAGTTCTGGGATTAAAGGTGGGTACCACCATGCCTGACCTTCTCCAACTTTTTCTGTTTGTCTCTTAGCCACTATTTTATACTTCTCGCCACTTTTTCCTTTGTTCCTGTGAACACTGAGTGTTTCTCCCACATCTACCTTGAAACTCACTGATTCCCCACTGCACTGTGTCTAATCTGGTCAGCATCAGTCACTGAAACTCTGCATTGGTGTATTATTTGTATTATGATAAATACATCTTGCCTGAAGACCAGAGGCAAAGCTAAAACCACTAGAGGTCAGGCAGTGGTGACAGCCACCTTTAATCTCAGGATTTGGCAAACAGAGTCGGAGGATCTCTGTGAGTTCAAGGCCACCCTGGGCTACACAAGATCAATGCAGGAATAAACCCAGGTGGTGGTGGCTCACACCTTTATCCCAGTACTAGGGAGTCACACACCCTTACTCCTAGCACTAGAGGAAATATAAAATGGGAGGAAAGAGAGAGGCTGTCTGCTTAGTTTGTGGTTTCCCAGCCTTGGTAGACATAAAACTTCCCTAGTGCCTTGCCAGCTTTGCTTTTCTGGTTTTTGGGTTGAACCCCAATTTCTGTCTCTGGATCTCTATTATTTATGCTACAGTTGGTGCCCAATGTTTGGAGTACAAATTAAGGAAAAAGCCATTTGCCTGAGGTTTTTAGCTGCCAACATAGGCTGGGGCTGCACGTGGGGCTCCCATTGGAGCTGCATGTGGAGCTATAGCCCCACCCAACTAGGCTTTCTTCTCTCTCTCTCTTTTTCTCTCTCTCTCTTCCTTCCTTTCTTTCTTTCTTCTTCTTCTTCTTCTTCTTCTTCTTCTTCTTCTTCTTCTTCTTCTTCTTCTTCTTCTTCTTCTCTCTCTCTCTCTCTCTCTCTCTCTCTCTCTCTCTCTCTCTCTCCTGTCTCTCTCCACCACTGGTTGCAGATTCTCTGTGAACCCCCTTTTCGGGCTGCTGCCAAACAAGGCAGCTGCCTTGAAATCCAGTCAGGCTTTTACAGTTCTACGCAGCATCAATCAGCCTCATATCTCCATCAATATCATTGGTAGATTTAGTAAGACAATTGGGAATTCTTAAAGGGAGGAATTAGTTAAAAGAGAGAATTTTTTCCCACATTAAAAAACGGGGAAAATCAGGCTGGAGAGATGTTTCAGTGGTTAAGAGCATTGCCTGCTCTTCCAAAGGTCCTGAGTTCAATTCCCAGCAACTGCATGGTGGCTCACAACCATCTGTAATGAGGTCTGGTGCCCTTTTCTGGCCTGCAGGCATACATGTAGACAGAATATTGTATACATAATAAATAAATAAATATAAAAAAATGGGGAAATCATTATAATGGCGGGATTTGTCTCTGTATGATGATATGGTAGACAGTTTGAAAATGGAACAATTAAATGAAAGAATATCTAATTTAGATGAGATTTATGTGCTGCCAATTGTAAATATCAGCATTATGATTGTTGTCTTATCACTAAAAAAGTTGATTAATCTGAGTGCTAAGATACAGGCCTTAGAAAAATTTAATAGAACAGATCACAGAGAGATTCAAACCCAGACAGAATAATTTAATGGAGAGCCAATTTCAGCACTGCATAATAAGAATAGAGAGGAAAAGCCTAAGGTTTTCAGACAACCAACCTTAATATATCCAGTAACCTTACAGAAATTTCCAAATGACAAAGGCTCTGTTACAACTAACTGGACTCCTGTGCCATTGTTAGATTTAAAGAGATTCAAGGAGCAATTGTCTCATATGACATGCATTCACTTTTTGTGAAGCAAAGGTTAAACTCATGGTCAGTTTGTAATACAATTATCCCTAATGACTGAAAAGATTTGGTTAATGGAGTTTTAGGGACTAGTACACAATTACAATGGAGTACCTGGCTCAGAGAAGAGGTTAAGATTATAGAAGAATGGAGTAAAGCTCGAGGTAGGGAGATCTCCTAAGATCAAGTTGGCAAGTTGTGTATGATGACCATACCCTGGATTTATCCCACACAGCATCTTTGAATGCATGGAACAGAACTGGAGAATTGGGAAAGAAAGTTGAGTTATTTACTATAGTTGTGCAGGGGCCAAAGGAAGTCTGTACAGATTTCTTACAAAGAGTGACTTAAGCAGTAAATGATGATACCAAATTCAGAAGCTAGACAAATAATAACTGAATCTCTGGGTTTTGAGAATGCTAATTCTCTATGCAAAATGACAATTAGGGCTTTAAAGGCAAGGTCAGCACCTTTGGGGGAATGGATACGAGATATAATTAATATAGAATCTTATGAACATGATGATGCATGGATAGGAGAGGTGATTTCCAAAGGTTTGAGGAAAATTCAAAATGACAAATGTTATAATTGTGGCAAAGAAGGTCACTTTAACAGGGATTGTAGACAAAGCATTCCTAGAAATAAAGTTTTTTCCTAAGAATAATTCATTCAGAATGCAACCCCCCTTTTCTGGATAATGCAGAAGGTGAGGCAAAGGCAGGCATTGGACTAATGAGTATAAGTCAATGAGGAATATTCATGGTAATCCTTTGCCCTCAGGAAGCTCCATGAGGGGCCATGCCAAATTCAGCCCCTGTGCCAAATCCAGTGCAGTCCTTTCCTGCCATCATAGAGGAAACTCCTTTCCAGAGCAATTAAAGAACCTAATGTCTATTGTAAGAAACCATACTTTTCTGGATGATAAAACAGTTATAGAAAGGAGAACAAAAAATTCAGGAGAAACCAAAAAGCAAATATTTTGGCAAACAAAGATCAAAATTAAAAATATGAATAAATGATATTGTCAGTGAAGGTTTGGTAGACACAGGTGCAGGTGTAACAATAATTATATCATAATCTTGGCATTCAAATTGGCCTCTTCAGGATGTAAATGTTCAGTTTTTGGGGATCGGAACTTTATCTCAGATAAAACAGAGCATGAGATGAGTTGAATATATAGGACCTGAAGGACAGAGAGGAATATTAAAGCCATATGTAGCTATACGTAACAATGAATTTGTGGGGACATGATTTGTTACAGCAATGGAATATTCAGATTAACATTCCCCCAATCATAGGAACAAACCATAAATTATCGTATGTTTCTAGGAAAAATATTAGAAGGTTTTATAAAGAACAGTCACCAACCATTCAGGTTGTACAAGAACAAGGCACAGTAGCTGCTGATATTTCAAAGGCATCAACAGCCCTACCTTAAAACGGCTGACAGTCAAACCTGTATGGATTAAGAGAAACTGCGGGCTTTAGAACAATTGGTACAGGAGCAACTAGATACTGAGCATATTGAAGAATCAACCAGCCCTTGGAATTCTCCTGTATTTGTTGTTTAAAAGGAATCTGGAAAATGGAGAATGGTAACAGATTTAAGAACTGCTAATAAGCAATAAGAATTGCTAATTCAGCCAATGAGCTCTCTACAGTCTGGCTACCTTTGCCTTCTCTCTTACCTAGTTATTGATTTAAAAGACTGTTTCTTCACTATATCTTTGCAAGAAAAGGACAGAGAAAAAATTTCCTTCGCGGTGTCTACTTATAATAATTCTCAGTCTACTAAGAGATATCAATGGGAGGTTCTACCATAGGGACTGTTAAATAGCACCACCTGTGTCAATTTTTTTAAGTCAGCTATTGGGAATGATATATAAGCAATTTCCACAGTCTATAATTTACCATTACATGGATGATATTTTGCAATCTGATTCAAATGTAGACACTTTAGAAAGAATGTTTGAAGAAGTAAAGAAAATTTTGCCTTGTTAAGTATTACAAATTGCTCTTGAAAAAATATAAAGAGGAGGTTCTATTAATTATTTAGGCTATAAATAGGGTTACAGAAAAATTAAACCCCAAAAGGTGCAAAATAGGAAAAACCAATTGCATACTCTTAATGACTTCCAAAGACTGTTGAGAGACATTCCCAGCTATGACTCACTATTGGGATAAAACCTGATAAAATGATTAATTTAAACAAAACCTTAAATTGTGACAAGTATTTAAATAGTTCCAGGGAATTATCAGGGGAAGCTGAGGGAGAATTGACTTTTATTGAAGAAAATTACAGAAGACATTTGTGGAATGTGAGGATCCAAACCTTAACTGCACTCTGGTCATCTCACCCTCCAAATATTCCCCGATAGGAATTTTATTACAGAGGGAAGATATTATCTTAGAATGGACATTTTTACCACACAAACGAAATGGAAAAATTAAAAACTTATGTGGAAGAGTTCTCTGAGTTAATTCTAAGAGGAAAATTGAGACTTCATCAATTAGCAGGAATAGATCCAGCAGAAATTATAGTACCTTTCACTAATGATGAAATTAACAAATATGGGAAGAAAGTAAACCCTGGCAAAGAGCTTGTAGTAATTTTTTTTGGAGAGATTAACAACAACTATCCCAAAAGCAAGAGAGTTTGTCTTATGAAGATGGAAATCCTGGATACAGGACTCAGCTTTCTGTGGGTTCTGGGATTCAGAACTCAGGTTCTGAACTTGAGTGGCAAGTGCTTTAAACACTGAACTGTTTCTCCAGCCCATGAAATCTTGTTTTACACTTTAAAGGAAGTGATAAATACATGAGACCCTTGAGAAGGATCAAAAACGAAAATAACAAAATCACGAAGGCTGAGTCTTCCCTCTTACTCTTTACTGCCCCCAGCAGTTTATGAAAATCACTTCATCATGTTAGGGTCCAGGTTGTGTCCAGTAAAGGGTTTGTCACAAGGTTGTGTCTCAACTTGTAACTTTTGAGACTTTAAATAATATTTCTTAGAAATCACACCTCTTTTTCCTTAATCATCTTACCACAAATTCACTTTTTCCTCTTTTCTGTACTCATGATTACAAGAAAAAAAAGTTTTATTTTTTTGCTTGTGTTTAAATATCTTAATCTTTCATCAAGTATTGTCTTAATATGAATATTAGAGGAATAAGCAGTGCTGGTAGACATTATAGCAGTATGGTCTTTTGGGGGAGGGTGTTGAGACATTGTCTCACATATGACAGGCTGTTCTTGAATTTGATAGGTAGATGAGACTCTCTTTAAATTCTGATCTTCCTACTCCCACCTCCCAAATGCTGGGATTACAGGTGGGCATCACCATGCCTTCATGTGGTGTTGAAGACTGAGCTCAGTACTTTGTAAACACTGGACAATCACTGTACCAACTGGGCTCTATGTCTGGGTGGACAGTAGTCTTGAAGGAACGTCACAAGATAATATGACATGTCAGGACTGCAGCATTTAGAAGTGTTTCAAAAGGCCAATGAGAGCTCAGAGGAGGTGGGGATACTTCCTGAAGCAGGAATTTTAGTTCAGAATGAAGAATAGATTGGGTTTGGAGGAGCCAGTGAAGAGAAAAGCACCCTGTGAGCAGGCACGTAGAGACTGAACCGGCAGATAACAGTTCAAAGGGCTCAAAGTGGCTGGTATGTAGATCTGTGTTGGGCAGAAGGGGACTGGGCTTCATGGGACAAGACAATGGAGAGCCTGGATGTGCAGTGATGCCTGGATGTGCAGAGAGACTTTCAGCACATCTGTAGTGTGCCTTCTGGCTCCATAGCTGGGTGGCAGGAGGTTGAAGGTGGAACCCTGGCTAGAAGCTATAGACAGAAAGTTAAGCAAACTATAGGTATTGTCACTTTCTTACCCAGAACAATAGCATACACACACACACACACACACACACACACACACACACACACACACACACGCCAAACATATAAACAAACTCACACTATAAAAGAACCAGTCTTTGGAACGTCTTTGAAAACAAGTCAAACCACTTGAATCTTTGCAACTTTGATTCAATGACTAGCGGTGGCACAGCAACTCCTCTGCCGCCTGTCATGAGTGTATCCTCACCCTGCTTGGTTTTGCCCGTATGTGAGCTCATGGTGAGGTTCATGGATGCAATCATTTGAATTCACTGACTCTTAGCTTTCCTTTGGAGTTTACACTTAAAACACCAATATCCTGTGCTTCCATTTACGATCGCCCTTTGCTGTTTAAATAGTGCTTTTATTAGTGTTATCTCCTTTGAACCTTTATTGAAAATACCCATGAAGCAAGCCTGAGGTCATGTTTTTGCTATGTTCATTTACACAACCACAAAGCATGCTTTGTTACCCAACAGAAAAGGCAATACTCTAATTATTTAACATGAAAATGTTTGAAACTATTGCAAAGACCCAAAAAAATTAACACATGGATCCCCTTTCCTCTGTGTAAGTATGTATAGTATTGGAAGAATATCTATAGTAGATCCCCTCTGTCTGCTATCAAGTTCAGAATGATCAAAACGGTACAGACAGCAAGGGACATGATATAGGAATTAAGAACATAGACTCTGGGGCTACATGATGCTCAACTTTTACATCCAACCAGCATGCTATGAAGAAGCACATCAGCATGCAGCAGGTACTCTGGTCTGCACTCTGGTTAAAGCCTCGGTGGGTAGCCAGTACCCACAAGGCAGACATCTGAATGCAGGAACAACTCATGTCTTAAGACAATTTCAGTGGAACAGAAATGAAATATCCTGCCGAATCCTGCCCGAATCTAGGATTCAGACACAAAATAAACATAATCTTAAATTCGAGGTAGTTCTGTGGAGGTAGAACTCAATGCTCACATGATTTTCTGACCTTCCAGTCTAATAACGGGGACTGTGTCCAGTAGAAGATGCTGTTCTTTGTAGGATAGCAAATGAGCAGGTTGAGCTCATGAGAGAATGCCTGGTGCAGATAGCTCAAGAGCATAAATAAAAGATGAAAGAGGCTTTGGATGTACAGTGAAGGACACAACAAAGAGCAGATTCACAACTTTTTCACACCATCCATCTCCTACATGGTTGAGGGATTTGTCCAGCTCCCCTGGATAGGGAACTAGATTGGACACAAGCTAGGTCTTGTCAAGAAGGTGGGAGACAAAATATTACATGTTTCCTCTCAGGAGCTTAATCCACCTAGCATCTGTCTGTCTGTCTATCTTCTATTCAACATGTCTTCCTACCTGTGGCTTTAAAGTAGAGGGGCATTATCTGGGGGAAATAGAGGACAATCGGTGGCAAAGTACAATGATATATTATGAAATTTTAATAATGAAACCCACTGTTTTGTATGTTAACTAAAATTTTTAATTAAAAACTTTAAATTTAAACACACACGTGTGTGTGTGTGTGTGTGTGTGTGTGTGTGTGTGTGTGTGTGTGTGTGTGTGTGTCGTGTGCCTGCAGGTACCCTTGGAGACAATAAGAGGGTGGCAGATCCTCTGGAACTGGAGTTAGAGGTGTCATAACCTTGCCTTACTTGGGTGTTGGGAACTGAACACAGATCTATGAGAGCAGTAAAGGGCTCTTCGCTGTTGAGCCATCTTTCTAGCCCCAGTTCTTGTTTGTTTGTCTTCTGCTTATGTTTTTAAAGATAACATTGTGACCTTGTGGGTCTGTGAGATATGCAGAACTGTGTAGGAAACAAACATTAAGGGCAGATATTAGCATATGCTTGGATGTTGGTCTGGAAAGAAAGATTAAAGATTGTTTTCTAAGTACAGAAACCAAGACCAAACAGAATTGATTGTAAACTGAACACAGTATAATTGGATGTTACAGAAGAACTGAATTTCAGGTTAGGTTTGGTGAGAAAAATCCCAGTAGACAATGTAATTAATGTAATTAAGATAGACTAGGCAAACAAAAGCAGGATAAATATAAGCACTGGCTTCCTTTTGGGTCTGAGACTAGGGAAGACATTCTTACAGTTCAGCCTATACCACCACACAGGACAGCGCTCTTCTTTTTGGAGGTTAAATAACACACTGTGTTTGTACCATTGTCCTCATTGTTGTTCAGGCTACAACAGAAATATCCAACAAGACACAATACTGGGTCTAGGCAAATGGCTCAGCGGGTAAGAGTGCTTGCATGAAAGCAGGAAGACCAGAATTCAAAATCCCAGCAGTCACGTTAAAAAGCAGGGAATGGCCACGCATGCCTGGGACCTCAATGCTGAGGAGCAGAGACAAGCGGATCCCAGGAGCTTAATAGCCAGTTCAGCTGAAATATGATAAATTTCGGGTTCAGGGTGGGAGCAAGTAAGGTTAAAAGCAATAGAGGAAGACCCTAGACATGTGTTCTCACATATACAAGTGTGTATGCCTGCACTCATGTGTATATGCCTGCATACACATGCACATATACCACACACACAAACAAAAACAACGGTAATACTACATATCTGTACTGCAGTCTTCAGGGTGGCAATTCTGATGAGGGTCATGGAAGCCCCTAATGGCTCACCTTTCCTCCTGCCCCTCCCCCTCAGCAAGCAGTATGATTTATACCCACCCCACACCTCCCAACCCCAAGGCGATTTCAACATCCAGGCTAGAAAGGGAGAGATTTACCCAAGTGATGTCAGACAGGTCACAGACCTCTCTGGGGACAAGTCAGACCAAGCTGTTGTGTTCCCCCTAGACCCAAATTGGGATTGTGCAGTGGAATTCTGCCCAGAGGAAGACTCTTGTTAGGAGAGTTAGCAGTCGCTTCTGCCCTGGCTGTCTAGAGTAGTTCATCTCAGATGACAATAATGTCCAACCTTACTTTCTGAGGATGTTATTCAGTGCTACTTGCTTAGTTCAGAAGTTGTACTCAGCGTTCAATTGACTTGATATTACAAAGTAAAAATGAAGACAGGAATGTTGGCTTAGTTCTGACAGTTTTGATGACAGAGATTTGGAGAGGAGGTGATGATCAGTCGGCAGGCTATAGCTGGAGCCGGGGTGATCTAAAATGGAAAAGAGCACCTGTGATTGCAGCTTGGTTTACTACTTAGTGTACGGTGCCAAGGCTGTGGATCAAGTCAAAGTCTTACATGTGCCGTGCATATCAAGGGCTTCTCTCCAGAAGCCAGACTCTTCTGTATCTCCTAAGTCCAGCAATTTACAAATAAGATGAGTGAATGTATCCTTGAACTGGGGACAGTGGGACATCCAAAGGCCACCTGTGTACCATCGGCCTTCTGCCTTTGGGGAGATGTAAGCTGAAATCACCCTGTAAGTGTTGAATGTCTCATATATGAATTATATGAATTCTATTTCGCCAGGGGCCTCCTTGTAATGGTCACATAGAATCACTAGCAAGAAGGTATTTGTGTAGAATTTTTACACATCCAACTAGAATCCTTATTTTTCATCCCTTTGAGAAGAAGAATCTAGACCATGGTGTGAACTTACCTGATTTATAAGTTGTAGGCAAGGTGTTTATACCACACACCCCTAGTAAGATTCATCTGCAACTTATCTGTTGCCATGGAGACAGCCAGAGCATTACAATTTGAATTGTTGGGTGTTGAAGGGAGCTGAATTCATGACTTTACTAAATATATACACACTGTGAATGTATACTGTGTTAGAGAGTGGTCATGACCACTTCTTTAATGAGTTATTTTGTCCTTTCTTTCTAGGTCCTGGGGTGTGGCTCTGTTGCCCAAGCAGTCCTCAGCCGAGGTCATCTTGGTGGAATAGTCACTATGAATATGGGATTTGCAACAGCAGTTGTGATGGCTATTTATGTCACTGGCGGTGTCTCTGGTATGCAGTAGATGTCATTATTATAACTATTAATGCAACTGTCCCAATGCACTAGCGGGATTGGCTGATTTACATATCTTGTGTATTATGTCTCTATAATCCTGCAAGAATATGTATGGATATCTTTTGATAGATGACAAAATTTAAAAGCCAACAAATAGTTAAGTGGCTTATGTGAAGGCAACATTGAACAAGGACCAGATGGGGTTAGCACTCATATCTGAGCCATCCCTGGCTACTGCAGGGTATACTCCAGCAATCAATACTTCTTATTTTACGAATCTCATGCTTGGGAGCCATTTCCCAGATAAGCCTGTGAATAGCTTGGCAAAGGCCACACCAGCAACAGCAAGTTCTTGGATCTTTATCAGCTATAATCAGAGAGGCTAGGTCTTTCGCAATGTCAACTCTGTCTTCATGACAGTCTGTGCCTGAGCTAGAAAACATTAACCTGGCTCTTCCCTAGTGGCCAGGTCGACCGTGGCCAATTACAGGGCTCTGCAAAGCAAAATGATGGTATGCTATTGAATGCAGTCTGGAAACTTAGAAGGGGACCTGGGACAGGACCAGGTGTTCTGAGCCATAGTGGAGCTACTGTTATGAATTAGAATGTAAGTATCTGATATGTAAGATATCTGGTATGTGATCCCTCTGAAAGGGTCCTTACACCCTAAAGGGTCATGACCCACAGGATAAGAACCACTAGTTTAGAGTATTTTGCCTGCATGATATCCTGAGCTGAACACTGTCAAGCAATCATATGGTACTAATTCCCCTCAGATTCTGTTAGTGTAATTGACCTTGGCCACTGCCACTGCAGGTCATGAATCTTTGCATTCATTGTTACATTTGGGAGGCTCGAGGAGTCATTGTAGGGGGAAAGAATTGAAAGCAGCAGGAGGAAGGATAAGAGGGAGCAGGAAGATGGCAAAGAGCTGTCTCCTCTGGCCTGGGGACTGAGTCCCGAGCTCTTAGGAATGAGAATCTGAAATGACTAGAGGCTGCATTTCCAGGTCAGGCTTTGACTCTGACCAAGTTGTTTGTGAGAGCACCCAAACCCCATAAAGTGGTGGATGAGCCCGGCTGGCGAGTGATAGTGTTGGGTTGGGATGGGAACACGTATCATGACTTTGTGTGGGACTAGCATAGTTCATGCTCTGAGGACTTGTGACTCAGCAATGTGCAGGGGCAACGCAAGCGTGTTCCATGAAGCTACACAGACCGCAGCATAAGTCTTGGCACCAGTGGTCACAGGCAGGAATCAGAGAAGACAATTGTGCGGGGGGTGTGTCTCTATCAAGATGGCTGTACCTAACATGGTTTGTAGCCACAGGGGAAGCTCTTTTTGAGGACTCCAAGAACAACCAAGGCATGCCAGACATGAATATGAATGCTGTCCCATTTTGTCACCACAGACTGGTGAAGTCAGTGGCCTTTCACTTTTAAATATAAAGAATTAATTTTCTATAAAGGAGTTTTAGTATCCTCCTCCATTGTGAATGTGCCATTCAACCAATCGGAGCTTATTGTTATACACACCTAATTATTATACACACGTAATTATGTAATATGCTACTCAAAGCATGTAGGCTGCCTGGTGGTAACTATTTTTTAAGGTAGTGTGTGTGTGTGTGTGTGTGTGTGTGTGTGTGTGTGTGTGTAGGCATGCACATAAGTCATAGAATGCACATAGAGTCCGTAAGTTCTCTCCTTTTACCATGTGGGTCTCAGGGATTGAATTCAGGTTGTTAGGCTTCATGCCTCTACTGTACCCTCTCAGGCATCTCAGTGAACCCTGTTGGTGACTATTTTTGACATAATTTCTAAGTGAATTAATTGAAAAAACAGAATAGCCTTGCTCAGTGACAGGAAATTTGTAAGGTGTCTATCACAGAACTGTGTAAGGGTGATAGGGAGTTCACCTAGAACAGAATCTTTGAAAAGTTCACGTAGCTCACCCAAGACCCACATCTTGAGCCTGTTGGACCCCGACTGCTCCCCGAGGGGGTTCTTTACGTGACTAATACAGTCATCAAAGCAACCTTGGCAGAGTGGATATTTGAGAGCAGGACTCCCTGACCCTAGAGCTCATGTTCTTTCCACTACGCTGCTCTGGCCTTGGCCTTGCGGTAAACCACGCAGGTCTGTAGGAGGTAGGCTCTGTAGCCCTCTGAACTCCAGCCTTTGCTCCCTGTCCCTTTCTGGACCCTCTGTCACCCCTTAGCCCCTTCTCCTCATTCATGTCCAAAGCTCCCTCCCAGATCTACCCTCTCTGACCCCCAAGCAACTGTCCCTGGACTTCTGTCATGTACATCAACTAAACAAAGCCCCTTGATTATTTCTTCCGCTCTCTTATCTAAAATGCCTACAAAGTGGCTGACATCACATGAGACCTGAGACTAATTGGGCTTCCAGGGTGCTTGCAAAATGTAAACCTACCTGCGGGAATTTTTATCTTAGGAGAGTTTGTTCTAGAAGCCTTACCTGGCAAGGCACGCCACAGGGATGGTTTGGATCAGAGATGACTTTTTATGGCCCTCTTATCCTTCCACAGTGAGAGCCTCCAGGCTGCCTGTATGAGATTACAGATTCTGCCCTGTTGGAGTGGATTAGCCACGTCTTTTATCCTATCCAGTGCCTTGGCTCATCTGCTGTGCACAGGCTCGTCTCCTCTAAGCTCAGAGACTCCTCTAGGCTCAGATCCTCCTCCCCTCGAAAGTCTATAAATGTAAGGCGTTTCATTTGTTCTGTGGGCTGCTGTTGGATCCTAGTCCCTGCATCCCTAGCCCGCCCCGTGTTAAATAAAGGACTCTCCTTGCAGCCACAGGGAGAAGAGAAACAGCTGCAGCCCAGCTCCAGGAATGTCTCATCAATCTTTGTGTTTGTCCAAATTCACGTTTCCAATCTTCCTTCTAAGCTGTCTTCTGGAGACCTCAAAAGCAAGACCCCACAGTTAAAGTGTCTATAAGGATCCGGGAGATCCCCCATGCTTTGACATACCGGGATTTCCTTGCTCATGTTCACTGGAGGTGAAAGGCAGGGGTGGCTGCCTCTGGGGTTAGCAGCCAAAAACCTACTTGTCAACCTTGAACAGGAGACTCGGGAAAAGCATGGCTCTCTGTGGGGGCTGGGCTTCTAGAACGGGCATGGCCATGGTTCTGATGAGGGCCAGGGTTCAGGGTTGTCATCGCCCTCATAACCACCATCAGGTTTGTTGTCATCTCTCTTGTTCACATCTCCCCTGAACGCCCACATTTCAATGTGCTCTCTTCGGAAATGATTTTAATCCCCTTCCACATGAAATGTCGTCCATGTTCTCCAGGTTCACCTTGTGCCCTTGCAAGCTCAGATGTGCATATGTGTACACACACTTAGTTTTCAAGGCAGATACATCTTGCTTTGAGATTTATTTTTAATTATGTGTACTTGTGTGGGTGGGGTAGAGTATGTGCATGTGAGCGCAGGTACACGCAGAGTCTAGGAGAAGGCATCAGATCCGCTGGAGCTGCAGTTACGGACGGTTTTGGGGGCTATCTGGTGTGGGTGCTGAGAACCAAACCGGAGTGTTCTGTAAAAGCAGTATGAGTTCCAAGTTCCAAATTCCTCTCCAGTCCCAAGGCGGTCTAGAAGGGAACCCGGCTCCTAAATTCAGATAAAGCTGGACTTGAATTTTGGTTTTTCCACTTGCTGACCACGTAGCTGGGAGAAAGCTCCTCCTGTTTTGCAGTTTTCCCACCAGTTAACTAGAGCAGAATCCATTCCATTAGGTTCTTAAGTCTAAAGAACACCACAGTGATGCTATCTGACCAGTCACTCAGTAAATGTCACAGTTGAGTCCCAAGCCACGTGAGATCATCACTGAGCACAGAGCAAACCTCTCTGACTGGATATGTAGCTGAGAATCAGGAAGCTGATTTTGCTACTACCTACAGCTTGTGTTGGGTTGAGGAAGTTGTTGCCACATTTCTGTCTGAGAGAACACACTGTTCATACAGAGGAACCTAGGAGGGTCCATGCAGACATGGCAATCACCTCCAACAAAGCCCTTCTGCCTCAGGGGCAGGCACAGGGCATCTGCCAGGACATCACCCCTTCCCAGTGTGGAGAATTCCTTTACAGCTTCTATGCATGTGCTGAAGAATTGTTAGATATGGACTTAAGCCTCAGTTGCCTTAAATATATATGCATGGTAATAGTTCGCATCAAATTACTTATGGTATCCCTTAATTGATGGCTAAAACACCACTTTAAAAAAAAACGAACTGCTTACACAAGTTTTTAATGTCTGAGTCCCTTTTCATACAGCTAAAGATTCTAAACCGTCTTTAATAGTGCCATGGATCAGTAGTTTCCCCAACACTCATCTGTGTTTCTGTTTCCCTCTCCCCATGCCCACTCTCTGGCCTCTACCCCCTGACTGTCTCCTCTTCCTTGCAGGAGGCCACATCAACCCGGCTGTGTCTTTTGCAATGTGTGTCTTTGGAAGAATGGAGTGGTTCAAGTTCCCATTTTATGTGGGAGCCCAGTTTTTAGGAGCCTTTGTGGGGGCTGCAACTGTCTTTGGCATTTACCATGGTGAGTATTGACCCGGAGTCCAAAGATTTGGAGGACTAGTGAAGCATCCTCTGAAAGCCTGAACTTGGTAGGAAGCATGAGACTGAGCAAGAACAGGAAGCATTGGGGCAATGAGGCCCATGTTATCAACAGGGCCAATTTATGAAGTCTTTTAATAAAATCTGTGAATCGGCTTTTTAATCTAAAGATGTTTATCTGTATGGGTCTTTGTTTGTTTTTGCCTGTACATATATCTGTGCACCACCTGTGCATCGGATTATCACAGAGGCCAGAAGAAAGAAAACTCCCTGGAAATGGAGTTACAGACCATAGTGAGACACTGTATGGGTTCTGGGGCTCAAAACTCAGGTCCTCTCCGGAAGAGCAGCTAGACTTCTTAACTGCTGAGTCACCTCTCTAGGTCCCAAAATGTGAATCTTCAAATGGGAGGGTACAACTTCTAAGAACCTAATTTCGGGTCCTCCCTGCACTACAATATGCTACACTATGAATAGAGGCAAAATGCCAGTGGGCTCTCTCTGCTGCTTTCTCTGACTTGATTACAAATGGGATCCTGCCTGGTCATGAAAGCTGTGGCCCAGGAGATATTCAGGTTATGCATCTGGGAACATGCCTTTAAGGAAGAAGCAGGCTGGGTGGGAGTCTCTGCCCCGTCTAGCCCATAGTATGAGCATCTGCTCAGGAGCCGACTGAAGAAAGATGTGGTCCTGGACATCACAGGCCCAGGACTGAACTGAGACTGTGGCAGTGAGGAGCTCTGTGGCTTAAATAATCATCTGGGAATGAAGCTTAAGGGCACATTCCCATAATCCTGGCACCCGTGAGGGTGGATGGTCAGGAATTCAATGCCATTCTCAGCTACAAAGCAAATTCAAGGCCAGCCTGGGTGATTTGAAACTTTGTCTCAGAAGAAATAATAAAGTAAACATATAAGTCATTAGATCATGAAGGCCCAGTTTCCTTCTCTGGAAAAGGAGGGGCTCCCAAAGTCCTTAAGGCTAAGGAATCTTAGGATCCTGTGGCGTCAGCTGTAACATACAAGCTGGTTGCATTCAACCCAAGATGAGCCTTAGCGTGTTTTGAATGGCAAACTGAAAACACTGATAATCCAAACCCTAGGGAAACAGGTTGTACAAGAAGCCCCTCCCCACAGTGTCTCTCTGAGAATTAAATTTCTAAGGGAGATCCGAGGTCAGAAACTCAGGGAGCCAGCAGCTCGGCAAAGAGAGGCATGGGGTAGGTACTGTCTGTATCAGTGACATCCAGCTTCCCGGCTCTGAGGGCTCTACCAGCCATCCATAGATAGCATCTTCATTATCCCAGGACATTCATGTTCTGAAGTAAATTTTTAGGGGCACTGGAGAGTACTCTAGGAGTTATGACTTCCGCTTAGTTAAAGTTAAAGTCACACTTTGGTTTTAGGTCAGTCTTGAAAATTCCAAGAATTCCTCCCACACCCCCAAAGGTTGCTCTCTCAGACCCCACGGACTAAGGTCCTGGTCCAGGTTTAGAGCTGTTCTGCTTTGATTCCTGTTGCTGTGATAAAAATACCCTGACCGAAAGCAGTTTAGAAGAGGGTTTATTTCAGCTCCTGGGTCATGGTGCATCCCGGAAGGAAGTCAAAGCAGGGACTCATGCAAGAGCTGGAAAGAGAAGACATGGAGTGTTTGCTGACTTCCAGGCTCCGGCACACACAGCTTTCTTACACAGCCTATAACCTCCCTGAAGAGTGATGCTAATCACAGTGAGATGGACCCATCTTCATCAGTTAAGAAGCAAGACAGCCTCTCATGTACATATCGACAGGCCAGTCTAATCAAGGCAATCTCTTGGTTGGGACTCCCTTCTCAGGTTACTTGAGGCTATGCAACAGTTTAATTAAAGCCAACCAGAACAGCCTCCCTCAGCCCTTTCCAGAAAACACTAATGTCCCCAAGCTCTGTCTTCCATAGATGGACTCATGGCCTTTGCTGATGGAAAATTGCTCGTCGCGGGAGAAAATGCAACAGCGTTTATTTTTGCAACATACCCAGCTTCATTCATATCCCTGCCAAATGCCTTTATAGACCAAGTAAGTGGAGAGTCAACAAGACCCTGATTTAGGTGGAAAGACATGATAGAACGTGGGGATAGGCATGGGGTGCATATTGGAGCACTGTAGGCCTGTGAAAAAGGAAGGGTTGTGTTTCCAAGACAGAGGTCTTTATATGAACTGAGCTTTCTTGACAGTGATTTGCCCTTGAAGATGCTGATGCCACTAGAAGGTTTCTCAGCTTTCTTTTTAATGCACATAGGTGTTTTATATTAGTTGAGATCAAGACAAAGAGTGGATGCCTGGGTTAGAGGCAAATGAGGTTCATTTCACTTCTAGTGTCTCTTTGGCGCTAAGGGTGTTAGCTACAAGAGATGGCATCTCTGACTACCCCCAAGAACTATGAAATATGGTGGTGACCCTGGGGTGTCATGAATCTGCTCTATCTCTTCATGATGCTGAGATTTATCAGAATCTCAAGGGAGATAAACATCTCAACTAGATTGATATTTGAAGTAACTTCTGCTGGTTGTAGTGGCACACACGCCCCTGTCATTTGGGAGGCAGAGACACAACAAGTTTTGGGCCAGCTTGGTCCACATAGGCCATTGCAAGTCAAGCAGGGCTGCACAGTGAGACCCTATCACAAAGAGCCATAGCTGTATTGGTTGGTTTGTGAAAACTTCCCTATATCCTCACCATTTTCTTTTCCACTTTGTTCACAAGTCAGGATAAAAATGTTTATAGATAGCTCCCTGGGTTCTCACCAGTGTATCTGGGGCTTGACAGACTTGTAACTGAATGGAAATGGCAAAGTTCCAAGATCCAGAATCTGAATTCTTTGTTTTGTTTTGTTTTGGTTTGGTTTGGTTTAGTTTGGTTTGGTTTGGTTTGGTTTTTCGAGACTAGGTTTCACTGTAGTTTTAGAGCCTGTCCTGGAATTAGCTCTTGTAGACCAGGCTGGCCTTGAACTCAGAGAGATCTGCCTGCCTCTGCCTCCTGAGTGCTGAGATTAAAGCATGCACCACCATCACCTGGCTTCAGAATCTGAATTCTTTAACTGAGATAACCTTCCTGTCCCCAGCGCTGTGAGTGATTTTAGCGACTTGTTGAGCTTTTCTTAAGTTTCTGAGTATGGGGCTGGAGAGACAGCTCAGCGGACAAGAGCAATGACCACTCCCACCGAGGACCGACATGATCATTCATAACTATCTCCAACTCCAGTTTCAGGCGATCTGATCATTCTTGACCCCACAGGCACTGTATGTGTGTGGCACACACACATGCATGCAGGCAAACACACATATACATAAAATAAAATAAATATATCTTTCCTTTTTTCACTTGTACCATGTGGATAGATATCAGCCTTTTTCATGTCCATTGTAAGAGCTTTAAAAAATAATATGAGAAAATGCGTTGTGAACGATAGAATGTAGTTGAACAGAATGACCACAGAACAAGGTGATAGCCCAATGTGATGAGCATGCCTGTAATCCCAGCATGCCCCCCTGCAATTTCTTTAAAAAATGGAGCTAGAGCACCACATTAGTAACTTGGAGAAGGGAAACTACAAGTCCTAGGACTGTAGAAAGAATTTTAGTGGGAAAGACAGAGCGATGAAGCTGCCTGAAAAAGGAAGGTTGTTGCCATGGTAATAACGTGTGCATGGTAAGCAAAGGAAGTAGCTGAGCTTTAGATTTGTCTCCAGGTGTCACTCATCCAGGGACATGCTTCTGTGAATGGAAGCCAAACATCCTCTACATCACACAGGCAGTGAGTGGAAGCCAGGGACCCTGGGTCTAGATAAGGTTTGGGGACAGCATATGTGTGGGAAGGGACATTAAAGAGTCCTTCCAGGAGCTCAAGGGTCCCTTATTCCTCCAAATAAGCTGGATGGAAGCACAATACATTGTTTTGTGAGATCTGATACGGTATTCATTACTCTTAAAGACTTATTTTTGACTAGGCTCCAACTTGGAAGCTCTTAGCTAGGACAGTCTAGGTCTCTTAACAATCTATTCCTCGTGTTCTTCGGATGTCTTCATTCTCTTGGTCAAAAGTGTGGCACATTCTGCAGTCTCCTCCTTGGTTTCCTCAATGAATTGTTTCCTCAGAGCAACATGTCAGCGTTTGTGATTCAGGACACATATGGTAATAGGACACTGACTCTTGGGTGCTCTGATCATTGGCTTCTTCCCTTCTCTGTTTAATGGCTTTCTGACAACATGTTGGTGAATATCATCTTCTTTGGGGAAATTGCAATGCTTTAAGTTTCTGTTAGCTCTTTTTGGGCAACAATGGCTGAGATGCAGTAGCATCTGGAAGTTCAGGAGCATCCGACTCTCCTTTTTATCTCACAATAACCAAGTTAGGAATGACTAGCTCCAATTAATATCCACAATGCGTCCCAAACAGACTTCTGCTTCCTTGGCTCCAGATCTCTGTTGCAGCTCAACACCGTGCTTCATGGGAAAATCTTATCATTCTTAACACTAATTCAGTCCACACATCCCTTCCGCTTTTCACCCACGACGTTGGCAGCAGCTTTTGAAGCCGTGTGCTTCTCACAGGAACCCTGTACTGAGTGTGCATTCATCAACCCCATCAGTGGCTTCTGTGGCTAGAAGGAGATAATCAGATATTCCTCCTGACAGAGCCCATCACCTGGGAGGTATCACAAAAAAAAGAACCCCAAGTTTTGTTTGTAGCATCCGGATTGAACCTGGGGCATTGGACATGGAAGGCAGGCTTTCCATCACGGAGTGCCAAAGAATATGTATTATGGCAATTCACAACTGTCTGTAACTTCAATTCCAGGGGATCTGACACCCTCATACAAATATACATGGACACAAAGCACCCAATACACATAAAACAAGAATAACAAATTATGAAAAAAATTAAAAGAATATGCTTTGATGAATGGCCGAGTCTATACACTAGTGAAATTATAATTATGCCATTTTTTCCCCATATAAAGAAGGCTTCAGGAAATTTGACCTATATAAAATAAAGGCCTTGTCTCCTGAGGACAGAAGTTGCTGGGAGTAGTCATTGGAGGCCAGTCAGGTGGCCTTTAAACAGTAGGCTATGGGAACTGTGGGAATGATAAACTCTGGATGGTGGGCAGCTTGGGACACATTACCTCTCAGGGTCTTTCCATCTCTGATAGTAGATGAGCTGATTGGAAGCAGAAGTTTAACCAGTGGGGGAACTGGAGTTCTCTGGAGGGTTGTTTAGCAGTATGCAAATGGTATGAGGAGAGACAAGGTAAAGAATACGTTGCTGAAGACATGATGCTGTCCAGGTTCGGGGTCCTTATATCTCTGATATTAGCTACAGTACAGAGAGTGAGATGGACAACGTTAATCTTTCTGGCTTCAAAGCACCAGAAGTCTATTGCCGTAGCCCCATCTGGGTGCCTCTTGATGACAGGAACTGTTAAACATGCAGCACCCACCAAACCGCAGAGCAATTAGCCATTTATTTGCAGAGCAAACATGGCAACTGGGGTACCTTGGAATAGACTTTGGGGATGGGTAGAACCCACAGAGTTTCTGGAAGCTGCCTTGCCTCTCCATTCAGTCAAATGTACCTTCTTGGGAAGATGGAAATCAAGCAGAGCTCTGGAAGGACATCCAGAGAACTCCCCCGTGAATGTGGACCACTCCCCCTGCAGGCAGCAGAGGAAGAACACTGACTTTCCAGGCTTGGACTTGCGCTGGACTGTCTGTCTTGTTCCTTTTTCTTTCTGCCTGGTGTCTTGTTCTCCCAGTTGTTCTGAGAATCCGAGGACCAAAACTGACCTCTGGCCCCAGAGACTTTGGTGCCACGATTCATCCTTCTCTCCTGAGTCCTGGAGTAACCCTCTCCTGCTGCTCAGAGACACATCCCACCTCCCTGCCCTCAGGGATCCCAGAGGCATCTCTGACACAGCACCCCAATGGCAAGACAGCAACACACACCTCTCTAAGAACCCTGCACTTTGCTGGGGAGACCAAGTTGTGATGCCTGCTGCTGACTTCCTATTTGTTCTTGTGCAAATAACTCAGAGTCCCCCCCCACACACACACACACAAGACAGGGTTTCTCTGTAGCTTTGAAGCCTGTCCTGGAACTAGCTCTTGTAGACCAGACTGGCCTTGAACTCACAGAGATCCGCCTTCCTCTGCCTTCCAAGTGCTGGGATTAAATGCGCGCATCACCACCCACCTGGCACAACTCAGAGCTTTTTAAGGCCTTGGCTTGGCCTCCTGGTAAATTGGCATGAGTGGCACCCAACACACCACAGCAGCCAACAATAGCAACATTTTCACCTAGCCCAGCTCTCGTTCCCTCTCTACTTCCTTTTCTCTTCTGTTCTGGCGGAATCTTGTAGAGTGTCCCATACTCTCCTGATCCTAGCCTTAAAATGTTTTGCCGTGTGCCTTAGAGAATGACTTGGTATCCGGCCAGTAAAGCTCTGTCTTTACCTAAACTTGACTGCACCCTCATCGCGAAGTGAGTTGCCCTCTCCTCCAGAGATTCTAGCTTTTAAGCAGTTATTGTACATGGCTAAATAGAGAGAATAAATGTTAGAAATCTCTGTTGCTAACCACCAGCCCAAGAAAGGACCACTATTCAGTCAGTCGACACCCAAGAGGGATGCTGACCACCAGGGCCAAGCTTTGGAGTCACGTCATTTCAATAGCGTCAGTTGTTGAACTCTGACTGTATTCAAGCGGTTTTCCAATTAGTTCAGCTAGCTAATGTGTATTTGTTAGGCACCTGTGGTTCCAACCTGTTCTTGCTCTAAATGTCAGGGTCAGAGGTTCAACTGATAAGTAAACAAGTGGTTCATTCAAGGTTACAAGGGCAGAGATAAGAGATCACGTAAAAGCACTAGGCCAGCCCAGGATTCCACTCTGCCAGAGAGAGTCAGGAAGGGCTGTGCGGGCACCGGAGCTCTCTGGAGAAGGTGTCTCTCCAAACACAAATTCTCTTGACTATGAGTATTTTTGAAAAGTTGGTGAAACACTGAAGGAATTAAACCATAAATTCACCTGCTGCGCTCCCAACCTGCCTCTCCTACACGCCCTCGAGCACATGCCTCAATCTCCATCTACCTAAGTGCCTATCATAAGGAGAATAGCAGGGTTTACATCATGGGGATCATTACAGCTTCTCAGCGAGATGAAGCACGGGATGGAGCATGCATGAGGTGGACATGCCATGCACCCCAGAAAGCTACACTTGGTGTGACAGACAGTCTGTGTACAGTGACTCACAGCTGTCAGCTAGGTTGCAAAACAGAATGATTGCTTAAAAGTTTAGAATTTGAAGAGAGCAGAAAAATCCCACCACTTGAGAGTGTCTGTTAATGCTTTCATTTTTGTGTGTGTTTTTTAAAAAGTGAATTTATAATATTTAATTTCTCAGTGTTATAAGCATTTTAAAATGTTACCACATAGTTTTATGTTTATAGTATTTTTTTTAAGTTTTACGTGTACTTAGTGTGGATGTGCATGCTATAGCACACATGTGGAAGCCAGAGCACCACTTTTGAGTGTTAGCTCCCTCTTCAACCATGTGGACTCAGGAGATTGAGCTTAGGTCATCGAGTTTGGCACCAAATGTCTTTATCTATTAAGCCACCCCACTGGCGCTGTTTACAGCTCTGAGCGTCTGTATAGTAAGTTGTGGAATAGACATCCTGTAATGCAGTTCTCTCTTCTGTTATTGATGTTTGCTTCAATGGCTTCCAGTTTCCAGTGCAACAAACCATGATTAATGAAAGTATATATTTTAAAATAATTTTCCATAGTTTCATTATGTCTATGATATGAGTTTGGCCTATTGAACTGCATGCATGAACTTTGGTTTTTAGATGCATATTGATAAGTTATTACAGGATTTTCTCTCGAGAGCATGGAGTGTGTTGAGGCGCACTAGAAAACACCGGGAGAATGGGTTTTCTCTAACTTTGCCACTGTTTGTTTCTTTTGTTACAAAGCATATTTTCCCACTCATTTCATCAGCCTGAGATTCCCCAATAAGAAATTTCCATCCATTCCCTTTGTATGTTCATCTATTGCTTTCTTGCTTGCTGTCTTTACATCCAGTCTAAGCCAACCCTCCTTCACTTTCTGTTCTTGCCAATTGTCCCTCGGTGTCACTGACTAGCAGCTTAGCAGATAGTGTGGCAGTTGAGGACCAGTCTTCTCTGGAGCTGGACCAGCTGTGTGCCCTTTATCAGGCACCCAATCTGCAGTGGGTGACTCCATCAGCATCTTCGTCTAGCAAGTCTATGGAAGAGCCACACTCTTGTCCACTATGTTAGCTGTCTCTGTTTCATTTTTTAAAGATTTGTTTATTTTAAGTGGATGAGTTTTGCCTTTATATATGTGCACCACATACTTGCAGTGCCCGTGGAGGTCAGACGAGGGCATCAGATTCCCTGGTTGTGAGCTGCTGCGCAGGTGCTTAGAACTGAACCCACATCCTCTGCAAGCACAGCAAGCTGGCTCTCGGTGTCAATCCCGGTTGTTCACCGAAGGGGTAACTTTGGGTGAGCAGGTGGACAGAACAGACTGAACTCTGGAAAATTTTCTCCCTCTCCAGGTGCTGTCTACCATGTTCCTCCTTCTGATTGTCTTTGCCATTTTTGACTCCAGAAACATGGGGGTCCCCAGAGGCCTAGAGCCCCTTGTCATTGGCCTCCTGATCATTAGCCTTTCTTGTTCTCTGAGCCTCAACACTGGCTGTGCCATGAACCCAGCTCGAGACCTGAGCCCCAGGCTCTTCACTGCTCTGGCAGGATGGGGATTTGAGGTGTTCACGTAAGTACCAATGGTGGGGCGGAGAGAAAAAGGTGGCTGATGTCCTTCAACAGAGAGTACTGAGCCTTGACTCAGAGATGCAGGAGCATGTTGACCAGAGAGTAGAGGTTATGGACACTCTGGTTAAACACGAACTATTTTCATTATATAACTTGTCTACAGATTTACTTGGCAACCAAGTCCAGACTAGAACTGAAATACGATGCTGCCAGGGGACTCCTGAGTCCTTCATTCTCCCAGGAAAACTTTATTGGGCACTAGATATGCAGAAGTCACTGTGACAGAGAAGGACATTTCCAAGTCATTCCACACTCTAGGAAGTGGAGCAGAAGGTTGGCCTGTTTAGAAGGCCAACTTATCAAAAATTAATAAGACGAGTTGAAAAGGGAGAGAGTAGAAGGAGAGAAGCCATGTCAAAAGGGATGGCTGCATGTGCCTGTAATTCCAGAGCTGGGGTGCAGAGGTAGTGACAACAGACAGATCTTGAGCCTCCACTTCAATGAGAGACCCTGTCTCAGCTCCATAAAGCAGAGAACAATAGAGAGAGAAAGAGAGAGACTAGACAGGAGTTCCTAATATGGGCTCCAGATGTACATGTATGAGCATTCACACCCTCACACTCATGTACACACACACACACACACACACACACACACACACACACACACATTCCTGTGGTAGTCCTAGAAGCATAGAGTAAAGGATGGTTACCCTGTTACCCTGTGTGTGCACTGAGCCAGGACCCTGCGAGTAGTTACACCTGGGCACCTCCTCTCAGGACTTTGTTTCCGGCACAATGTGTCCAGCTTCAAAAAAAGCAGACAAAATCCAGACCGTGACAGGGAGATGCTCCGAAAGGGAACCGTGGACCGCCTAAGATGGCTGCTACAGGGAGAGCACCTTACCTCTAGCCAAGGCTTCCAGGAAGGTTTTTAAACCAGAGACAAAAACAGCCACCTTTGCCAGCCCCTTGCAGCAGGGTGCATCCATATTTGGTGTCGGAAAGGATATTGAGAGGGCAGGTTCAGCAACCTCTTGCACAAAGTAACAGTGACATCTGGTGGCGGCCGTGTTGAGTCTCAGTTCTCTCCCGTCCAACCCATGACCCTCCCTGCACCCTCTCTGTGAATGAAGGAACTGAAGCTCACAGGGGGAGTACCTCCTCAGAGACATTCCAGACAGCCCTAGGCTTGAGACCAGGTCTTCCGGAGTCCAGGACAGAGCTCTTGTTTTCTGCTTTTGTCCTCTCTGATCCAAATCTGCTGTACACAAGACAGGTGTGAAGGCTGTAACCCCAGCACTAAGGAGGCCGAGGCAGGTGAGTCCATGAACATTTAAGGGAAGCCTGGCCTACATAATGAGTTCCAGGCCACCCTGGACTACAGAGTTAGACTCTATCTCAGACGAAATATGCTCTAAACAAAAGGCCACAAGGATCAGTCTGTGGCTATCAAGCATAATCATGCAAAGAGTAGGCTTGGATTCTCCTAGAATCCACATGCTCTCCATTACGCCAGGCAGGAAGATTTTTGGTTTCTTATGGCTTTAGGGGATGAAACCCAAAGTCTTGTGCATGCATGCTGAACAAGGGCTTTCCTGCTGCGATGCTCTCCAAACCTTTTCCTGTTCACAAGAGAAGGCCAGAATCTAGTCAGAGTACAGGGAAATCCTCGCAGGCACCTGTCTATCCTCCTGGTCGCCTGCTTTCCCTGGATCATTCTGAACGTTTGTCATTTTTTTAGAAATAGTTTTCCTCAACTGTCTATATCTTTAAATGATATGTTTTGGGCTTCACTTTGCCTAAGCAGTCATAGAAGTCATTCCTATGAAGCCACTTAATAAATAAACAAACCAGCCTCACAAAGTGACCTACTGTCTCCTGGACCGTGCCTTTCCTGGAGTGTACAGACCCTGGGTGTTTCTGCAGAGGAAAGGGGAATAGTGGTACAAGAGCCTTGCAGGACGAAGCCCTGCGGAGTGCGTGTGTGGGCTGGGCCTCCAGAAATAAGCACTGGTTCTGATGATATTGGGCAGACCGTTTAGCGGGTAGCTCACACACTGCCTTAGACTTTCTTTAATCTCTAGGAGTTTGCCAGCAGTAACTGGGAGTCCCGGAATCTAGCCACATTCTGAGCACCTCTTGTGTTGGTTTCATTCACAACCCCCAAGCTTCACTGTGTGACAATATAGGAAAGACAATTACTGAATAGCCTCTCTAGAGGCCCTCAGTTTGGGCCATGGATTCATGGAGACATATATTTTTTATTTGTTACATTTTAATGGGGGGGTGTATAGGATGGGTGGTAGGCACACACCACCATGTACACATGGAGGCCATAAGACAGCTTGTAAGAATTGTCTCTCTCCTTCCAACATGTGAGTCCTGGGGATCAAACCCAGGGTATCAGGCTGGGCCGCAAGCACCTTTACCCACTAAACCATCATACTTGCCCAAGCACCATGCTTTCTAAAAGGAAAATAAATAGGGTGCAATCATTCAGTGGAATCATTAGGACACTGGCCTGGGTTCCTGATATCAGGTATGCTGCAGTGTCCTGGATGGTAATGGCCGTTCTCTAGTGAATGTGCTTATACAGTATGGACACAGAAAGAGTCACTTGTAAATAACAAGATTAGAGATAGCAGGGTGACCAAGAAGTATCTCACTGACTTCCTGTTTGTTTTCAGAGCTGGGAACAACTTCTGGTGGATTCCTGTTGTGGGCCCGATGGTGGGCGCTTTCTTCGGAGGCCTCTTCTACATTCTTCTTATCCAGCTTCATCACTCAGACCCCGACTCAGAAGTGAAGGCAGAGCCATCTGGGAGCAAGCTAGAGAAATATGAACTCAGCGACAGCATGTAGTGGTGTGACCGGGTCTAGATTTACTATTTATTTGGTTCTCACTTCAGAAAAGATGGCATCCATGTGGTATGCTTTGGTGAGAATTGAGGGTGGGGTGGGGAAAATCGACCCACTTTTCTCTAGCCATTTGGGACAAACCATTGCAGAGGCAGTAATAAAAAACTCCACAAGTCACCCCTCCCCAGATTATCACTGGCAGTCCCCCTGGGGCACCTTTCTCTACAGCCTGGTTCATTGCATCGTTGATAGAAGGCCTTAGTAATTGCTAAGAATTTAGAAACTTGACCATGGACTTGGTAGGATGGCCTCAGAGACCTTTACTGCCCTGTGTGAAATAGTGTCACCAAAGGCTCTGCCTTTACAATCTACAAACTCAGCATTCCGAAACAGTGACTGCGCTCAACACCTATGAAATGGGAAGGAAAGAGTTAACACTCCACCAAGCTGAGCACTGTGTCCACATAGATGCTGATATTCTCCCAACCTAGGGCTATAGAAGACAGCTGGGAAGAACTCTGACATTTAAAAACCTCAGGATACAAAATAAATTTGGGAAACTGAATGGCTTTTTTGTTTTATGGAAACCATTTGCCAGATTAATCTCTTGCACTTCCCTGCATTTTAGATGGTACCAATTAATTTCCAGGTCCTTAAGTATATAATAACCTAAAATATGATTTTAACCTTGGTCATGAAAAATACATTGCTCTGTCTTTTTCAGCACAAATGTGTTTTCCTAATAGCTCAGTTGAGGACAGACCTCTCGAGTAGTCTGTGGCTGCACATCCATGTCCCCAGAAGCCCAAACTAGAAGCCAGTGGAAGCTGACAAGGCAGGTTGAAGTTGAGGGTAGAAGGAGTCCCTGGGACCAAAGCATGAGCGACAGGCTTTATCTCTCACTAAATGTTTTCCTCAGCGTCATCACATTTGATCCCAACAGCCATCATCAGAGGGAAATAACCATAGCAGCCATTTTTCAAATGAAAATCTCACATGAATGAAGCAAGTTGTCCTTTGTTTTGCAGGGTGTCCATGCCTTCCAGGAGCTTGCTAACTGATTGAGGATGTTAGACATTCCCCTCAGGCTTCTTTGGTAGGGGGCATCAGCAGCTTTCAGAACATGTGTGCGTTGTAGAAATACTACTTCAGTTCTTAGGGTGTGAGATCTCCAGATCCCACATTGTTTAATATTCCCACTGTCACTGAGGCTTTGGTGAAGGAAAGAGTATTAAATACATTTAGGGGAATATTATTGTCTTTAGGGAGAGAGAGAGAGAGAGAGAGAGAGAGAGAGAGAGAGAGAGAGAGAGAGAGAAAAAAGAAAGAAAAGAAAAAGCTCTCTTGTTCCATGCTCAGATCCACTCCTGTCCCAGATCTACTGTGAGCAATGCCTCTGTTGGATTCCTCACCAAGAGACTGTCTGTGAAGTTACTTGGTCCAGCAGTCAACATCAGAGCCAAGTCCCTCTTTTGAAAAGATCTCCTGTAGGAATTCTAGTTGCAACATTCCTTCCTACCCCCTTGTCAGTAGAAAAGGTTCCTAGGAACATTTATCTTAACATCAAAATCAGATTTCTCTGTGATTTCCCCGACCAGTTGAGGTTTAAGAGCATGGTTCTACCCAGCAAATAGCTCAGCAATTATTTAGTTGTTGGATGGGATAAGTGAAGTTAAAAGTATGCTTTGATTTAATCCTTAAGGCATAAATTATAATTTAAGTTGCTCACACACACACACACACACACACACACACACACACACACATCTTGTTACATAAGGTATATCAGCACTCAGCAATATCATCATGGGGAAAGAACTGGAATTTCTGATGACAGAAGATGGTTTATAAGCTTTATTTAGTCATAAAAATGATTGTTCAAATAAAATTTTGTGCGGTGTCCACAAATGAAGTGGAGCTGGTATTAATGCACAGGGGATGGGTTAAGGAGCTTGGTCCATCAGGGAGACAGGGGCATCTTCAGAACACCGCATCACGGCTAAAAAGCCATTGACAAAACCTCGTAATGTTTCAAGAACAAAACCAGGCTGTATTAATTCAGTCTCAGGCCATCTCCCCTGACCTTCTTAAGTAGTGAATCTGGGCAGAATCCTCCCCTTCCCCACCTCGAAAACATCACAATGAGATGTGGGATGTCAGTTCTCAAACTGAGAATCTAAATTCTCTGGGGTAACGAGTGGACCAATTACAGTCCACGGGCATAAATTATGATAGCCCTCGTCAGGATTACTGTGTGGACTCTCTAAGTCTGCATAAAAAGAAAAGATAGCCAATAGCTGCAGATAGACAACCAAACAACCGAGGTCTAACCTCTTCTATGATGAGCAGAGTGGCTCTTATGATGGAGAAGACGTCTCTGCTGTAATAGAGGACACACACCAAGTGAGCATGAATAAACTCCAGTTGTCGAGAGAATCCACCAAGCAGCCAGTGGATGCGCAATCTGAATCTCTCAAGGTCTACATTTTGTTTTGCCTTGATGAGTTTCAGACACACACACACACACACACACACACACACACACGCACGCACGCACGCACACACACACACACACACACACGCAAAAAGAAACAAAATAAATTTTTGAAGACCACTGGTGACATGATGGATTATGCTCTTTATCTACTCATGATTTTGGAAGATTAAAACATTTTGTTGTATCCTAAAAGCAAACAAAAGACATCGTGGGGGAGGTGGGGGAGGTGTTGGAGTGGTCCAGAGTGCCTGCTATTTTTGTGGAGGCCAGAAGTTGTTTTCATCATGTAAAGCTTCAGAGGAAACCAATGCCCTCTTCTGGCCCCTCACAGGCATGTGCATGAACACACACACACACACACACACACACACACACACACACACACATACACACGCAAATCGAAGAAAGAGTCCTGGGCGCTCAGCCTCCCCAACCTCCTCAACCTCCACAATGTGGAGCATTGAGAGGGACTGCCGTTCAATCGGGCTGGGAACACTAGGGGGCGCTAGAATAGGGAGGAAGCAAGAGGCCACACCAGCACTTCAGAGTCCAGGCCCTCAGTCACTCATGGCATGGCAGGGCCTCTTCTCAGAGTCCCAGCAGGAAATGAGTGTGTAAAGACAGCAGGAAAGAGTCAGCTCATTAGGGAGCCTGTATTGTGCTCGTTTTAGTCACTTTGTGTTGCTATGATGAAATACCCGACAAAAGCTATTGAAGGGTGTATTTTGGTTCACAGTTTGAGGGAATGCAGTCCTTTGTGGTAAGGACGGCATAGCTTCGGGGGCGTAAGGGAGCTAGTCTCAGTGATGAATGCTGGTGATGAGCCTGCTTCTCCTTTTCCGTCTGAGCCTCGTGTTCATGGAATGACACCACTCACATTTAGGGTGGGCCCTTCTAGTTCGGCCTCGCTAGACACTGCCTCAGAGCTTTGTCTGGGGATTTGGCTCCTATGAAATTCTAGGCCCTGTCAGGTTGACAGTATCAACTGCACTAGCTGTGTCTGTCTTTCTGTCTGTCTGTCTGTCGTCTGTCTCTGTATATGTGTACCAGTACTCATGGAGTCCAGTAGAAGCCATCAGATCCCTGGAGTTGGAGTTACAGGCAATTGTGAGCCACCTGCCATGGATGCTGAGAACTGAACTGTGGTCTTAGCTGCTAACCTTTCTCTATCCAGCTCCCATACTATCTTTAATACTGTTATATGAAGAAATCCATACTTCATAAAATGTTTTAACTTTAAAGGCTGAAATGTGAGCTGGGGGGTGGTGGTGGCGCACACCCAGCCGGATCTCTGTGTGTTCAAGGTCAGCCTGGTCCACAAGAGCTAGTTCCAGGGCAGGCTCCAAAGCTACAGAGAAACCTTGTCTGGAAAAACCAGGAAAACAAAACTGAAACATGCCATGAATCTATCCCTTTGTGAGACATTGATTATGGTGAAAATCTAGAAATTCCCAGGTTTGTTGCAGAAGTAGCTACTCGATAATCATTTATTCATTTATTCCTAGGACTTCAGATCTTTGAAAATAAAACCCAGTACAGAAATAGCACCCTGCTTCCAGTCCAAAACCTTGGTGTAAAGGAAATCAGAAATTTTGATAACCCCCAATTGACCGATTCTGGTGATATTCTGAGAATAAAACTGATTTACAGGCAGTATTGTCATAACCCAAAGTCATTTCTGTGGATCTGGAGGAGCGAGGACCGAACTTTACTCACCCCAGAACCTGTTCTCAGAACAAAGCCAAGGGCAGAACTAGTGATCTTCAAATACGACCATGAGGGGCTCTGAGTGCTCACATCTGGGAGCTGTAGGGCAGGTGCCTGAGAATACAGGCAGCATCTAGAGAGACAGTCTGCTGCGGGGTCACTGTATGAGCCTCTAACTCCTCTTTATTCCCCAAATGAGGATGATGTCCTAGAGGGTGTGGAAAATGCTATGAATCCTTAAATCCTCCCTGGACTTGTTACCATCTGAGTGCCTCCTAATTCTAATTTCACATTTTCACACTCGCTTGTTTTTCTAACATGTAAGAATTTGAAGCTCCCCGCAAAATATCTCCAAGAGTGTATGTTTGCTAAGGTCACCTGGTTTATTTGACTGATTGAGGCTTGACAACCTGCTCAGAGCTGCACTTAGATCAAGACAGAGCTCAGTATTGATAAGAAATTAACCCAGTTCTTACTTACCTAATTCCTTAAATTAAAACAAATTTTGTTTAGAAACTGTAAAAATTATTTAGAGAGTTAATACAATACCAGCAAAATATGCAGCAGATATTTTTAAAAGGTGATGGCTGTGTGTATGTATACAGGCAGCCCTAATGTCACACACTGCAGAGACTAACACAGGAGGGCCGTAAGTTCAAGGTCAGCCTAGGCTGCAGAGTAGAGTCTGAGGCTGTATCATGAAGCTACTCTCCAAAAGACTTGAAAAGAGAGGAACAACAATGGAGGATTTACATGGTCTAATTTAATCTTTAGATGTTCCTTAAAACCATGATAATCAAGACAGGGTGCTGTTATTATAAGACAAATAGATTAATGAATATAAGGGAATCAGAATTTGACTGGCACGCATGTAGGTACTGATTGTCAATAAGGGAACTAATGTCACCTTCCTGGGGAAGTGAAGTACTTTCTCCAAATGTCGTTAACAGCTACAATGAAAGGAACACACAGAAGCAAAGTCCACAAAATATAATTCAATATGGATCATAGACCTAAATACAGAAGTTCAGTCTGTAGGCTTCTAGAACAAAACATATGTGCAGCTTTGATTTTGAAAGAGTTCTTACATAATACTATAAAAATTAAATAGTTGGACTTTAAAACAATGTAAAACATCTAGCCATTAAAAAATACAAAGAAGCTGGATGGTAGTGGTGCACACCTTTAATTCCAGCACTCAGGGAGGGAGAAGCAGGTGGATCTCTCTGAGTTCAAAGCCAGCCTGGTCTACAGAGTGAATTTCAGGACAGCCAGGTCTATTTAAATAGAGAAGCCCTGTCTCAAAAAATATTAAGAAAATAATTGGGTGTCAGATGGCTCAGTGGTTTACAGCACTTGTTGCTCTTGCAGAGGACTTAGATTAGCTTCCCAGCACCCATATGGTAGGCCATAATCATCTATAACTCCAGTTCCAGCGGATCCAACACCCTCTTCTGGTCTTTGCAGGCACTACACACTAGACGTGGGCATATCTGTATATACATACATACATATATGTATGTAAAACACTCACATGCATAAACTTTTTCAAAAAGTTTAAGAAATGGGGAAATCCACAGACTTGAAGCAAAATATCTAGAATAATTGTAGTTAAGATAAACTGGTTTTTTTTGTTTTAATTTCTTTGTTTTTACATCCCAACCAAAAAGTATCCCCCCTTTCCTCTCCTCCCAGTCCCTCCCCCACTACCCACCCCACCCACCCCTCCTCCTCTGTTTCTCTTCAGACACTGGCAGGGCCCCCCATGGATATCATCCAGCCATGGTATATAATAAGTTTCAGTGAAACTAGATACTTCCTCTTCTATTAAGGCTGGATGAGGAGATCTGGTGGGAAGAAAGTGTCCCAAAAGCAAGCGTCAGAGTCAGGGACGGCTCCTGCTTGGATTGTTAGGAGTCTTACAAGAAGAAGATGATGGAGGAGGGTTATCTGTCTATTGTGTTATTTTCATTGGTCAATAAAGAGACTGCCTTGGCCCCTTGATAGGACAGAAAATTATGTAGGCGGAGTAAACAGAATAGAATGCTGGGAAGAGAGCAATGAGGCAGACGCCATGGAGCCAGACACCAGGTCAGACATGCTGAATGTTTCCCGGTAAGCCACACCTCGTGGTGTGATACAGATTATTAGAAATGGGTTAATCAAGATGTGAGAGTTAGCCAGTAACTAACTCTGTAGAGATAATGGGCCAGGCAGTATTTAAATGAATACAATTTGTGTGTTATTATTTCTGGGGCTAAGCTAGCTGTGCAGGAGCCGGGCAGGATGAAAAGCAGGCCTGCCCGCAGCCCCTCACTACAAGAAGACCAAGCTACACAATTGTAACATTCTATGCAAGTGCCTACGTTAGTCCCATGCAAGTTCCCTGGTTGTTGGTTCAGTCTCTGTGAGCCCCTAAGAGCCCACATTAGTTAGTTCTGTGGGTTTTCTTATAGTGTCTTTGACCTTTCTGGCTCCTACAAGCCTTCCTCCCTTTTTCCACAGGATTCCTGGTGTCCCACCTGATGTTTGGCAGTGGGTCCTACATCTGTTTCCATCAGTTGCTAGATGAAGCCTCTCTGATGACAGCTGGGCCAGGCACAATTTATGAGGATAACAGAATATTATTACAAATCATTTCATTGACTATTATTTTGCCACTCGTATTTGATTCAGTCCTAAATGTCTGGGGTATCTTGCCTCTGGGTCCTGGCCCCCAGGGATGTGCCTCCTCTCAGGGGTTTTCTGGCTGGGCCAGTCATTGGTTGACCACTCCCACAATTTCTGTGCCATCTTTACCCCAGCACATCTTGTAGGCAGGACAAATTATAGTTCGAAGGGTTTGTGTCTGGTTGATGTCTCTGCACCGGAAGTCTTGCCTGGTTACAGGAGATGTTCAGTTCAGGCTCTGTATCCCCCATTGCTAGAAGTTTTAGCTAGGGTCACCCTCACAGACACCTGGAAGTTTCCATTGCTCAAGATTTATAGCTCATCCCAAGATGCCCCCAGATTCCAGTTGTCTCTCCCAGTACTCTCTCCTTCCATCCTCCCCATACCTGTTCCCCCCTGTTTCCATCCCCACCCTATTTAGCCCCCTCCCTCTATCCACTGACAGTATCTAGTCTAAATCCCCTTCACAGTGAGATTCATGCACAACCACCACCCCCTTGAGACCTTCTTGTTACTTAGCTTCTCTCTGTCTGTGGGTTGTAGCATGGTTCTCCTTTACTTTATGGCTAATATTCACTTATAAATGAATATATACTATGTATGACAAACTGATTTTTAAATTAGATCATGGATATGATGCCTCATTAAAGTATTATTTGCATATGCAAACATTTGATATACATACCAAAGAGGTTCACACTGAACTCAGTGCTCTGTGCTGCTGTTTTATCCTAAAAGTCTGTGTGTCAAGAACTAAAGCAACTTCCTCCAAACACATTAGCAACTCCAGATGGTAAGACCCAGAGCAACAGTAGCTTGAAATTCACTGCTCGTAAACTTGTCCAATGGTATAAGAGATTTTTTTATGCCATAAAGTTAAACACAGACCCACTCTGTAATCTTTGAATTTCACTCCCAGGTATTTATCCAAGAGGGAGTATATGATCTACACATACAAGTATTATTGTACAAAAATGTTCATGGTGTATATATATAATATATATATTATATATACACATTATATATATATAAAACCTGGACAGAGTCTAAATGGCCATGGACAGAGAAAAGGAGACACAATTCTTGATATACCATGACAAGAGAAGACTTAACAACAGAAAATAACCTGCTACTCATATCAAGTGTGAAAAATATTAAAACATGGTAAGCATGTTTTAATCAGACATAAGAAGTACACCATGATTCAACTTTTACAGAATTCAAGAAAAATAAAGTACCCCAAAGTGACAGAAACTGTAGCAATTAGTCATGTCATATCAGAGATGGGAGGGTGCAATGTTTGTAATGGAGTTTGGGAAAATGGAAATGTTATATACTTTGGTTGGGTTGGAGATTGTATGGCTGTACACACATGTCAAAATCCACCAAACCATATACTTGAAATAGATTATATAAAGTATCTTCAAAATGATTGTGACTGATTTTTCACCCAAGACTATAGGACTTGCTGGATGTGGTGTCGCACACCTATAATCTCAGCTGCTGGGAGGCAGGAGCAAGCAGATTCAAAGTTCAAGATAATCTTGGACACCCCAGCAAGACCATGTTTCAAATCTATAGAATAATAGATATCTAGGCAAAGGCTGATCATTTATTTTCCGGTGGCCCAGACCCAAAATAATCTCACAGAAACTGTATTATTACAACACTGCTTGGCCCATTAGCTCATGCTTCTTATTGGCTAGCTCTTTTATCTTAAATGAACCCATTTCTATTAATCTGTGTTATTGCCACGTGGTTGTGGCCTACTGGTAAGGTTCCATCTGGTGTCCAGCATCTGTCTCCTGCAGCGGCTGCATGGTTTCTCTCTCACTCCACCTACTCTCTCCTCCTCTATCTGCTTGGAATTCCCATTTTGCCTTATTCTGCACTGCAATAGGCCCAAAGCAGATTCTTTATTAACCAATGGTATTCACAACATACATCCTAGATAGATAAATACAACCAATACTGTGTTTTCTATAGGACAGATGCTGTCAACTGGAAGCTATAGATAGCCTGGAAGCAGTGTCAGAGAAAACTGGCAAGTTCATGTCTGTGTCAGATAAATAGGCCTTTAAAAAACTATGAGATGAAGAACGTGTATGTACGTAAAAACAGAGCCTCAAAATACATGAAGAAAAACATCAGAGAATTGTAGGACAGATTAAAAATGTTCAGATATGGTAGTAGAAGACTTAGATGTTTCATTTCTATCTTTTCTTTGAGAATTTCATGTATTCACACAATGTATTTTGATTGTATTTAACATCCTTTTCTCCCTGCTACCAACTTCATTTTCCACTTTTTGTTATTTGTAACCCATTGAATTCAGTTTCTTCTACCCATGGATGTGGGACCATACACTGGGGCGTGGCTGACCTACCAGGGACCACACCTCTAAAGACCATTTTACTTATGGTAAAGGTAGAACAATTGCACAGAATATCAACAAGGAAATAGAAAACTTGGAGAACTTGGCAAGCAGACAATGGTAACAATCTTTTAGGGAACTCCAAAGCCAATGACAGCAGGATACACATTCTCTTCAAATGACCACAGAACTCTAGGAAAGACTGCATATCAGGCTACAGAACAAGGCCTAGTCATTCTGAAATGGTGAGACATCAGCCACAGTTCAACAATTCAATAAAACATAGTACCTAGCAATTCTAGTCCCATGTTTACTTATACTGAGGGTACCAAAAGCATGTTATATACAATGCTTGGCATTGTAGTACGATATTTGAGAAATAGTATGTTCACAGTCCCAAAAAAATCCAAAAGCAGACCCAATACCCATCAACTGATATATTCATACAATTTAATGTCTCCACACAATGGAACATTACTTAACTCTAAAATGATTGAAGTGCAGGTATACATACAACGTGGATAACTTTAGAAAACGTGTATTTAAACTTCTTATAACAGTTATCCATTGCTTGTATGAGTGTGTACATGTGTGCCACAGCACATATGTGGAAGTCAGAGTACCGTTTGTAGAAGTCTGCTTTCTCCTTCCGCCACGTGAGTTCTGGGGATTGAACTCGGGTTCTCAGGTTTGTTAGCAAGCACCTTCACCCATTGAGCATTCTCACTGATCCAAACACCATGTTAAGTGAGAAAATAAGGCAAATACACAAGGTCACATGTAATGTGATCATGCTTACATGAAATGTCCAGAATAGGCAATTAACAGAGACAAAAAGTCGACGAGTGGCTGCAGAGGCCGGGACAGCAGAAAATGGGGAGCCATGCTGGTGGTGGCTGAGGTGACAGAATGTTGTGCAGTTAGGTACTGGGTGCTTTCGCTTTGCTGGACATCGTCTGAAAGACGTGAACTACGCTCTTTGTAAGGGGGGACGTTTATAGTTTGAGAATCTTTTCCTAATTATAAAGAAAAGAATCTGAAGAGCAATCTGGAAGCACTTAGTGATATAACGATGTATTCCCCTGTGAGTCAGAAATCTCATTCCTCTCTGTATACTTCTGAAAATCAGATCCATATGGGTGTAGCCATGGGGATAGATACAGTGTTGTTCTTGGCAAAGGGAGGTAAGAAGCCACTTAGAGTCCTGATAAATACAGTGTGGGGAAGGAACATTCGCCAAGAGCGTGCAGCAGCTAGTCACGCCCAGATGAACTAACTGCAGTGTAAGTGGATGTGGATTGTACACACACGTGCATACATGGAACAGCTATTGGTCTATATATAGGTACATAAAGATATTTTAGATTCACTTCGTTGCAGGGATAAAATACTCATGAAAATTAGCAGGGGATAATGGATCTATTTTGGATCACAATTTCAGATTATAGTCTATCAGAAGAAAGTTAACAGTCTTTTGAGCCTGAAGCAGCTAGTTATAACATCATATCCACAGTCAAGAACAGATAAAAATAAATACATGCATGCTTTGTGCTCACCTAGCTTTCTCTACTTTTATATAGTTCAGGGTTCAAACTCAGAGAATAATGCCACCCGATTTCAGGGTGGTTCTTCTCATAAAAATGAAGGTGATCAAGATAATCCACCTCAGACATAAGCCAAGCTGATCTAGACCATCCCTCATTGAAACTCTTCAGGAGAGAAGTGTGTGTGTGTGTTTGTGTGTGTGTGTGTGTGTGTGTGTGTAAGAAAGAGAGAGAGAGAGAGAGAGAGAGAGAGAGAGAGAGAGAGAGAGAGAGAGAGAGGGGACAGAGACAGAGACCGAGAATAAAATGATAGTAAGTGTTGCTTATATAATTAAAATGCATAAGTACAACTTCTCCTTCAGCGATGAGAATAAATACAGAATCTGAGGGTGGCTGCCAGTGATGGGAGAGGACATAGGAAGCAAAGGCTCCGCATGAAGGGGGATAACAAATGGAAGGAAGCTAAGCATGAACACCTGCTGCTACCATGCCAGGACTGAGAAGTGGAAATGACCTTCTGCCCTTGAGTTCTAAAGTGGGAATGAGAAGGAAAAGAAGAGTGAAGGGAGGAAAGATGGAAGCCTGACACTAGCTCAGAAATCCTCCCAAATGTACACAGAGATGATCTCCAGGAAATGAGATAGAGTTGGGTTTATTTCTCCAAGTCTTTGATAATTCACATATAAAGGGTTTTAGTTTAATGGAGCTTAGAAATAGCAGTCTTAGATATGCTTTGAAGATTTATGTAACTTCAGTTTATGTGTATGAATATGCATGTGTGTCTGTGTACCACATTGTGCAGTGCCCCTGGTGGCTAGAAGAGGGCATCTGCTTGCCTGGAACCAGAGTTACAGATGGTTAGATATTAGGATCGTTACACCTGCTTGTTTCTTAGGCCCATTTGATTGGAAAATCTTTTCCCAACCCTTTACTCCGAGGTAATGTCAGTCTTTGAGGTTGAGGTGTGTTTCTTGAATATAGCAAAAGGATGGATCCTGCTTTCATATCCATTCACTTAGCTTGTGTCTTTTTATAGGTGAACTGAGTGCATTGATATTAAGAGATACTAATGACCAGTGATTATTAATTCCTTTATTTTTCAGTGGTCGTGTTTGTGTGTTTCTCTTCTTTGGGGTTTGCTGATGTGAGATTATCTGTTGCCTGTGTTTTTGTGGGCACAGTTGGCTTCCTTGGGTTGGAATTTTCCTTCTAGTACTTTCTGTAGGGCTGGATTTGTGGATAGGTGTTGTTTAAATCTGGTTTTGTCATGGAATATCTTGTTTTCTCCATCATTGTTGATCGAAAGCTTTGCTGGGTATAGTAGTCTGGGCTTGCATCTGTGGAACTTCTGGCTTTCGTGGTTTCCACTGAGAAGTCGGGTGTAATTCTGATAGGTCTGTCTTTATATGTTACTTGACCTTTTTCCTTTGTAGCTCTTGATATTCTTTATTCTATATGCTTACATTTTGATTATTATATAACGAGGGGACCTTTTTCTTGTCCAGTCTATTTGATGTTCTGTAAGCTTCTTGTACCTTCATAAGGATATCCTTCTTTAGGTTGAGAAAGTTTTCTTCCACGATTTTGTTGAATATATTTTCTGTGCCTTTGAGCTGGAGTTCTTCCCTTTCTTCTATCCCTATTATTCTTAGATTTGGTCTTTCCAAGGTGTCCCAGATTTCCTGGATGTCTTGTGTTAATAATCTGTTGAATTTAATGTTTTCTTTGACCAGTGAATCTATTTCCTCTATAACATCTCCAGCAACTGAGATTCTCTCTTCTATCTCTTGTATTCTGTTGGTTATGCTTGCCTCTGTGGTTCCCATTGTTTTACCCAGATTTGCATCTCCAGAATTCCCTCAGTTTGTGTTTTCTTTATTGCCTCTATTTCAGTCTTCAAGTTTTGAACTGTTTGCTTCACCTGTTTGATTGTTTTTTCTTAGCTTTCTTGTGTTTCTTTGAGAGATTTATTGAGTTCTTTTAATTTTTTATTTGTCTTTTTAACCATTTCTTTAAGGGAATTTTTCATTTCTTCTTTAAAGGTCTCCATCATCCTCATAAGGCTACGTTTAAAATCATTTTCTTCTTCTTCTTCTTCTGGGTTAGGATGATCAAGTCTTCCTGTTGTTTGACCACTGGATTCTGATGTTACTATGTTGCTTTTTAGGTTGTTGAATGAATTCTTGCATTAGCACCTACCCATCTCTTCCTCCAATTGGTGCCAGCAACGCCTTTGCCTCTTGGTTCAATCCTTGTAGTGGCTGTCTCTGTCTTTGGGAACTGTTCTTGGTCTGCTCTATACTGTCACTGTCTGTGTCTCAGGGAGTCACTGAGGTCTCTCTTGGCCCATTCGCTTGGTTCACTCTATTGGTCTACTCTGTGCAGTCATCAGAGTTTCTCTCTTGGTCCTCTCTATATGGTTGCAGCTTCTGTTTCAGCGTTCTTCTGGGGGGGGGGGGAATAAGAAGGTTTGTGGGCAGAGTGGAACTTGTAGCGTGCAGAGTCTGATAGATAGGGTGGAGGTGTTGAAGCAGGTGAAGGAAACTCACCGGCTGACTGGCTAGAGAAGTTGAGGCAGGTGGGGGAGGGGCTCGGGGTTTTGCCCTGGTATGGAAGGCTTAGAGGATGAGGTATCTCGCTGGGTGGATGGTCACTTACCTCTTAGTCTTCTCTGTGTATTAGCAGGCTGTGTTTCAGAGTTCCACTGAGGTTGCAGGGAGTGGAGGGAGATAGGTGGGCTCGGGAGCTGAGTGGGACTTGTAGCTTGCAGGGTCTGATGGATCAGAGTTACAGATGGTTATTGGCCTCCATGCGGATGCTGGAACTGAACCCACATCCTCTGCAAGAGCAGCAAGTGCTCTTAACTATTGAGCCATCTCTCCATCCCTCTTACATGGTTTTGTTTGATTTTTTAAGGATACCTTGGTGCTGTGGATGGCCAGATCTAAAACCAGTCTTAGGCCATTAAAGTAGATGGAGAATGGTTGCCTTGTAGCATGTGACCCATCCCTCTATTCTCATGAGATTCGTTCTACTTTTAACTGACATTTGACTACTCAGAATCACTGGTGATCCATGCCCAACTCAATATAGTCAAAGAAGATCATCTGGATCGAAGACATATTCAATACGTTTCTGAGCAGCCTTAAAATAAGGCTGTATCCTAGACAACAATGAGGACCCTAAGAGAGACATACATGGATCTAATCTACATGGAAATTAGGAAAAGACAAGATCTCCTGAGTAAATTGGAAGCATGGGGATCATGGGAGAGGGTAGAAGAGAATGGGAGAGGATGGGAGGGGAGCAGAGAAAATTATATAACTCAATAAAATCAATAAAAAATAAGGTTGTATCTCAATAAGCCAACAAAAGAATGTATCTCCAGAACTGAGCTTAGGACCAGTGGGAGAACTGAGAGAAAGTAGCATGCTATGGGGATCTTGGAGAGCATCTTAGCACTCTACCTGGTTCTCCCTGGGACAACACAGTGACATCAATGGTTGGAGCTACCTGTAACTTCTTAGAGAGTCCACCGAGCTTTGAGACTAGTGCCACATGTCTTAGAAGGAAAATATAAGAAAATTGAGTTCATTTTCAAAAAAGATTTTTCTACAATTATATTTATTGGCTCCGTGTGTGTGTGTGTGTGTGTGTGTGTGTGTGTGTGTGTGTGTGTGCATGTTTGTGTGTGTGTGCATGTCCAGAGTCCAGAAAAAGGCACTGGATTCCCTGGAGCTGAAGTCACAGGCAATCATGAACTGTCTGACATGGGCAATAGGAATTGAACTCAGGTCCTTTGTAAGAGCAGTACATGCTCTTAACCTTTGAGTCACCTCTCTCTCAGGCGTAGAAACCTTGGGTTATACATACAGCTCACATATAAGTCTCCCAGTCTGGATTTGCCAGGTTCTATTCAACAGTATAACCAATGTTTTGAATAAAATATGTGTAGCCTTTTTTTATAAGATTACAGAGGATAAAAGGATAATTACCAAGTGGGTAGGATTTGCATGAGTTATTTTTAGCTAAAATTGCTATTTCCTCAAAGTTGCTTAGAGAGGTTTCCTCATTACTGGGATTAATTTTCCCTTCCTTAATTCCTATTCCATCTTTCTTTTTTTTTACATGTATATTTGTGTGATGTGTATTTGTATGTGTGTGGGCACATGCAAGAGTGTTGTCTGAGGTTTTCTGTCCCACCAGGTTCTATAGCCGTTTAGCCCCAAAGAAATGCACAGAGGTCTACATTAGTTATAAACTGATTGGCCTAGTAGCTCAGACTTCTTATTAAATCTTATAACTTATATTAGCCCATTATTCTTGTCTATGTTAGCTACGTGTCTCAGTACCTCATTCGTCAAGGCAGTCACATCTTGCTTCTTCTGTGGCTGGGTCATAACTGCAGACCAAGCTTTCCTCTTCCCAGAATTCTCCTGTTCTTGTCACCCTGCCTCTTCTTCTGCCTGGATGTCCCACCTATACTTCCTGCCTGGGTACTGACCAATCAGTGTTTTATTAAAACACAATTGACAGGGTACAAACCATTGTTCCATAGCACAAGTGAGCACACATACACATGTGGACTTGTATTAGTGTGGAGACCAAAGTGTGGAATCTTCCTGCATTTCTCTCCACCTTATATATTGGAAAAGGGTCTTTCACTTGAACCCATAACTCACCTTATCAATTTGACTAGTCTAACTATTGAGCTTGCTCTGGGGATTCCCCTGTTTCTACCTCCCAAGCTCTGAGATTACAGACTGGATTCCTGTTGGGCAATTGCATAATTTGCATGGATTCAAGCTCCTACCCTCACACTTGAGTGCAAGTGGTTTTTCTCACTCTTTCCCCACTTTTAGGGTGCTCACCTACATCTTCAAATCCTGTTCCTAACCCATGAGCCCATGTTTACTTCATAGTTCACTCCATCTTGACAGAACTAAGTGACCTCTAGATTGGGCACATTCCAGATTTGGTGATAAAAGATATAGGCAAAATATGGACATGGGACCCAGAAGTCAGGAAGAAGTCAGCTGCAGTGGGTTTGCCTAATCCAGATGGAGCCCCAGGGGGTTTAAACCATATGAAACACTCAGTGGTCCCAAAGGTGAGAGATGGGCATGTATGTATCACATGTGTGCGGTGCCATTGGGGACCAGAAGGTTCAGAGTGTTGGATTCCCTGGAACTGCAGTTATAGATGGTTGCAAGGGTCATGTGGGTGCTGGGAGTTGAAGCAGGGTCCTCTGGAAGAGCAGCCAGTGTTCTAACTACAGATCTGTGCTCCTTAATCAATAATTTGAGTAAGAAGAATAAAGACAGGAAGAGGAGCCATTTGGGCCTGATGGGTAGTGTTAAGAGGTGACAGAGGCAAAGCAACGTGGCCTTCCTTCTCTGTGTAGTCACCAACACAGTGCCTATAGTCAGGGGCTAGCCACGTGCCGTTCAAATATCCCGAGACACAAACGTAAGGCAGTCAAGTTTAGAGGTGACAGGTGAGCCACTGTCCTTGTTTCATACACTGCTGTGATAAAAAACAGTCTGACCCAAAGCAACCCAGGGAGGGAAGGGCAGGAACTTACTCTTCCAGGTCACAGCCAACATTGAGGGACGTCAGGGCAGGAACCCAAGTCATGACTCTGGAGACAAGAACCACGGGCCATGGAGAAGCCTGCTTAGTGACATGTTTACCTAGGTCCTTATACAGCCTAGGGACACCTGTCCAGAAAATGATTCCACCCACAGTGGACAGGGCCCTCCTACCTCAGTTAGGACAATCAAGAAAATGTCTACAGACAAGTCCACAGACAAACCTGATGAAGGCACTTACTCTGTTGGGACTCTTACGAGGTGATTCTAAGGGGTATCAAGATGACAGTTAGCTAGGACAACTTGTCATCAAGGTACACTGTAGCTACAGTGGCAGTGACAGACAGGAATGCTGGGTGTTTTCTCCCCATCACCATGGTCCTAGGCACTTCCACATGTCTTCCTGTTCTGAATATCACACCAAATATGGGAAGAAGGTGTGATCATTCTCCTTGTGCACATGGGAGAGCCGAGGCTCAGAGAAGCTAAGTTTACAATGAAAAAAAAGCAGGATTTCCACCCAGGTGTGTCAGATTACCAAACCCGAGCTCTCCAGATCCTAAGATGAATTATTCACGATCATGTAGGGAACAAATTAGGGTTCATTAGGAAACTACACAAGTTGATAATGTAACAGCCAGCCATGTCAGAATAAATTTAAATCACTTCATCAGAGAGCTCTTTCCTGAAAATACAAGGAAAGGATAAATGTATCTCAACTCCAAATTCCACAGTGTCATCATAAACCAAAGGAAAAGTAAAAACAGCGCAGGGAGCAACTGATTAGCCCGGTTTGTAGCTATAACATTTCTCAAGTGTCATTCAGAGGATGGAACAGAGCCTACTCCGTTGACTTGGGTGTCTTCCTGGTGGACTCTGAATTGGCCAGGTCCCATTCAAAAATTTAAACAATGTTTTGAATAAAACATGTGTGGCATGTTTGTAAAATTACAGAGTATAAAAGGGCAATTATTATATGGATAGCAGATTTGGAGGGATTTTCTTTTTTAACTGGGACAACCATTCACTTAATGTTGTTCCATTAATATATCAGAAAGACATTTAAAGCTCCCTGTTGTACGAGTAACTGTATGGAGCTGGAGAGATGACTCGGCAGTCAAGAACATGGATTGTTCTTGCCGAGGACCAGTCTTTGGTCTCCAGCACCTATGTCAGATGGGTTACGGCTTCCTGTAACGCCAGATCCAGAAGATTAGATGCCCTCTTCTGGCCTTTTCTGGCACCTGCAGAAGTGCACAACCCAACTCCACCCCAGAACACCCATGAAAATACATATTTAGAAATAAAACAAATATTTTTTTAAAAAAAGACTAAATGTGCCAGGTTCTATTCATCAATTTGACCAATGATTTTGATAGAATATGCATAACCTCTCTCTGTGAATCTCATATCCTGGGGGCTTTTCTTCCCAGTATGACCAGGCTTCTTACAAGGTAGTTAGCTTCTATCGGCACAAAGATACACAGTGTAAAACCTTCTTAAGACTTAAGATCAGAGCTGACAGACCCCAGAGGCAGCAATAGCAGAAGGCATCTTCTCATTCATTAGAAACTGTCTTTGGAATAGATGGATGGGGGTAGCCAGGACCTTAAAGAATTTTGTTCAAAGCCATATACAATATGAAAGATAAAACACTTGGATTTTAGCCCAAGCACTACATTTATTTTTGAGGAAGAGACCTGTCCAGTTGTCCTCACAACTTAGACCTTGAAACCCAATATGGACAAGCTCAACAGAACCACCATATACGGGCTGCCCGTGCATGCTTCAGCATGGCGAGGGCACAAATTTCATTCATTCGTTTCACTATGTTTATTTGCAATATTCATTTTCAATTTCTTGGAAAGATAACTATATACGAGAGAAGAAACACTGCTCCCTGCCTCCGGCCTGAGGATCAGATGTACGCTCTCAACTGCTGCTCCAGTGCCTTGGCTGCCTTCCTGCCACACTGCTCCCCTCCATGTTGGCCTCTGAAACTGTAAAGGCTAATATTCTGCATGCAACCTAAACAAGACTGGAACAGTGGTGACAGCAATAGATGCGCCAACACGGAAGATGAGAAACTCGTGAGGCCTCATTCCTAGACGAAGAACTACAGGACACTGAGGAATGCTGAGAGTGGGAGAAATGCTCTTCCCGGGAAACTGGCTATCCAATACCGAATGGTAAGCCCTGAGAGCAGACAGGTGTAAGTAATACACAGACGGGGCAGGTTGGCAGCAAAGGCGTTATTTCCTCCATGGCCAGCAGGGGGAGCAAAAGGAAAGGAAGATGCCTATCTTCAGATGCAACACCAACTAGAGAAGCAACAGAGGCCTTCCAGGTGTCCTTTCTCATTGACCCCTCATAGTTCTCTACTGAACAGCAAAACTGAGGCTAAGAAGTGAGGGGGGCTCCCTGCTGTTCCCCATGAATATGAAGTAAGCCCTGACAATTCCCAGTCCTGGGGTCTTAGACTCTTCCTTCTAACACTCCTGTGGTACTGGGTTGCTCTTCAAGCAAATGTGCTGTAGATGGCTGTCACAGTGGCATCCAACCCCTTTGCTTTAGTTATTGCCAAGTGTAGACCTTGACTTTGAATTCTAGCTCTGTTGCTTCGTAATTACGTAACCTTCTGGAAGTCCACAATCTCTCAAGACTGAGAAACGGACTTTAATATCTTAGAACAGTCAGCCACATTTCTCTCAAAGAGTTGCCAGAGGAATAAACAAAATCACATAAAGTAGGATGTCATATGTGGTCCTGGATGCCAGAAGTGTTATCCTGAACATGAAGAGAAACCATTTTATCTCAGTGAATTGAAGCTGGATAACAGTCCTCAAACTCAGATCTGTCTAGAGCAAGCCCTTTCAATAAACTGGAAGTACACTACCAGGGACGGCGAGGGAGTGTGGGAGGAAGCAGAGGTCACAGCCAAGGGAGAGCATCAGTCTGCACTAGGGAGAAACTCAGCCCAGGCTATCAAGGCTTCCAGGGTTTTTATGTGCAGATTCTTACTTGAAAAGGGTACTATACAGAGCAAGGAATAGCTCTGCCAGCAGCTTGTGAGTCTGGCTTTGAAAGCTGGTGTTAGAGCTTCACGTGCAGATGCACACAGACTGAGAACAAGAGACTCAGTTTGAGGCTGGGGAGATGGCTCAGTCTGGAAAGTGCTTGCCTTCCAAGAACGAGGACATGCGTTCAATCCCAAAAACCACCCCCGTGGAATTGTGTACTTTTAATCTCAGTACTGGGAAAGCTGGAGAGATAGCTGGCTCATCAGTTAAGAGCACTGCCTGCTCTTCCAAAGGTCCTGAGTTCAATTCCCAGCAACCACATGGTGATTCACAACCCTCTGTAATGAGATCTGGTGCCCTCTTGTGGAGGAGACCTTGTCAGTCGTCCTCATCAACGTAGACGGTGAAACTCAATATGGACAAGTTCAACAGAACCGCCACATGCGGGCTGCCCATGCATGCTTCAGCACTGTATAGATAAGCCGGGGAGGCAGAGACTGACAGATTCCTAGGTCATTCTAGCCTACTGAGGGAATTCCAAGCCAATGAAAGGCCCTATTTCCATAAGCAAGATGGATAGCTCCTGAAGAATGACACTTGCAATTGACCTCTGGCTTCCACACTCATGTGCACACGAAGATGAGTTCATGCCTACCCACACATCACACCACACCACACCACACCACACCACACCAAAACAAACAAGCAAACAAACAAAACCAATCTCATAAATTTAAGAGTGGAAATCCTTTGGAGAGAATGGCTTCTTTGTAAGGGTCTGACGGAGGACACACAGTGAGCTTCCGGAGTTATTTGTAATCTGTAGCAAGCCCCCAGCTTTCCTCCATGATGTCAGACTTCCTGCCCACTCCGTATCTGGTGTAATTTGCACTACCGTGATCTTCTGGCTTGACTATGATGAATTATGCATCCCACTGATACAGGTTTTTTTTTCGTTGCAGGGGAGAAAGATAAGATTTCACAAAGTTATGTCTAACATTCATTTTTATTTAATAGCTAGGCTCATAAAATATCTATTGAGGAGAAACTCATTGTAAGCAACGGCCAGGTAAGGGAACAGGGTCTAGAACTTTTATACCAAACATCCCAATACCTAGGATGAGAGAAAACCACTTCATTCCAGTCAGTGGGGAAAAGAAACTATCAGTATGCTAGAATAAGAGAGAAATGCAACATTAAATTAAAATGAAAAGGAAGGGGTGGGTAGAGAGAGATGAGGGGATGACAGAATGTTTACTTCTGTAGGAGGTGAGGTTGTGTGTGCATGTGTGTGTGTATGTATGTGCACCTGAATGGATGAGTGTCTGTGAGCATGTGTATGTAAATATGTATGTGCTTTGTAGGAGCACATGTTAGTACTACTAAGGCCAGAAAACAACGTTGGGTACCATTTTTCAAGTGCCTCCCACCACCTTACCAGGCAGGCTAAGCTGGCTGGTTAGTGAGCCCAGGGATTGGATGTCTGCCTGACCCACATTGGGATTACAAGCATGTGCCGGTGTCACCATGCTAAGGCTTTTTAAAAATGTGGGTTCTGGGGTATCCAGCTCAGATCCCCGTGTTTGCATGGTAAGCACTTTACTAAGGGAGCCATCTCTTGGGCCCCAACTCAGACTCCTTAGAAAGCCTTGAGTTTCTCCATTTCTCCAGCAGGGGAGGAAAAGGCCTCTAGGCTCCTACTTGGCTTCCGCTGAGCATCTTCTCTTCTCCTGGGGAAGAAGCACAGATTAGGAAACATCCATTTTGTGCTGCTTCCCCACTTCGCCAAACTTTCCTGTGCAAGCTCAGCATGATGACTAATTTATAGGTTCGTGTTTTTAAGGCATCTGCAGAAGAGACTGTCCCTTTGGAGACTGGGGCTGTCCCTGCCTCAAGGACAGCAGTTTGTTTGAATCTAATGGGCTTAAATAACATAGCCCACATCTATCATACCGACGTCATTTGGTTACATTTGTTACAGTAATGCTAAGGGCCTTTGGAAAAGCAGCCCATAAATATGAAGATCCATGACTGACTGACGCACAGGTCTGTGAGGAGGGACACTGCTACCTAAGCAGGCATAGAGGGAAAGGCCTGGAGTCAGGGTACACAGAAGCTCCCTGGAGCCCAGGCACAGGGGTCTAATGAGCAGCGGAGGAAGTTGGTGATCCTGAGGGGAGAGAGATGGCGCTGCCAGGGCAAAGTCAGTGCAATGCTAGAAGACATTAAAAATAAGTTTACATGTCAAAAAAGAGAGGTTGGCTTTCGTGAGAGCAGCTAAGCACAGAAGCCGTGAAGACCGGAACTGCAGTTTGACTCTGCAGCCTAAGCAAGTTCCTTAACATCTGGGTCTTAGTTCTTTGAGTTTGTCCTTCTCCAATTTACAAAGAGGAAATCTGAAAGATAAAAATCTAAAGTCTTCCATATCTTATGCTATGTAACCAAGTGGGGAAAAAATGTTGTCTATAGAAAAGACAGATCCACAATGCTAACAATAAACCTCTCCTGGACTCACCAGGGACCAACATTTTATCCCGTCTGCTTTCTCTTTCCGACTCTTTCAGCTACCAACTGATGAGCTACAGAAGGAAACACATGTCTATACAATTATACTTTATTAATTCACAGATATTCCTGACATTTCATCAGTAAATATCATTCCAAATATCTCTTTAGATGAACGTTCTTCTACATCCACTACAGAACAGTAAGCACACCCAAACAATCACAACTTTGGGCCAAAATTGTACTCACAGTCCGACCTCTATAACTCTGCCCTATTTTTGTACTTGCTTAAAATTTTGGCCTTTGAGTCCATGAGATCTCAATCCTACACAAAAACTGAGGGAAGCTGGGGATGGAAAGGTGGCCCTCCCCCAGCGCAGGTACACCAGGTGCTTGTGTTTGCCAAGTGGTCAGTCCTAAAAACATACATACAAGTAACATTATACAGACCGAACAGGTTGTATTTAGGAATGCAAAGGCATATTCATATACATACATGCACACAATGACAATTAGTTAAAAAAGGAATAAAACAGAGGCCTGGGAACGAAAGGAGAATAAAGAAAGGTGTGTGGGAAGCTTGGGGGGAGGAGGAAAAGGAAAGGAGAGACACTGTGATTAAATTATCTCAAAGTTAAATTTAAAAAATTTAGCCTTTGAAATTCTTTTGGCCTTTACTATTTAAGAACATTAAACAGGGGCTGGACTGATGGCTCAGCAGTTAAGAGCACTTACTCCTCTTGCAGAGGACCCAAGTTCAGTTTCTGGCACCCGTATGGTGGTGCACAGCCATCTAGACCTCCAGCTCCAAGGGGTCCAGTGTTCTATTCTAGCCTCCAAGGACAGCAGGCACAAACGTGGTACAAAGACATACATGCAAGCAAAATACCCACACACATAAAGATAAATAAATCCCTAAAAAGCAGCCTGCTTGCCCTTGGGCTCCAGAAATCAGTTATTGAAGGATCTCTGGGAATCTCATCTGGGACAAGAGTACTGCTTCCCCCTGGGGAATTGACAGCCGAGATGTGAACATAGGTGTCTGCCCAGTGACCAAATCTCGAGATTCTTTCAACTTGAGATGAATCCTTGACCCTGCTGCCTGTGCCTGGTTCCCAGAGAAGCGGGGGATGCCACCTTAAATACCGGATTCTAATATTTACTTTCATAACTTATGTTCCCCAAGCTTCCACTTCTGCATCCATAAAATAAAGACAAACAACGCCTACTTCACAGGGTGTTTTGCTCAGGAAATGTTAGCTGAGTGAGTGAATCACTGAGCTAATTAATTTGCCGGGTAAGTGAGTCAGAGATCTTGGTTGGTAGTACTAGAAACTTGAGATAATGAACCGGGGTGGGAAGAGAATGTGCAAGCCAAGCAGCAATGAACTCAGAGCACGGAGCAGGAGGCCTGAGAGCAGGTCCAGGCACGTGGCTGCAGCCTGTGCACACACCAAGGTCTTACTGCAGGGTTGGAACACAGTGGCTCTGTACTGTCAGACACATCTGATCTGCAGGACTCTGAAGGGCTCTGCATTCCCCTGCTAAAGAGGAGAAATTGGTCCTGATCTACATGGTAAGTCTCCTGGTTTGAACAATTTGTGCGCACACCAGTGTTAATAAACTGCTGGGCTTTGAGCTGACCGTTTCTTCCACAACCCAATGAATTAGTTTTAAGCTTAGTAACTGTTTCTACCAAGAAGTTGAGTCTGAATATATACACACCAATATTTAGTGCATCCTCCAAAAGGTGAATAAATGGATGGATGGATGAATGGATGGATGGATGGATGGATGGATGGATGGACAAATAAATAGCCCAACAGAAAAAGAAGGAAGGAGAAAAGGGAGGAAGATGGGAGAGAAGTGAGAGAAGGATGGAGGGATGGAGAAGAAAGGAAGGAAGAAAGAGGACGGGAGACAAGGAGGAAGAAGAGAGCCAGGGAAATGGAAAGGAGAAGGGGGAAAGGAAAGAGGAGGGAGAAAGAAGAGAAAGTGGAGAAGGCTATATCTCAGATGGTGGACTTAGGATGAGTACATTTGAACAAAGAATTCACCCTCACACTGTCTAGCACCCAAGTCTTACAGAAAGTGTGATAGATTAGGTAATTTCAGCTTTCCTCTTCATGCCAGAATCTTATCTACAGAGACAACATGTTTCTTGGCAATGATCTCTTCGGGGAAGCTTCAGCTAGGTTTGCAGGCAAGGTGCTGCATGAGGGTGCGGTATCAGCAGAGATGGTTTCTTAGCCCCAGAGGAGAGAATCCTTGCCTGAAATACTTGTGCAGACGGTATTTTCTCTATTTCAGGGTGAGATTCCTATAGGGTTCTGGGGGTTGGAGCCAGGTGCTTCAAAGCCTCCCCTGATGTCTGGCACAGGTGCACCAGGAGAATGTGGGCACGCCCTGGAAGATGCTTGCAGCTGACTGCTCTCCAAAGCCAGCTGTGTGGAGGCCAGGTGAGGCTCCTGCCACGTCCCTGTAGTGCCACAAGTTCTGAAGGCAGGTGGACTGAGGGGTTGCACTCCAGACAGGTGGGCGAGCAGGCATTTTATTCTGGAAGGTTCAAATCCAATATGGGCTTTTGGCATACAACAGCCTCGGCAGCGAGAGCATTTGCAGAGGAAAGTGACTCTTTTCTTCTTCTGGAGAAAAAACTGAAAAGCCAATTCAGCTCCAGCACAGTGATGGGGCCTTCACTCTCTAGTGGGCTGCCTCCCAGCTGCAGAGGGCCCCCTGAAAGCAGTTTCCCTGGAGAGAGTTGGGGAAACAGCACACCAGGAGCAAAGGAAGCCAATTCTAACCTTAAAAGGAAGAGAATGAACAGAGGTAGTTAGAGCATTGACTTTGAAAACCCTCAACTTCCTTCTAAAGAATTTGAATGTGTGTGTGTGTGTGTGTGTGTGTGTGTGTGTGTGTGTGTGTGTGTGTTTAAGAGTGTGCTTGGTTTCTCATTTAGTAAGAAATACTACTGAAGATAAAAACAAAATCAGTTTGGAGGGGAGAGCAGCATCAAAGTGAAACTTCTAGAAATGTGCACGCTCTGTTTGCTCAAAATGGACCAACTCAGTTGTCCTTCATGCCAAGAGGTCTGACCCAGAGCAAGGACACACAATGGGCGTGTCCTTGGGATGTCATCCTACCCTTCACTACCTCAGACAGGTCACATCTTCCCAGACTCCCTTCTCTGCTCACCTAACTCTACCTTCTCAGGACTCAGCTGGGATCACTCAGCTTCTGGGACACCCTCCCTACTCACCTCTGCTGCTCCCACCCTCCCCACCCCTTCCCCCAAAGACCATATGAACTTCCAATGCTGCTCACCCCTTTAGCTCAGCTGTCCAAAGGGCCTGACTCTTCTTGAGGGAGCATCAGTCAACTTGATGGAAGAGATAGTAACCATGCATGTAGGCCCCATGGAAGTAGAAGTTAGACCCTGTTAAGGCAGGCCTGGGGTCATAAGCACTTTGTTCAGAAGAGCCACATCTCTTCCCCGTTCTCCCTCCTGTCTCTCTGATAGCCCTTAAGTCCCTGCTCCTCCAAGGAGCACCCAGGGCTCTGCATTCCATCCCAATGGTAGGGAACCCACATTCAGGCTAGCCTAGTGCCCAAGGACAGGGAAGGAAGAGGGTGAGGTGTAAGAAATGGGAGAAGGGGCTTGGGAGACATGCTGGGAAAGTTAGGAATTAGAGGATTAAATGAGATTAAAATATCTAGGTATGTTCCAGAGAGTTTGCTCGCTATTTTCCTCCCACCAAGTATACTGACATTCAAAGCAACCCCTGGAATGTTGATTGCTTCATTTGCGTAAGAAAATAAGAAAAAATAAAAGTATGTAAGAAACCAGGACGTGGTGCTGCACTCATGCAGTTCCCAGTATTCAGGAAGCTGAGGCAGGAGAATCACTGTAAGTTGGAGATCAGGCTAGGCTAAATAGGGAGTCTTTGCCTCCAAAACAAGGGAGTAGCTGGAACTACTTTTGCTCAGTGGTTAAGAGCACTTGCTGCTCTCCAGGAGGACCTGAGTTTAGCCTCCAGCACCCATATCAGGGAGATCAGAACCACATGCAAGTCCAGCTGCCCCTTTCTGGCCCCCTTATACATCGGCAAGAATGTATACGTACAAGCATGCAAGCACATATACACACACATAAATAAAAATAAATCTTCATAAAATATCCCACGCGGTGATGAATCATCATGCATAATAAGGGGTGGTCAATGTTATAATGGACATAATGGATCGTGTCTGAATAAGAAATTTCTTATATGTTTTAATTATTATAATATAATAAAATCTAAACATGAATATTTTTTAAACATGAATATTTTTACAAACCGTGTTTTTATGGTGTCTTCCTATTACATTTATGTCCTCGCTAAGAGATTAAAATATTCAATTACTTTTTGAAATTCATTTTGTAAGCTTGAAGTTTTCTATGAGATGGAGTGTAATATAATATAAAATACAGTTTTTGTTCCCATACTGATCCAATTAAGGACAGTAGGATCCTATGAGGCAATTCTATATCTTTATAATTTTGTTTCTAAGATTCAATCCTTTTCATGTACATGAGTATTATGAGCCCGTAGGGTTATTCTGCTCCTGATTCAAAGTCACAAACTCTACCTGTCCATATATACACAAAGGGCACACAGGGTGGGAGGAACCTATGCTGCCACCAGGGGGAGACGGAGTGCTGTGGACCATGATGAATCTGGCTGCAAACACCACAAATTTTTCGTTATTTCCTGTGTCATGGGAGCATTTACTGAAATAGTATGACGCAAGCAAGCTTTACCCTCAAACATTTAAAAGGGATTTTTGCAAGAATTTTACAAATAAGGAACATTGGAGACTCTTTCCGTTTGAATTCTCAATGTTCCCATTCTCCACAAATATCTTTGGGGAAAAAAAAAATCATGGGCTCTGTAGACTGCTTAAGTGTGAAACCCTCAAAATCTCACAGTTGTGTCTGGTAAAATGTTCTAAAGTCCAGTTTGAGGCTAGGACCCTCTCTGGGTCTTTCTCCCACCAGTAGAAGAAAGAATGATGAGAATTAAGGCTGCATCTCCATTAGCAGAGCGCTTGTCTAGCTGCACAAGGAACTGGGGTCAATCCCAGCTCCAAATAACCAGAACAGAAAGATCAGAAATTCAAGGTCATCTTTGGTTACAGTTTGAGGCCAACTGAGGCTGTACGAGACCCTGTCTCGAAGCAAAATAAAACAAAATCAAGAGCAATGAAAGGAGTTGAAGAGTAGTGGTAGGGAGGTTACAGGGAGGAGGCCGGCTATCCCAGGATGCCCGGCGCTGTTCCACACCTGCACAAGAAAACAATGCCTATTTCAGGCCCTCTTACCAAGACCTTCATTTCTTTCCATCAGAGGGAGAAATGCCAGGGCACTCCATCTGAGGAGCCTCAGGATCCACATGCAGAACCTCCCCAATCCCCAACCCCCCTCAGCTCTTCACCTTCACACCCCCACACCCCCACACCCCCACACCCGGTGTGTCTTCGCTGCTCAGCCGGAGGCAGGGACCGTGGTGGTAGCATGGTATGACCTGGTGCAGTGACAATGGGAGCAGGTGCCTCATCACACCAAACAGACAGGACCACTCAGAAGTCCGGCTCATCCTGTCACCCCCTGAGAAGCTGAAGCTGATATCTGGGTCTCCTCCACCTCCCAAATGAGACTCCCCAATGACAAGGAAATGAGAGAGAACCAGTCCCACCCAGTGAACAGAGGTTTGATCTGTGAGCCAAGGCAGCAGCTGAAGCTCCTGGCCTGATCTACTAGCCTAGCTGAAGAAATAACTTACCTCTCACCTCTCTTCAGGAAGGCAAGCATTTGTGACTTCAAATCAGGAGCAGAATAACCAGGAGAGAAGCAAGATAACTTTAAAAAGGGCAGCTCCTTGGGGCTGGGGGAGGGGGTGGAGAAGCGGATGTTAACATAATGTTTCGAATTGCTTCCCTGAGCAGTCTTTTATTCATTGTATCCATTTCACGTATCCTTTCCCACAGTCAGGCTCAGACATAATTAAGCTTTTCTCCAGGACAAACATTTCTTCTCAAGACCGCATTATCGGGCACAATGGTACTCACAAATCCCGCAGGGCACACCTGCCGCTTGCTTACAATGGAGAGAACAGGAGGACGCGTGATCTCCTCAAAAGCCAGGATTGGGTTTGAGTCACCTCCAAACTCTCCAGGAGCACAGCAGAGGCTGGCCATGGAGGCAGGCGGTGGCAGCCTGGTGGGGGCTGTCTTGTGTGCTTCAAGAAGACCAGGGCCACAGAGGGGCCGTACTGGAGCCAGGAGAGGGTGTAGACGACAAAGGAAGAAGACAGAGTGACCCGGACTAGGACAGCACCTGTATTTACTGCAGGGGAGGCGGCGGATTCCGGACAGCTGAAACCTACAGTTTACATAGAATGAACAGACTCTAATTTACAATTGTACATTGTGAGGACATATGTTAAATGAATTGCTCTTTAAGAACAGGAGTCTTAGGAAGTCAAGGCCATATTGGGCTCCTGACAGACTCTGGCTCAGACCTATCTTGGCAGACCACAAAGCAAAGGCCACCTGGATAGAGTGGCTCAAAGGTCAGGCATTCTGGGCAGAGCAGACTTTGATATTAAGGCTGTAGTGAAGAGTAGAAATCTACAGCCTTGAAGCCATTCTCCAGCACCCAGCTGGTGACCTTTGGCATGGGGACTAGAGTGGTTCTCCAGAGAAAGAGGGGTGGAGGCTTTGTTCTGGGTAGCCTCCGGCACAGGAGAGCACAGAAGGGAGCCAGTGGACTCAAAGGCAAGGGTTCACTGGTGAACCCTTGCCTAGAGAACATAATCTGTGCAGAAAGGAATGCAGAGAAAGAGAGTGAGGCAGAGAAGGAGGGGAGAGCCATATGGGAGCATGCTCACAGCCTGTCCGCAGATCTGGAGTGAGCAGGTAACTGGAGGAGGGAATGCCTTTATCTCATGACCTCTCGGTACCATCTATCCAAGCAATGCTGTAGGACTGTCCTCCCTACTACCTTGTGCTTCTTGGCTGTTCTGTCTAACTTGTAGGAAGTCAGATCCCCTCGCAACAGTGTGCAGGCAAGTGGGAATGGACAGGACGCTTCTCTCTTCTTGGGTGACTGTTAACGGTATCTCCGGCTATATTTGGGAGTCAGCAGTGATGGGAAGGTGCTGGGTTGACCCACAGAGTCTCACGCTTCTGCAGGAACTGGGACTCTCTGGAGATGAAGGCCACGAGGCCATGAGGCAGACTATGAGAGAAGCTGCCTGTTAATGAAGACCGATCAGAGCAGCTGTCCCAGGGCCTCGGTCAGAACCTAGCCAGGAGGAATGCTTCCCTGGCAACCTCTGAGAAGGTGGTTGGTGCCCAGTGATCTTCGGTTAGAAGTGGGAACCCGGGCAATGAGAGCAGACACGCAGTCAGAAATGGAGTGCTGTCCTCCACGTCCACAGAACCGAGAGCAGAGACGACTGTCAGCGCAGGGAGAACTTGTCCTGAGTTGCCCCCGTAAGTCAGGCATACTTCAAAACTCTATATTTAGAGTATTTATTTTAACACTCACAGAAATGTTATGAAGTTCCTCATGAATTTACAAAGATACGCGCACAGAGAAGACCAGGGTCCCAACCAGCGTCGATGCTGGTAAAGAGAAGAAACAGGGTTGGGATATGGGTGCCTGGCCCTAATGTTGGCACCCTTAGCTATGGAAGGCCTGATGAATGATCAAGCTTTAAGATGTAAAAATCTATAAAAGCTCTCAGGGTGAGGGGGTATCAAAAGCAAGACTAAGAAAGAAATTGTGTGTCTGTGTTCGGCTTGGCAGGGGTTATCCTTACACACTGAGCCATTTAGTTGTCCCTGGTGTTAGTCTTTTTAAGAATGTTTTAAGTATTTTCGTACATGCATATGGTGCATATTGAGCATAGCTCTCCCGTACTTGCCTACTCTCTTGTTTCAACCCCTCCCTCCCGTTAGTCCTCTTTATCCCGCCAGCGTGACTGGACAGCATCACTTGTATTTGCATGCCATGTATTCATACGTGATTTTATGAACCAAGAGAAAAATCTAGGGCCCACAAATGAAAGAGAACATGATATTTGTTTTGTTTGTGATATATTTGATGTGTGTACCTGTGTGTGTGTGTGGGTGTGTGTGTGAGCTGTTTTCTTTGCCCAGCCCTTTGTGTTAGACACCTATGATGTTAGTCTTCTAAGAGCAATGCTAAAGTCCAGGAAGAGTGGAGTAATGCCTTGAAAGTTTTAGAGAAAAATCCCCAACTTAGATTTTTACATTTTTGTCGAATTGTGAATCTAGGATAAAAGTAGAAAAAATATATATATATTTGCAGTTGTGTTCTGGCCCTGAAAGCTAACCTTCTTTTTCCTCAGAAAGTGACTGCAGGGTACGCACCAGTGAGACAAAGACATGAACAGAAAAAGAACTGAATGGATAAAGAAAGCTGGTAGTAACCGAGGGACAAGACTGACGAGCCACCAGCCCACAGTGATGCAGGCAGAGTTAGGTTTCCTAAGGCATTTCCAGAGAGAAGTTGGCCCAACAGAAAGGATTATATGGCAGGTAACTGGTATACTAGATAATCTACAAAGATCTAGAAAGAGGATGCCATTGGGCAAATAAACAAGAAAAGACAAAGGTCTGAACAATAAAGGACAAGCAGTCACATTAGAGTAGATGCCAAGAAGACAACAGCTACCTTGTCATCGTGATAGAAAACTTATCGATGGTATAGTTTAAAGTATGGGAGACAATGAGATGGCTCTCAGGTAAATGAGCAGGTAGAGTTACTGTGCCACGCCTGGCAACCTGACTTCAATCCCAGGGTCCACATTATGGAAAGAGAGAATTGATCCTTGCACCTTGTCCTCTGACCTCCACACAGGCACTGTGGCAGGCACATGTGTGTGCACCACACAGTTTATATTGCAATACAATGAAAGTGTGGTAAGATTTTCAAAGATAGGATAAGGAAGAAGAGGTAGAGATATTAAACCTTCATCTCTGATAACACTCGTGTATCTAAAATTCTGATGTGTGCACATTACTTACTCAGGTAAAGGTCGGCATGAAGAAGAGCAATGGCAAGTTCAGCATGCTGCCCCCCGGCCAGGATCAGCAGCTGGTGTGGGACAGTTCAAGGAACTATGGCTACTATCATGAGCTTCTTAGCAAGGTTTAATTTCCTCATGGTATAGTTACAATTTCATAAAACGTAAGTTGTGAACCAAGACTGTGAAAGGAGTTGGTTAAGGGCAGAGCTCCATTGATCTCCAGGTTCCATGAATTCCCGTGAGTCTCCAGCCTTTGGCCCCACATCTGTGCCATCTCCTTCTTTGTTAACATCCGACATGGATTTCCACAATGTCTCAATTTACTTTCGGTTATTCACCCTAATGCCTCAATTGCACTCTTTGCCTCTAACATGTAATTCAACTGGTTCCAGTTACATGGCTTTAAACCAACAATTAAATGAAATAAAATTTGTCACAACCACTAGTGTACCTCTGTGGCTTTGGCCAAACTGCCCCACCATTCATAGTTTTCCTAGTTGCAAAGTCAGACATTGGACTAGATAACTTTTAATCTCCTTCCATTTCTGACCTTCTATTGTTTGTACTTTGATCCTAAGTCTAAGTTGACCAAGGCAAATAGAAATAGTCATACAGGAAGTGATGTCATTTTCTCAATGGCTATAGAAAATCATTTACTGAAGGTTTATATTGGGCTCCATTCACTGAATGAAGACTTTCGGAACTCTATACTTGAAACCCAAAGAATCAGTGGTTTGGAGCAGAATTGAGGTGACTGAAAGCCAAAGGGGGAACTGAAGGCTCTGAAGTAGTTGAATTAGTAAATCTTGATCAAATGTGCTTTATGAATGAAAGATTAAAGTCTAGATAGCAATGTTGGAGGCGATGTCTTAACTCAAAGGATCGAGTTTAGTTTAAATCTCCTATATTCTAGGAGAGGTACAAAGTACAAAGAGACAGAGGCAAAGTTTCCATTAAGAAAGATGGGTCCTGGGCTGGAGAGATAACTCAGTGGTTAAGAGCACTGCCTGCTCTTCCAAAGGTCCTGAGTTCAATTTCCAGCAACCACATGGTGGCTCACAACCATCTGTAATGAGGTCTGGTACCCTCTTCTGGCCTGCAGGCATATATGTAGAATATTGTATACATAATAAATAAATAAATATTTTTCAAAATAAGAAATAAGCTTGCTTTAAAAAAAAGAAAAGAAAAGAAAAGATGGGTCCTAGGTCAGAAAGATGACTCCGTGGGTAAAGGAACCAGCAACCACGTGTTGGAAAGAGAGAACTAATCTCCATATGTATGTTGTGACATATGAACCCACACACAATAAAACAATAATAAATATTGTTTTTAAAAAGATGGATGATGCAAGAGTGAAATAAAAGCCTGAAGGCATGCAGACTTTCCTGGTAAGGGGAAAAGACTATTGCAGTCAATAACAAAAGAAGCAGAGTCATGAGGTCACCTCATCTTCCTGGACCAGAGGTTCAGATATTGGTCAAAGAGGTGGCGACTGTCTCCCCATGACTGGGTGTGCTCCGCATCTGATGGGTGGGTGGGTGGGCACAAGAGTAGACCTTAAAGACATTCTCCACAAGGCCCCAAATGGTGTTGGGTTCTCAAATTTCCAGTCGTGTTTGGTTCTATCCCAGTTCTCTGGGCTGTCCGATCTCAGGGTCCTGGCCCTCCCAGCAATATCAGTGGTGGGCTCCTCCTCATGGTGTGGATCTCAAGCTGGACCAGTCATATGTTGGCCACTCCCACAATCTCTGTGCCACTCATGCCCCAGCACATCTTGGAGTCAGGACAAAGGCTGTAGGTTGGAGGTTATGTGACTGAATTGGTGTCCCAGTCCCTCGACTTGAAGTCTTACGCGATTACAGAAGATGGCCAGTTCAGGCTCCATATCCCCCATTGCTAGGAGTCTTACCTAGGCTCACCTTTGTAGACTACTGGGAATTTCCATTACACTTGGTTTCTAGCTCGTCCCCAAGATGCCCCCAATTCCAGTTGTCGCTCCCAGTACTTTCTCCCTCCTTCCTCCCCCACCTGTTGCCTCCCATTCCCCTCTCCCCCCCCACCTCTCCTCGGCCCATGATGTCCATTTTATTTTTATCTTTAAAAATCAGGCTGATTCTCATCTCTTCCTTGCAGTAGATTGATCTGATCCCTGTTCCAATACAAAATTCCTGTCCTACAACACTCGGTAACTGTCACTCTGCAGAGATGTCTTATGATTTTTCAAAGTTTAGAAAACCCCAGCTCAAGGGCAAGTCTGGTCACACAGGCGTACTTGTTCCCTGGGTGAGAAGCAGGGCATGTGGGAAGAACACTCCCACCAGAAGAGAGGTTGTGCCCTGAGCGTCCACAGTGCTGGGAAACAGGACACTCAGCACATGTCAGGTGAGAACATGCATGCCGGCAGGAACAGACGAACAAAGACGCTGGTGGCTACAGAATGGCGGTATCTGGGAGGTTAGCCCTGTCCTTCACAACCCACCTGTCTCAGCCACAGAACTTGGGCCATTCCCACTGGTAACCAATGGTACGTGCCAAGAGGGCGTACTCAGAACAGACAAAGCAGGTAGCCAGCGCGGATTCGGTATGATACGCTGTCGGATATAGTGTTAAACCTCCCTTTTCTCTGACGCAGGAGAATGAATCGTGTTGCTCACAGAGATTTGTGTTAGCATTCAGGCATATGTCCTGGCCTGCCCTTGGGGTCCTGACATGATACATCCTCAGCTGTAGTCACTAGAGCATCTCCTGTGCACATTCACTGTGTTCTCTTTTAAAAGAGCCCTGCCCATCTCCCATCCCCCCCCCCCCTCTCTCTCTCTCTCTCCCTTCTCTCTCTACTTCTCTGCCTGTCTCTCTGTCTTCCCCTCCCCCCTCTCTCTTCTCTTTTGCTGCCCTGTCCCCAGAGACCAATCTCTGCCCTCCCCTTCCCTCCTTTCCCCTAACAAAAACCCCTCCAGATGAACTCTGTGTCTTTCTCTTTTGTGTGGCACATTTTAAATTACAACATTGGTTCTCTGAACAGGCTCTCTTGGTGCGTCCTCCTGCATGCTGACAGTTTGAGGCACTCCAGGATCCTGGAACCTGGTCCACAGATGATAGCCTTGTTTCTCCAGATCGTTGGGTACCTCTATTCAAAAAAGGTGATGACTGGTGAGCCCCCTCCTCTTCCCTGCATCTGTCTATTTCCAAAGACTGGACTCGTCTCTAAAGCATGGTTTCTCTCCTTTTGGCCTCATTAAGTCCTAGTACCAGGCAACCACAGCTCTCTCGGACTCAAAGTCCTTGGCCCCCACCCTTTGTGTGATGACTCATTGGGTGGCCTGTGCCTTTCTGGGACTCTTGGGTCTCCCACACACACACACACATACTCCTTGAGTGATGACTCTGCAGGGTGGCTTGTGCCTTTTTTGTTCCATTCTTGCTTGAGAAAAGTCATCGGATCTTGTTCTGCCTCACTCATGGGGAATAAGCCTACCATCTGCCTCCCAGCACTCTGTATCCTGATATTTTTTGGGACCTTTGCAACATTCTGTCAGCGATCCGATAGACAGAAGGAGGTGTCACCTTTTCACTCTTCTGCTTTCCCCTCCCCCAATAAACCTCTTACACTCACTCTGTTGCATATGGCATGTTTGCTCAGTGGCAGGGTTCACAAAAAGGTAATCATTTCATGCTGGGACCCTACCCACCTGCTCCACCCTCAGCAGATCCGTTCTCTTCCACCTTCAACAAATCTGCTTTCTTGTTCACTGCCGGCTTCGCCTTCCATTCAGTACTGGCAACTGGGGCTCTGGTGGACTTGCCCACCTTTGACCATCCGCCTGGATATGAGGCTTCATTTCTCGGGCACAATTCTCTCTTCGCCTTCTGGCTTTTCTCAAAGTCCTGGGACCAGGTGACTGTGTCTCTCTCAGGCTCAGAGCCTTTGGCCCCTGCTCTATAAGTCTGACAGAACACAAAGCAGCCTGTGTTGACTCAAAATCGACCCTCTCTGAATTCCTCTGGGACGCTAGGGATTGCAGACCCGTGGGTTTTCTCTGCCTCATTCATGAGAACCGTGTCATCACTTATAACTCTTTGCTCCCGTTGCGATGTTTCTGGAGACCCACTGACCATTCCTAATCAGCTATCGTGGCAGGACTACCAGAGGTTGGCCGTAGAGCTGGAGGTGCAAGACCATCAAACACACCCCGGTGATGCTGTGCTTATGGGAAAGGATCAGGCGCTTTAAGCCCTAGGGAGTTGACTTGGATCCACCTCAAACAGCGTTTTACCAGTTCCAGGCGTCAGCGCTCGATGGTTCCACAGAGCCTGGACAGTGAACTGAAACAGCCAGCTACTCCAGGACGTGGCCAGCACCCCAGCTTTCCCAGGTCCCCCAAAGATGAGTGACACCACCCAAGTCAGCAGGAAGTAGTCTTTATGGCACAGTGTCCTCATCCCTGCCTCACCTGCTACCCCTTTCTAACTCCTCACATTTTTATAATAAAAAGGAGGAATGTTAGTATTCAGGCATCTGTACTGGCCTGCCCTGGGGGTCCTGAAAGACTACATCCTCAGCTGTAGCCACTAGGAGCACCTCCTGTGCACATTCACTTTAAAAGGACCCTGCCCACCCCCTCCCTCCTTTCCTCTCTCCCTTCCTCCCTCTCTCCCTTCCTCTTCTTCTGTCGTTCCTGTCCCAAAGACCCGTCTCCCCCTTCCCCTTCCCTCTTTTTACGTTTCCTTTCCCTTAATAAAAACCCCTCCACATGAACTCTGTCACATGGCGTCTTTCTCTCACACACCACTTTTTAAATTGCAGCGATTTGTAGGCAAGGGGATGTTACAGAGGACAAAGAAAGATAGCCAGAAAACACAGCCAGGCTCAGGTCGGAAGGGACGTCACATGGCTCAGGGCTCATAGAATATAGAGAAAAAGCCACACCAAACATCCTCAAAGGCAGCAAAGGAATCAGTTTAAACACTAAACAGTGGAAATGCTTCTGAGTCTCACTTTGTAGTACTGGCTAGCCTTGATACGTAGACCAGGATAGCCTCCAGCTCACAGAGATCTGCCTGCCTCTGGCTCCTAAGTGCTGGAATTAAAGCCAGGCACCTTTAATTGCTGGGAAAAGAGCCAGACATCACTCCTTGTCAAGTGACCTCCTTTGACCTCAGCTTCCTCATCTGTAACATTCAGTTTACTCATGATGCTTCAGGTCTCCTAAGGAGTCTCCTGAAGGTATCATGCTTGGAAGAGGGCCTAGCTTTCTCAGTGTCCCATACTCTGTAGAAATGCAGCCACTGTCAGCTCTCCATCCATTTGTCACAACAAAACACAGTGAATACATTTCATTTTTCATTTATTTTAATCTTTTAAAAGTTTTATTTTTATTAAATTTTTAAATGTATTTTACAAAACCATCAGTTTCCCCTCCCTCCTCTCCTTCTGCTCCCTCCCCCACCTCCTTTCTACCTACCCCATCCACTCCTCAGAAAGGGTAAGGCCTCCCATGGGAGCCAACAAAGCATGGCATATCAAACTGAGGCAGAACCAAGCTCCTCCCTGCACCCGCTCCTAACCCCACATCAAGGCTGAACAAGGCATCCCACAACAGGGAATAGGTTCCAGTCAGCTCCTGTACCAGGGACAGTTCCTGGTCCCACTGCTAGAGGCCCCACAAACAGACCAAGATACACAACTGTCACCCACATGCAGAGGGCCTAGGTCAGTCCCATGCAGGCTCCCTAGTTGTTGGTCTAGAGTCCCTGATCTCCCATGAGTTTGGGTCAGCTGTCTCTGTGGGTTTCTCCATCACAATCTTGACCTCCCTTGCTCATATAATCCCTCCTCCCTCTTTTCTACTGGACTCTTGGAGCTCGGCCCAGTGCTTGGCTGTGGATCTCTGCATCTGCTTCCATCAGTTACTGGATGAAGGTTCTATGATGACAATTAGTGTAGTCACCAATATGATTACAGGGGAAGGCCAGTTCAGGTACCCTCTTCACTACTGCTAGGAGTCTTAGCTCTTGTCATCCTTGTGGATTTCTGGGAGTTTCCCTGGCACCGGCTTCTCCCTAACCCAATAATGACCCCCTCTATCAAGATATCCTTTTCATTGCTCTCCTTCTCCATCCTTCCCCCAACTTGATCATCCTGATTCATGATCTCTCATGTTCCCATCTTCCACTCCTCCCGTCTACCTCCCCTCACCTCCAGTTTATCCAGGAGATCTCATCTATTTCTCCTTCCCAGGGCAATCCATGCATCCCTCTTAGAGCCCTCCCTGTTACCGAGCTTCTCCAGGGCCAAATTATCCTTTGCTTTACAACTAATACCCACTTATGAGTGAGTGCATACTGTGTTTGTTTTCTGTGTCTGGGTTACCTCACTCAGAATGATTTTTTTTTCTAGTTCCATCCCTTTGTCTGCAAATATCACAATGTCATTGTCTTTTACTGTTGAACAATACTCCATTGTATAAGTGTACCACATGTTCTTTACCCATTATTCAGTTGAGGGGCATCTAGATTGTTTCCAGGTTCTGGCTATTATGAATAATACTGCTGTGAACATAGTTTAGCAAGTGTCCATGTGTTTTGACTGAGCATTTTTGGGTATATGCCCAAAACTGGTTGCTGGGTCTTGAGGTAGATTGATTCCCAGTTTTCTAAGAAACCATCATACTGATTTCCAAAGTGGCTGTACAAATTTGCACTCCCACCGGCAATGGAGGAGTGCTCCCCTTACTCCACATCCTCTCCAACACAAGCTGTCGTCAATGTTTTTGATCTTAGTCATTCTGACAGGTGTAAGATGGTATCTTGGAGTCGTTTTGATTTGCATTTCCCTGATGATTAAGGATGTTGAGCACTTCCTTAAATATCTTTCAGCTATTTGAGATTCTTCTGCTAAGAATTCTCTGTTTCAACCTGAACCCCAATTTTTAGTTGGATTTTAGTATCTAGTTTCTTGAGTTCTTTATATTTTTTGGAGATCAGCCCTCTGTCAAATGTGGGATTGGTGAAGATCTTTTCCCATTCTGTAGGCTGCCAAAAAAAACCCCACAAATTTTCATGTCATCCTTGTGCAGCGGCCATGCTAATCTTCTCTGTACATTCCAATTTTAGTATACGTGCTGTAGAAGCAAGTACGTGAATACCTTCTAATAGCGAGTCAATTAGGACTGGTGGTTCCCTCTTTTGGGAACCTTAGAGCTCCACAGAGCCTAGAACATGTTCTCCCCAGTCCATTTCCTGTGGAAACCCTCCCTGAAGCCTCGGTCTTTGCAGATCCAGCCTGCTGGAAGTACTGTGTTTCCGAGCTTAGGAATAGAATTAATTAACACAGCACATGGCCTTCTGCCAATTGGAAGTTCAGTCTGGATTTAGTAGTTGGAGAAGACTTTGGTAAATTAATTTGTTGTTACTTAGTAAACACTGGTCATTTGGCAGACAAATTGTTTAAAACAGGGGCCAAGGAGTATACTCATCATAAGTCTATTGCTGGCAATAGGATTGAAAACCCCAGAGCCAGGGCATCTGACCTCCTGCCAGAGCCAGTATCTGGGATGGGTTTTTTTTTCCCCAGGAACATGGGAGAGGGATAGCGTGAGTTGCTGGGGTGGCAGCTGGAGTGACGACTTGGAGCTGGTGAGACTTGAAGTGTTTGAAGGGGGACGGTGTCTAAGACTCCTTTTTGACACCTCATCAGCTCCTAAGATCTAATTTATGATGGGTTCTCCAGCATTTGGAGCCCCTGAAAAAGTCATGTGGCTTAAACTCTTGTCACTTCGCTGTCTTTTCTTTGGTGACTTTGCTGGGGTGAAAGCCTTGACCCTAGTCATTATGAGTCCAGAAGGAGCAGAGGGTCATAGGACTTGCTTTGCCTCTCATATCAACTGCAGCCATGAACTCCGAGACTCATCAATAGTGCTAATTGCTGCTTATTGCTGCCTAGAGGAAAGTGGTCCCTGGAACTTTCCTGCCCAGGACACTCAGTGCCCTCATTGGTGGCACACATGGGTACATTGTGTACTAGTACTTTCCTGAATGTAATAAGTAAGGTAGCTGGTCAAAGCAAGCCTAGAGGCCAACAATTCACAGTCAGTAGGCTTCCCTACAAAACCTATCTTCATGGAAAGAATGGCTTGGCCTAGGGAAAGTTATGGCACTTGCAGTGGGAGGCATGGCTGGCAGAGGTGGTTCCCTGAGGGCAGGTCCTTGAGGGTTATAGGATAGCCTACTTCTGGTTCATGGTCTGACCTGTGCTCTTAGGAGCATTACCAAAGTAATGTGACTTATGCACTAAGCCCTTCTCTCCCTGCATAAGGGCTTTATAGGGAGGTCTATTTCTGTCCTAGGTTCTCCCTCTGACTCCTAATCTGTGAGAACAAGACACGGGCAAGTTTTCATATCACAGACAAATCCATGCTACCATGCCTTCCCCACCATGATGGGCTGTTCTCTCTGGATGTGAGCTAATGAAATCTCTCGTCCCTTGCATTGCTTCTGTCAGGAGTTAGTCACAGAAAGGAGAAGGAGCTAAGGCAGCTTACAAAGCCAGTTCTGATCTCTGTAAAGATCAGATCTGTAAAATGTGTGTGGCTTCTGAGGGAGACAGAAAAGCCAGAGGCAAGCCCTCTCATCGCCCGCAGTACCCAGAATGCCTGAGGCCATGACTGATCTAGGACCGCAAGGATGCATTTAGGAGACTGAGGAAAACCAGAGCAGAGGCAGGCTGTGGTCTCTTTGCTCTATATGCCACACAGTCATCCCTCTACTGCACGGCAACCCACCACGCGTGGCCGATTAATTCCACAGGTGCAGTCTTCACATGTCACCGGTTATTGCCTCTTATCACCCCCCTCTCCCAGCCATCTGCCCTGCTATGTCAGATCAAAATAAATCAACAAACAAAAAGTGGCAGGCAGCTGCTGCCTCAGGGATGTCACAGCCAGTGCTAGACTGGCTTAATTTTTGTTGTTGCTGTTGTTTGGAGACAGGGTCTCATTCACGTAGGCCAGCTTGGTCTTGAACTTGTCATGTAGCCAAGGACAATCCTGAATTACCGATCCTCCTGCCTCCTCAACTGCTGGTTCTGCAAGTGTGTGCCACCACACTTAGCACACGTAATGCTGGGGGACCAATTCTAGGGCTTCGCATATGAAACACAAGCGCTTTACCAGTGGAGCTATAGCCCCAGATCACTAGACTAAGTCTGAGTGACTGTTCATCTTTCTTCTTCCTTGGGTGACCAGGTGGCAACACACACACACACACACACACACACACACACACACACACACACTTTCTATTGTCAACTTGAACTGAGCGCCAGCATTCCTTTCTCTCTGTGCTTCCTAATGTCGCTTGCAATGTGAAAGCTTGCTCCTGCTGCCCTGCCTTCCCCAGCATGATGGATTCTATCCCCTCAAACCTCAGGCCAGGACAATATTGTCCTCCCTTAAAAGGCTGCTTCTTCTCCTTCTTCCTTCTTCTTCTTCTTTTTCATTTTTTTTTCTTTTGAGAAAGGGTTTCTCTGAAGCTTTGGGGCCTGCCCTGGAACTAGCTCTTGTAGACCAGGCTGGCCTTGAACTCACAGAGATCCACCTGCCCTTGTCTCCCAAGTGCTGGGATTAAAGGTGTGCGCCACCACCACCTGGCTCCTTACATGGATTCTTATCAGTCATTTGGACACAGGAGTGAGCAAAATAACTAACACAGGTTGATGCTGTGGTAATTGTGGGGGAAGGTGTTGCAGGAAGGTGAGACAAGGAGATGCAATAGATTCTAGGGCATGCTGGTGATAGTAGACCATTTACTAAGTTCAAATTGCTTACCAGCAACATAAATTCACAGTAAGGTTCAGTTCTCACTATGGTGCTGAGAAATAAGAATGCTACTATCTCCACTTTTGAGATGAACACTAGGGGCTGGAGAAAAGACTTGGTGATTAAGTCACTCATTGTTCTTGCAGAGGACCAGGGCTTGGTGCACAGCACCCATGTGGTGTCTCAAAAACATCTGTAACTCCAGTTCCTCTTCTGGCCTCCAGGCACACACAGACATTCAGGCAAAGCAGTCATACGCTTAAACTAAAAATAAATAGATCTTTAAGAAGAATCGTTAAACTTCCTGTATTAACCAACTTCTCCACTAACAATTCATGATCTGAATTAAAAATAGTGCTTTTAATCCCTAGACAGGCTACACCTCACCCGTGACTGCCACCTGGGACATTCTCTTCCCCTCTCCGTGCCTCTACTTTAGCATCACAGGAGTGGAATAATTATGCACCCAAGCTTACAGGGTTGTGAGTATTAAGATTATGAGCTAATGCATAAGGCATTTAGAGTAACTTTCCAGAATGCATTAGTTACTATTTTTTTTAATTTTATTTTTTATTATTTATTTTGTATGCACAGGCCTCTTGCCTGCATGTATATCTGTGTTCCAAGTGTGCACGGTGTCTGTAGAAACAACAAGAGGGTGTCGGGTCCTCTGGAACTGGAGTTACAGATAGTTACAATCCAACACATGGGCGCTGGAAATCAAACCTGACTCCTCTAGTAGAGCGGCCAGTGCTCTAACCACTGAGCAATCTGTCCAGGTCCTGTGTTGGCTCTTACTATTGGCTACTATTAATTTTCATTTTAGAATATTTTTAATAGATTTCTCTTTTGACATCATTTATTTGTTCACTGTATGTGCACACAGGGATGTAGCGCACCACTCACAGGAAGCCACAGGACGACTTTTGGAAATCGGTTCTCTCCTTCCCTCCTATGGGTCCCAGAGCTCAGGTCTCCAGACTTGGCAGCAAACACCGTTACCTGGTGGTCCACCTCACTGGTCCCAGAGCGACCTTCTTTAGCTGAGTAGAGTATAGAAAATGTAAGTTTCACAAGCACAGAGAGTATACGAGAAGTTATGAGGGTCCTTGTGGGGTTCAGAGCAACTAGAACTAAACAGGCGGGTTCAACACGCAGCCTGCAGGACACACGCAGTCAAGGATAGCTATGAATGTGCCCAACGCAAAATCATAAATTTATGTGAAATATTATAAGGGTGTGTGTGTGTGTGTGTGTGTGTGTGTGTGTGTGTGTGTGTATGTAACTCAACTGCATGGTTCTTAAGGTTTAACTTTGGAAATACCAATGCTGGGTTGCAATGTCAAAAGACTGGACATGCCTGGGAGGCAGTCATTTTCCTACATTGACCCACACCAACTTGGACATTGTCTGCTCTGTGAACTCCGCAGCCTCTTGTTCTCTTTGTCTTCCATCCTAGCTTCTGACAGCTCTCCACAGAGGCCACTCACCATCTCCCATAACCCTTTCTCCCCTGAGTCAAAACCCATTAGACTCCCCATTCCCGGAGCCATGGTTAAAAGCCACACCAATGGCTTGGTGGTGGGGCGTGCCACCCTCCCAGAAAGCGCCTGAGGAGGCACAGAGGGATGCATTTCGCTGGCCTGCTCATTTTTAAAAGCAATTTCTAGCACTTTTCCCCTCCACTGCGTCCCTCCCCATGACGGGAAAGCTTAAGGATTAATTGGCTGTGGCATCCCTAACATCTGCTCCCCATCCCTATGGAGGAAGGCTCCTGACTAACTTTAGGTTTAGCCTTAAGGTCTGTGACTTAGAAGATGAAAACAATAGCCAGTTACAATAGGAGCGGTTTCAGTGGTTTGTCCTCTCCAGCATCTGAGGCTGACAACTGAAGCCACAGTCAGTGGGTCAGTGGCTGGCTTGCAGAATTCACAGATTGCTTGCTTCTGGTCTGGCCTCTTCCAGTGGTACAAGGACATTTTGAAAAGTAGCTGGAGGCTGGTGAACAGCTGGCTGCTGCTTCAAGAGCATCCTAAGAACAGGGTTGAAGCGGCTGGCGCTCTTTGCTTTTCTGAGGCGTGTGTTTCAGTGAGCCAAATGGCCATGCCTTGTGTCATCTCCTCTTCCTTTCTCCCAAGTCCCATGAAGGACCACCATTCCCCTACCCCAGACAGCTTTATACACTTCCTTCAACGGAGACATGGAGGCCATTGTCTGACTCACACCTCAGAACTCAGAGGCAAGGTGGCTACATTTGAGGACAGTGGAAAACAGCCCCCCCTCAAGCTAACAAGAACTACTACAGGCCCTGAGCGATGGGGCATCTTGGGGAGACACAGACTGGCCTTGAGCTCAGGCCTCTATGGAGTACAGGAGGAGATCACAAGCAACCACCAGGAGGCAGACATTTCCTCTAAGACGTGGGATCTGGAGAAAGCTCCCAACAGGAAGAATCTCGGGAACTCAAGAAAATACCTCACAAAGCAAATAGATTTCAGTGTAGACCAGCCTGAAGAACACAGGCCAGCTCAGGACCCTGGCCAGCGCCATCGTTCCCAATCCTTATACTTCTCCACCCCCAGGTCAGGAATCTCAGGTGACAAAAGAGGTATAGATCTACCATGAATTTCTTAAAGTGGATAAAACTGAACTGAGACTGTGTTTTGTGAATTAAAGTGACCACATCAACGGATGTGAGCTGGTACCGTACAGACATGCTGGCATTTTTACCTGGGATGGAGAGCGCATTCCCATCTAATATACTTAGAGTTTGGAGGAAAAATAAACTTGCAAACGGATCGTCCTAGAGGTTATGCTACGGTCTTGTCAGTTGCAGACATCATAGCAAGAAGTTCAGAGCCTATGGCCCTCCCCGCCCAGTGGGCCCTCAGAAAAAGCTGGGGGTATAGAATTGGGACAGGGGGCAGTTCCCTCTGCAAAGAGAACTTTCTCTACTCTCATGTGGGAGTTCCAGCCAAGCTTCCATCTGAAGGAGCGAGAGAATTCCACTTCATTTAAAAGATCTGAAAGCTCACGTTTTGTGTAACTTCAGCTACTCAATGGAGAGACAAAGGTCGCAGGGGACTAATGTTCCACCTGAGTAGAGGAAGCAAGAGCCCCAGTTCTGACTTAGAGCACCAGGTCCTGTCCACAGCAACTCTGACCTCCCATCCAGGAGCCCCCTGGGCCATCAATCAAATTTCTGAGGAACTATTCCACTTTAGATTTGGAAAGCAAACAAACAAAGAAACAGCAACAGAAACCTCAATGTAGGGGTAGGGGAAATGAAACTAGATCAGTGAGTGTAGGGCAGAGAGGGAGGGCCTGTGAGGCATGGGAGGTCTCACTGTTTGGGACAAGCTCAGCCTACAAGGCTCTTCTGACCTTCACGGTGCCTGGTCTCCAAGGAAGTCTGTTTAAAAAAAAAAATGGATTCTCAGTGCCCACGTCATCCTAGGATACAACCCAGATTCTGAATGTTTAACAAGGGTCTTAGTGATTTAGTTGCCAGGGTAAGTTTGGACCCACAGAGTGACCATGATTTTGGGGCCAAGAATGTTTGGCATCCAGTAGATTTTGGCCCTAGTTGCACCCACTGACTGAAGGCCATTCTGGAGGGATGGAACTAGGCAGCCTGCAGGCTGGGTGGGCAGCTCCTATCCTTCAACTAGAAAGGGCAACTTCCAGACTGTGGAAGACGCGATTAAGAAATGGCAGCTGAGAGGACCTAGGACATAATCCATTTCTAGAGGACATTTAGAAAGAGACAGGACAGGAATGGAAAGATGGCTCAGTAGAGAGCAGACTCATATGGCATAAGCACATATGCGCATAATTAAAAATTAAGTCTAAAAGTGAGACGGGACATTTGCTTGCACCTTGCAGCTGACTTCTCTTGGGAAGTCCCAAGAGAGGGGTGCTTTATAGCCTGAAGCACAGAGAGGTCAAAGTTCGGGGGATGAGACTACTGAGGTAAGGGTCTAACTCATCCTGAGGGCAAGGGTCTCAAAGAACAAAGGGGAAACTGTACTAACTTGAGGGTACTACAGCACAGACCCTTAGAAAAAGGTTATAGGACTTCAGAAGCACTCCGATTCCCAGAACATCTAACATCTAGGGTATACTACCTGTGCTCACATATGAAAGTGATTCACAACCAAGGTCCATTCTGATTGGCGGCATACGGAGATGGTCTGGTTGTCACCTCAAGGAGCAGGCCTGTGGCTGCTACAAGCACCCAGTAGGCCAAGGAAACAACTAACCATCGCGCCCCAGCGATAAGCTCACCAGCCCAAAAATGTCAATGAAGCCAAAGTAGAGAAACTTGGTCTACAATGAAGTCATTACAGGACTTCACTTGCCTATTGTCCTTGGTGAAACATACCCAAGATGAACACTACAGGAGACATCGACCAGCACATACTGCAATTCTCCCAGCCTGGAGGACATCAGGCCTCAGAACTGTACACTGTTATGCAAGCATGCTCAATCACTATGCATCATAGCACAGTCTATTAAAAGGAATGGCAGTGGTCATCAATCCATTGTGTAACAAGCTAATAATAGCAAAGTGTGCTCGCACCTTGCACACCTGCAGCCATCCCATTCTGGCATTTTGTACTGTCCCGGGGGGACTATTTTGCAGTTGCAGAGCCTTTGCGTCCTCAGTCCCAGATGCCAGGGTTCTCTCAGAGGGCTCCTAATATGCAATTCTGATTTCTCTAGCAAACCACCAAGCTTCTGGAGCCATGTCTGAATACATTAATTGCACAAAACAATGGATTTCATTTTGACTTTTTCTCACACGTATGCCATACTCACCAGCTCTCTAATGGCAAATCTTGACTGTCGAAGTAACAACCAAGGGAGAGGGATACTTGACTGAAGAGCTGCCCCCATCAGAATGGCCTGTACGCATGTCTGTGGGACAGTTTCTTAATTTTTGTTGTTTGTTTTTGGTTTTTAGAGACAGGGTTTCTCTGTGTGACAGCCCTAACTGTCCTGGGACTAGCTCTGTAGACCAGGCTGTCCTTGGACTGACAGAGATCTGCCTGCCCCTGCCTCTTGAGTGCTGGGATTAAAGGCAGTTTCTTGAATTTTAATTGATGTAAAAAGGCCCAGCCACTGTGGCTGTCACACCCCTCAGTAAGTGGACCTGAGCTATATAAGAAAGGGAACTGAAGATAGAAGCCTGAGAGCAAGACACTAAGCAGCATTCCTCCTGCATCTCTGCAGTGTGCTGCCTTGGATCATTTCGGGTACATGGCCAGGAGCAGCATAGCTGGGTCATCCGGTAACTCTAGTCTTAGTGTTTCGCTTTGTATTTATTGAGGAAACTCCATGTTGATTGTTATTGTAACAATGCAGACTTAAAGTCTTCCCAGCAGTGTAGAAGGCTCCGTCAGCCCTATGTCTGCACCAGCGTTTGCTGCTGATTTCCTGACATGGTTTTTCAGGTATAGCCACCAGAAGCTACAGAAGAGAAGGCTCAGGGAAAGCCTGGAGGCTCACAGGCCGACTATCCTGGTGTACACAGTAAAAAAATAAATAACAAAACCCTGTCTCAAACACACTGGAAGGCAAGGACTGAGATCCAAGGTTATTTTCTGATATCCATCTATGAATTACTTCACCTTCATTTCTGTATTCACATATGTGATTGGGTGCATGCACATACAATTCTACACACACACAAAAAAAAATAATGAAATGAGACAGAAACATGGTTTTTAAAAGGGCCCTGTCATGTCACTTTCTGAGTACTTGGTTTACGAAGTGACTGTCACCCCACTCTGACCTGGCATAGTCCTACCAAAGTGTGAGCACATGTATCCCCAAGGAACTGCTACACACACACACACGTGCACACACACACACACACACACACACTACTAGCAGACAGACCACTCCTGCACCCTCACTGTCTAAGCCAGGTGCAGCCAGCTTGCTTTCCACACTGGAGACGGATCTATTTTTTATTTTGAGCCGTGCCTGAGATGACACTTCTGACACATAGCAAAGTGGGAATTATCTTTAGGAGCAGAAAGACAAGGGCATACTGCTAGTCTGATAAGATAAAAGCAGTGGCAGATAAAAGCATTTATAAAGGCAGATGATGGCTATCTGCCAAGCAGAAGGGAAGCATGCCCACCCAATAGAAAGATGAGAAATCAAGCCGATTCTGGGACAGATAGATGAATGTCCATATCCTTCCCAGCAAGAACGTTCAGTTCAAAGGGAGAACGAAATAGAATGCTGGTAGTTTGGGGACACTATGTGGCCTTGAACGGCACAATGAACTCTTAGGAAGGAACTTCTGTGTAGAAAAAGGAAGGGAGGTGTCCCTGCTTCCGTCTGGAATTATATAGTGACTTTGGGGTGGGGGTTTTATATGCTTGTTTGTTTTAAGATTTATTATTTTTGCTTATGTGTCTGAGGGAATGTCATCTGTGCTCATGTTCCCATGGAGGCCACAAGAAGGTGTCAGCTCCCCTAGAGCTGGAGCTCCGTGGACTTGGGAGCCAGCAGGTGTGGGGGCTCTAGAAACGCAGCAAGAACCCTTAACCTCTTGAGTCATCTCTAGCCCTAGAGTGGCATTTAAGAGTTCACACAGATTACGTGCTGTGTGAGCTGAGACACCCTTCATGAGGCTCATTCCCAAGCTAGATCCTGGAAGGGGGACTGGGTGTGGTGCCAGTTCCCAGGAGGCAGAGACAGGAGGATCAATCATTGTGAATGGGAAGCAGCCGTTCTACATTATGAGTTCTAAACCAGCCGGGGCTATATAGTGACACCCCACCTCAAAACAATAACAGCAAGAACAATAAAAGCCCTAGCAAACAAACGTCTAGGGCTGGAGCAATTACTCATTGGGTTGAGGCACTTGAACAATACCCGAGGATCTAAGTTCGAGTCCCCATATCCCACAAGTGGCAGGAGAGAACCAAATACTGAGAGTCACTCTCTGACTTCCACACTTGTGCTATGGCATGTACATGTACACACACACACACACACACACACACACACGAAAGAAAAAGAGAACAAGAATATAGTAACAGATAGCTCAAATTTCCAAAGGGAGTAAGGATGGTTGTAAAACACAGAAACACTGGTTGTTGAAGTTGGTGTGTTTCCCCGAAGGTTATCTTGATTGGTCCTTTGTATATGAGTTACAGAAATTGGAGTCTCTGTAAGCTAAGTGCCAAGGTCAGAAAGCAAAGTCCAATTCAGGCTTTCTGTCGTGCCACACCAAAATGATGTCTTTGATAGTTTTCCTTCAAAGTCCGCCTTAGCCCAGCTCAGCCTTGGTTGGACCCACAGCTGAAGAAAGACTGGAAAGTAAGTCGGCAAGCCTGCTTGTTGGCTGATCCAGAAGGTGGGGAGAGGGTTTCAAACATTAAGTAGAGTGTGGACAGGTCTTAATTCCTCAACTCACCTGGAGGCATTGAATAAGAACGTGACAGGGAGAAAAGACTTCAAAGAAAAACCTGCAAGCTACACAGGTAGGTTCCACTGAGAATTAAGACTTTGGGGACCCAAGATGCATTGTGTCCACAGTCAGCAAGCAGAGAGAGAGGAATGTCGGGGCTCAGCTCACTCCTTTAATTCAGTATGAAACCTCAGCCTGTAGAACGGTCTTACCACCTCAATTAACCCAACTACTCTCGAGAGCTTTCCTGGATACGCATAGGTGTATTTCCACGGTGAGTCTGAATTCCATCAGGTTAGCAGTCAAGATGAACCATCAGAAGAGTGTGGCTAGCCACTCACTGACTTTGACTATAACTTTGAGACCCACTGTGAAATAAACCTGCAAAAGACATGGAAGGGTGAATGTACAATGTCCATGAAATGGCTCGCTGGGCAGTCCACTAAGCCTCAGGTTAATTTTCCATAAAGGAGCCTGAATCTGCTTGGGGCACCAAGCAAGAACGATTGCTCCTGCCGGCCCTGAAAGTCCAGAAAAGCCACTGTGAATCCCCTTTTCCTATTTATCTCGATGATGAATTCTCTGAGCCCTCGGCCTGCCAGTTCAGTTATCTTCACCCGTCTCTGACAAAAGCATAGCTGCGGGGAGCGATAATATTTTCTTAATCAAATGAGCATCAGTAAGCTCCATGCGGCAGCTTCTGACACATTTTTAATGACTTGATTCTTTGGTAGCTTCTCTTAGGAGAAAGCCTTCGGCTGTGAGATGAATATGAAGGACCATTCTGCATTTATTCAGCTATTTTCCTTTAACTTTAAGAGGTCACTGTAGAGACTTCTAAACCTTCTAGCTTTCTACATAGACAACAGAGAGAAGGAATTTTAATTATTAGAAGGTTTGATCCATTTCAACTTCCAATTTGGATCTTCAGGCATAAAAACATATTTTAAAACCTCAGTCAGAATCTGTGCTCGACTCCCTGACATCTCTCTGCTGTGGTCTCCAAGCTTATAAAACAGAGATTATTGTGGGATCTTCCTCATAAGGGTGCTGTGAGACTTATATAGAATAATGAGCACAAAATATTTGATACAGTGCCTGTTGGGAGCATGTTTGGGTTTATTTGTTTGGATTTGTTTTGTTATATGTGGAATCCAAAAAATTATCACAAACTTCCATTCTATGCCTCCCCTGTAGAAACAGCCCAGTGACATTTTAGGTGCCACCAGGGCAGCTGCAGTGGTGAAGCTCCGCTTGCGTGCGTGTCCGCGTGAAAGCAACTTGGAGGAAAAGGCAGCACCGCGAAAGGAAAACGGCAACCACGGAATCTACCACAGTAGCCTCAGAGAAATAAGACCCCGATTTGGAGCAAAAGTCGGATGTGCTGCGGGAAGAACTTCCCAGAGCACTGAAGGAATGGCTCGGTGGCTCAGAGGAATTGCTGCTCTTGCGGAGGACCTGATTTCAGTTCCCAGCACCGGGATCAGGAGGCTCACAACCAGATAGCAACTCCAGCTTCAGGGGCTCGGAGAGCTTAAGTAGCTCACACAAGATAACGTAACTGAGAAAGATCTGACTGAACCTCAGCTTCAAGACGTAGCCTCACTGCCTGAGACTGCCAGACACACAGAGGAGTGGCTCCAAGCCAGGCCCACTCACTGGCCATGAGGACTCATCTAGCCTGAAGGAAAAGGCATCTATTCTGCTATGCAAATGTGGGGCTTTCAATTCATTTGCATTTTCTTGGTCCAGAAACACGGAGTGAATAAAGGAAACCCCTCAGCTTAAGACACACCTCCAGTGGAGGTCTGCGCAGAGGCCATCTGTTTGCATGGCTCCCCTCCCTGATTTATTCATCCGCGGTGATTTAGAACGTCAGCTAATATAATACTCTCCCAGGAACGAAGCAAATATGCTTCTGCAGAACTTATGTCTGTCTGAGGAGACAGACAATGAGCAAGTGAGAGAGTGATGTGCCAGCTGGTAATGCAATAAGGAAAAATAAAGACATTTAAAAAAAACGCTTTAGGTGCGTGCGTGCCTGCGTGCCTGCGTGCCTGCGAGCGTGTGTGCTCACACCCGCAGAGGTCAGAAGAAGGCACTGAAACTCCTGGAGCTGGGGTTACAGGTGGCTGTGAGCTGCCCAAGATGGGCACAGAGAACCTGACTCAGGTATCTCACAAGAGCAGCACACGCTCTTAACTATTGGGCCTTCTCTCTAGTCCCAAAGCTGTCTTTTGTTTGTTTCTTTTTAAAAGAGAGAGGGGGAGGATAAAAGTGATGTGATCTGAGGTGTCAAAGGAAACACTATGGCTACTGTGTAAACAAGGCATGCTGGGAAATAGCAATAGTTTAAGGCAGAAACAAAGAGAGCAGCGATAGTTTCTGCAAGGAGGGTGACTGGTGGCCATGCGGATGGTGACAGCTGGCCAATTTTTGATGTTTTGAAAGTTGAAACAACGTAATTTGCTGAGAAATTGGTAAGAAATGTATGTGCTGGGAATCGAACTCAGGCCCTTTGCAAGAGCAGCAGGCGGCGCTCTCGACCACTGGACCGTCTCTCAGACCCTTGGTAAGAATCCTGAAAAGGAGCGGTGAACGTCAGTTACCTGAGTGGACTCTAAGCATAACCTCTTTATTAAATAAGATCTCATACACAATGGATGAAGACGCAGGGAAACAGTGAGATGTGAGGTGCCAGTCTTGAGGACAGAGTGATGCAACCGCCAGACAAAGCATGTGGGCAGCTGAGCAAAGCTGAATGAACCGAGCCAGACTTCCCGCCCCCGCCCAGAGACCTTCCCCGGGGAGGAGGTGGGCACGCTTCTGCTAATACCCAGATTTCAGCCCAGCGTTTTCATCCCAAACCCCTGGCCTCCAGAACAACGAGAAGATAAATCTGGTGTTTGGAGCTGCCTGGGTTGTTCCGTAGCCCCCAGAAATTAACACAGATCTCTTCTCACGCTTGTTTCTTACCCCACTTAAAATACTTCCGGTCACATGGCTGAATCGGTGCCTGAACACCAGTATGTATACCGGAGTTTTCCAAAAATCTGGTGTGGCTTTTATCTGTGTTGTTTGTGCAATGCTGTAGCTCTTTCTTACCGAATTTTGGTGCACAAGTCCCTGTTAGGGGTGACCGCGCTGTCACGTAGAAACACACCTGGTCTGATGGTCTATGTGCTGCAGAACGTTCTGTACCCTGTCTCTGCCAAGTATCGCTTGTCCATTCCATAAACCGAATGAACATGTAGGCTGGCAACTCCCTGTTGCCAAAACATCAGATTTGAATCAGATTCAAAGTTTTGCTTCACCAAGAAGCAGATAACAGCTAATGTGCTAACGTAATCCTTTTAGGATCAAGTTAAAACAGATTAAGACAGCTGGGTCCAAAATCCGATTAGAGAGTAATCCATCAGCCCTGGGCGTATGTTTCCAGGTCCACGCCCATCTTTCCTCACAGGTCTGTGTCCTGGCCTCTCCTCTCTCCCAAGGGATCCCAGGGAGCCAACGACTCCAGCTGTCCAGCATGACAGATTGGGGCAGAAGTCACAACTGTTTTCCCTCCAGCACCCTCTGGGAAATCCGTCCAACTCCATGTTCCTGGTCTGCCCTTGTTTTCAAAGCTGCAGTGGACAAACACTTATTGACACATGCCATGTCCAGAATGTTAGCGTCAAAAAGCAGCGTGAGGAAGACGAAGGGTAGAGGCAGCCCCTGGGAGGGAAAGGAGCCAGAGCTATTTAGCTTGGAAGACATGTGGATGTGATGGGCCAGTTTAGAGGCCAGCAAAGGAAGACAGGCTGGTGAGGGATAACTTCAGGGTCAAGGGACAGACCTGGGGGGCTCATCTGGTAGGAAACTGACTCTGGCTTGAGTTTTTTTGTTTTTCTTTAAATTTATTTATTAATTTCCACCTCTTCCCTGCCTCCCTTTTCCCTCTCCCTCCCCACCTCCCCCTTCCTCTCTAGTCCTAAGAGCAGTCAGGGTTCCCTGCCCTGTGGGAAGTCCAAGGTCCTCCCCCCTCCATCCAGGTCTATAAAGGTGAGCATCCAAACAAACCAGGCTCCCACAAAGTCAGTCCTTGCAGTAGAATCAAAACCCAGTGCCATTGTCCTTGGCTTCTCAGTCAGCCTTCATTGCCAGTCACATTCAGAGTGTCCATTTTGATCACATGCTCCATCACTCCCAGTCCAGCTGGCCTTGGTGAGCTCCCATTAGATCAGTCCCACCATCTCAGTGGGTGGACGCACCCCTCGTGGTCCTGACTTTCTTGCTCATGTTCTCCCTCTTTCTGCTCCTCATTTGGACTTTGGGAGCTCAGTCCAGTGCTCCAATGTGGGTCTCTGTCTCTATCTCCATCTATCGCCAGATGAAGGTTCTATGATGATATCCTAGAGAGGCAGTTCTTGCATAGTCTTGGCAAAGTGGCCTGGAATAGTTCTGTCAGCCTTCCCCAGCAGACTCTGGCAATCAGCTATTTCAGTCTGTCCACTAGTTTGAGAACCTGAGAGCCATGTATGTGTTTTTATTTCACTCTCCTCATTGGTCAGAAGAAAGTTCAAAAGCTATAGCTACCCAGGGGCTGGAGAAGTGGTCTGTGGTTAAGGGCACCTGCTGCTCTTGCAGAGGACCACTCACAAGCATCTGTAGCTCCAGCTCCAGAGCTTCCAACACCCTCTTCTAACCGCCAAGGAACATGCTCTCATGTACTCATGTGTTTACACAATGCACACACACATACACATACACACAAACACACATACACACTTAATTAAGAATAGAAAACAAATTTTTTTAAAAAATGTATCTACCCAAAATTAACTTCAATTACATCATAAAACTAAGTGTAAGAGCCAAATGTAAAACTTTCAAAGAGGAACTTTTTGTGACCTTGGATTAGACAAAGATTTCTTAAATATAACATCAAAGCATGAGTCACAAAAGGGAAAAATTGACTTTATCAAAATTAAACAACTTTTGCTCCTCAACAGATGCTATTAAAAAACCCAAATACAAGCCAAAGACTGACAAAATGTTTTAACATTTGTCTGATGATGGCTTATATCCAAAACATAAAAGAATCCTTACAAGTCAATGAGATAAGACTTGAATAACTATTTATCAGTGACATAATGGCTAGCGTCCTAGTCTCATTTCCGTTGCTATGATTAAAATGCCCCAACAAAAAGCAACTTGAGTGAGAGAGAAGCTATTTTATCTCGCAATTCCAGGCTGCAGTTCATCACTGCAGGTAAGTCAAGACAGCAAGGACTTAACACAGCCAGACCTGCCATACCCACAGCCAAGGAAAGAGGGAGGGTGAACACATGCGTGTATACCTGTTTGCTTGTGCTCGGCCTGGTGTCTCTACTTGTATACAATTATGGGCTCCCTATCTAAGAAATGGTGCCACTCACAGTGGCTGCACCTTCCCACATCAATTGCCTATTAGGACAATCCGACACAAACGTGTGCACAAGCCAACCCAATGTAGACAGTCCCTTATTTAGACTCTCTGGGTGATTCCAGGTCGTGTCAAGTTGACAACTGAAGCCGACCATCACAGTCAGTAACCACATAAAACAACAGACCTTAGAAAATGCAAAACTGCCGGGCAGTGGTGGCGCACACCTTTATTCCCAGCACTTGGGAGGCAGAGGCAGGCGGATCTTCGTGAGTTCAAGGCTAGCCTGGTCTACGAGAGCTAGGTCCAGGACAGCTAGGGCTGTTACACAGAGAAACACTGTCTCAAAAAACCAAAAAGAAAAATGCAAAGTGATGTAACAGTGATGGATTATCACGTACAACCACCAAAATGGCTAATGAGCAATAAACTATAAGCCCAATGTTGGTAGTTGATTTAAAAAGATAACAGTAATATTCTGTCATACATCCAGAATTCCACTCCTTCGTATACACACAAAAGAAGTACAAACCGACGGAGATACAAAGACTCATCCGTGAGCACAGTCCTTCATGGAGGGGAAGACTGGAGCAGGAGGCAGCTGGTCACAGCGCATCTACAGTCAGGAAGCAGAGAGCGATGAATGTTCTTCTTAGCTCACTTTTTCCCTTTTTATGCAGTTTGGATCCACGAAACTGCACCAACCTCAATTAACCTAACCTAGATAAACCATCACAGTAATGCCTGGAGGTTTATTTCAAGGGCTAGTCTAGATACTAGGCTACTGTTGACAACTGACATAAACCATCATAAATACAAAAAGTCTCCTTCCCACAGGCTCATGTTTTGAACACTTGGTCTCTAGCTGGTGCCGCTATTTTGGCAAATTCTAGAAATGTTAAGAGGTGAGGTTTGCTGGAACATTGAAGACACCCCTGTCTGTCTGCTTCTTGTCTGCTAAGAAGTAGAGAACAGTCTCTGACATGTGTTCCTGCTGCCATGACATTCTGCCTTTAGTACCTGGGGCCAGTAACAGTGGGCTGAAGTCCCCATGCCCTTCCTCCTTTCAATCTATTCTCTTGGGTATTTTTGTCAGGGCAACATGAAAGCAGCCAATATACCAATGCTCACACATCCAAAATAAACCTTCAAACGATACCTACACTTACCTCATATGACACTTCCTATCCTATACTATTCACACATATATATGGGCCATGGCCCTGCCGTTTGAAAAACAGTGTACACACCTGCCCAAGTTAGTCTTCAAGAATCTGATGTTCAGCAGCCAGGAAGTCATGCAGCAGCCAGAGTGAAAGGAATTCAACTCCTTATGCATAGACCAAGGACTCTGGGTTCTAGCAATTATCCTAAGGCTGAGCCCCACGGGGCCCACTGTCTTCCCCACAGTGGGAGGGGGCCTTGGCACTTTTTATTCTCACCTTCCCTTCAAATTTGCAGTTCCCTTGGTGTTTCAACAGGAAAAAGCAGGTTCCAGGGATACGGAGCAAGGATATGGTGATAAGGTGGCTCAGGAGGTAAAGGCACCTGCTTCCAAACCTGAGTTCAGTCTCAGAGAACAACCTAGTGGAAGGAGAAAACTGATTCCCATGAGTTTTCATCTGACCTTGATACACATGCCTTGGCATATATGTGTCCACATGCATATACACTTAAAAATAATCAAACAAATCAGTTTGCCCTCCATTTTAATATTTTTCCATTTTTATTTTACAAAGGTGGTGTGTACATGATAAGAACATGATATACATTCAAAATTATTTCCTGGGGGAATGATGAAGGAAGACTTTTACTTTGTAAGTCCTGGGGAATGACGAGGGGAGAATTTTACTTTGTAATTCCTGGGGAATGATGAGGGAAGACTTCTACTTCCTAAGTTTCTAAAGCATTCAAACCTTTTGTGCCAAGCATAGATTATCAAATGTTGAAATGAGAAAAAGCAATTGTTTGTCATTTTAAACAGAGAGACACAGCAAGTCAACTGTCAGCAAGTGTACCATGTGGTCTTCCAAGGGCTCAGAGGCAGTCTTCATGAGCATTTCTGGAAGCTTCTGTTTTGGCTCTGTGTGGACTGTTGGGCACTGAAGTTTCTAATAGTAAAATCAGGGGATCTTCACCCTAGAGGCTTATGGGGTGCAAAGAAGTATCTGAAGTGTACTGTGCCTCCCTGCTCCATGGCGTATGGTTTCTGTGCAATCAGGACACCCAAGTATGCTTAAGAACAAAATTAAAATCTAATCAGCAAACCTCTTTAGAGGAACTATTAAAATAATTTTAAGAGAAAAAAGTCACCAAAATGTCAACTTTATCCTGAGATAGTTCGGTTGATCTAAGACATTTTAATGCATTTCCTCTCCTCCTCATTTCTGCCTCTCTGCCTTCACCCGCCTCTCCGCCTGTCTAAATACAACCTCAGACTGAATAGCTTTTGCGACCTCCTCTCACCCCAGATCTAATCTTAGGTGAGAATGGCTCTAATTAGAATTGACTTTCTCTTAAAAGTACCACTCTGCAAAATCTAGGGTGGAAAAAAAAAAACAGCATTGCCTTTGCAGGGCTCTTGGTTTGGGACAACAGTGGCTGTAAAGGCTAACAAAACCCAAACAGGCTCAGTCTGGGAAGATGCTCAGAGGTGTTTACTGCCAAGCCCAAGGTTTTGATTTTAATTTTGATCCCTGGGCCCAACATGGTAGAAGGAGAAAACTGACTCTCAAAACTTGGCCTTTGACCTCCACAAGTGAGAAGAAGGAGGAGGAGGAGGAGGAGGAGGAGGAGGAGGAGGAGGAGGAGGAGGAGGAGAAGGAATCCAGACACAAAGGACATGAAGGAGGGTCCCAGAGATGAGGACATGAGGAAGGTCCCAGAGATAGGCTCTGCTTGTTATCATTTGAGTTTTCCCTAGCGGCTACTATGCCAACAATCAGTTACCAGCCTTGGTGCTATTGGAAGATGGGAGTCTTTAGAAGGTGGGGTTTGTGAAATGATGCTAGGGTTTTGAAGTTATGCTATTGAAGGGTATGGTAAGACCCTGGCTCCTACCTCTTTCCCCTGCACTTTCTAGCCATCAAGAAGTGAGCTGTCTTCCTCTGTGTAGATTCCTGCCATAATGTACCATGCTAACACAAACCCAAAGCAGCACGGCCAAACTTTCACAGACCAGAACCTCCAAGATTACGAGCCCACATACATCTTTCCTCCCTAGAAGTCAGTTTTCTTGAGTATTTTGTGCAGCAGCAGAAAGATGAATTGTCATTTTTGATACCTCTTCCAATAGTTGTATCATCAAACTTTGGTGACCATTATAAAGACCTCCTCAACTGATGGAATATCTCCTCTGGTCTGTCAGGGTCCCGGTGGGATATCAGTTGATTGACCCTTGGTTCCCAACCATCTTTGAGCTACAGAAATATCTCAAAATGACTTCACAGTCCTCCCTGGTCATACTCACAGATAAAGGATTCTCTTTTTCTCCAAGCATGAGGTGATTCAATGCTACGTCCACGACTGTCTCGCCAGTGTAGCAGAAATGCTGACTGGATGGGCAAATATTGCCGGCAGGAGTGGGATTTGTGCTTCTAGGAGCTGTGTGTTCCAGGCGGGTCCCTGGCAACCAGTTGTGGTGTAATGCTACCTGAGTTGCCATTAGTATTGACTCGACCTGGCTGTCCTTGGAGCCATATGTGTGTCTTTTCCCTTGTCTGTGTGTTATTTGTGATTCTTGCATATTGCTAACAGATCAGACTATTCCAGGCAGTTGCGGATACAAACAAGACTGCTAAGGACATTTTTGAATTCTGCTCCGCTATTAATCAAAGACTTAAAAAAGTAGCCAGTTCTGGGAATTGCCAGAATCATCATTAGGACAATTCCTTGATGATGTGGAACAAAAGGAGTTAATTTTACTAGGATACACCTTAGAAGTTTTAGGCATTTGCCTTAGAAATATGTGCAATTGTAAACAGAAGACCTAGCCTAAACTGACAATATCTGAGCCTGAGAATTGAGAAGGGAGGAAAGTTGAAGTTAGTGATATAAAGTAAACTTCAGAAAGATTCAAGACTATGTATTAGAATTTTCCTAGCAGAAAGCTTTCCCAGGGAGATAGTAGCCTTTTTCTTTCTCACTCAGGCACACAAGGTCACTTAGCTCAAACCAACCAGCCACCTGCAAGCCGATAAAGATGGTCTAGCTCAAGGGCAGTGATCTCTTTGAAGGCAAGAGGAGAGAGTTTGTTTTGTAAAGTGTGAGAAAGCAGAAGTCCTTGTGCCCAAGTCAAAGCATCTTCAAAGATTCTTTTTGTAAACTGTTTTATGCTGTTCTTTTCTGTTTTATGATTTGATGATGTATGCCATTGCCAAGTTCTTTGATTGTAAAAAAAAAAATATATAATCCTGCACTGAAGTAAGTAAATCGCCACAGCATGCCTCAATATTGAGAGTGTCGGTGTGTCACTTTCCTCGCCGTATCCTGATTTCTCCTGTGCCTTCGCCCTGATTCCCTTACGGTCTGAGTGGCTCCCTTGAGCCGGTCCGTAGCAATTCAATACCTAGCAGCAGAGCAAATGGGAATGACTCTGGGCCAGGGTGCATGAATTCATATTACCCCATGTTGTTCCAATGTGATGACAGCTTAATGAGGCATTTGTTTCTTTCTTTTTGTTATGTTGTTGTTGTTTTGAGACAGGGTTTCTCTATGTAGAAATCTTGACTGTCCTGGAACTCACTCTGTAGACCAGACTGATCTGGAACTCACAGATCTGACTATCTCTGCCTCTCCCCAAGTGCTGGAATTAAAGGCGTGTGTCACTATCATCTGGCTTAATGAGGCTTTTTATAACAGAACAAAACACATTATAAATTGAGGGGGAAAATCAGGTAGGCAGGTTAGAGCAAAGTGGGGAAATCTCTGCTATCGTCTTCAGGTACCATTTCAGATTCTTAGAATTTTAGATTCTTAGCTTTTGGGTCTGTAGTATTAAAGCCTTGTGTGTACATTCCAAAAGTGATTTTACTGATAATCACAAGGATACCAGGTCAGACACAGAGCTGGGTGATATATAACAATGAAGAGACAAAAGGCAACTGTCTTAGTTAGCTTTGACTGTAACTTGACACACCCTAGAGTCACCCGAGAATGGAGCCCCAACTGGGGGATTGTCCAGACCAGACCAGTCTAGGAGGACCCATTCCACTGTGGGCAGCACTATGCTTAAGCATGTACTGCTGGGCTGTATAAGAAAGTTGGCTGAGGACAAGCTAGCCTAGAAGTCGGCTAGCAAGGAACATCCTCCGTGGTTCCTGCTTCAGAGCCTTCTTCCCTTTCTCCTCACTGCCCTCCCATCAGCTTGTTCTGCCAAGGAAAGAGACATAGTTCTCCTTGGGTACCAGAAGTGTACTGACCCCCTCTCCAGAGGATGCTGCAATTCTGACATCTGAACAACTACTACTTTCACTCTTAACTGTTTTCCACCACTTTTCCATCTGCCAACTATAGAGATCATTTTCCAACTGAGGATGGAGCTCTCATCTCCAACCCTTCTGTGGCTCTGACGTCAATCGGGACCATTGTAACATTCACGATGGTCATCTGTCCTACACTACAACCCCCTCACCACCTGTCTGGCCTTCTGTCCCTCTGTTCCTTCTCACAGTTAGATCTCAGAGGAGGCTTAGAAAAGCGACAGGAACTCAGAGAGGTGAGGCTTCAGGGGACACAGCTGAAAGGCCAAGTCGTGCTAGAAAGTGTGAGGTGACCTCCGGAGAGCTGGGTCTTTCCATTTAAGTGGCAGTAACCTTCTACTGCCAATATAATCTTTGCTATTTACAGAGAAGTGTCACAGCTGTGAGCAGAGAACCCCAAGTCCTCCGCCACCAAGCAGCAGCCTACATTCCCTGTCTCTCTGTGGCTCTCTCCTCCCAGTTTCACCCACCTTATCCTTACAGTTTTCATGGTCCCCAAATACATAAGCTCCCCAGCCTTACTCTTTCAAGCCTTGGCAAAGAACTTTTCTTGGAGCTGAGACTGTACTTCCTCTCTTGGTGCCCCTTCAGTCTGCGGAACTCTTCCATGTTTTTCAAGACTCTCTTCTGTTCTAAAACATGCACTTGAGCTTGTGTCTGTGGAGGTCAGAGACTGGCATGTGCGTCTTCCTCTATGACTCTTCAACTTTTTTTTGGAAACAAGATCTTTCACTGAGCTGGAAGTTTACTTACAGGGTATACTGGCTGCCCAGTGAGCCTCTGTCTCCCCAGCTCTGGAATTACAGACACGTGCTACCAAACCAGCCTTTGCTTTTCTGTGGCTGATGGGAATCTGAACTCGGGTCCTCATGCTTAAGAAACAAGCACTTGTTCACCTGTTAAGCCATATCTACAGCCCATTTCTAGTCCCATTTTCTTATGCGGACTTCAGTCAGACTGGACCATGGCATACCTCAGGGGCCTTATGTGAGTTTAATTACCTCTTTAAGACCATTGCTTGGAGTACATATACATTCTGAGATGCTAGAAGAAGAGAGGCTCCCCTCTCAGGCTAAATTCTGCCTCAAAGAATTTCCAAGGCATGAGGGAAGCTGGAGTGCATCCCTCAGATTGCTTATCCATTCTCATGCCAACAGTATGTGAGAGCCATTTATACGATCTACGGGAAACCAACCAAATGATCTTTCCAAATTGGATTTTTTTTATCATCTCTAAATGGCCTTAGGAAATTCTGTAAATTCATGCATGGCATACAGAATATTCCAAGGCCTGGAATCTGTTTACTGCTCTGGATAACATTCTGGAGTAGAGTATTTCCTCAAATAAGTTATGTGGAGTATTCATAACTGTATGATCCTATGCTAGATGTTCAACGAATACTTTCTGCGGCTCCTTTCTGTGCTAGGCTGATGATGTGAGATACAGAGGGGCCTGTGTTCTATGAATATGTTTTATTACCATTGGTTAATAAAGAAGTTGCTGTGGGTCTATGGCAGACAGAATAGAGCAAGGCAGAAATTCCAAGCAGAGATAGAGGAGAAAAAAAGTAGAGTCAGAGAGAAAACATGTAGCTGCTGAAGGAGAAAGATGCCTGCCCACCAGAACCTTACTGGCAAAGCACAAACCTCATGGTAAAATACGCAATAATAGAAAAGGATTAATTTAATATGTAAGAGTTAGTTAATAAGAAGCCTGAGCTAATAGGCCAATCAGTGTTTGATTAATACATTTTCTATGTGATTATTTTGGGTCTGGGAACAAACAAACAACATCTGCCTACAGAATGGCGCCCAACATGGTGCTGATGCCCACCATTCACTTTGGGTTCAGTAACTTATGTGCCTACTCAGGGTCAGGGGGAAAATAGCTGAGACCATGCCCGTGGCTCAGAGACCCCACCTGAGCAGGCAGCGGAATCATGTCTGCTAGGAGTACACAGGCAAAAGAACATGGCAGATTCCCGCCGCCATACACAGAGAGTTCCAGGATGCACAGTGCACTACATGGAAGATTTAACTTTTATTCAGATGAAAAGAGGTTTATATGCTACATGGTGCTTCCCATAGTTGAGGTGGTAAGGATGGCTCCCACCTGGCAGTCCTCAGAGCTGGTGGCAAGCTACCTCCGCCATATTAAAAGGCTGAGAGAGGCAGAGCCAGTCCAGAGTCTCTGCGACCAAACTGCTTATCATTTTAAAAGCACTCCTTGTCAAAAAATAATTACAGATATACAATAAAAATGGATTCAGACAAAAATAGACCTCTAAACAGGTCACACCGTGTTTTAAAAAATGTACATAGGCTTAAAAAAGAACCCAGAAAGGTCTCCGTAACCCCCCAAAATACTTCACCCAACAAAATACAAAGAACAGTTTAGTTACAACTACAACCAAATTCCCAAATATTGCTTATAAATGTTTGTTTATGTTTAAGGGGGGATGTGATATAGAGATGAATACTTTCATTTGTATAGATCTTGGTCTATTGATACAAATTTAAGGTCAATTTTGTTATATGTATTTCTTCTCTTGTTAAAGGTAGTGTGTTTGTGCAGTTCATTTAAAAATGTAATATATAATTTAAAATGCAGGTTAATAGATAGTTATCTGTAATAATCAAGCTTGTAGTCATGTTAGTTAGGTTTTCTAGATGTACAGAGATATATTTCAGATGAATAGGTATTCTTCAAATCTTTCAGAGACCTTCAGAATATGACATTTAAAATGTTTTAAAAACTTAGGACTTTTCATGACAATGAAACACATCTGCTCCTAGCAGCAACAATCTATTTCAAGAGGATGATGGGCATCGAAGAGGCTCCTTATGGAGTTTGTTAGCCATTTGGGCAAGAAACTGCTCTTGCCTGGACTTCTTGATGGTAAGCTGTATGAACGGTATATGCAAGACCCACAGAAAAATGACTGCTGAACTTCCTAAAGGTGAGACAGTCCTTCAGGGTTCCTGCTTCATAGAAAAGTCTGCCAGACATTATATAAGACGTTAAAAAAAAAAAAGGACTGACAAACTGCCAATGTAGGCAAAACTGTCTTTAAAATTTCCTGCTTCATGGAAAAGTCTGCCAAACACTATGGGCCTGCAGGCTGAAGATGGATACAATGTTACAAAAAAACTTTGAGTGACTGTTCAAGCAGCAAGATGTCTCTGTCAATTGTAGAGTTTTGAAAGTTGCTTACAATGTACTTCCTGCTAACTTAGGTAATATTGTATCCTTCTGGGGTCTTTGATGGAGTTAAAAATAGATAGTTATAATTATAGTTTTCCTTATTTGTAATAAAATATAAAATAGATATAAATATTGTAACTGTAATTCTTGCTTGATACCTGTTTTGTTATATGTAATTTTACTATGTTAAAGTTAAAACCTTCCTTTTTATTTAGACAAAAAAGGAGAGGAGATATGGGATTTTCCTCTGTATGCTATGAATACGTTTTATTACCACTGGTTAATAAAGAAGCTGCTGTGGGTTATGGCAGGCAGAATAGAACAAGGCAGAAACTTCAAGCAGAGATAGAGGAGAAAAAAGGCGGAGTCAGAGAGATGCTATATAGCTGCAAAAGGAGAAAGACTCCTGCCATTGGAACTTTACCCATAAACCATGAGCCTCATGGTAAAATATGAAATAATAGAAATGGGTTAATTTAAGATGTAATAATAAGAAGCCTGAGCTAATAGGTTGAGCAGTGTGATGTGGGAGAATTGTCTGTATTCTGTCAATCATATTTTAATAAAACGCTGATTGGCCAGGCAGGCAGTATAGATGGGAAAGCCAGATAGGAAGTAGGGGTGGAGCAAAGAGACCGGGAGTATTCAGCGAAGCAGGAAGCTCTCTCCGCCATTCCTGCCCAGACTACCAAAGAAGCAACATATGAGTTGACAGCTGAAAAAGGTACTGAGCCACGTGGCTAACACAGACAAGAATTATGGGTTACCGTAAGATGTAAGAATTAGTTAATAAGAAGCCTGAGCTAATGGGTCATTCAGTTTATAATCTTATGGAGTCCTGTGTGTGATTTTCTTTGGGACTTGCTGGTTGTGGGGTACTGGGTGGGACAGAAACCCCAACAAGCTGGCCTCCATGTTACAAGCAGTGTTTTAATTAATACGATTTCTGTGTGATTATTTCAGGTCTGGGCAGCTGGGAATGAACAAGCAGCATCTGCCTACACTAGATCATGGAGCAGGTCACAAGATCCCATCATTAAAAAAACAAACAAACAAACAACAACAACAACAAAAAAAACAACTCCCAGTATGAAGAAAATGTGAGATAAGTAAGCAAAAATTGAAATACAATTGATATGCAAGATTGTCTACCTGTGTGCAAAATACATCAGGGGCTTGAAGAAGAATAAGTTTCTACAGCCTAAGTTTTTTCAGTAAAACAATACAAGAGGGCACAGTAGTTAAGAACATGCACTGCTCTTGCAGATGACCCAGATCCAGTGCCTGGTACCCACAAGAGGTAACTCCCAACCACCTGCAATTCCAGCTCGGGGCAGAGGGTATCTTATGACCTCTTCAAGCTTCTGAAGACACTGCACACCCATGGTACACATAAATTATGCAGGCATACATACAGACACATTAAAAAATTAATAAATAAATCTTTATGCTAACTTCTAAATCTAAACTTAGAAATCCAATTGATAACACAAACTACTTGCTGTACTAATGTGAAGCTGAAATAAATAAAAAATGTGGATCCAATTAACATGAACAAGATAAGTGCCATCTTACATAACTAATGAAACAGAAATTGATTCCATATTCCTTAAAGTATGCAGAGCCGTTGGGTGGAAATTAAAATCATCCCTAAAGATATTAATGCATCTCTAGAGTGCTTTTTAAAATGTACATGACAGTCACATGACATAAGTACTGTACAAGTCACTCTTCCAAACCTGAGATAGTCTAGCTCATTAATAACGAAAATTAGCAGCATAGTGCACTAGAAAAGCCAACAAAGGGGAAAAGAGTCTTCTCTTCCAGGTCCCTTTATTTGTTGCAATGGCCCCTCCAGCAGCTAGTGGGGAGTCTGCCACGAGGGCTCAGGCTGCCTAGCACTGATATATATATATATCAGTGTCTTATGAAATATTTGTGTATGTCCTCCAGCACCCAGTAAGTGAATCCAAGAAAAGTCACCCCTGGCAATCAGGCAAATAGACTGTTAGTGCTTTTGCACACACATGTAAACAGGTAAGTACATATGTATTTTAAATACATGTGTGTGTTTATATACATGTGTGTGCATATTTCACACGTGTACATAGCCTCATATATATGTGTGCATATAGATAAGAATATACATACAGCTATGTATATATGATTTTATATGTACATGTGCATACATAATAAACACATAAACGTGTATATTATATAGTTATATAATACATGCATGATTATGTACATTAAATATCCACATGTATGTTAATATGTAGCACAACTAATAAAAACCCAGAGACAGATATTGGGGTTCAAGTTGAAGATCAGAAAAGCCAAGCAGACAAGCCACTAGAGAGTTTTTACCTCTACCAAGGCTCAGACAAACAGAGGGCAATCCTGTTCTCGGTATGACTGTAGACTACAATGTTCTCCATCAAAACTCAGACTGCCCTGTTCCTGTCTCTTCCTGCCTTATATGCTTATCTCTGCCCAGCCATATCACTCCTGTCCCCACCTCTCTAGTGCTGAAGAATGAATTAAAGGCATGTGACTCCCAAGTGCTAGGATCACCTTTGTGTGAGCTCTATTTCTCTTTTAGACAGATTCAATCTCACATAGCCCGGGGTGGCCTTGAATCCTGGGATTAAAGGTGTATGCCACCACTCCTTGGACTCTAGTGGCTTAGTTCTGCACTCTGATCTTCAGGTAAGCTTTATTAATTAAAACACACAATATCACTATATTTATATGTATGTATATGTATACAAAAATATAAGTAGGTATGTAGGTAGACATGTAGGCATATAAACATATATACACATTTAGATTTGCTTTTATTATAAGTATACTAAACAGTTCAATTAAAAGACTCAAACTGCCATAGTTTCATTTTATTTACTGGTTTGGATGGTGTTTCCATGAATGTGTTTGTCCTGTGAGTATTCACACAGCTAGTCTTTACAAACACCTAGTGTGCTTTCATTTTAAGATGCAGTCACAACAGGTAGCCCAGGCTGTCCTTGAATTTGTGATTCCCTTGCCTCAGCTTCTGGAGTGGCTGAGGTTAAAGGCCTATGTTACTTATGCCCTGATTTCTTAGTCACTCTTCTCATATATTAGGAAAGTTCACTAATTATGTTGGGAAAATATCCATATTTACACACAATTTTAGGTCAAACACTGCTGTGGGACAATGGTCTTTTATCCTGTCACTTGCATTATTTTTAATAAACACTGATTGGCCAGCAACCAGGCAGGAAGTATAGGTGGGGTGACCAGGCAGGAAGTAGAGGTGGGGAGACAAGAACAGAAGAATTCTGGAATGAAGAAAGATGCAGTCTGCAGTTGTCACCCAGACAGAAAGAAGCAAGATGAGAATGTCTCACTGATGAAAGGTATCAAGCCATGTGGCTAACACAGACAAGAATAATAGGCTAATATATGATGTAAGAAAGAGTTATTAAGAAGTCTGAGCTGATAGGCCAATCAGTTGATGATTAATATAGACCTCTGTGTGTTTCTTTGGGACTGAACGACTGTAGGACTGGACGGGACAGAAACCTTGGTTAACAAAGCGCAAACTAGAAATTTTTAGAAATAAATGTCAGCATGGGGAAGAAAGCACACTAGGCAATTGTAAAATACTAGCTCTGTGAATACTCACAGGATAAACACATTCATGTAAGGTGGGGGAGGGGGAGAGTGTAACAACATATGCTATAATGAAGTCTACTATTTTGTAAAGTCAGTTAAGAAAATAAAGACAATACAAAGGAAAGAAATCATAATAGCACACTATATATCAAAACTTTGTGGATGTAGATGAAGCAGTACTTGGCAGAGAAGAAATTCATGACTCTATATTACTACATTGATAAAGGGAAAGAAAAAACAATGAGTTAATAGGACAAAGAAAAACAGTAAATTCTGAGAATATAGAAAGAAGGAAATCATCAACTTGAAGGGGAAAGTGTCTGGGAAATTGTGATTATGGATTTCTTTTCTAGTCTGCATTTGTCTCGGCCTTAGGGATAGCCTGGGTAGACCACCTGAGCATTGAAACTGATGTGTGAGCCTGTGTGCGAGTGTGTGTGTGCGCGTGCGTGCGTGCATGTGTGTGTGTGGGGGGGGTATGTGTCCTACATTTCCAGTTTAAACGGTAGCTAATATTATAAAAACAAAAAGTTCCTTCCAAAGTAAAGTGCTACCTTATGGCATCATCTATTAAAACAATATATTTTCAAAATAACTATGTAAGCATGGACCTCCTATATATATAATACTAGATTTGGTTTGCTGGGGAGGGGGGTGCCTTGAAAATCATTGGAAGTTACTTTCAAAAGTGTTAAGTCTGTATAATTTTCATCACCTTGAAGTTAATTAACTGGAAATATTTTACCTCAGAGCTTAGCTTGCCACTTTTATTTATTTTTAATCTCTCTTTTTGCATGCAATTAAAGCCCTTGAAGAACAAAGCAAAGCGTAGGAAAAGTTAATATGGAAAAAGCTGTTCTGGTTTGTTGCTCAAAATAATGTCTGAACACACAGGCATTTATTTTCACTCCCCCTAGAGAGGATGTTAAGATGCAACTACAGGAATGAAAAAGGACAAAATCAGCAACAGCGGAGAGAACCAGAAGGGACTGCCCATGGATGAGAGATCTCGATAAGTTTATGCAAGATGAGAAGTGGATAGGCTTTGCTTCTGGGAGTGGAGCGGATGAATATTCCAAAGAGCCCTGCTGCTAAAGATGAAGCTGCATAAATTGCAACAGACGGAACTACAAACACCTTGCCGAGATTGCAACTCAGTGAGGGAAATCTCTAATAAGCCAATGCAGAGGATGGAAGGAGGAGGAAGAGAGAAGGAGAAGCCAAGGTAGAAAAAAAGATAAGTCGCGGATGTAGCCCACTGGGTTCACAGCTGGCTCCATGATTGGCAATTCCTTCTCCAGTATTGTGCATAGCATCTTCCGGCATTAGGAAAGCCAGACAGTAGGAGGATGAAGATGCCAGGTCAGCACAAGCTTGATTTCTCCATGTTCATGACTCAAGTGTGTGGTGTCATCAGCAAGAGTCTTACTGTCATGTTCTGGAAGGTCACCGAGAACTCTGACAAAAGCTTTTATAGATGTTTAAGGATCCATGTGGCCTCCATTGTGAACAACTCCAAAGGAGGAGATCCATTCCTCGCACAGAGCATTTGTTTATTATCCCGTAATGTCTAGAAGGGTCATTGTTGTCCTATTTCAGAGTAAATGTATTTAGTCTCTCTCTCTCTCTCTGTCTCTCTCTCTCTCTCTCCCTCCCTCCCTCCCTCCCTCTCCTATTGTCCTATTTCAGAGTAAATGTATTTAGTCTCTCTCTCTCCCTCCCTCCCTCCCTCTCCCTCCCTCCCTCCCTCCCTCTCTCTCTGTCCCTCCCTCCCTCTCTCTCCCTCCCTCCCTCTCTCTCTTTCTCTCTCTCTTTCTCTGTGTGTGTGTGTATGTGTGTGTGTGTGTGTGTGTGTGTGTGTGTGTGTGAGAGAGAGAGAGAGAGAGAGAGAGAGAGAGAGAGAGAGAGACGCTTCTACAGTAATCATTTTCCATATAACTTTTTCAAATATACCACTCGCAGCAGCCAGCAGTGCAAACTGACTTCACACTCCATGTGGGAAATGTTTCTAAAACTGCTACATGACGGACTTTTGCTAACAGAAAGTTAGCACATGTGAAAGCCTGACTTCCATGGCAGCCAGTTCAACCAAGCCTCGGATATGAAATGATCTAAAATGGATCGTGTTTCATATGTTTGTCATTGCCACCTAAACAAGGCAGGGTAACAACTAGTTACTTGTGTTTGCGTTAGTAACTGAGAGGTATCTAGAGATGATCTAGAGGGATCTAGAGATGGCCCAAGGTATTTGGAAGAGCGAGAGTACGTTATATGCAAACATTATAGGGTGTCTTGGTTTCCATACTCCTGCTGTGGTAAAATTACTCTAAACAAAAGCAACTTAGGGGCGCAGAGGGTTTATTTTATCTTACACTTCCAGGTCACGGCCCATCGCTGAGGGAAGACACGGCAGAATTTATGAAGGAAGGCTGCTGGCCGGATCACTCCTTGGCTCATGTTTAGCTAGTTTTCACATAGTGGCCACGATCACCTGACTAGGGATGGAGCCACTACCACGGGCTGGGCTCTTCTCCATTAATTAATAATTCAGACAATTGCCCACAGACATGCCCATAGGCCAGTCTGATCCAGGCAATTTCCCTATAGAGGCTTTCCTCTCAGGCGACTCTAGACTGGATCAAATTGAGAACTGAGGTTAACCAGGACAGGAGGAGAGGGGACATTCCAGAGTAAGTCCCCTATCCTTGAAGTGTCAGTAGCAATAAAAACAAATAACACAAACATAAACCTCACTGTCATTTCCTAGGAATCAATGGGATCACCGTAGACAACGCATCTAAGCTTGCTCACCAGATGAGAGGTAGCCGTGGGGAGAAGCAGGAGGAGGAAGATCTCATTCTCACACTGTGACCTTGTGACACCAGAGGTGAGGAGTTGTAACTCATTGTTTTTCTTTCTTTTGCTTTAACTGAAAATATATCTGCTGCATGTGTTGGCTCCTAGATGTCCCCTTTGCTGTAGGAGATATACACACAGCCAAATACAGTCAGCCCAGGGTGCCATTTCCTGGCTCTGAGCCCAAGCAGCTCCAGACCCCTGAGATACTCTTAAGGCCAGTGAGCAGCCACAATGGCTGACATGCGCCCCCCTCTTCTTTCCACCGCATCACATCTTATAGAATGCCAAGTGGACTCCTGTATGTCTTGACTATCACATGTTCGGTTCATCCCTTTAAATTAGAATCTGAAGGGCTGGAGAGTTGGCTTGGCAGCTAAAAGTGCTTACTTCCCTTACAGAAGACCCAGGTTCAGTTTCTAGCCCCAAGTTCAGTCAGGTGACTCAGAACCGCCTATAACTCCAGCATCTTGATGCCCTCTTCTGGCCCCCAAGGGCACTGCACTGACATGCAGTTATCCACCCAGTCCCACACACATAATTTTTAAAATGTAGTAAGGAGCTGGAGAGACGGCTCAGTGGTTGAGAGCACTTGCTGCTCTTCCAGAGCACCCACGCTCTGTTCCCAGGAGGCTCGCAGCTGCCTGGAGTTTGAGCTGCAGGGAGATCCAGCGTCTCTGCCTCTGTAGGCACCCGCATGCACGCGCGCACACACACACACACACACACACACACACACACACACACACGTTCCATACCACATATAAGTAATTTTAAAATAACTAAAAAATAAATTATTCATAAAAATAAGTGGTAAAAATATGGACCCAAGCTCTTCCTCAATACTTTAAATCTTCCTTCATTGTGTTCAGTACTGAAGTTTGTATAATGGAATGCTAAAAATCAAAATCACCCCAAAACCAAAACAAAAGCTTGAGACAACAATAGTACTCACAATATTGGACCACCCTAGGTGTCCAACAGCAGAAGAATGGATAGAGAAAATACAGTGCATATATACAATGTAGTTTTCTTCAGCTACAAAGAAGAATAAAGTCATGTTGTCTGCAAGAAAATGGGTGTAACTGGAGATGATCATATTAGATAAATTAATCCAGACTCAGAAAATAGATATAAAACATTTGCTTTCACTTGCACATCCTAGATCTCATATCTGAAGTAACTTCTGTATGTCTGTCATAGAAATCAAACTCTCTAGGGGAACACAGGGGAAGACAGAAGGAGAAGGGAAGGGAAGAGGTGTGATGGTCAATCTGGATTGTCAACTTGGTGGGGTTTAGAATCACCATAGAAAAAACCTCTGGGTATATTTGTGAGCGAGTGGTTTGGGTTAGCTGAGGTAAGCAGATCCACCTTCACCATGGGTGTTACCATTCCCTAGGCAGGGCATCCTGAACTGTGTTCGCATAGAGAAACTGAGCTCAGCATAAGCAAGCAACCAAGTGAGCGCCTCCATCTCTCAGCTCAGAGCATTTTATCCCAACACCAGAAACAAAACTGAACCCCTGACTCCTCCCACTAGGTGAATGATCGTCATTAAACCCACCAGTTCAACTGTGGGTCTTAGCCACATGCATCCTTCCTGACTCACCAGAAGCAGTGGTTATCCGTGTTACTGGCCATGCTTTGACCTCTAAAGCTCATACACTGATTAACAACTACTAAGGTTTGGGGAAGGAATCTCTTTTTGTTGTTATTTTTTTTTTACTAGAAGCCCTTCCATATTACTCTTTTAAAACACACGCATGCTTTATAAAAAGTACTGTGTTTTAATGTCAGTAAACCTCTGCTGTGGGCAGAGAGCTTGGAAGGAAGTTTTCCTAGTTCTCACAAGGCTTGAACAGTATTTGCCGAGAAAGGATTATTAAGCTTTTCGAGCTTGCATCTTTCAGTCTCATCCTGCCTACCCCACGAGACCAGTACCCAATTAAAAAAGTGTGATTGCACACGCTCCTTAAGCTGTGAATATCTCACAAGTCTCTATACGTTATCCGCTGCTGCCGTTTCCATGTATGCCCACACTATAGTAAGTCATGTGGAGGCCACAAAGACCAAGAAAATAAAGTTCCTGCCAGCGAGGAATTAACAGTCCTCCCTAGGCAAGCAGACAGGATGACACCACAAAGCCATTTACAGTACATTATCCCAGAAAGGCAGGGCCAATTAGTCTTCATTCATTTCAGCCCCACTGGGCCCCACAGGTAATAAGACCTTGATGAATATGTGCTAATGGAGGGATGGATCAATGGCCTGACAGCCCCTAATTCAGAGGCCAGACACAGTGGTGACTATGTAGGCTGGAAACACCAGACAAGCAGAGGCGAGGAGCTGATTGCACTCAGCCAAGGCACAGAGGCGGACCTGAGCAATGTCACTGAATCTTCCAGAAGGAGATGAGCATGCCATCTGGTGAGGGGCATGAGGATCAGACAAGATATGATTCCTGGAAGTGAGAAAGGGATCGAAGTAGTGTTCCTGGAAGTGGAGAAACCAGAAGAGGGCTGTGGGGAGGGAATGTTGATGGAGACAGGAAGTCCTTAGAGACAGAGAGGGAGGAACACACACACACACACACACACACACACACACACACGGCGCAGAGAGAGGCAGAGAAAGAGGTACATACAAAGACAGACAGAGAAGAGACGAGAGAGGGAGAGGCAGAGAGAGAGAGAGAAGCAGACACAGAGACAGAGAGGGACAGAAAGAGGCAGACACACACACACACACACACACACACACACACACACACACACACACATGCACGCCAGGTGGATGGGAGAGAACAAATCTAATTAACCATCAGGTCAGGAGCCCTAGCCACAGGGCCTGCTGTTTCCATACATTAAAACTCCAGTCTTTCATGAACTAAAATCAGCTTAAAAATGTGTGAGTTAGAGGGCCCCATTCCCAAGGCATTGTGATGTTTTGCACTGGGAGAGACAGTGAGTTCTAAAAACCACAAAGGGCAAGTCAACTTCTCTGAGCTTCAGGGCTGTCACCTGAGACAGGCCATGAAGTCAGCCATGGAAAGTACCCTTTTACCTTCCTTCCTTCCTTCTTCCTTCCTTCCTTCCTTCCTTCCTTCCTTCCTTCCTTCCTTCCTTCCTCCCTCCCTCCCTCCCTCCCTCCCTCCTTCCCTCCCTTTCTTCCTTCCTTTTCTTTCTTTTTTTATTTATTTTTGGTTTGTTTTTGAGACAGAATCTCTCCATGTGGCCCTGGCTGTCCTTGAACTCTCTACATAGATCAAGCTGGCCTCAAACTCACTGAGATCCACCTGTCTCTGCCTCCTGAGTGTTGGAATTAAAGGCCTGCACCACCACACCCAGCCATGGAAAGCATTCTGAGATGAGACTCCTACCCAGCAGCACACAGTGTTAGAGGAACTGAGTCATCAGAGGATTCTGGGTAGGTGCTAGCTTTTGATTTAGCCTTGAAAATGAACAGGGTTTCAATATGCAGGGATGGGCATGCCGGGCCTTCCCAGGTAGGAGCAAAGTCCCAGGGCAAAAGAGTGTGTGGAGGGCACCATAGGGCTTTTCTCTTGGGAGCTGTGTCTACAGATCAGTAGCTGGGCGTCCTGGAGTGCCAACAGAAGGCATAGCTGGCCCTGCACTAGAGTCAGTGAGGAGGTGTGGAAGTCTTGTGTAGAAAAGATAGGTGCAGGCCTGGGGTTCTCGGGCACATCTTGGGAGAAGGCTGACGAGGACATGCCACCTGGGGGAGACCCAGGCCCAGCCCTCAGAGAGGACTGAAGATGGATCCTTGCCAGTGCTGACATTCTGGAGAAGAGGAGGAGAGATGACCTTCATGGGACTCATCTCTTTCACAACTGGCTTCAAAGAGGGGAAAATGGGGTGACAAAGAGGAGATGGGAGCCAGGTTAATGATTGGAATGACATCTGCTAGTTCACTGGGGGAAATGTCAATGGTTTCACTTAATCATTCACTAAGCAAGAGGATTGCCTGAGGGAAGCGCAGCTCAAGCGGAGTTCAGGTGTGAGGTGGCTTTGGGGAGGATGAAGAACTGGTTGGTCTCTGGATATCCTTCTGAACTTTCCAGGACCCTATCGCCCCGTAGCAATGCCTTCCTAGCAGGAGCCTCGACCCCAGGGCCACAACTAAACATCTTATATCCATAATGCTGGTGTGCTGTAGACACAAGGAGCCCAACAGTGTCAGATCTCAGCTGTGGGGGGTGGAGGAGGTGTGTGCGAGAGACCTGTGCAGTAGATGGAGAAATAGGTGACTTTACAGCAGGGGATTCTCTGTCTGAGAGGCTTTGTTGTCTTTGCCAACCCAGAGAGAAAGAGACTGAAATCCTAGCCAGGCACTGGACCAAGAGTCCTTGTGGGTCCCTCACCTCCATGACCTCTGGGGTCATATGCAAAGCCTTTAGACTTCCCTTTCTGGTTGATTCTGACCACATGGACTGTTTACTCCTCACACACAGCTATGTCACAATCTGTGAGGACATCTGCACTCACGAGTAATGTGAGTCAGGGACGGGGTAAGCCCTCCAGACTCTTGAAAGTGTTCTTGGGCTAAATTGTTGTTTTTCTTTTCTTTGCTGAAGAAATGCTATGAAATATTAACACAGGTAAACTGATTCCAAAGTTTGATCTGCTCCGGATCATCTTTGGGTTGTGTTAGTATAAATATATCTGTGTAATCTTATTTCCTTTAGAACTTGGCAGTGACCCATCCAGTAGGATATTACTGTTTTGCCTCCATTATAAATTTTTAAAATTAGCATCATCATCACTATTATTGTGAGTGTATTGTTTGTGTGTGTGCCCGTGCATATGTGACATACTTACTACACATGTGGTCAGAGGACAGTCTCAAGAGACTGCTCTTTTCTATCTTGTGGGTCCAGAGATTGGTTGAACTCAGGTCCTCATGTTAGGAAGCAAGAGTGTTTACCTGCTGAGCCATCTTATCACTTCCCAGCACTGCCACTAAAGTTTAAACCATCTATATAATGGATGCATAGGTATAAAAACAAACTCACTAATGCTTTTTCATTGGGAATATATGATTCATGACAATGTTCCTTCTTACTAATTCTAATTCTATTAGGGTTTGGGAATAAAGTTGAAGTTTCTGTCTTCCTACTATAGACTTGTGGCTATTTAATAATGGGTATAAATAAGTATGGTAATACTGTAGAAGACACATGCATCCATCATAAAAGGAAAGTCAACAAGGCTCCATGTAAATAGAATTTATTCTTCTTTCATTACCAGGATACTTTGAGAGTGATCTTTTCTTAGATCCAAAAAAGGTCCTGAAATCAAGTGAACATAGTAGGACTGTATTTTAAGACAGTCTCAGTAACTTGAGCTTGGAGTTCTTCCATGGAACCTGAGTACTATTGGTCTTACATGCTGGGATCACAACATTGAGAGTGGACTGGAAGGTCATTTTAAATGCCCAGGACCTCCCCCTTATCCTGTTCACCTCATGGGGTGGGAGAATCATGAGAGAGTGACAGGGTTGTATCTTACTCAGAGGAAAAAAACCAAAAAACAACAAACAAACAAACAAACAAAAACGGGCTCAAGCAGAATGGATTCAAGCACAGCAGAATTGTTTGTGGAAAGCCTATAAGAAAGTTGAAAGAATTGACAGGAATATCCAAAAGAAAATCAACAGCAAAAAGAACGAAATGAAGGGAAGATTGATTTAAAGATAATTCAGAAAACGTAAAATATCTGAAATCACTAGTCAACAAGAAATCCAGTGTCAAAAACACAAACATGTATACTTAAGGTTTGTACTGTCCTTTGCAAGCAAAATTATGAAAGTTCAGAGTTAAAAAATAAATTAAAATCTTAATAGTGCGTTTCCCAGAAGAGGATGCCAAAAGCACAAACAGATTAGAAGCACAGCAGAAACAGAGTAACAAAAATAGAGCAGCTATCAATTTAGAAGGACTGTTATCCAAACAACATCTGTCACGGGAAAGCTAGGAGAATGGAAAAGGGGACATCTTTATACAATAGGGGGAAACCTCTCCAGAACTGAAATGTTGAATAAGGAAGGAGGAAGCACCTCCCAGTGTTGACTGAGGACCAGAGCAGCTACCTCTGAAAGAGAAGCTGCTGAGGCCAAGCTGCTCAGAGCCACAGTGGATGACAACAGAAATCGGTAGGCAGTGGCTGCTGAAGACAGATGCATGTCTGGCCGCACTTCTAAGCAAATGATCTAAACAAAGACATCTTGAAAGCATGTTACTTGGGGATGTACTCCATCAACATGGATAAGAGACAGTCCAGAAAATGGAAGACATGAGTCTAAGAAACCGTGGGGTTTTGATTTACAAAAAAAAAGCCAAAAGATAACCTTTTGAAAAAGAGCAAAGGAAGATGAAGATGGAGGGCGGTGTGGAGCGCGGATGGCCCCTTGAGGTCCACCTTTTCAGAGAGCAGATATTAAAATGAAGATGGGGTGGGGTAGGTGAGGATGATCCTAGAACAGAGAAAAGCTGGAACTCTGTCACCAATGTTGGGAATGCTTAATAAACCCCAGACAAGGCTACCTTGTACATCCTTCTTTCTCTAGAAAGGAAAGAAAGGAGGGAGGAGGATGGGTGGAGAAAGAAGGGTGAAAGATGAGAAATGCCAGGAAACCCAGAGACTGGCTAAGGTCCAGCACACTGTTCCTCCATGGGACAGAGACAAGAACTCATTGATCATAATGATGCAAGTGCCTTCTTGTGGATTATTAATTTTTAAGAGATTTACTTATTTATTTTTTGTATGTGGGTGTTTTGCTTGCATGTAAGTCTGTGAGCTGAGTGCCTGGTGCCCTTGGAGGCCAGAAGGCGTCAGACACTCGTTAAATCAACTAGAAAGAAGCAGGAACCTTCGTTGCAAATCTGGTTTGCGTGCAGATCTACTAATGTTGACAATGGAAATCAAAGCTTTAGCACGCAAATGCCAGTCTAGATTGATTTGGAGTGTCTGCTCGTAGCTTCCACACAAATGAAAAGGCTGAGGGAGAGTCTAAACTGACGAGCAATGGGAAACACTGAAACCCTAAGTCTGATAAATTTGGCAATCTCGCACATGCATCAAACTGCAAAGCAGAGAAGTGGGCCGTGTCTTCAAAGAAGGTGGGAGGCGAACAGAAAAGTATAAAAGGTGGAGAACCTGCATTTCAGAAAACAACGCACAGACATAGCTGACCAAAGAAGCAATAGAGGGTAATCCTATTATTGAAGTTAAAAATGGCATTTTAAAAGGGTAAGTACGGAACACTAGGAAGACAAATGGTAGGGAGATGTTGATCCGGGGTATATAAGTCTTCATCTGCCACGTCAAGGAAGCAGCTGGCTGTCCTAGAGCTGACGGAGGTAAGGAAGACCAAGCTCATTACAGCATTCTGAATAAGGGAGTGTGCCGTTGTCGCAGGAGCTCAGATAGGGTAAAGACCTCCGTAGAAGAGGCCAAGGGATGGGAGGGGCCCGCTAGGAGATCAACTTTCTACCACGTGCTTGCTTAGGCTCATTTCTTTATTCGTGTGTGTGTGTGTACACTCATTCCTTATATGTAAGAATCATTTTTATTGTTCTTAGTAGCAGGCACAATGTCAATAAAATAGCAATAGCAGAACTATTTATTTGATTTTTAAAAATTTATTTTTATCTTCTGTGCATGTGTGTATGTGTGTGTGTGTGTGTGGACCATGTTCATATGTGAGGCCAGAAAAGGGTGATGGATCCACTGAAATTGCTGTTATGAATGGTAATGAACCAACATGAGGGGTTAGAAATGACCCCAAGTCCTTTGCAGGAGTAGCAATTGCTCTTAGAGGTCAAACCGCAAATCCAGCCCCTTATTTAGAATTCCTTGTGGTTATTGTCATCTGCTTGGTTTTTTTTTTTTTTTTGAAGGCCCAGTCTCACTAGTCTTGACTTCTTGATCCTCCTATCCAGTACTCGGACTGCATGCGTGTGCTACCACACCAGATTCCAGTATTTATTTATATTTATTTATTTATTACTTGGCAGGAGGCAGCATGTGCATGCCACAGTGTTGTTCACTTTGTGAAGTCAATCTTTTCCTGACACCTTTCTGTGGACACGGTGAAGAAACTCAGGTCCTAGGCTTGGGTGGCGAGTGCTTTACCAGCGGATCTCTCTCTCGGCCCAAATACTATTTATTAAGCATCTCTCAAGTCCGGGACTCTGAACCAAGTACTTCACTTGTAGTGTTATTTTCACCCCTTACCTCTGCAAGCCCAACATTAGCTCCACTATATGATGAGAAAATGAACTTAAAGAGCTGAAAAAAATAAGACTAAGTCTAAGGACAGTAGGTCTGACCATCTCTAGAAGCTTGACCTTTTACGTGGTCCAAACTAAACTAGCGCTGGAATGAATGATTGTGTGTAAATACATTCACAGAAAGCTTAAACCTAAAGTTATATAGGTCCATGCCTCAAAGATTACTGCTCTGTTTTGCTACAAACATCATCAACTAGATGCAAAGAGCTTTAGACTCATAAACTACTTTGCCTGAAATAACTAAAAGAGTTTGCAAAGTAATAAATAAGGCCTGCTGGGAGCCAAGAGGGGAAATTTAAATTCTCAAAAGTAAGTGGAGAGCTTCTGTCTGGTAATGGAACAAATTGAAATAGTCTGCACCGAAGGAACGCTAGCAGTAAATAGAGAGAGTTGGCCTCAACCCGTTTAGTTTCCTAGATCGGAGTATTATTTTCCTGCAGACTTAAATGTCACAGACATTAGGGCTTAATACGAAATTAGTTTGCTTAAGTGTCTGTGTCTTTGAGGCCCAAGAAGGTCACACAGATACCTGAGTCTGTGTTGCCCCAGCAACAATACACATTTCAGGCCTTTCATGCCATTGGCCCTATTGATAAAAACAGTGGAGCACACTTTCCCTTTTCAATGCATTTAGAAGTATATTCTAACCTACTTAAGATGTGCATTGTAGCACACATGACAACACGGAGAATCAGGATGTAAAATAAACACAGCACAAAAGCAGGAATCCTGAGGCTGGGGAGAATGCTCGGTGGTTAAGAGCACTTGCTGCTCTTGCAGAGGACCTGAGTTTAGTTCCCCGTACTCATGTTGGACAGCTCCAACTGTCTATAACTCCAAAGGACAGCACACCCTCTTCTGATCTCTGTGAACACCAGCATGTAGTATATGTACACACCCATACACACACACACATAAATAAAAAAAATGTCTTTTTTAAAAGTCTATTTTTTCCCTTACCCTCCAATGGCTAATCTTGTACAACCCAACCTGTATCCCACTGTAGACACTGATCTGTGCTGAGCTATTTCACACTGACTAAGTCATCACCAGAAACAAATCATATATGAAACAAAAAATATATTATGGCTAGAGCTAAGATTTGTCAAGCACCCACTTTGGAATAGAGTTATAAATGGTTCATGAACACTAATCCTTATGACATCACAGTGGGGGGTTATTGTACACTATTTTACGAAAGATGACAGAAACAAGAGTAACTTATACCAGGTCACACTAGCTATTAGATCCAGGATCTTACTCATAGAATCATATGGAAATTATAATTTGTGGCGAAGTTATAGATAATAGGCTAGATGATTGATAGATAGATAGATAGATAGATAGATAGATAGATAGATAGATAGATAGATAGATAGATTCAGAGAGCTGCCTGGTCCCTCTTAATAGCTTCTCCCTTTTTTTTCTTTTAGACAGGAACTCATTATGTAGCTCTGGCTGGCCTGGAACTCGATATGCTGATCAGACTGACCTTGAACTTACAGAGATCCGCCTGCATCTGCTTCCTAAATGCTAGGTTTAAAGCTGTACACCAGCACCCAGTCCTTCTGTTGTCAACTCGACATATTTTGCAAGCCTGAGAAACAAAACTGATATCTTACTATTAGTGTATGCTTATTTGAGAGTCACTGGTTTTTTTTTTTTTCACTAATAGCCTATAGTGGTTTGAAAGGAAATGGTCCTCATGGGATCACAAGCAGTGGCACTATTAGGAGGTGTAGCCTTGTTTGAGTAGGTGTGGTGTTGTTAGAGGAAGTGTGTCACTGTGGAGATGGACTTTGAGGTCTCATATGCTCAAGCTGTGCCCAGTGTGATTCACAGTCTCCAACTGCTGCCTTTGATCAAGATGTAGAAGTCTCAGCTTCTTCACCAGCACCATGTCTGCCTGCATGCTGCCATATTTCCCACCATGACAATAATGGACTAAAACTCTGACCTGTAAGCCAGCTCAATTCAATGTTTTCCTTTATAAGAGTTGCCGTGGTCATCATGGTGGGTATTGTGGTCTCACCGTTCACATCTGTCCACCCACAGCTCGCCTCCACAGGCCAGAGGTTAGTATCACAGAGCAAGCAAACGTCTCAGGATGTAGCAAAGGATTTCAAAATCCTGGCGTTTTGTTCCTTCTCCCCACTGTGATCTGAATACAAAAATTCTCTCATAAGCTCTTGGGTTTGAACACTTGGCCCCCAGATGGTGGCACTGTTTGGAAATGTGTTTAAGAGGTGAACAGCCTTGCTGGATAAGCGATTGCATAGCAACCTCCTTCCTGTTCCTGCTGGCAAACTTTCCCAGCCTGTTCCCATGGCTTCCCTGCCATGCTGGACTCTGTCCCTCTGGGACAGTAAACCCAAATAAATTGTTTCTCCCCTGAACTGTTTTATGTCAGAAAATCACGGTGACAGAAAAGAAACTAATATATTACTCAGTCCTCTAAAACAACCTATCAGTGCCGCTGCCACAAGATGAGACCTGCTGCTTTCTGCCTACCTACGGTTGCTATTTAAAAGCCTCTAGGGGTAACAGTGACCCTTTTGCCCCCTCCTCCCACCTTGTGTGTCCTCCTGAAATTTCTTGCAGGTTTCCTGCCACAGTTTGAGACCTATCTGAGAAAGAGCATTATAAAATCAGCCCCTTGGCTGCTACAGGAGCTAGCCTGAAGTCAAGGGTGTTACAATGTGAGGCTAATTACCGTGGCCTTTTAATATGCTCTTCTCTGAGGCCCTCCCAGAAAGGATAAAAGAAAATGCTGCATAATGACAGGCAGAATGGAAGGCAGCCCAAGAGCCTTCACCAGGCAAGCGACCTTGAAGGAAGTCGTTGACCCCGAGCTGCAATCTCATTAACGCACAGGGAAGAAGACAGAGAAAAGCCCCCTCTCTTTTCCTTGCCAGAGTTCAGAGCCGGTTGTTAATCAGTGTTTAGACCATGGGCTGGGACCCAGAGGAAGCAACTACAAAATTGGCTCTGGGAAGTTGGTCCAGGCTTGGCGGAAGACAACACTTGGGAGTGGAGCCTCGGGTTCTTTGTTGTGGAACACCTTGAGTGCAGGCCCTGCAGAGACTTTGCCTGCTAGGCAGTCTCAGTTTTACTCTCTGCACTGTGGGGTTCGGAGTGTGCATATGTGCGTGTGCGTGTGCGTGTGCGTGTGTGTGTGTGTGTGTGTATGGAAGTCAACCCTTGGTGTCCTTCTCAGTCACCTCTTATGTGTTTTGGTTTTGGCTGTTTCTTTCCAGTCTCTCATTTAAAAATTACTTATTTTTATTTATGTGTATGTATGTCTGTATGAACACATGCATGTGGGCACCCGTGGAGTCCAGTAAAAGGCACTGAATCCCTTAGAGTTGGAGTGAAAGGCACCTGAGAGATGCTTGACATGGGTGCTGAGATCTGAACTGAAGTCCTCTGCAATAGCACCAAGCATCCTTAACAACTGAGCCACTGCTTCAGCGCCTTGAAGTTGGAATTTTAGAACCAAGTACATGTCGTGAATTTGATCGGCAAAGGCACATGAGAGTCAGTTTGTGCTGGGCCAAAGCGATTGTCTGGGTCAAGGCCAGTGGGCCTTTCCTGCAGCTGTGCTACTGTTTTTTATGATTTTTTAAAAATGCTGGCGGGTCCCCGGCGGCAGTAGGCAGGCAGTGGATTCTGGGAGCAGCCAGTTCCAGGCAGAGACAGCTGCAGGTCCCTGCAAGATTCCCGGAGTGATTGCTGGTCCCAGTGAGGCAAGCCGCTGGGCAGGCTGATCCTGCCATGAGGGCAGGTGTGAGCAGGCGGTGGGTAGAAGGAAGGCACATGGGCAGACACATCGTACAGAATAGAATTGGATATTTATTACTTAAAGGAGAGAGAGAGTGTGGGGGAAGAAGGAGAAGAGAAAGGAGAGAGACAGAGAAGAGGCCCGAGAGAGACATGCCTGCACCAAGATCGGACAGACAGAATCTAAGATGGCGGGGAAGGGCAGGGGTCGCTGGGAGTGGGCGTGTCTTGCCTCTTGCCTCTTGCCTCTTAAAGAGACAAAAACCATAACAGTGTTCACCAAAAGCATCACTTGAGATCTACTTTCTCTGCAAATCTCCTCTGCAGTACTCCACCTTAGTCAAACTCTGGACTTAGGTTTCTGTCTCGCATCCCACATCTCCAGGGCAGAAACCCAAGGCCTTGCCAGTTGGCAGGAGTTTACAGAACAGAAACGAATCTTGGTATCCTCTTCCCTCCCAGAACTCTTAGTCTCATCAAAAGGATTCCTCCTGTCCACTTCAGCCCACAGATGAATGCATTCTTACAACACACTGGACCCAGCATTTCAGCTGTGTAGAAGGGAAATGTTCCGCCAATTCACTCTATTGCTAGAAACAGAACCGATCAAGCTGGTTTATTTTTAGCTAAAGCTAATTTCCGACTCGCTCCGCACCTGCAGACCTGAACCAATTTGCATGAATGTGCCTTCCTCTGCTGAGAGGATTCAAAAGAGGAAAACCATTGGGCTTCTCTCGGAGATAAGCAAGAAACACACAGCGTACCTGTCCGGGAGGCCCCGGAATGAAGATTTCAACCTACTTTGGAGCTATTATTATGTAAATGTACAGGCAGCAACAGCCTATGTTCATGAGGACTAGGCTTCTCACCATGAGCCAAACACTAACAATATTATGTCTCCTCAGTTTTCACACTACTCCCTTAGGGAGGTGTTACTAACTTTCATTTTACAGAAGAGGAAACTAAAGAGAAAAACAGTAAGAGACTTGCCCAAAGAAAGAGCTAGAATCATGAGGCCTTTGGGCCCAGAGCACATACCCAAAGCCCTGTTATGCAGTTCCTGTTGGAAGAAAAGCAGTCAGTGACAATCTGACTGGCTGCCTGAAGAAGGTAGCTATTGTGGCATATCCAGGAACAACCTGTCTCTTCACCTTTATGGTTCTGAACCTGAGCATCCCCTTCTGAAGCACCCAGGGAGTCTATTCAAAATGTACCTGAGGCCTGAGGGTTTGGTGAGGTGACTCAGAGGGTGACAGCCCTTGCTGCCAAGCCAGAGAAGCTGAGTTCAGTTCCTAAGACCTACATGGTGGAAGGGGAGAACCAACCCCCACACATTGTCTTCTGACTTACGGTAATGTATGAAGCACACACACACACACACACACACGCACACACACACACACACACACACACACACACACTTACCTGACACCTTTCACATGGAGATTCGAAGCTGTTTGGTCTAGTTTAGGGCCCCCACATCTTTATTTTGACAGAGCTATGCAGGCAGGCATTTTAATGCACCAGCCTCCTGAGTGACTCAGGAGGCCTCTTTGGGGGGGGGGTTTTGCTTTCTCCCCTTTGTTTTTAGAACTCTTGACGGGGTTTCAGTTATTCAGAAAGATATACACTAGGCAAAAAAGAGGTTTGCTTCATCAGTAGTCATATCTGAATGTCCCCAGGGGAGTTCTGAAGCTAAGCCTCAGTCCTTCCTATGTAAAATGGTCATTGGTGTTAGTGTGGGAATTTGAGACGCTCGTATTTCTAGGTGATTGTTGAATAAACTCAGCTTATTTTGTATTAGAACTCTGTGTTAACGGAGAATCAAGCTAGTATAAATGAGAAAGAGGAATCTCTCTCTCTCTCTCTCTCTCTCTCTCTCTCTCTCTCTGTGTGTGTGTGTGTGTGTGTGTGTGTACACATGTATGTGGAAGCCACAGGTTGATGTTGGAAGTTCTCCTCATTTTTTGAGACAGGGTCTCTCACTGAAACTGGAGCTCACTGATTGGCTAGATTGCCTGGCCAGTGATCCCTAGGGATCTCGCTGTGTCTGTCTTCCCAACATTGGAATTGTAGGCCCACACATGCTGAGCCTGACTTGGTCTACACTAGGGATCTGAACTCAGGTCCTAATGCTTGCACAACAGGCGTTTTACCCACTGACCCATCTCCCCCACCTGGCTTTCGGATCTATCAGTCCATATTCAGGGATACATGGAAGCAAGAGTTACCATAGATGTTGTTACTAACGAGATTCTGAACGTGCTCCACCACGAGACCCTTGATGCGCTCTCCTTCCTAGATTGAATGTGTAAGAAAATCAAAAAGAGAGTAGGGTGGTGATGGCGCATGCCTTTAATCCCAGCACTCGGGAGGCAGAGGCAAGAGGATCTCTGTGAGTTTAAGGCCAGCCTGGTCTAAAAGAGCTAGTTCCAGGACAGGTAACAAAACAACACAGAGAAACCCTGTCTAGAAAAACCAAAAGAAAAAAGAAAAAAAAGAAAAGAAAAAGAAAAAGAAAAAAGAAAATCAAAAAAGTATATCTGAACTGAGAAAGAGTCATAAAGGGGCTTTTAAAGGCCTAAAAAATATATAAATAAACAAATTAAAAAGAAGCGCAGATTGAGAATGCCACCCTCCTCCACATGCACAGCACACACACACACACACACACACTCCCAAGCCCTTCTGCAAAGGCTACAGAAGCCATCTGGATAGAAAGAACCAGCTTTTTAGGAATCTGTTTTTGTTGGGTCTGCCTGTGAAAAGTTCCAACACGAATGTTCCTGGAAGCAGAGCACCTACCTAACCAGCCTGGACCACTAAGGCAGCAACTCTCCCTCACTGGCTGGCCTTGACTCCAAACTGGCCCCATCAATCAGCTCGGTCCTTCCATTCGGTGAGCCCCTTACTGCACTGGATCCCTTCTGAGATGTAAACAGATCCCTCGCAGAGGCCTCGGCCCACAGATCCAAAGACTTTGCAGAGCTATGAGTCTATGGTCTATTCATAGTATCCTCCAGGCATCATGGGGTGAGAGTTGGGCAGAAGTGAGTCGACATGCCATTTGAAAGGTATCAGAAGAATATGCTTTTTCCTAAGGACTTCTGACCAGCCACAGGCCCTGACTCATCCCTGCTGGGAACCCCTGAGATGTGACTTCCCCCAGGGCCCGGGCCAACCTGAGATCCCACATCTCTGAGCAGCAGCATTAGGTTCTTCCTGAGGGGTGAGACTTTTTTGTTTGTTTGTTTGTTTGTTTTTTGAGACAGGGTTTCTTTGTGTAACCTTGGCTATCCTAGAAGTAACTCTATAGACCAGGCTAACCTTGGAACTCACAGAGATCCTCCTGCTTCTGCCCCCGAAATGCTGGGATTAAAGACATGTGCCACCATCACCCAGTGAGGGGTGGGATTTTTATACTGTTTCCCTCACAACAGTGACTTTTAAGTAGCCTTCCAGGTGTTTCCAAGTGTTCTTGAGAAAGGCTGTGGGAACTGTGGGAAAGGAGATGGGAGAGGGGAGAAGGCCTGGCTCCATGTCAAATGAGCTAAAATGCTTACAGTTACCTGGTGTCTGGCAAGGGCTCAACACAGACATACATGACATGCAAAGACTTTGACATGCGTCCTCCATGCCACTCTCCTGCAGTCCCCACAGGCCACTATGCTTTTATAGCTGAAGACACAGACACTCGGAGAGCAGAAACTGCATCCAAGTATGCCTGACCCCAAACCTGCGTTCTTTCAGCTTCTTATTCCACCCCTAGAAAGCTTACAAATTTTAGATTTATTTGCTCCATAAAATAATTATCCATGGCCGGGCGGTGGTGGCGCACGCCTTTAATCCCAGCACTCGGGAGGCAGAGGCAGGCGAATCCCTGTGAGTTCGAGGCCAGCCTGGTCTACAAGAGCTAGTTCCAGGACAGGCACCAAAAACTACAGAGAAACCCTGTCTCGAAAAATCCAAAAAAAAAATAAAAAAATAAAAAAATAATTATCCATGAACACTTTTAAAGAAAAGGATGAGGGGGCTAGAGAGATGGCTCAGCGGTTAAGAGCATTGCCTGCTCTTCCAAAGATCCTGAGTTCAATTCCCAGCAGTCACATGGTGCCTCACAATCATCTGTAATGAGGTCTGGTGCCCTCTTCTGTCCTTCAGGCATACATGAGGGCAGAATATTATATACATAATAAATAAATAAATAAGCATATAAATAAATAAATAAATAAATAGGATGAGCAGGAGCTGTGAAGGAAAAAGTCAAAATGTCAATCATAGACTCATCTGGGAGGCAAGTATTGAAGTGGTACTGTCTACATCTGAACATGTCTATGGTGGATTGCCTTTATTATCTGATATGGGAAGACCCAGTCCAGTGTGGGTGACACCATTCCCTATGCAATGGTCCTGACCACCATTAAGAGTAGGAAGCTCTAGGAGCTAGAGAGATGACTCAGCGGTTAAGAGCACTAAGTGTTCTTCCAGAGGTCCCAAGTTTGATTCCCAGCAATCACATGGTGGCTCACAACCATCTAGTGTGGGATCTGGTGCCCTTTTTCCTCCAAAAAGGCATACATGCAGACACAGCACTCATATACATAAAACAAATAAATACAATCCTTAAAAAAAGAAAGAGTGGAGATCTCAAAGCCAAGCAAGTGAAAAGTGAGTGATTCATTTCTCTGCTCACTGTGGATGTGACGGGACTAGCCACTGAAGGGCCTGCCTTGACGCTTTTGCTGTCATGGAGCGAAACTGGAATGTAAGCTAAAATAAATCCTCCTCCCCTAAATGGCTGTTTGCCAGGGCATTGTTTTTCACAAGTCCAGAAATAAAACTAGGACATGACCTAATGTCAGTTTTTTTTACTCTCAGTTTCATTCTCTCTATAAAATTATATTGATCTAGAACAACGGCATGTCACTGTCAAGCCTGGTGGATGCAACAGTTCACATACCACAATAGCTTGATTTTTGAAACAGTTTCATGTAGCTCAGACCAGCTTTGACCTCACTGTGTGTGGGGGTCGCCGTTCCACACCACCCACCTCCCACGAGTTCCATATTGTCCTAGGGGTTAAAACACAAGACGCACACACACAGATACAGAGTTCCAGTCATCCTCAATAAGAGAATGCCCCATTTATTCAACTTGATCCAGGGTTAAATACTTTTGACCCCAGTAAAGAAAAACTCCTCCCACCCAGAGGGGGCTGGGGAAACTGGCGGCTATGGGAGCTTCTCCCCAGGCAGGTGTTCAAGGGTTCAGGGCAATGTCAGACAGGTTAGATGGGCCTTGGCGCCTTGAGCTTCTTTTAGGCAGGTTGAGAAATTACCATTTTAAAGTAAAATAGACCCCTCAGGCTATTGTACCAGGCTGTAGCAGAAGCAAGGACGGAACTTAGCAGGAAGCTTAGCTGGTAAGCGTAAACATTACTTGCATCCTGTGTTTTGGCCTCAAGGAACAGGGAGGACAGGGCCTCACAACTGTGAAGCCAAGCATGACCTTGAACTTCTGATCTTCATAAGTGCTTGGATTATACCTCATGCCTCTGATTTATGTAATGCTGGGGATTAAACCCAGGGCTTCATGTGTCCTAGGTATTCTACTCACTGAGTAACATCCACCGCATGTCCCTTTGTTAAGTTGTTTCCTTATTGCTTGTCTTTGTTTTATCTTCGTAAGTGCATAAATATTCTTGTATATATGATGGGGCTTATATATAGTATATTCTCTATTATGTATGTTTTAAAACATCTTCATTTGATCCTTCAGTAGCTAGTTGCCATTGTTGTTTTCTGTTGTCATGATGCTGTGTAACGTACCATAGAGCCTTCTTTAGGACTGATGGCTTGCCCACAGTCAGCCTTCATGGAGGTTCTCCCCTTTCTTAGGTGAATGAGACACCTCATTCCATGTCACACCCCTTGCCAGGAAAACTGCACCGAGTGACACAGACGGGTATGGATGACGAAATTATGATCTTACTCTGACTTGGGCTGCAGTGCAGGGCCGTCAAGCTCCAGAGCCCTTGGTGAGCTCAGCTTGCTGAACTCATCACCCCTGGCTACCTGCCTTGAAGCCCTGTCTTGCTTTCTCTTTCCCTTTACCAGTGTTGATCCAAGTAGTGAGTCCGATAACCTAACAAGTCCATTTCATTCTGATCTCCATCTCAGATTCAGCATCATGGAGAACCCGCATGGACACTGAGGCTCAAGGAGATGAAATGACTTCCCTGTTTGGGGCTAGAAACAGCAGGAATCCAGACCACACATTCCATGGAGTCATTAGTGATATGGTGCTGCTCACGTGAAGGTTTCTCAGTGTCACAGTGGGGAATCATACGATCTGACTCAAAGGGTCTTTCACGCAGATATAAATTAGGAGAGAGAGCAGAGAGGCTGTGCCAACTCTCACCAGGGTAGACATCCCAAAGGTGGCCAGTGTTGGAGCCTCCCAACAAAAACTGAACGGGAGCCATTGTGAAAATTCACAATTTCAAGTAGCCACTTTGAAATTTTAATTTGTGGATCAGAGCTCCTGAGGCCCCTACCCTTAGCAGATCCTGAGATATTGATGCTGAGAGAGAGAAAATTACTTTTCTCGGGGGGGAAATGGCTGAGGATAATACGCTGCTTGCATCCATTCGATGGCCCCAAACCCTTGTGCATATGGTCACTACTAGTTTGACTCAGAGAGGTTATTAATCATAATCAGTTTTAAAAGAAAAGTGGGGAAGTAATGAAGGATGTAGGCTGGAAGGTTTCAGGGGAGGAAGTAGAGGTAGATATGACCAAAATATGTTGTATGCATGTATGAAATTTTCAGAGAGCAACATCTTAATAATATATTGCAAAAAGTCAACATAGCCAAATTACTATCATTTTAATAAGCTATCAGTGTGGACAGTATTTGCTCTGCTCTGTTCTGAGTGAGGCTTCTGTCACAGCACACTACGGCTGAGATTAGCTACAGCTCACGTTTCTGTGGCCTTGGGACAATAGCTCAGCTCTAGAAGCCTGTGCCACTCTCTTCTTGGAGGAAGAACTAACTCTAACTAATCCAGACCCTTCCTCACATTGCCACATTCCCCAAGACAAACGCGCGCCTGCAGACCTGGCCCCTCTTTCTTGGCCTTATCTCTCTTTGGATTCCAGGCCAGAGCTGGCAGGGCTGACTCTACCCCAACACCCCACCTTGAGGTACTAGACAAGGGATGAGAGAAAAACGAATCAGAAAAGTAATTGACTCAGGTGTATGACTGACGCAAGTTAAAACCAACTCAGAATCTCAACTCCACTAAGAGTAAGTATTTTCCACTAATGTGTTCAAGGGATTAACAAGCTCAGTCTTTAGAAGGTTTTCGATCAGTAAGAAACACATTAAGAACTCAATCCTACCAGAAAGTGAGCCAGGGATATTTGTAGACAGTCACAGACAAGGAAATAGAGACACCTTTAAAATGCATGGGGAAGTGTTGAGCTCAACCAGTAACCCCAGAAATACAAATCACAATGACAAAATGCTGCTCTCCTAAAACCCCTGAGGACGCAAGCAAAGCGTGGCACCTGTTCGGCGGAAGGCAAGGCAGTCAGCAACTGGCAACCACAAAACCTTACAGGATGCACACGCTACACAGCAATGCCTCTCCCGCAATCTGGAGAAATTATCAGAAATGCAGACATAGATGTATGGGCACAGATGTTAATCAGAGTCATTTATTTTTGCCAAGGCAAGCTGAATGCCCAATCCTGTGAGCTGTGTGTGGATTAAAAGCACAGGCAAGGAAGGTTCCTAAAAATGAAGGTGATCAGGCAGGGACGGGGTTGTCTCAGTCTGTAAAGTGTTTGCCTTGCAAGTATGGGGACCAGAGTTCCGTCTCCAGAATCCACTTAAAATGCTTGGTAGCATACATTTGCTACCAAGATTGGGGAGGTGGAGACTGGGGGATCCCTGGGGCTCACTGGCCAGACAGTCTAGCCTAATTGCTGATCTCTAGGAAAACTAGAGACTGTATCAAAGGAGGTGGATACTGTTTCCAAGGATGACTCCTGAGGCTGTACTCCAGCCTCCACATCCCCCTGAACATGTACACACACACACACACACACACACACACACACACACACACACACAGAGAGAGAGAGAGAGAGAGAGAGAGAGAGAGAGAGAGAGAAGCACTATAAAAATGATGCTGACCAAGACATTAATGATAAAAAGAAATACTTCAGTCGCATTGATTTGAAAAGAAAAAAAGGACCCAAAATGGTATATATAGTATATTCACAGCAACATAAACTCTTCCCAGAGCAAATAAGACAACACAAAAGTGAGAAATGCCTTTGGACTGTCTTCTAGTGCTAGGATTTGAGAGTGGGGTACTCTTTGTATGGTCCTAGGGCGACATTCACACAACCAGCTTACAAACCTCCATTGTCTGGCTCTGACAAATGCGGCTTCCTGCCCAAGTCATCTCTATCCAAGAACAGGGCATCATCACCCCAGTCACTTGCCCTCTGGTGCTTCCTAGTAGCTGCTTCCCTGGAGGAGCCTACAGTTTTTCACTGTATCTATGGGTTGGCTTGTTCTTGAATCTCAGCCTAGAGGACTCATGCAGAGTGCGCTCTTGGGTCTGGTGTCTTTGCTCGGCATTAGGCTGTGAGCTTTTTTTTTTAAGTTGTAACCATCTAAATTCTGCACTTTGTGCTGCTACCCCTACCCTGCTATGCTCCATGAGGAAGGAGAGAGACAACACTTACGGGTTCCAAAGATTTTAATAATTCAGCACATAATTAGGTCATTGATCGATCAGGGCTCCAGGACAAGGACTCAGGAGTCTTGTTTCCCCTGACAGCCCTGCGCAGGGGCAGAACTGGGGTTTATAAGAACAAAATTCACAAACATTTGTTGCCAAGTTACAGTCACAATTTCCACCCATCAGGATTTAGAGATTAGGGGCTTTCTGGAGCTTTCCATCATTGTCAAGTAGCATACAATGTAAGCCTTTCAGTCCAATCAATCAGCTTAGTTTGTTCCTTCTGGTTGCTAGGAACAGCCATGATGTTTCTAGGGAAGTAAAGATGCATAACGACTATTTCTATGGTTTAGGGAGGAGGTTGGTCGGCCATTGGAAAGTTCACGGCTCCCCTGGAGCTTGGGAACCTGACCTTTATTTCACCCTGCAGATAAAATGGAGTCTGAAGTCAAAATGGCAGTACTCTGGTCAAGGTGCTTTGCTGGACTCCAAGAATTAGAGGAGAAAATGATTTCCTGGAAGCAAAAGCCTCATTCTTTGATGGGCCAGGCTTGGTCTGTGTATACTCATTTGAAGTGGAGTCCTTCAAGTTCTTTGCCAAGCTGTCCCACCAAGCTTCAGCTTTGCTAGAAAAGACCTAAGACAAGGTATACATTATTTAGCTCATAATGCTGAGGGCTGGGAAGTCCAATATGTTAGCCTCCAATGAGGGTCTTTCTGCTGCATCGGAGCAGAGTGGAGGGCATCTTGTGGTGTGGATGAGCAAACTTGCAGTGTAGGTTTCTCTTCTTACAACCTCCATGATACCATCCTAGGGGCTCCATCCTCAGGACCTCATCTAACAACTTTTTTTTAAGATTGCAGATTTTTTGTTTATTTAGTCAGTCAGTTGTGTGTGTGAGCTCACATCACGAAATGCAAGTAGCCAAGCCTGGCAGTGGTGGTGCACACCTTTAATTCCAGCACTCGGGAAACAGAGGCAGGCGGATCTCTGTGAGTTCGAGGCCAGCCTAGTCTCCAGAGCTAGTTCCAGGACAGCCACAGAGAAACCCTGTCTCAAAAAAAAAAAAACAACAACAACAACAAAACCACCAAAAAAAAAAAGAAGAAAGAAAAAAAGAAAGAAAGAAAAAAGAAAGAAAAGAAATGCAAGTAGCCATCAGAGGACAACTTGTAAAAATTGATCTGCTCCATCCACTGTGTGAGTCATCTTAAAGACCCTCATTTAATCTTAACCATCTCTCAAATGTCCCACCACCACATATGGTTGGTGTGACTTTGGGGATCCAGGGTCCATCACGTGAACTTTGGGGGAGGGGCTACATTCCAGCCAAGATCTTCCTTTGGATGAGCTGTCCAGCTCAGGGGCTCACTATGACTCAGCACTGTCTTCTCGGAACAGCTGTTTGGGGGAGTAGCCCTGCTTATATTTTGGTGTCGTAAGAGCCACAGAAAGTTATGGTGGGTTATCCACCCTTTCACTGGGCTTGTGTACTTGAAGGATCAGGTGTTTCTTTGCCGACAGAATCCCCCAGAGGCCCTGGCCTTGCCTTGTGCCCCCCAGTTTCATCTATACATCCTTACCACTTTCCAGAAACCACCAGGACAGAACATTAAACCTAGTGACTTAAACAACAGCAATGTATCATCTCCGCGTTCTGGAGGTTACAAGTCTGAGGACAAGGCATCAGGATGGTTCTTTTCTCCTGAGGACCAGGAGGAAGAATCTGGTCCAAATTGCTCCCCTGGACTTGGGTATGGTCATCTCTTTGCTTCTGGTCCATGGCCTTCCCTCTTAGTGTCTGCCTTTGAGGTACACACACGATGAGATCCTCAGTCAAGGTGGATCAGGACCCCCACCTTCATGACCTCATGGTAACTACTAATGGCTGTAATAACGCTATCTGCACTCAAAGTCACGTTCTGAGGAACTAGGGTTAGACCTCAACATATCATTTGGGTGGGACACGACTGGATACAATGAAGATATCTTCATTCTCAACTGGACTGTAAGATGCTGAGTGACTGTAAGATGCTGGGTGAGGAAGGCCTCAGGGTATACTAGTGTGTGGAAGGTAGGAAAGAGGAAAGGGGGCAGTCAGGACAGCCTGCAGGAGGCATTAATTCAGAGATGGTCCCCCAGCCTTGGCACACATTCTGATCATAAGCTAGAGAGCCAAGTTGCTCATTGATAATAGAACCTTTTAGGAATAGGAAAGTGCTTCTCCTGTCCATAGCATAGATTACTGTCTCTGGGGCTGTGTCCCTAGAGAGCCACAGTCACCTAGTGTTATAGAAGAGCCTACTCCTGATAGATTGACAGATTATCAGTTCTGGAATGCAAAGATGGGACAAGAACCCAGGTCCTACTGACACTGATGCTTTCTAGCCAACAGCCCATCTTTTTACTGACCTTGGGATAACACAACAGATTCCTTCATATCCTGTCACACAGGGCACTACTTTGAAGACATGGATGTCCCTATCCTCAAAGGTCAGCATTCTCACAGAGCCAAACAGAGAGATGTCCCAAATACCTTGTTTTTTAAGGGCACCCGCTGCTCCAAATCTGGGAGAATTCCTAAACACTGGTTATATTCAGACACAAAGCCTGTCATGACCCCCACACACCCATTCTGACCCCCACACACTCATTCTGGCCCCCATACGCCCATTCTGAGCCCCCCAAGTCCATTCTGACCCCCACACATCCACTCTGACCCCCACAGCCCATTCTGACCTCTACATGTCCATTCTGACCCTCACATGCCCATTATGACCCCCACATGTCCATTCTGGCCCCCACACATCCACTCTGACCCCCACAGCCCATTCTGACCCCCACATGTCCATTCTGACCCTCACACACCCACTCTGACCCCCCACATGCCCATTCTGACTCCCACATGCTCATTCTGACCCCCACATGTCCATTCTGACCCCCACACACCCACTCTGACCCCCACATGCCCATTCGGACCACACACACTCAGCACTACCCCTATGAATTGTTCACAGTTTTAAAAGTTTAAATCATGACTGGAGAGTTAGTTCAGGCAGTAAAATGCTTGCCTTGTAAAAGCTTGAAGACCCAAGTTCAAATATCAGAACCCACATCTAAAGGGGCTAGGGTGTGTTAGCAAGCACTGGAGAGATAGTGACAGTTGGATCCTTGGGACTCTCTGACAGGTCAGCCTGATGGAATCAGCAAGTTCCAGTCCATTGAAAAACCATGTCTCAAAAAAATTTTAAAAAATAAAAATTCAGGTAAATGGGGTCCCAAGGAACAACACCTGGGGCTTCCTGGTCAGTGAACGTAACCTAATAGAATAGGTAAATAAGGTTGGGGCTAGAGAGGTGGCACAGCAGCTACAATCACTTGCTGCTCTCCAAGAGGTCAGGTGTTTGGTTCCCAATGTGCAAATCAGGTGGCACATAACCTCCTGTAACTCCAGGGGATCTGATACCCTCATCTGACCACTATAGGCACACGCAGACATAACAAACAGGCACACAGACACAGACACAGAAACATACACACACACACACACACACACACACACACACACATACACACACACACACACACACACACACACACACACTGAAATAACATAAATCTTTAAAATGTGAAAAATGATTGGCAGGTAAGTCAAGTCCTCATGCTTATACATTTGACAAACTGGGTCATGTCTTCAGCTCTACAGAGGGTTTCTAACAAGACCTGGGCAGTGCCTGCTAGGGTCCTGGCTGCATTGGCAGTGGTGAGCATGCATCCAAATGATAAGGCAGGTTAGTAAATCCTCCCTCAGGCAGCTCTCACCTCTTCCTTTCTGTAACATGAGTGGGCCCGACTTGTTTGTGTTTTTGTCCTGCCCGGCCCCCCAGCTGTTTAGTCCCAAAGTAAAATCACACAAGAGATCTCTATAAGTTATAATGCTGATTGGCCCGTTAGGTCAGGCTTCTTACTGGCTAACTCTCACGTCTTGATTTACCCATTTTTCTGATCTATGTTAACCATGTGGCTCAGTACCTTTTTCAGTGGGGCAGCTCACATCCTGCTGCTTCGGTGATCTGGGCAGGAGTGGGAGCAATCAACTTCCTTCTCCCCAGAATTCTCCTGCTGTCCTTGCATCATTTCCACTTCCTGTCTGGTTTTCCCACCTACACCTCCTGCCTGGCCAATCAGCATTTATTTAAAACATGATTGACAGAATATAGACAATTCTCCTGCACCACCTTTCCTCCTAAACTGCTGCTGCTTCTGTTGCACAAGCATCTACTTTGTCTCCCTCTGACCTTCTATTGCAGCTACACCATTCATGTCAGGTCCTGTGATTGACATGTACTCACTGTGCATCTGTGTGAGGAGACAACAATGCTAACAAGACTGCATTCAGATTTGGAAAGGGCAACCTAACGCAGTTGCAGCCATTGGGCAATTTAAAGTTCACGCTTCCCAGGAGACCTTTCAGAGGCTCTACCCTCTTTCCCATTCTGCTGTCTTCAGGCCAGAGGGCTTACAATCCCCACAGCTCCAGGGAGAGGCCCCTGGCCAGTGCTCTGCTTCTCTGCCCCCCTCTCCTCAGCTCCAGTGGGCTCCTTCTAGCTCCCACCTCTGCTCTAGTCCATCTTCTATGGACACACACTCAGAGCTGTAACAAGGGGCTTGGCTGTCACCCCTGCTTGACTTGATGCCATCCTACATCTCCATGGCCTTATAGAAACACTGCATTCAGCTATGTCCAGCATCTGGTCATCTGTCACCCCGCAGTGAGCACTGAAGAGAGGGGCCTTGTTCATCTGCAGGGACACTGGGAGCTTTCAAACACTTCAACCTACACAGGAACTGAGATGCTTGGGGTACATGCTTCTTCCCTGTCTTTTCCTGAAACAGCCCACTACCGTGGCCTCTATGTCTGGTGTAGGGGCCTAAGCAGGAAGTGTGGTGTCTGCCCCAGGCTCTTCCAGAGCTGAGGCTCAGAGAAGAACCTCATGGAGCCTCTTCTTCCCTGGACTCTGAATTCTCCACCTAGGGGGTGGTTCTGCTTCCCTCTATCTGCTGCAAATGGTTGCACTAGTTAGCTTTCTTCTCCCTCACTCCGTATCCTTAGATCTCTTGTCCTTAGAGACATCCACCCACCCCTGTCAGAGCAATAAACCCCATCCACAGTTTTTCCTTCAAAAACTGTGAAGGAAAACTAGATTTGAAGTAAGCAAACAATACTGGCTATGTATGCAAGGAAGGCAAAGTGAGTCCCTGCTATTCCTTCTCCTTGGTCCTTGGCAGACATTACCAATCTATCACATTACATAACTTTGGAAACCTTCAGATATTTGATAGCAGACATCATTTGCTCCATTAGTTTTTCTTCTCCCAGTCCTTTTCTTCCGTTTTATTTTTTCCCTCCCCACCTCTAGACCGGGTTTCTCTGTGTAACAGTCCTAGCCATCCTAGAACTAGCTCTTGTAGACCAGGCTGATCCTGAGTGCTGGGATTAAAAGTGTGCGCCACCACCGCCCAGCTTAATCACAGTCCTTTTCAATGAACAGCCTCCAGCCCCACTCATTAACTTGGCTTCTTGCCTTGGGATTTTTTTCCTCTTAATGAGTTATTTTCAGGGAGGTAATTTTGATGGTTGCTCTGCTTTAGATAATTGTCCCTTAAACACCCATGAAAGCTTGGTCTCAAGCTCAGGGCAGTGTTGGGAGAACAATTTCATTCCTGGCTCAAGGTTCTGAAGATTATGGTCCACGATCAGTTGACTTTGTTGTTTCTGGACCTGTGTGAAGCAGAACACCATGGTAGAAGGTGATTGGGGGACTAGACTGCTCACCTCCTGGTAGCCATATTTACGTACATGAACATACTTGTACACATACCTTGAGCAACACGTGTGTATTTTGCACCTTCACACTCTATTTCCTCTCCTTTCTTTCTTGAGTCATGTAAATGCTCAATACAAAGAAATACAGAAAAGTCACCAACTAAATTGTAGCTGGGAGAATGATGGCTGGATGAGGAGAGGAGACATTGCTGATGAGTTTATTTCTTCTGCCAGAGCTAATTTAGGCTTCTTTTGAAGCTCTCCCCTTGCCTGCCACACCCTTTTTTGCCTTGTGGGCTTTAGAAGGTGGGCGTTCTCTAGGGAAGAAGGCAAAGTAATTCCAGAGAATTTCAAACTTCCATTTAGGAATGTCAGACACCTCTTTTAAATTTCTTTTTAATTATGTTTATGTAAATATGTGTGCACTTGAGTACAAGTCCCCATGGAGGCCGGAAGAGGGCATTGGATCCCCTGGCGCTGGAGTTACAGGCAGTTTTGAGTTGGGTGCTAAGAACACGCGTGCTGGGAACAGAACTCTGGGCCAACAATAGCAGTGCCTGCTTAAATGCTGAGCCATGTCGCCAGCCCCAACACTTCTTTTTTTAGAATATCATTCTGAACTACCAAGGAAAAGGATATGAAAATATGGTACTCAACCAAATCTTCCATGGAAGCATATTTCTTAACTGGAAGGCTTAGCTTTCCTCTCTGGAATGCTAAATCCATGAAACCAAACCCATTTCAAGGAGGACACTAGTGAAATTTCTTAGAAGTAGAGGTTGCTGGGAAATAAATGATTGACAGTAAAGGGAGCCATTGGTTTGTTGTTGTTGTTTGCTTGGTTGGTTGGTTGGTTGGTTTTTCGTTTTGTTTTTATTCAAGGTAGATTCCTCAGTGTTGGAACAAAAACTCTGAGTCCATACCTGAAACTGATACTTTTTAAGACACAGTAAGTGTCAACAGTGTAACATGAGGGCCAGCTTGTTGGGGTTTCTGTCCTGCCCGGTACCCCACAACTGGCAACTCCCAATGAAAATCACACACAGGACTCCACAAGATTATAAGCTGATTGGCCCATTAGGTCAGGCTACTTATTAGCTCTTATAACTTATGTTACCCCATTATCCTTATCTACGTTAGCCACATGGCTCAGTACCTTTTCCAGTGGGGCAGCTTACATCTTTCCTCTCTGGTGGTCTGGGCAGAACTGCGGAGGGAGCTTCCTGTTTTCCCAGAATACTCCCAGTCTCTTTGTTCCACCCCTACTTCCTGTCTGGCTTTCCCACCTATACTGCCTGCCTGGCCAATCAGAGTTTTATTAAAATATGATTGACAGAATACAGACAATTCTCCCTCACCACAACAGGCCAGACTTAAGGAGACCCAGGAAGTTAAAATGCACAAGGAGATACTTCAGTCTTTGGTCTGAGTTCAGCATACACATGCTCTATCCAAAGCTGCTCAGAATGTGTTCTCTCTCTCTCTCTCTCTCTCTCTCTCTCTCTCTCTCTCTCTGAATCTAAATAAACTATGGGAATCACCTGAACTCATCTATCTGTAATGCCGTCTCATGTACCACTTCCCCAGGAGGCTTTTCCTAACCTGCCAGCCTAAGAAATTAGTCTTTCTTCTGAGAGTCCATGCACCTTACATGGAGTCTGTTATAGCTTCTCCCAGAACACATTATAATTATCTCTTTGTACATCCATCTCCTTTGTGGCCTCCTGGGAGGTAACATTACGTCTTACTCAAGTTTTTAAGCTACCCCACCTCCTAGCAGTATTCCTGGCCAGTAGTATCTTCACAACTGCATGATTGATGTTCTTCTGCAGAAGAAGCTGTAGAAACGGAACACAGGTAAGGTATCTTGAGTAAGATAAAATCTGTATAGTCACTTTTATAATTGACTATAGAAAAATACAAGAGATTGAGTAAATAGTGAGGCATATTGTTGTGTAACATTTTGATTGTGCTCTGATAAATAAAGCTTGCTTGGAGGACTTGGAGGTTTGGAGGACTGTAGAGAGAGGAACAGGACGTGATAAAGCAGGACAGAGATAGGACCTCAGCCCGTTTGGATGGGAGGAACGGAAGAGGTAGGAAGCGATGTGGCTGCTCCACTGCTTCTCCGATCTTTAAGGTTTTTACTCTGATACCTGACTCCTGGTTTTCATTGATAAGATTAACAGGCTTCACACTTCAGCATATTGTTTTTGTTTTCTATATAAGTTGAACATTCCCAGTCTAAAAATCTGAAATGCTCTGAAAGCTGAAGCCTTGTGAGTGTTGCAAAGCTGCATAAGGAGACCTCTGAGCTCACTGATTTGTTACAGTGAAAACATCAGTTCACTACAAATATGGGAGAAAAGCACCTGCAGGCTGAGTTTGTAAGATGCCTATCAAATATAAATGAATTTTGTACTTAGCTTTGGATCTCATCTCCAAGATGTCTCATTATACATGTAAAATATTCCAAAGCCCAAAATACTTCTAGTCCCACGCGTCTTAGGGAAAGTATATCCAAGCTGTGTTAACTCTCTCACACACAAGATACACAGAGGTCAAAGGTTTCTAGCTGTCTTTGCATGGTCCTTGGTCATCCTGTTTGATTTGGTTTGTTCTAGTTAATTATGGAATGATGTGGGATGTCCTTCTGTATGTTACTTTTATTGGCTAACGGATAAATCTGTGCGGGGGGCCATCCTGTCCAGCAGGAATGAACGCCACCAAAAACGAGAATTCCTTCTCTGGTCACATCTTTATTTGGAGCATTCCCTTGAGGAAAATTGGGGGAAGGGAAGATAGAGCAGGGACGAGAGAAAGCTTAGAGAGAGAGCGTTGGGCCCCGAGGCAGCTGCTTTTAAGAGGTGGAGAGGCTTGAACGCTGTCCTGATTGGTTAATGCCATTCTGCTGGTCTGAGCATGTGCAGGCAAGGGTGCTCAGCCCCACGTGGCTACCTCCAAACTGCAGGACCACCTGTGCCTCCAGGTGGCTCCCAACAAATCTGCTTTGGCTAATGGCCTAGCAGAGTAAAGCCAGGTAGGAAATCTGAACAACTATATGTATAGAAAGTAGGCGGAGTCAGAAGATGCCATGTAGCTGCCGAAGGAGACAGACACCAGGACTTACTGGTAGGCCACAGCCTCATGGGGACACATAGATTAATAGAAATGGGTATATTTAAGATGTAAAAGCTAGCTAGAAATACGCCTAAGCTATTGGCCAAGCTGTGCTGTAATTAGTATAATTTCTGTGTGATTATTCATCTCTGGGCAGCTAGGAAATGAAAGAACAGTCTCAGTTTACAATGGGAGACCATAGTCTCCTGCCCCGTTCTCTGTGTGAAAGCATAGCAACTTTTGTTTAAACTTTAAGCTGGTTGGGCCTGCAGTCCCCACTTTCTCCCCTTCTCCCAAGAAATTGGATTTGACTGAAAACTGCCCATCACTTCCTATAAATTGTTTTTTTTTTCTTTTTCCTACTTTTAATAACGTCACTTGCTCCATAGACAAATCATGGGGCCCACCAGCATATGGACTGGGACATGACACATTTTGATCTCCAGGTTCTCAGCCACCTCTTGCAGAAGCAGAACAAAGGTTTCAACTTTGGAAGGTTGGCATTAGCAGTTGGTGCCAGGATAGTGGGCAGGTGAGGGGGTTCTTCAGCTTTTTGCAACTTCAACTAGGAGCCGTTGACCATTCCTGAAATGTATTAAAGTGTTCTGGAATGGAGACTGGCAGAGAATGCACCAACATCTCTAGCATGAGGCTGGGCAGAGGCTTCCAAAGCTTCAGTTGCTAGTTCGAAAGGTCTTAGAGCAGGGGTGAGAGTAAATGACTTAGTCTGAGGTCATGGGTAAAGGCTAGATTTTGCGTTTCTGTGGACCTCTTTCTAAAATCTTCCCAGACAGATGAATCCACTCCCTAGTCTCCGTGAGATTCTGAGAATGTGTTAAGAATGCCTCCTCACGTCTTTGCCTTCATCCTTCCACCCATTTCACATTGGGTGAATGTCTAAGTCAGACGAGAAGCTATAAATGACCAAATGGATACACAGAGTCAAGGCTACATTACAGCTTCTGTGGGCACTATCTACCCTTGCTGTATTAAAAGATATGTATATTTATATTGGTATAGAGACAAATGCAATCCGGGAAGAACTTACTATATAATCTATTATTATCTATTCATTTGTCTACTAATTTAAAGAGAAACTGAAGTTCAAACATTTTTGTGAGGGCTGGAGAGATGACACAGGGCTGAGAGCACTGGCTGCTCTCCCAGAAGATCTGGATTCAATTCCCAGCACCAACATGACAGTTCACAACTATCTGTAACTCCAGTTCCAGGGGATCCGACACCTTCATATCAATGCACATAAAATAAAATAAGATAAAATAAAATAAAATAAAATAAATTTTTTAAAAAACATCTTCGTGAACCCTTGAAAGTACTGTGGCTCTCAAATACCAGTGTAGAAGTTGATTCCCAGCAGAATGCCTGACCTCATGGAGTCTTCTGTTTAGTAGAGGAGGTGGCTTTGAATATACATAAACAATAATCACAAATTAACTCCAAATGCCCTTGAGGGGAACCAAAGAGAAAGAACTCAGTGTCTTTCCAGCATAAAGGCCAGTGGTTGAAGCTTAATAATAAAAGGGGGATTGGGAGATGGCTCAGTAAATAGAATTCTTGATATACAAGTATAAAGATCCAAGTTAGGATCCCACTGCCTGTCCACCTGTGACCCCAGTGCTCGAAGGGGAAGACAGCCAGGTCTTGGAAGTTGCCTAGACAACATCAACAACAAAAAAGTGGGGTTCAGGCTTAGTGAGAAATGCTGTAACAGAGCAAGACACCCAATGCTGGTGTCTGGCCTACACACACACACACACACACACACACACACAAATGAACTCTCAATCACATGTTCACATACACACACCACTCATAATAATAATAATAATAATAATAATAATAATAATAATAATAATAATAATAAAAGGATATGTCAAGTAACTAGAGAAAGAATAAAAATTGAAGAGATTAAACAGCTCACCCCAAGACTGCATACATTGAGATGAGACACGGACAGGATTTTGTCCTTCAATCTATCGTTTGTCAGTTCCCATCACTGTAACACAACACCCAGGAAAATCAGTTTGAAAAGAGGAAAGGTTATGTAAGCTCATGTCTCCAGACATCACAGTCCTAGCTGCCTTGCTCCGGTCCTTGGAGCATGCGGTAGAGGCAGAATATCATGGCAGGAACATGCTCTGAAGGATACTGCTCACACCATGGTAACCAGCAAAGGTGATGGGGAGCTGAGGTCCTGACATGCCCTGCAAGGGTATTCCCCAATCACCTAACTTCCTTCCACTAGGCCCCACTTCCCAAAGCTCCCATTACGCCCCAGCACCATCACAGGTGACAAAAGTCTCTAATGCACATAGGTCATTGGGAAGATGTTCAAGATTGGAAGATGTTCAAGATTGGAAACTAGGGACTGGAGAGGGTGGTTCAGCAATTGGAGCACTCACTGCTCTTCTAGAGGACTGAAGTTTGGTTTCCAGCACCAACTTGGAAAAGCACACAAGTAACTGTAACTCCAGATTCAGGCAATCTAACACTCTCTTCTGACTTCTGTGGATGCATATATTTGTGTGTGTGTGTGTGTGTGTGTGTGTGTGTGTGTGTGTGTGGAGAGAGAGAGAGAGAGAGAGAGAGAGAGAGAGATACACACATGAACGTAAAAATAATAAATCTTTTTTTTTTCAAAAATCCAAACTATAGTACTCACTCTCTAAAGAGAGAAAGACACAGAGAGGGGGGTGGTGGGAGGCTCTGGGGAACCATAGCAACAGTCTAGCTGTAGATACTTTCCCTGGATCTTGGCCAATAGCAGCCTCATCTGCAACGTGGAGGAAAATGTGACATCCTTTTCCTCATGAATGGTGTTGTGGTCAGAACCAGGTGACTCAGAGACACAGCTTTGAAATACTTTTGAAGGGACCCAAGTTGGTGTGCTCGTCTTCCAAATGGGTGGCCCTCCCCACAGTTGGCCTGTAGCAATCCTGAAGAGATCACAGTGTTCCTGCCAAGCGAGACGGACAACCCAATCAATAGATCACTTCTCAACAGCTCTTGTGTTTGCTTTTTCTGGGAATATCAGCGCCAGTCAAGTCCTTGACCTTTGCCAGGCATTCCCCTTTCACTAGGCCTGAACATCTGCATCTGGGCCCTCTTGATCGGGAAATGGAGCTCCTCTCTTGTTCCAGCCTTTAGGAATACAAACTGCCTCACTCTGAGCAGACACCTGCTTGGTTGCCAGGGCTCAGATACTAATCTCTGAGAACTACCAGGCCCTGACAGCAGCCCCCGTACCCTGCCCACTGCCTCACTTGCATCCTGGCAATGCCTGTCTGCTTGAAGCATCTCTTCATTAGAGAAACACAGTCCTACCAACTTCTATGTGCTGCTCACCAGACTGTTCATATCTCCCGGCAGCCTCAGCTGGGCCCCACCATCCACCCATCATCCCCACCTGCCAGAGAACACCCTGTCCCTTGCCTTGCTTCCCGGTCCCTGCATCCCCAAATATGTGGTGTTCCTCAACACCTCTTACTGCAGACACTCTCTGCTGTGAGTCTGCGCTTTAACAATCTCATCCATTCTTGGAGTTTCAACCAGCGGCAGAAAGGTCCATGGATACACAGTTCGTCTTCAAGTAATAATCAGCTGTGTGGTGAGCAGTGGAGTAGGGCAGAAGCCGGAGAGAGCAGAAAGTGGGGTGCAACTGAAAGCTGTCTCCCACTTTACACTACTTGCAAAGCCCAAGTTCAATGGTGCTTGAGTGCACAGTCAAGCACGAACAGGTACAAGGTCTCTGCTGGATGAATGAATGAATGAGAATGAATGAATGAATGAATGAATGAATGAATGAATAGCAAGCCATGCCTCCTTCTCTGGGTCCTAGCACACTTTCTGAAGTTGTCCTCCCTCCTGGTATAGCACACACGCAAGGTCAGGAGTAGTAAAGGATAGCTGGGGAGCTGGGAAAAGGGATCTGATCCACCCTCAGAACTGACATTTTTAGCAGCGGGGCACAGTGAAGCACGCTTGGAACTCCAGTGCTGAAGAGGTGGAGACAGGCTGATCCCTGGAGATCGCTGGCCAGCCAGCCTGACCTCCTTGGTGGGCCTCAGGGCAACAAGAGACCCTAGTTCAAAAACATGTAGACAATGTTCTAAGGAACAACATCTAAATGCTCTTGCCTGCCTCCCCCTCCATGCTTGGTCATATATGTGCATCTGCAAATACACAAACACACACCAAGTGGGGAAGGGGAGGAACTAGCTAAAGTCAGTCAAACCCCAAGGGGGAGTCCTTCCTTTGAGATCTGCCCCAGAACTCTTCCTGAGGTATCTAGAAGAATGTTCCCAGTATCGCAGGAAAGCCGAGGAGGGTAAAATGAATGCGTAGCCAGCCACCCAGCTCCCACTGTCTCTTTAATAAAGCAGCTTTGGTCTCCTCCTAGCTGCTCTGCTGCCTGGGTTTATGGACCAGCAGTGACCTCACGATTCACTTA